>NC_056433.1:22815559-23455976 GCF_018296145.1 Oncorhynchus tshawytscha | reverse complement strand
ATATGCTACGGGTATATGTATGCCCGCGGGCCTCTTGCCTAAGCACTCCCTAGGTGCCTTCCCCTTCCCCCCTGGGAACAAATTAAACAGAATATTAAACAATCAAACACCATGCACAACCCTCACTGAGATAACACACACTGTCACTCAGAACACACTGAGAGTAAAAACACTAGCATCAAACACTATGCACAACCCTCACTGAGATAACACACACTGTCACTCAGAACACACTGAGAGTAAAAACACTAGCATCAAACACCATGCACAACCCTCACTGAGATAACACACACTGTCACTCAGAACACACTGAGAGTAAAAACACTAGCATCAAACACCATGCACAACCCTCACTGAGATAACACACACTGTCACTCAGAACACACTGAGAGTAAAAACACTAGCATCAAACACCATGCACAACCCTCACTGAGATAACACACACTGTCACTCAGAACACACTGAGAGTAAAAACACAAGCATCAAACACCATGCACAACCCTCACTGAGATAACACACACTGTCACTCAGAACACACTGAGAGTAAAAACACTAGCATCAAACACCATGCACAACCCTCACTGAGATAAAACACTGTCACTCAGAACACACTGAGAGTAAAAACACAAGCATCAAACACCATGCACAACCCTCACTGAGATAACACACACTGTCACTCAGAACACACTGAGAGTAAAAACACTAGCATCAAACACTATGCACAACCCTCACTGAGATAACACACACTGTCACTCAGAACACACTGAGAGTAAAAACACAAGCATCAAACACCATGCACAACCCTCACTGAGATAACACACACTGTCACTCAGAACACACTGAGAGTAAAAACACTAGCATCAAACACTATGCACAACCCTCACTGAGATAACACACACTGTCACTCAGAACACACTGAGAGTAAAAACACAAGCATCAAACACCATGCACAACCCTCACTGAGATAACACACACTGTCACTCAGAACACACTGAGAGTAAAAACACAAGCATCAAACACCATGCACAACCCTCACTGAGATAACACACACTGTCACTCAGAACACACTGAGAGTAAAAACACTAGCATCAAACACTATGCACAACCCTCACTGAGATAACACACACTGTCACTCAGAACACACTGAGAGTAAAAACACAAGCATCAAACACCAATACAGAAAATACAAACTTTTCATCTTTACAGTTTGAACAATTTCAGTGACTTCATACAAAGTAATATTTTCTTCAAAGAAAAGGGTGACATTCTTTCACATGATTTATAATTTTTTTTAGAACATAACAATTCTTTAAGGTAAATGAAAATTAGCATTTTGCTTCAATAGTCTGTAGTAATTTACGGAATTACAGTAATGAGAAAAAAAGTACATACTGTAATTCGAACAAATAATTGAGGGGCTAATCCTGCCTCTCTCTAGCATCAGGCCACAGGTTTTCTTCAACATCACATCTAATGTTTTCTCTTGCCATGCACCTGGGGAAGAACCTTCTGGAGTGCCTTATCCATCCCTGGCAGTCCTCTGGACTCGTGTCCTCACATCCGGCACGCATGGCTTCCAAAAGAGACATTTGGTCATGTGGGTGGTGACCAAACACTTTCCACCTCCAGGCAGAGAAAAACTCCTCTATTGGGTTGAGGAAGGGTGAATATGCAGGCAGGTACAAAACCATAAATCTGTGATGTGCTGCAAACCAATCTGTGACAGCTGCAGAGTGGTGAAAAGCAACGTTATCGCAAACTATGACAAAAACATGGGGGTTTCTTACTGGCTCCCCTGTTCTGCTGGCACTAGCTGAGCATAGAGCTGTTCTAGGAAAGCTATAAGCCTTTCTGTGTTGTATGGGCCAATGAGTGGTGTGTTGAGAAGCAAACCATCATTGGCCATTGCAGCACACATGGTGATATTTCCCCCCCTTTGGCCTGGAACCTTCACAGTGGCCCTTTGACCTATAACATTCCTTCCTCTGCGCCGTGTTTTGGCAAGGTTAAATCCAGCTTCATCGATAAATACAAATGAATGTGGTCTTTCCAGTGCTTCCACCTCCATTACTCTCTGAAAAACAGTAAGTGCACAGTTTTACTGTAGAAATGCTAGTGTTTTTTTTTACTGTAAATATTTTGTATAGCTGTGTACGTAACCTCAGACGTCTTGGACATATTAGTATCTTTGCTCTTTTACCCGTTCACTGTTTCTCTCGAACGGTACAGTGTATAACTGTTTCATTGTAACTTGGTGTTTCTTTAGGACTCAAGCAATAGTTGTTGTGCTGACAGAATTAACATTTTCAAATATATCATTATCAGCCAGCACTCTATCTTGAATCTCCCACATTGTTGACACCAACCATGTCAACAATAGCATTTTCCTGCGCATCTGAAAATATTTTTCCTCTTCCCCCTGTTGGGGGCAGCCTTTGGGTCCTGTTGTAAAAATATATTTTACAGTCAAACTTACTGTAATATATATCTGTGTAAATATTCTATAATTGCAATACAAAATAGATTCCTGTAATGTTTTCATTTACTGTAAGGATGTAACTCTCACCTGTTTGCATGATGGAAAATTCGCATTACAGATGCCACTGTGGATCTTTGCAGATTGGGTTGCACCCTCAACCCTGCCTCTCTCAATGAGAGACCATGGTTCACGACATGGTCTATAAGTGTAGCCCTTATTTCATCTGAAATAACAGCTCTTTGTCTTCTTTGTCTTCCTCCACGCATCCGCCCTCTCCCTGCCACCCTTCTCCCTCCACGAACCCATCTTCCTTGTTCCATTTCCAAAATGAGTCTTTCTGAGCTCTACCTATATATACTGTAATATGTGTGTGTGTTCACTAACAAGTCTAAAACAAGACACCTGCTTAGCCTTTCAGCTGAAATTGCAATCAGCAGTGTTTGAAAGGCATAAGGCTGAAATCTATTCCGTTTTGAATGTGTGGTTCACAGTTTTGACAGCAGTGTGTTAGCATTTGAACAAAGTGCTGTAAATCCACAGTGTTGTGCAGGTTGTGGTTAAAGTCATGGGATAAGTGTGTAGAGTTTTGAAAACTGTGTTCAAGCAATGAAAAACGAACTAGAGTTTGGTCCACATGAACTGCTGCTGTGCAGACTGTAGTTAGAGTTTTGCACATGTGACTCCAGTTGTGTCCACTGTCGTTTAGCAATCGAAAAAAACTGTAAATGCCCAGGAGTAGTCCTAAGTGATGAAGAGGATCTTGAGTGAGCTCATGTCAGAGTTTCCTGGTGCGTTGATGTGGCCCAGGGGACTGGAGATTGTTGGTCTCCACTTCCTGTTTGGTTAATCTCATTGTCATAGAGATCAAGACAATATCAACACAATATGATATAGGTTTAACAATATAGTACTCTGCTACTATGAGGGAGGGCCGTTCCTCTTGACTCTGACTAAGCCATTGTTCTATTTTTCTACTGTCCTGTTCTGTTTAGAGGTGGTGGACTGTTTTAGCTGTATACCTCACAGTTTTTTCAGGCAAAAGTCCTAGGCCTGGCCGAGCTAGAAGCCATGTTTTTCCACCACCACAGCTGTTTGAGCAGTGAGGTGTTTTGGTACATAGTGATGTAGTCAGTATTGCTCGGAAAAAGAAACTCCAGCACAGTTGATTATGTGGTTTGTTTACAGGCCTTGTTGATTTATTCTCCTTCGCTCCCCTTTCTGATCCCCCTCCAGACATCTATATGCACACACACACACACACACACACTAACTGTTGCTAGGAGGCAGTGGTGACTCCAGTGTCCCAGGGGAGCCAGTGTACTGTGTGGTGTATAGCCCTCCGCCCCAGTAAAACAGCAGCTGCTAACGTTACGTAAGCACTGTGCTGAAGACCAAATAATCCCTCGTTAACTCAGAAGTAGAAAGTCATCATCGGATACGATGTACTACCATAAGCAAGTGTGTGTGTGTGTGTGTGTGTGTGCATGCGTGTGCGTGCGTTCCCAGCCCTCACGAGGCCACCCAGTTGATTCTGACTTGAAAGATGTTTAGCTGTATCCTAGAAGTTTATGTAATGTTATTGATTCATCACTGATTTGTGGTAGCTAGCTCTCTCTGTATGAAGCTGGCTCAGTGTCCCTATCTACTGTGACAACCTGAATCACATTCACTCAGCAGAGAGAGGGGGAGAGAGAGAGGGGGAGAGGGAGAGAGAGAGAGAGAGAGGAAGAGAGAGAGGGAGTGAGAGAGGGGGAGAGAGAGAGAGAGAGAGGAAGAGAGAGGAAGAGAGAGAGGGAGAGAGAGAGACAGCTCCTGTCTGTAATATAGAGCATGATTTCTCCATAGGCCTCTGTAGACAGAGGGCTTTAGCTGCTAGCTTTACTGTTCTGATAGGAAATAATGTTGCTGTGGACGTCTCGCTGCTGAAATACTAGCCCTTGGCTAAGACTCCTATTTCTCTGGAGAGTGAAGGGTATTTCCTCAAGAGATACAAGCCGTGCTGAGAGGGAAGCCCATCTTCTTACAACTTATATATATATCACTTAGGAGAAATTCTATAGTGCTCCGGCTTACTAGAAAATGGAAGGATACACCTCCCAAGTTATTTTATACTTAACATGTTTTATTTAACCAGGCACGTCAGTTAATTAAGAACAAATTCTTATTCCCAATGACGGCGTGCCCCAGCCAAATCCAGATGACGCTGGGCCAATTGTGAGCCGCTCTATGCCTGATGTGATACGGCCTGGATTCGAACCAGGGACTGTAGGGACGCCTCTTGCACTGAGATGCAGTGCCTTAGACCGCTGCGCCACTCGGGAGCCCACAGTTAGCTAACAGTGATACTGTATTTCATCTCACTCTCTGTGTTAAAATGCATCCTTTATTGATACAGGCACATTTAATACCAGTGATTCTGTCGGTATCCTCTCTTTGGCTTTGAATATAGTTCAGGACAGCCGGCATAGGCTGATGTGGAACATACCTGTTATCCTCTGTATGGAGCTATAGTAAAATGCAGTCTGTGGAATTTCCCATTTCCTCCTGATCCCGGCTGGGCTGGAAAGTGTCCCAGTGATGGTGACAGGAAGTCCCATACAAGCAGGAACACCTGTGCTGCTGCTGTGTTGAGGGTTGGGTTGGTTGTTTGGTTGGTTGGCAGCCCAGGGCTCTAGGTCTCTCTGGTATTCTGGGGCTCTGCTCCAACACAGGGCCTGTTTGTGTGGCTTCCGCCCCAGCCACGCGGCTCCCACCCTAGCCTCGTTAATTACTCTTTAATTGAGCCCAAAGCTGTTTTCATTCCCATCACAATTCATTACCAACGCACATGTTGCAGGCCAATCAGGAGGGACCTGCTCTGCACTCTCTCTCTAGCCGTGCTGGTAAATCCACCTATGGATGCAGGAACAGGAATCATTGGCATGCTCTGTTACCCGTGTACCGTACCACAGGGCTGTGCCATCTCGCTGGAAATCTACTGGAAAAACAATTATCCCCCAAATGTTCTTAATTTGGGATGATTGGATTTGTCTTCCTACTGGAGAAATAAAGAGGCTGCGATGTTCCCCAACCGAGAGTCGCTCCCTCGCTCTCTGACTGTCTCCATGATGCAGCGGAAAATTTAAAATGAACTTGTACACAGAGTGGATTGAATATGTTATGACAGACACGGAAAAAGAAAAGAGTCACACAATTTTCCCCTTTACTTTGGCAGGTACAAGTGACTTGGGAAAAAAGGGCTTTTCAAAAAAGGAGGACTGGAAGAAAAGAGAGAGGAAAACAAGTAGAATACAGTCTGTCACAAAGCCATGTTTTAATAAAGAGAGAGGAGAACAAGTAGAATACGCTCTGTCACAAAGCCATGTTTTTATAAAGAGAGAGGAGAACAAGTAGAATACATCTGTCACAAAGCCATGTTTTTATAAAGAGAGAGGAGAACAAGTAGAATACAGTCTGTCACAAAGCCATGTTTTTATAAAGAGAGAGGAGAACAAGTAGAATACGCTCTGTCACAAAGCCATGTTTTTATAAAAGAGAGAAGAGAACAAGTAGAATACGCTCTGTCACAAAGCCATGTTTTTATAATGAGAGAGGAGAACAAGTAGAATACGCTCTGTCACAAAGCCATGTTTTTATAAAGAGAGAAACAAAACAAGTAGAATACGCTCTGTCACAAAGCCATGTTTTTATAAAGAGAGAAGAGAACAAGTAGAATACGCTCTGTCACAAAGCCATGTTTTTATAAAGAGAGAAGAGAACAAGTAGAATACGCTCTGTCACAAAGCCATGTTTTTATAAAGAGAGAGGAGAACAAGTAGAATACGCTCTGTCACAAAGCCAAGCCATGTTTTTATAAAGAGAGAGGAGAACAAGTAGAATACGCTCTGTCACAAAGCCATGTTTTTATAAAGAGAGAGGAGAACAAGTAGAATACGCTCTGTCACAAAGCCATGTTTTTATAAAGAGAGAAGAGAACAAGTAGAATACGCTCTGTCACAAAGCCATGTTTTTATAAAGAGAGAAACAAAACAAGTAGAATACGCTCTGTCACAAAGCCATGTTTTTATAAAGAGAGAGGAGAACAAGTAGAATACGCTCTGTCACAAAGCCATGTTTTTATAAAGAGAGAAGAGAACAAGTAGAATACAGTCTGTCACAAAGCCATGTTTTTATAAAGAGAGAAGAGAACAAGTAGAATATGCTCTGTCACAAAGCCATGTTTTTATAAAGAGAGAGGAGAACAAGTAGAATACAGTCTGTCACAAAGCCATGTTTTAATAAAGAGAGAGGAGAACAAGTAGAATACGCTCTGTCACAAAGCCATGTTTTTATAAAGAGAGAAACAAAACAAGTAGAATACGCTGTGTCACAAAGCCATGTTTTTATAAAGAGAGAAACAAAACAAGTAGAATACGCTCTGTCACAAAGCCATGTTTTTATAAAGAGAGAGGAGAACAAGTAGAATACGCTCTGTCACAAAGCCATGTTTTTATAAAGAGAGAGGAGAACAAGTAGAATACGCTCTGTCACAAAGCCATGTTTTAATAAAAAGAGAGGAGAACAAGTAGAATACAGTCTGTCACAAAGCCATGTTTTAATAAAGAGAGAGGAGAACAAGTAGAATACGCTCTGTCACAAAGCCATGTTTTTATAAAGAGAGAAACAAAACAAGTAGAATACGCTCTGTCACAAAGCCATGTTTTTATAAAGAGAGAAGAGAACAAGTAGAATACGCTCTGTCACAAAGCCATGTTTTTATAAAGAGAGAGGAGAACAAGTAGAATACAGTCTGTCACAAAGCCATGTTTTTATAAAGAGAGAAGAGAACAAGCAGAATATGCTCTGTCACAAAGCCATGTTTTTATAAAGAGAGAGGAGAACAAGTAGAATACAGTCTGTCACAAAGCCATGTTTTAATAAAGAGAGAGGAGAACAAGTAGAATACGCTCTGTCACAAAGCCATGTTTTTATAAAGAGAGAAACAAAACAAGTAGAATACGCTCTGTCACAAAGCCATGTTTTTATAAAGAGAGAAGAGAACAAGTAGAATACGCTCTGTCACAAAGCCATGTTTTTATAAAGAGAGAGGAGAACAAGTAGAATACAGTCTGTCACAAAGCCATGTTTTTATAAAGAGAGAAGAGAACAAGTAGAATACGCTCTGTCACAAAGCCATGTTTTTATAAAGAGAGAAGAGAACAAGTAGAATACGCTCTTTCACAAAGCCATGTTTTAATAAAGAGAGAGGAGAACAAGTAGAATACGCTCTGTTCCAAAGCCATGTTTTTATAAAGAGAGAAACAAAACAAGTAGAATACGCTCTGTCACAAAGCCATGTTTTTATAAAGAGAGAGGAGAACAAGTAGAATACGCTCTGTCACAAAGCCATGTTTTTATAAAGAGAGAAGAGAACAAGTAGAATACGCTCTGTCACAAAGCCATGTTTTTATAAAGAGAGAAGAGAACAAGTAGAATACGCTCTGTCGCAAAGCCATGTTTTTATAAAAGAGAGAAGAGAACAAGTAGAATACGCTCTGTCACAAAGCCATGTTTTTATAAAGAGAGAGGAGAACAAGTAGAATACAGTCTGTCACAAAGCCATGTTTTTATAAAGAGAGAAGAGAACAAGTAGAATACGCTCTGTCACAAAGCCATGTTTTTATAAAGAGAGAGGCGAACAAGTAGAATACAGTCTGTCACAAAGCCATGTTTTTATAAAGAGAGAAGAGAACAAGTAGAATACGCTCTGTCACAAAGCCATGTTTTTATAAAAGAGAGAAGAGAACAAGTAGAATACGCTCTGTCACAAAGCCATGTTTTTATAAAAGAGAGAAGAGAACAAGTAGAATACGCTCTGTCACAAAGCCATGTTTTTATAAAGAGAGAGGAGAACAAGTAAAATACAGTCTGTCACAAAGCCATGTTTTTATAAAGAGAGAAGAGAGCAAGTAGAATACGCTCTGTCACAAAGCCATGTTTTTATAAAGAGAGAGGAGAACAAGTAGAATACGCTCTGTCACAAAGCCATGTTTTTATAAAGAGAGAAGAAAACAAGTAGAATACGCTCTGTCACAAAGCAATGTTTTTATAAAAGAGAGAAGAGAACAAGTAGAATACGCTCTGTCACAAAGCCATGTTTTTATATAAGAGAGAAGAGAACAAGTAGAATACGCTCTGTCACAGACATGTATTTATAAAAGAGAGAAGAGAACAAGTAGAATACGCTCTGTCACAAAGCCATGTTTTTATAAAGAGAGAGGAGAACAAGTAGAATACGCTCTGTCACAAAGCCATGTTTTTATAAAGAGAGAAACAAAACAAGTAGAATACGCTCTGTCACAAAGCCATGTTTTTATAAAGAGAGAGGAGAACAAGTAGAATACGCTGTGTCACAAAGCCATGTTTTTATAAAGAGAGAAACAAAACAAGTAGAATACGCTCTGTCACAAAGCCATGTTTTTATAAAGAGAGAGGAGAACAAGTAGAATACAGTCTGTCACAAAGCCATGTTTTAATAAAGAGAGAGGAGAACAAGTAGAATACGCTCTGTCACAAAGCCATGTTTTAATAAAGAGAGAGGAGAACAAGTAGAATACAGTCTGTCACAAAGCCATGTTTTAATAAAGAGAGAGGAGAACAAGTAGAATACGCTCTGTCACAAAGCCATGTTTTTATAAAGAGAGAAACAAAACAAGTAGAATACGCTCTGTCACAAAGCCATGTTTTTATAAAGAGAGAAGAGAACAAGTAGAATGCGCTCTGTCACAAAGCCATGTTTTTATAAAGAGAGAGGAGAACAAGTAGAATACAGTCTGTCACAAAGCCATGTTTTTATAAAGAGAGAAGAGAACAAGTAGAATATGCTCTGTCACAAAGCCATGTTTTTATAAAGAGAGAGGAGAACAAGTAGAATACAGTCTGTCACAAAGCCATGTTTTAATAAAGAGAGAGGAGAACAAGTAGAATACGTCTGTCACAAAGCCATGTTTTAATAAAGAGAGAGGAGAACAAGTAGAATACATTCTGTCACAAAGCCATGTTTTAATAAAGAGAGAGGAGAACAAGTAGAATACAGTCTGTCACAAAGCCATGTTTTAATAAAGAGAGAAACAAAACAAGTAGAATACGCTCTGTCACAAAGCCATGTTTTTATAAAGAGAGAGGAGAACAAGTAGAATACAGTCTGTCACAAAGCCATGTTTTAATAAAGAGAGAGGAGAACAAGTAGAATACAGTCTGTCACAAAGCCATGTTTTAATAAAGAGAGAAACAAAACAAGTAGAATACGCTCTGTCACAAAGCCATGTTTTTATAAAGAGAGAGGAGAACAAGTAGAATACATTCTGTCACAAAGCCATGTTTTAATAAAGAGAGAGGAGAACAAGTAGAATACAGTCTGTCACAAAGCCATGTTTTAATAAAGAGAGAAACAAAACAAGTAGAATACGCTCTGTCACAAAGCCATGTTTTTATAAAGAGAGAGGAGAACAAGTAGAATACGCTCTGTCACAAAGCCATGTTTTTATAAAGAGAGAAACAAAACAAGTAGAATACGCTCTGTCACAAAGCCATGTTTTTATAAAGAGAGAGGAGAACAAGTAGAATACGCTGTGTCACAAAGCCATGTTTTTATAAAGAGAGAAACAAAACAAGTAGAATACGCTCTGTCACAAAGCCATGTTTTTATAAAGAGAGAGGAGAACAAGTAGAATACGCTCTGTCACAAAGCCATGTTTTTATAAAGAGAGAGGAGAACAAGTAGAATACAGTCTGTCACAAAGCCATGTTTTAATAAAGAGAGAGGAGAACAAGTAGAATACGTCTGTCACAAAGCCATGTTTTAATAAAGAGAGAGGAGAACAAGTAGAATACATTCTGTCACAAAGCCATGTTTTAATAAAGAGAGAGGAGAACAAGTAGAATACAGTCTGTCACAAAGCCATGTTTTAATAAAGAGAGAAACAAAACAAGTAGAATACGCTCTGTCACAAAGCCATGTTTTTATAAAGAGAGAGGAGAACAAGTAGAATACAGTCTGTCACAAAGCCATGTTTTAATAAAGAGAGAGGAGAACAAGTAGAATACAGTCTGTCACAAAGCCATGTTTTAATAAAGAGAGAAACAAAACAAGTAGAATACGCTCTGTCACAAAGCCATGTTTTTATAAAGAGAGAGGAGAACAAGTAGAATACAGTCTGTCACAAAGCCATGTTTTAATAAAGAGAGAGGAGAACAAGTAGAATACAGTCTGTCACAAAGCCATGTTTTAATAAAGAGAGAGGAGAACAAGTAGTATACGCTCTGTCACAAAGCCATGTTTTAATAAAGAGAGAAACAAAACAAGTAGAATACAGTCTGTCACAAAGCCATGTTTTTATAAAGAGAGAGGAGAACAAGTAGAATACGCTCTGTCACAAAGCCATGTTTTTATAAAGAGAGAAACAAAACAAGTAGAATACGCTCTGTCACAAAGCCATGTTTTAATAAAGAGAGAAGAGAACAAGTAGAATACGCTCTGTCACAAAGCCATGTTTTTATAAAGAGAGAAACAAAACAAGTAGAATACGCTCTGTCACAAAGCCATGTTTTTATAAAGAGAGACACAAAACAAGTAGAATACGCTCTGTCACAAAGCCATGTTTTAATAAAGAGAGAAGAGAACAAGTAGAATACGCTCTGTCACAAAGCCATGTTTTATAAAGAGAGAAACAAAACAAGTAGAATACGCTCTGTCACAAAGCCATGTTTTAATAAAGAAAGAGGAGAACAAGTAGAATACGCTCTGTCACAAAGCCATGTTTTTATAAAGAGAGAAACAAAACAAGTAGAATACGCTCTGTCACAAAGCCATGTTTTTATAAAGAGAGAAACAAAACAAGTAGAATACGCTCTGTCACAAAGCCATGTTTTTATAAAGAGAGAAACAAAACAAGTAGAATACGCTCTGTCACAAAGCCATGTTTTTATAAAGAGAGAAACAAAACAAGTAGAATACGCTCTGTCACAAAGCCATGTTTTTATAAAGAGAGAAACAAAACAAGTAGAATACGCTCTGTCACAAAGCCATGTTTTAATAAAGAGAGAAGAGAACAAGTAGAATACGCTCTGTCACAAAGCCATGTTTTAATAAAGAGAGAGGAGAACAAGTAGAATACTCTCTGTCACAAAGCCATGTTTTTATAAAGAGAGAGGAGAACAAGTAGAATACACTCTGTCACAAAGCCATGTTTTAATAAAGAGAGAAACAAAACAAGTAGAATACGCTCTGTCACAAAGCCATGTTTTTATAAAGAGAGAGGAGAACAAGTAGAATACAGTCTGTCACAAAGCCATGTTTTAATAAAGAGAGAAACAAAACAAGTAGAATACGCTCTGTCACAAAGCCATGTTTTTATAAAGAGAGAGGAGAACAAGTAGAATACAGTCTGTCACAAAGCCATGTTTTAATAAAGAGAGAAACAAAACAAGTAGAATACGCTCTGTCACAAAGCCATGTTTTAATAAAGAGAGAAGAGAACAAGTAGAATATGCTCTGTCACAAAGCCATGTTTTAATAAAGAGAGAAACAAAACAAGTAGAATACGGTCTGTCAGTGTCTCAGTTCCTCTCCCTCCCTCTTAAGGGAGGAACATGTTGAGTGAGCCAGGTGGAATCTGACTAACTTTCCTCCTCATGTGGAGCCGAGTGTTTCCACCTCTTGCCAGTCAGAGAGTCAGTCAGTGTTTAGTCACGGCTGGGCCCCTGGGCCCCTGGGGTTCATGTCTCACAGCCTGCTCCTTGCTGCCATGCTGTTGGGTAAACATGAATGAAACTGTTTTCTGTTCTTTTTACTACCACTTCGTCTTAGGCCTGTTTCCTGTCCTTTATCTTCCCTGTAAAGCGGAAGCCGTGTGTGACTCAATTCACTTCAATTCAAGGGCTTTATTGGCATGGGAAACATATGTTAACATTGCCAAAGCAAGTGAAGTAGATAATAAACAAAAGTGACTCTCTCTCTCTCTCTCTCTCTCTCTCTCTCTGTCTCTCTCTCTCTCTGTCTCTCTGTCTCTCTGTCTCTCTCTCTCTCTCTCTCTGTCTCTCTCTCTCTCTCTCTCTGTCTCTCTCTGTCTCTCTGTCTCTCTGTCTCTCTGTCTCTCTCTCTCTCTCTGTCTCTCTCTCTGTCTCTCTCTCTGTCTCTCTGTCTCTCTCTGTCTCTCTCTGTCTCTCTCTCTCTCTCTGTCTCTCTCTGTCTCTCTCTCTGTCTCTCTGTCTCTCTCTCTCCCTCCCTTGTCAGTCAGAGACTCAGAGAAGTCAACTTCACACCTCTCGTGACCACTTCCTTTAGCGTCATTGGCTCGATTCCGGCTGCACGCCTCTCTATCGCGCTCTCTCAATCTCACATATTTTGTTGAAACGCTGAGACAGGAATTTGTGTCGGTGTTGTGTTAAAACACAGCCATCTATACGGCTACATCCAGGCATTGAAATAAAGGTAGAGAAATCAGCCACAATGTAAATACTTGTGTACGGCTGTGAGTGAAACAAAAGCACGACAAAAAGAAACCATCAGAACAAAACAGCCGTATAGGGTTGAATCCACAGGGACGTTAGACCCATGTAAGTGTGTTTATTTTTGTGCCGAACATACACAGTATATTGCTCATGGCTTTTCTCTGGTCTCAGCAGTTCCTCACCGGTCCAAGGCCACTTGAGCAATGTCTCAAAAAGTGCCCTTCACAGCCCCAATCCACTCTGACAAGATAATTTTAGATAGGCAGGCAGAAATACCACATTGTTCCCTAGAGTTTTTCCCCACGTCCCTCCCTCCCTCCCTACCTCTGTCCATCCCTCCCTCCCTACCTCTGTCCATCCCTCCCTCCCTACCTCCGTCCCTACCTCTATCCATCCATCCCTCCCTCCCTCTGTCCATCCCTACCTCCCTCCCTACCTCTGTCCCTCCCTCCCTACCTCTGTCCCTCCCTCCCTACCTCCGTCCCTACCTCTGTCCATCCATCCCTCCCTCCCTCCCTCTGTCCATCCCTACCTCCGTCCCTCCCTACCTCCCTCTCTACCTCCCTCCCTCCCTACCTCTGCCCCTACCTCTGTCCATCCATCCATCCCTCCCTCCCTACCTCACTCCCTACCTCCGTCCCTCCCTCCCCTCTACATAGGATTCTTATTATGGAAGCATCTCAAATATTGTTGCAGCTGCTCCGTTGAGAAATGTCCTTCGACCTATTTCAATCAGCAGTTTAACCCTTCTGCTGTGAATACCCAGCTGGGATCTGGTGCCTTTTTAACATAAACAGGGGAGACTCTCAATGGATATGAATGAATGGATCAATTCCATTGGACAGGATACAACATTATCTAATGTGGAGAGTGCATATCTTTTTAAATATAGTAATAGTAAAAAATAAAAAAAGAGAAAAAAGCCAGTTTTGAGCAGTTCATCTCCATCATGCCTTGTTTTTAAATCATGCTTCTAGTGTCCCTGGAGTGACCCATATTGTGGGTCAGTAGAACATTATGTAAAACATCCAGTTACATCATTCAACTTCTACAGTAAGCAAACAGTACAGTTGTCAGTAAGCAAGGTAGCGCACACCTTTTGTTTCTTATTCAGGTTCATGAACGTGCTCTTCCGGAATCTTCTTCCGCGACATTAGAGAGAACACACTGTACTGTAGGACTGTACTGTTTTCTGGTTGGTCAAGAAAGACAGCAGGATATTACACTACTTACAGTGGAGCTATACAGTAAGTGTTTCTCCATACAATATGAATATGGCCCAGAGTTGTTTCTGAAATAAGCACTTTATCTGACCAGGTCTGATCTGAGCCCCTACTATAGAGTTGTTATATTGTAGACTATATCTAAGGCCCAAGTTTTTCCCGCTTGTGTCACATGATCAGGAGAAAGTCAGGTCTCTGAACCCAACTACATCTGGTCCTCCATGAGGTTCTGTTTATGTCGAGTTAATAGAAGAAGCCATTTAAGTCCAATTCTGGCACCTTGTGTTCAGTCAGTCAGTCAGTCAGTCAGTCAGTAGAGTGAAGTAGTGTTCCCTCTGGTCTCCCCAGTCTGGTGGAGAGGATTCCATGTTCTGCCCACCACAGCTGTGTCAGTCCTCTCTCCCCGTTCCTCTCCCCTCCCTTCCCCCTGCTACCTTACCCAGACACTAAAGGAACCCTCTTGTCCCGCCGACACATTTCCTCCGGCTGACGAAGTACAATTTGATAAAAGCCTCTTACTTGACTGAATAACATTTGTTGTATAAATGTATAAATGTATAAGTGAATGGAACAGAAACATTTCCCTGTGGCATGTTTCTATCTGTCTGTGTTGATATGAATAGATAATGAGGGATAACAGCAGGCCTTCCTCTCCTCTCCTGGCTTGGCCTGGCCTCACCCCTCATTGCGACTGGGATGGAGAGCAGAGAGCAGTGGATGTCGCTGTGTATAGTGTTGTGTCTGTGGAGGTGTGAGAAGCAGACAGCTGATTTGTTATCCGCCTGCAGGGTGGGAGTGGCTTTACTACAGCCCTTAGCCATGGGTAGCTCTGACCCTGTGTGTTCCCTGAGGATGTACTGTCCTGCTCCCGATCTACTCATCAGGGAGGTTCTCTCTCTCTCTTTCTCTCTCCCTGCTGGGCTGGAGTGACACTGGCCTTCTGTATAATTCAGGCCTGGCAACTAGGTTGCTTTGATAAGTGGGCCACTTTACTCATGTGCTTAGCTTAGCATTAATATGAATGCATACTGAGGCTCACTCAGGCATTGTTATTATCTTGCGCTTGGGGCCGCCTCCCTCTCAGTGCAGCTGTTAAACAGGCAGAAATCAATGCCAAAATATAGACACTCTGTCTGAAGTGGCTTTAAGAAGAACCCCAGCAGAAAGACTGACGGACAGACAGGGAGATATTCTTGGCTCCAGGTAACTCTTCTCCATTTCCCCTCTCCAATTCGCTCTTTATTAGGCTTGTGGACAGAGCAGGCAGCCTGCTCTCCAATGACAACATTACTGTAGGGGGCCTCAGAGGATGGCCCGGGTCCCTACAGAATCAGGTTTATGCTCCAAGTCCCTACAGTCTCTAGCTAATCCTCTTGACAGGGACTCCGGTAAGGGCACTACTTTATCTTGAGGAAGCCCTACAGCCTATCACGCCCTCCATTATACAGAGATTAGCTGGGAAAGACTCTGTGCAAACACAGCAGTTTCTGTATCAAAGGCCATAATGAATATGACGGCAGAGGCTGGAGTATCAGTATACAACCTGTATCTAACGCCACTGAGGTGAGTCAGCAGTCAACCTTGGCTTGATACTTCAATAACCAAGGGGAAGTAAAAGGTTAAATAAAAATGTGGTAAACCTGTTTTGGTCAACCCCTTATCATAAACTACCCATTTGTGAGGAACTAAACTATGTTGTGATTTCTTACGATTCATTATCAATGACTCAGCTTGATTGTCCATTATTGTGAAGATGTTTTAAGGCGTCTGGAATCCCAACACAAACCCTGAGGCTGACTGCGGCGTTAGGACGTGTTGAACTAATCTTCAGAACACCTTGAGTGAAAGGCTTTGGTGTGAACAGACCTTTGTTTATCATAGAGCCTATAGGTGTTGTCAGGGAGCCTCTTGAACAATGATACTCTGTAGATGTTTCTGGACTAATGAACACAATGCTTTGGAAGCCTTACAGTTCTTTCTTCTTTTTTCCCTCTCGTGACTAAGCTGTTCCTTTCAAAGGAGGTGATGCACGAAGGGCTGATCTTCTGATTGTGGACCTCCCATTTCACCGTCCTCTAAGGCCACGCCACCTGGAAACATCATGCCTAGAGGGGGTGTGGCACTGTTACGTCACACCCAGACTGTGTGTGTGTGTGTATGTGTGTGTGTGTGTGTATGTGTGTGTGTGTGTGTGTGTGTGTGTGTGTGTGTGTGTGTGTGTGTGTGTGTGTGTGTGTGTGTGTGTGTTTTCATGGAGAGGAAGTCTGACTCCAGTCAAAGGTTTGTGGGTAGAGCTGACAGACAGACAGCTGGAAGGATTCGGTAAAAACCTCAACTCTAAACACATGTATGAATGGCTGACCACACAAGTCAAATGCACACCATCTTCCACTGCCACTACAGTCACACACAAAATATGGTACCAACAATGGACATATCGGTCTGGGGTGTGAGAATACCACACCGACAGAATGTTACACTGGTATCATCATTGGCATCTGATCTGTGCTGTACTTTACAATACATCAGCATGAGTTATATAACACTGTGTGGCCGCTCACAAGGATGAACACAGGGTTTTCATTGATAACTATCTTCTTTCAACAGGATAGCCTAACCTACGTCCTATACTGTTTCTGTCCTGTTTGGTCATACAGGCATCCCCTACCACAGCCAGCTAGCTCTACCAAGGCCTCCCTCTGTCCCTCCCTCCCCCTCCCTCCCAAGTATTGTTGGCTGTTGGCAGTGGGGGATGTAGACTGTCTTTGTTTGACCAACACCCAGGATTTCCACAAACAGGGTTGGCAGGACAACCAGAGCCAGTTACCCTCTATACCCACATGGTGTGTACAAGACAATGGTGGAAATAGACGCTGTTACGGATGAATTACACTTTGTTTCCTGCGGATTTCAGGGAATTTCATCAGAAGGCAGTTGGTTTTTCAGAGCTTTGTGTGTGGGGAGTGGGGAATGCCACTGGGTTGGAGGGTATGGATGAGGAAATGACCATCGTACCAGGGGAGGCCAAAGCTAGGGGCTATTGTTCAGCTCCCTGTCATGAGAAAACAGCTGTGCCCCTTAACAATGCAGCACACTGCTTAACATGGGAGGGAAATAATTCACACCTAGGAAAGGCGAAGTTCTCTCTCACACTGGGGCTGGAGGAGCACGATGTATGGGAACAAGGTGGTCTGACTTGTGAATGACATATTATCAGACATGCAGTTTGTATGTACGCTAGCATTTAATGTGAATCATATTGAACAGTGTTGTAGTGGCAGGTGATTTGAAGTAGCCTCCTCTTTCTGACTACTGTTTAGTTAAAGATGGATGGTGCCTGACCTTGTTTAGAGAACATGACTAATGAATATATACCATATGCACAGTTTCCACCTTCTCTGGCTGTGAGTGTTCATGAGTTGGCAGTCCCCTGTCTCCTCAACCTCAGTGTCAATCAACACGTTTGGGACCCGATAAAATGTGCTGCCCGTCCCGAGACCATCAATTATACAGCCATAAAGCTCTCATTTCAGCCCAGAGATTTCAGCTCCAGCACAGCACACCCAGCACCGAAGTGCTTTGTGCTCTTAAACGACCCAAACCTTCCTAAAACAACAAGAGAGAAAGAGAGCGCGCCGGGGGGGGGTGAAACTAGTGGAAACTGGACAGACGGGGACTTGCTAAGTTTTACAGGCTGACTCAGAAGAGAGCGGGGCCAGCTCCCGCCTCGTATACTAGGAGTGGGCTTGGCGGGGACGCCGGCGGCTGGCGCTGCTGCTGAGACTCACAGGCAGCCCAGGCTAGCTATCAAGGTCTGGCCAGGTTGTTATTCAGGGGAGAGAAGAGAGGCAGGTGACAGACAGAGGGAGAGTGGGTGGTTCACCCCTCACAGACCGCATGATTCTCATGGCTCTGTTTTGGACATGACAAGCACATCGAGTGTCATTGGGTCATCAGCTCACCCCGCCCACTGGTGGTTCGACGCTGGCCTCGGCCTGCGGAAGTGTTAGTGTGAGTGTGTTGACAGATATCCCCTGTCTCTCTCTTCATCACACCCAGAGAAAGACAAAGTCATTTGGGATTTGGGGATGGCGGGGTGTGAAAATGACACTGATTATCTGGTCCCCGGAGGCAGCATGTCCGTGGCCACGCGTGTCCCTCTCCAGAGAGCCGGGTTCACTGTGTGATTAATGCCCATTAAATGCCATGTGCTTCCCATTTTGGTTCAGCCCAAATCCTGTCTCCCAATGAGCTGATTACAGAGCAGCAGCGCAACGACCTGTCAGCTCAAAGGCCCTGCTCTCGTTCTGCTACACCTGCTGGCTCCTGGCTCCCAACTCCCTGAGTCCCCTGATTGTTTCCTCTGTCTGGTCTGGTTCTGGAGCCCCTCTGGGGTGTCACACAGTGGGGATAGTTAGTGTTACTAGCATTGAGGCTTTGAACAATTCCTGAGGATTTTGTTTTTGGGGAAACTGTCTGTCTGGAGGCAATGTGGACTATGGTTCTATGAGTGTATAAAGTCTATTGAGAGGAAAGGGACGTGTTATGCATTGTTGTCTTTGGAGAAAGAATCTAACTGAAGAGTTTAGTCAACATATGGCCTGTGAGAGGCATGAAGGCACGCACACACATCCCCAGGGTGAAGGGGATATTGTGTTGAAACCTCAGTCCTGACAAGTCCTCAGTGGAGGAATCCATGTGTAGGCCTGGCCAACCAAGCAGCTCTCTGAGAGATCAGTGGTTTGTCTGTTGTCCAGCAGCACACAGAGGTCCCTCTCTCCTTTTGACTTCACCGCTGAATGAACGCCAGCGTCAAGACCACTCAAATGAAAGATGGCCGCCGACGCCGTCAGGAGATCCACTTAGGCCGATTTCCCGGCTCTTTATAAAGAGTAACACGACACTCGACCTTAGCTGTCAGTGGAGCGCTCAGGGCCCCCACTTTTTAAAAAAAAAGGTGTGATTCTGATGTCACGACCGCAGTTATTCTCTGAATTCCACGCTGATGCACTCATCCTTCAGTGCTGTGCTTTCCATCAGGCCGCCCTGTCAGGAACAGACATGGGGATTGGAGGGAGGGGAGGGGGGGGATGTACAGCTGGAGCAAGAGAGAAGTGAAGAATAACAGAACCCTCTGATGTGTGTGTTTGTGTGTTGGAACATGGAGCCTCTCTCTCTCTTTTCGCCCCCCATTCTCCCCCCATCACAGGAGCAGTGCTGGATCCTGTCCACATTGTCGATTGTGCCATTCTTCAAATGTACTTTTCGGTTTCCGCCCATAAATTTTTTAGCATCCCCATTAAGTATAAGGTAATTGCATTGGCTCTATATAACGCCCCGAGCTACGAGACTAATTAAAGCAGAAACAGGAGTTTAGGCATATTTATTAAGAAGACTTCGATTAATTATGGAAGACAGACGTGTGACTTTAAATGAGAGATATTAAGAGAGAGATGATCCTCATCCTCCAGCACCCAGACCCTTATAGACAGCCGAAGGCTGGGAGGGAGAGAGAAGGAGAAAGAGAGAGAGGCATGGAGTGAGAGAAGGAGAAGGAGAGAGAGGCATGGCGTGAGAGAAGGAGAAGGAGAGAGAGGCATGGCGTGAGAGAAGGAGAAGGAGAGAGAGGCATGGCGTGAGAGAAGGAGAAGGAGAGAAATAGGCATGGAGTGAGAGAAGGAGAAAGAGAGAGAGGCATGGAGTGAGAGAGAAGGAGAAGGAGAGAGAGGCATGGCATGAGAGAGAAGGAGAAAGAGAGAAATAGGCATGGAGTGAGAGAAGGAGAAAGAGAGAAATAGGCATGGAGTGAGAGAAGGAGAAAGAGAGAAATAGGCATGGAGTGAGAGAAGGAGAAAGAGAGAAATAGGCATGGAGTGAGAGAAGGAGAAAGAGAAATAGGCATGGAGTGAGAGAAGGAGAAAGAGAGAAATAGGCATGGAGTGAGAGAAGGAGAAAGAGAGAAATAGGCATGGAGTGAGAGAAGGAGAAAGAGAGAAATAGGCATGGAGTGAGAGAAGGAGAAAGAGAGAAATAGGCATGGAGTGAGAGAAGGAGAAAGAGAAATAGGCATGGAGTGAGAGAAAAGGAGAAGGAGAGAGAGGCATGAAGTGAGAGAAGGAGGAGAGAGAGGCTTGGAGTGAGAGAAGGAGAAGGAGAGAGAGGCATGGAGTAAGAGAAGGAGAAGGAGAGAGAAGCATGGAGTGAGAGAGAAGGGGAAAGAGAGAGAGGCATGGAGTGAGAGAGAAGGAGAAAGAGAGAGGCATGGAGTGAGAGAGAAGGGGAAAGAGAGAGGCATGGAGTGAGAGAGAAGGGGAAAGAGAGAGATAGGCATGGAGTGAGAGAGAAGGGGGAAAGAGAGAGACATAGCCACAGAGAGAGAGGGTACCGAAACACACAGGGGGCTTTGTTCCCCCAGCAGCATGTATGTGTGCAGTGAGTTCCGCTGTTCTCTCTCCGAGCAAAAGGCCACAGGGCAGACGTGAGGCCGTGACTGATGCCAAAGAAATGTGTCAGAGAGCACGTGGCGAGGACGGGCAGCGGGAGCTTTGTCAACCCTGCCTCCCTGCCACTCCAGACCATTATATAGCCTAATTGGCTCCTACATTATGGGATTGTGTTAGGGAGGTTGACAGCCATGGTTTTCCTGGTGAATAGGACTTAAAACAACATGTGCTGTGGAGGGCTGACTGTTTCTGGGCTGAAGAGAGGAGCGAAAAGGAGAGGGGAGAGAAAGTGAGAGGAGGACAGGAGAAGAGAGAGAGAGGCATGGAGTGAGAGAGAAGGGGACGTTTGTCGTCTAGGGTAGAGGAGGTGTCAGGCCGATGCAGGTGCACCTGACAGGGCGCTCGTCTGTTCCCATGGTTTCAGCCCCGTTGGTGGGGGTGGTGGTGAGTAGGGGGAGCAGGGCAGGAGGTGATGACAGGCCCGGTGGCCTCAGGGCACCTCACACTGTGATACATTTAGCTTCTTAATGCCACTTCCAATGATCCCACTAACTCTCCTGTATTACTACGCATAAACATTTTATCAGCTGAATAATGTTGTGGAAGTGGAGAAGAGCAGGAGGGTCATCTCCAACCCCCAGTTCAGTTTAGTTCAGTTCAAACCGAGACAGTGGTTGTCAGCCACTGTTTTTTGAGGCCATCACAATAAATTGTCCAATGTACCGCAATTGTGATGGTTGCGGTAGATTTTTTAAAAAGTTTTACAAAAGTGTTTTTTCAGGCTCTGCTTTCTTCAGTTTGTCTCGTACGTGTCCCGTCTTATACCTTAGCCAAACAATGCACTTGTATCTTCTATTGAGTTAAAGCGGCACTTAAATGGAAACAAGTGTTTAAGAATTTAGTGATTACATAAGAGGGTTGTTACGTTCAGAGTGCTGGGGTCTTTCTGGTGCATTCATCCTTGCCATGCGTCGACGCCACTGCAGCTACAGTCCTGCTGTCAGACAAGCGTGACTGGATTTGTTCTTCCTCAGGAAGATGTTGGTGTTTCAGAGAAATGCAGGGCCCGGATCAGGATTAGAAAGTACCATAATGTGTATGGTATTCAATTCTCCTGCACTGTAATCCAATTGAGATTGAGACAATAATAACGAGTGTAGCTGTGACAGCTTCTTCCTGACTGCGCCACTGCAGTAGGCAGGAGGGAGGATGAATTATTGCACAAATAATACTGGGGGTATTTTTGCACCACAGAACATACAGTGTAAACATGGAACTTGTTTTTAGTGAATATCTAACCACAGCCAATGGATTGGAAAGAATGTATGAAACTGGAAGTTTGCTATTTTTAATAAAGGACAGATTTTTTTCGTTTCCATTTTCCAGTTATTGCTCCCTTTTTAGTTGGACTTCAGGACAGGTAAGAGGACGTTTCCTGTGACTCTTTCAGGACTAATTATTTTAACAAATGCTGTTCAGATGTTTCAGAGATTACTGGAGATGTTGCAGTGATGAGTGTATGTAACAGTTCTAGTATTTTTCATGGAAGTTCGTCCTTGGAACTGCGCATCTTTCACAGGCCCACATAGTGATTTTTAGAGATAAGAATAGCCCCCTATGCTGCCGGAGCAGAGCAGTGCTCTCCCACTAGGAGTCAATGATCACAGCACTTACTCAAATCTCTGAGGAACTCCTGCTCTCTGGCTGCAAACAGGCTGCCAACAGGCCCACATTGAAACAAATGGCTCACTTCTTCTCAGAAGAGGATCCATCTCTATTCTGTATGACTACAGCCCGTGGGTTTGGTTTGGGCGCAAGTGCTCGGCTAGCTCAGACTTGGCAAGATGCTCATCTTCTGGTAAATAGCAGAGAGAGATCCAGAATAGTTATTCTGCTATTTCTATAGTTCTGTTTTGATGTTCCTAAACTTGATGGAATTGTAGAATCATTTCAGGGACCTCATCAAACATATTTTTATCTAAGTTTTATGGAGGCAGATAAGGCCTAATCCTCTAGGCTGAGCAGCAATCTCTGAGTGAGTTCTGTGGGACAAATTAGAGTCCCAACCCCTACACTATCAGTTTTATTACCCTGACATAACACCCATGATAGATATTTATAATTATGACTAATGACATTAGTGTTATGATACATGCATTGGTGTCTCAATAGCATACTGTACTTGGTTGCTAGCCAACTGTTTTACTTTTGAGTCATGGCAAGTTCCGTAATGTGCCATAAACTGTCATAGATCATGATTTGACTTATTACCAAGAGGATAAGAAACATTCATGAAACACTGTTTAATTATGGGTGATGAACTTGAAGTCATCTATTGGTGTTCTGAGACACTCTGCAACAGTTCAGGGTGGTACATTAGGCATATCGATCCGGTTAGCTGTACTGTACTGTCGTTTTTGGACATCGATTTACATTGTGTGAAAGAGAGGATAGTATGTCTTTATTTTTGTTTCTGGTGGAATCATGCATTGGAGCAGTGCATGGAATTTGACATAGCTAGATTTAAGCTAGCTAACCTATGCTCTTTTGTTGCTGAGAGAGTTGTATATCCCCATGGAAAGGTTAAGGGTTATCGTGCCTCTTGCCTCAAAGGACCCCTGCCCAGCAGGCTTAGGTCAGACGAACTGAGGTAATATTCTACCTTACTAGAGGAGGTAGACTCATAGAGACATACAGAGATGGGCAACCTGGCCCCCTGCTCTCTGCCCTCTGGCCTGGCATAGCTTACATAAGTCTGAGTCACAGCATCCTGAGTCAGAGAGAGAGCGAAATAAAGACCAGGAGGACATCTCAAAAAACAACCTTACCTGCCATCAGGAATAGACCACTTCACAGCTTCCTCTCAGAATGCCTGCATCTATGAATCATGTATTATCCAGTGCAGTGGAAAGAGGTTCTGGGGTAAAAATAGATGAACAGCCCAGTATAACACCCCTGTCCTGGATAAAAACACACATCAAATGGAGGAACACAGAGCGGTTGAGTTCAGTTTACTATGGCCAGTGTTCTTTGTTAGGCCTCTCTCCATACTGTATTTAATCAGGGAGGGGTCCCTTTTATTGCGAAACCACATTGAAATGTGTCCATGCATCAGACCCAGCCAGTGGGCCGAGGGCTGGGGCCTTACCATAGCAATGGGATTACATCTTCCCTCTCCCTGAAGGGTGGGCCGAGTCTGTGGTCAGAGAGAGAAATGGGGTGAGAGAGAAAGAGGGGAGAGAGAAAACTACAGATAGCGAGAAAGAAAGGAAAAGAGTGCGAGAGGGAAAAGGAGAGAAGGAGAAAGAAAGAAAGGAAGAGGATGAGAGAAAGGGAAAGGATGAGGGGAAGAGAATTAGACAAAGATAGTGTCTCCTCTCCCATATTTCAGTTGCCTTGGCTCCCTGGGTCTCTGGTAATTTAATATCTGTGATTTGTCAGCGAGGCCGAGGAGGTAATGGATGGATCGAGCAGAGTTTCACGCTGGCATTTTCATGGAGGATGATGAAAGAAAGTTCTCTCGCTCTCTCTCACCGTCCTTTAGATTAACAACCAACCTAATTATGCCCGCTCCTCTTTTACGCCGATAACATTTGTCTTATTTGTCAGGTGCTGTCAGGTTGGAAAAGAGAGCATCAATTCGACCCTCTCCTAACAGAGGGAGATATGTATGGTAGAAAGAGCTCAGGCCTATTGTTACAGCTTAGCTCTATCAGGCAATTTCTCCATTTTGCGTCATACCTTAGATATCCCATGACATATGAGCTCATTGTACCATACAACACCATCACGGTGACAGCGCCATACCAAATGTCCAAAGCTGTCGTCCTTCTAATGGGAGAGGCTGACGTGGACCTCCTGTAAAATGACACGTGCTTTTTCTCTTCTATACTTGACGTCAATACACACAACAGTGTGCGGGAGAGAGGGACATAATACAAGGTGTCTGTCCTTGTGTTTGCTTGAATCCAAGAGGGTGTTGTCAGTATGAGACCATACTTCTCTTCCCAGTAGTATATCTGGGATAATGAACTTATCCCTATGACTCGGCAGTATGCCTCAATTGTCTGAGGCCCCCTCTGGGACCGTTTTGGCAGGTGGTGTTCCATTAACCATATGGAGCCCGACCAAAGTGCTGAAACTTTGTTAAATAATAAAAGCAGATTGATAGAGCGACGATAAAATTGGTTTGATTCATTGGCCCATTCTGAACCAGTCTATTGGATTTTCTATGGCAGGTTTTTATTTTTATGACATCAGCAGGTGTATAAATGGTTCTCTTTTTGCTGTTTCTCTCCAGTGGTCTGTGTCATCTCCGCCCCCTGGCCAAGGGGTCATCCTGATCTCTGAACCCCCACTCCTCACCCTCCTCCCACCAGCCTGACCCAGCGACCACCCCACCTTGCACCCAACCAAGCGGACCGAAGACCCTTAAACAGTGCCAGGCTCAATCACCACCTCAAGTCCTCTGAGATCACGCAGGTAACTGTACACACACACACTCGCACACATACACACACATGCTCACACATGCTCACTCATAACACTTACACACACACACTCATACACATACACACACACACATACACACACACACTCACACTCACTCTTAACACACACACACACACACACACAGGAGTCAGGAGTGCATGTGTTTAGAATGGAAATAAGGGGAATGTTAGGAATAGACACCTTGTCTCAGTGAGCCTCACATCTGGAAGGGGTGTGTGTTAGCTTTAGCTGCGTGCTAGCAGATGGGAGATAAAAGGACAGGCCTGATGCTATCTGATCTACGGGCTGTGGTTGACTCATGATAAAGGTGATACAAATATTGCTCATGACACCTCAGTGTCAGGCTGTTCAATAGGTGAGTATAAGTACAGAAGGACATTTGGGACTTTGCAGTACCACCAGGAAGCAGACAATGTGTTTTGTTTATTTCTCAATTATGTGTTTATGCACAATTGGTTATGGCCGTGTGTTTATCTAGTCAGTGGTCCTCTCTGCTCTACTCCCCACTGACTCCCCATCTAATGCCCTGAATTATTCTGTCTCCTTTCATCTAGATCATATTCCACCTGTCATACCTCCTCTCTCTCCTCTCTCCTCTCCCTCCTCTCTCCTCTCCCTTCTCTCTCCTCTCTCCTCTCCCTCCTCTCTCCTCTCCCTTCTCTCTCCTCTCCCTCCTCTCTCCTCTCCCTTCTCTCTCCTCTCCCTCCTCTCTCCTCTCCCTCCTCTCCCCTCTCCCTTTTCTGACAGGAGCTCCTCTGTTTGTTACTATGTTGGTTAATCTGAATGAACTTTGTGGTGTAGCTAGCTGTTTATTCAGGGAAGGGAAACCCATTCGACTAGCCCATTCACTCCCATACACTTGGTAACATTTGTGCTAGATATCCCGATGTGTACATTGCCAGGACTCTGAACTACGGATCCTTGCTGTGTGCAAGTAGTATCCCTTTACAGTGTTGTCTATGGTAGGCATTGTCAGTGGGTTAGACACCCGGCTCATGATGGTATACTCACCATAAGCAGGGCTGTTAACTTTGGACAGTGACTAGAGTAAATGATTTGGTCTAGGGTGCGACCCTGGTTGGACCAGGCAGGGAGGCACATCGGTGGCAGATGTTTGAGTTTGTCCTCCTCTCATCCACCAGTCTCATCCACCAGGATCACGGCCTCCCCTTCTTGTTTTGCCTTCGACTTGTCTTTATAGAGCTCGCAGCAGTTTAAATACTTGGAGGTTATGAGGTATACTGTTCCACTGGATTTACCCAGCGGCATAGTACAATACCCTGTTTGATATATATTACAATACCCTGTTTGATATATATATAGTACAACACCCTGTTTGATATATAGTACAACACCCTGTTTGATATATAGTACAACACCCTGTTTGATATATAGTACAACACCCTGTTTGATATATAGTACAACACCCTGTTTGATATATAGTACAACGCCCTGTTTGATATATAGTACAACACCCTGTTTGATATATAGTACAATACCCTGTTTGATATATATTACAATACCCTGTTTGATATATAGTACAACACCCTGTTTGATATATAGTACAATACCCTGTTTGATATATATTACAATACCCTGTTTGATATATAGTACAACACCCTGTTTGACTATATTGTACAATACCCTGTTTGATATACAGTGCCTTGCGAAAGTATTCGGCCCCCTTGAACTTTGCGACCTTTTGCCACATTTCAGGCTTCAAACATAAAGATATAAAACTGTATTTTTTTGTGAAGACTCAACAACAAGTGGGACACAATCATGAAGTGGAACGACATTTATTGGATATTTCAAACTTTTTTAACAAATCAAAAACTGAAAAATTGGGCGTGCAAAATTATTCAGCCCCTTTACTTTCAGTGCAGCAAACTCTCTCCAGAAGTTCAGTGAGGATCTCTGAATTATCCAATGTTGACCTAAATGACTAATGATGATAAATACAATCCACCTGTGTGTAATCAAGTCTCTGTATAAATGCACCTGCACTGTGATAGTCTCAGAGGTCCGTTAAAAGCGCAGAGAGCATCATGAAGAACAAGGAACACACCAGGCAGGTCCGAGATACTGTTGTGAAGAAGTTTAAAGCCGGATTTGGATACAAAAAGATTTCCCAAGCTTTAAACATCCCAAGGAGCACTGTGCAAGCGATAATATTGAAATGGAAGGAGTATCAGACCACTGCAAATTTACCAAGACCTGGCCGTCCCTCTAAACTTTCAGCTCATACAAGGAGAAGACTGATCAGAGATGCAGCCAAGAGGCCCATGATCACTCTGGATGAACTGCAGAGATCTACAGCTGAGGTGGGAGACTCTGTCCATAGGACAACAATCAGTCGTATATTGCACAAATCTGGCCTTTATGGAAGAGTGGCAAGAAGAAAGCCATTTCTTAAAGATATCCATAAAAAGTGTTGTTTAAAGTTTGCCACAAGCCACCTGGGAGACACACAAAACATGTGGAAGAAGGTGCTCTGGTCAGATGAAACCAAAATTGAACTTTTTGGCAACAATGCAAAATGTTATGTTTGGCGTAAAAGCAACACAGCTCATCACCCTGAACACACCATCCCCACTGTCAAACATGGTGGTGGCAGCATCATGGTTTGGGCCTGCTTTTCTTCAGCAGGGACAGGGAAGATGGTTAAAATTGATGGGAAGATGGATGGAGCCAAATACAGGACCATTCTGGAAGAAAACCTGATGGAGTCTGCAAAAGACCTGAGACTGGGACAGAGATTTGTCTTCCAACAAGACTGATCCAAAACGTAAAGCAAAATCTACAATGGAATGGTTCAAAAATAAACATATCCAGGTGTTAGAATGGCCAAGTCAAAGTCCAGACCTGAATCCAATCGAGAATCTGTGGAAAGAACTGAAAACTGCTGTTCACAAATGCTCTCCATCCAACCTCACTGAGCTCGAGCTGTTTTGCAAGGAGGAATGGGAAAAAATGTCAGTCTCTCGATGTGCAAAACTGATAGAGACATACCCCAAGCGACTTACAGCTGTACTCGCAGCAAAAGGTGGCACTACAAAGTATTAACTTAAGGGGGCTGAATAATTTTGCACGCCCAATTTTTTAGTTTTTGATTTGTTAAAAAAGTTTGAAATATCCAATAAATGTCGTTCCACTTCATGATTGTGTCCCACTTGTTGTTGATTCTTCACAAAAAAACACGGTTTTATATCTTTATGTTTGAAGCCTGAAATGTGGCAAAAGGTCGCAAAGTTCAAGGGGGCCGAATACTTTCGCAAGGCACTGTATATATATAGTACAACACCCTGTTTGATATATAGTACAGCGCCCTGTTTGATATATAGTACAATACCCTGTTTGATATATATATATATAGTACAACACCCTGGTTGATATATAGTACAACACCCTGTTTGTTATATAGTACAACACCCTGTTTGATATATAGTACAACACCCTGTTTGATATATATAGTACAACACCCTGTTTGATATATAGTACAACACCCTGTTTGATATATAGTACAACACCCTGTTTGATATATATAGTACAACACCCTGTTTGATATATAGTACAACACCCTGTTTGATATATATAGTACAACACCCTGTTTGATATATATTACAATACCCTGTTTGATATATAGTACAACACCCTGTTTGATATATAGTACAACACCCTGTTTGATATATAGTACAACACCCTGTCTGATATATAGTACAACACCCTGTTTGATATATAGTACAACACCCTGTTTCATATATAGTACAACACCCTGTTTGATGTATAGTACAACACCCTGTTTGATATATAGTACAACACCCTGTTTGATATATAGTACAACACCCTGTTTGATATATAGTACAACACCATGTTTGTTATATAGTACAACACCCTGTTTGATATATAGTACAACGCCCTGTTTGATATATAGTACAACGCCCTGTTTGATATATAGTACAATGCCCTGTTTGATATATAGTACAACACCCTGTTTGATATATATATATATAGTACAACACCCTGTTTGATATATATATAGTACAACACCCTGTTTGATATATAGTACAACACCCTGTTTGATATATAGTACAACGCCCTGTTTGATATATAGTACAACACCCTGTTTGATATATATATATATATATATATATAGTACAACACCCTGTTTGATATATATATAGTACAACACCCTGTTTGTTATATAGTACAACACCCTGTTTGATATATAGTACAACACCCTGTTTGATATATATAGTACAACACCCTGTTTGATATATAGTACAACACCCTGTTTGATATATAGTACAACACCCTGTTTGATATATATAGTACAACACCCTGTTTGATATATAGTACAACACCCTGTTTGATATATATAGTACAACACCCTGTTTGATATATATAGTACAACACCCTGTTTGATATATATAGTACAACACCCTGTTTGATATATATAGCACAACACCCTGTTTGATATATATTACAATACCCTGTTTGATATATAGTACAACACCCTGTTTGATATATAGTACAACACCCTGTTTGATATATAGTACAACACCCTGTTTGATATATAGTACAACACCCTGTCTGATATATAGTACAACACCCTGTTTGATATATAGTACAACACCCTGTTTCATATATAGTACAACACCCTGTTTGATGTATAGTACAACACCCTGTTTGATATATAGTACAACACCCTGTTTGATATATAGTACAACACCCTGTTTGATATATAGTACAACACCCTGTTTGTTATATAGTACAACACCCTGTTTGATATATAGTACAACGCCCTGTTTGATATATAGTACAACGCCCTGTTTGATATATAGTACAACACCCTGTTTGATATATATATATATATAGTACAACACCCTGTTTGATATATATATAGTACAACACCCTGTTTGATATATAGTACAACACCCTGTTTGATATATAGTACAACGCCCTGTTTGATATATAGTACAACACCCTGTTTGATATATATATATATATATATATATAGTACAACACCCTGTTTGATATATATATAGTACAACACCCTGTTTGATATATAGTACAACACCCTGTTTGATATATAGTACAACGCCCTGTTTGATATATAGTACAACACCCTGTTTGATATATAGTACAATACCCTGTTTGATATATAGTACAACGCCCTGTTTGATATATAGTACAATACCCTGTTTGATATATATATATATATAGTACAACACCCTGGTTGATATATAGTACAACACCCTGTTTGTTATATAGTACAACACCCTGTTTGATATATAGTACAACACCCTGTTTGATATATATAGTACAACACCCTGTTTGATATATAGTACAACACCCTGTTTGATATATAGTACAACACCCTGTTTGATATATATAGTACAACACCCTGTTTGATATATAGTACAACACCCTGTTTGATATATATAGTACAACACCCTGTTTGATATATATTACAATACCCTGTTTGATATATAGTACAACACCCTGTTTGATATATAGTACAACACCCTGTTTGATATATAGTACAACACCCTGTCTGATATATAGTACAACACCCTGTTTGATATATAGTACAACACCCTGTTTCATATATAGTACAACACCCTGTTTGATGTATAGTACAACACCCTGTTTGATATATAGTACAACACCCTGTTTGATATGTAGTACAACACCCTGTTTGATATATAGTACAACACCATGTTTGTTATATAGTACAACACCCTGTTTGATATATAGTACAACGCCCTGTTTGATATATAGTACAACGCCCTGTTTGATATATAGTACAACGCCCTGTTTGATATATAGTACAACACCCTGTTTGATATATATATATATAGTACAACACCCTGTTTGATATATATATAGTACAACACCCTGTTTGATATATAGTACAACACCCTGTTTGATATATAGTACAACGCCCTGTTTGATATATAGTACAACACCCTGTTTGATATATATATATATAGTACAACACCCTGTTTGATATATATATAGTACAACACCCTGTTTGTTATATAGTACAACACCCTGTTTGATATATAGTACAACACCCTGTTTGATATATAGTACAACACCCTGTTTGATATATATATATATATATATATATAGTACAACACCCTGTTTGATATATATATAGTACAACACCCTGTTTGTTATATAGTACAACACCCTGTTTGATATATAGTACAACACCCTGTTTGATATATATAGTACAACACCCTGTTTGATATATAGTACAACACCCTGTTTGATATATAGTACAACACCCTGTTTGATATATATAGTACAACACCCTGTTTGATATATAGTACAACACCCTGTTTGATATATATAGTACAACACCCTGTTTGATATATATAGTACAACACCCTGTTTGATATATATAGTACAACACCCTGTTTGATATATATAGCACAACACCCTGTTTGATATATATTACAATACCCTGTTTGATATATAGTACAACACCCTGTTTGATATATAGTACAACACCCTGTTTGATATATAGTACAACACCCTGTTTGATATATAGTACAACACCCTGTCTGATATATAGTACAACACCCTGTTTGATATATAGTACAACACCCTGTTTCATATATAGTACAACACCCTGTTTGATGTATAGTACAACACCCTGTTTGATATATAGTACAACACCCTGTTTGATATATAGTACAACACCCTGTTTGATATATAGTACAACACCCTGTTTGTTATATAGTACAACACCCTGTTTGATATATAGTACAACGCCCTGTTTGATATATAGTACAACGCCCTGTTTGATATATAGTACAACACCCTGTTTGATATATATATATATATATAGTACAACACCCTGTTTGATATATATATAGTACAACACCCTGTTTGATATATAGTACAACACCCTGTTTGATATATAGTACAACGCCCTGTTTGATATATAGTACAACACCCTGTTTGATATATATATATATATATATATATAGTACAATACCCTGTTTGATATATATAGTACAACACCCTGTTTGATATATAGTACAACACCCTGTTTGATATATAGTACGCCCTGTTTGATATATAGTACAACACCCTGTTTGATATATAGTACAACACCCTGTTTGATATATAGTACAACACCCTGTTTGATATATAGTACAATACCCTGTTTGATATATATATATATATAGTACAACACCCTGGTTGATATATAGTACAACACCCTGTTTGATATATATAGTACAACACCCTGTTTGATATATAGTACAACACCCTGTTTGATATATATAGTACAACACCCTGTTTGATATATAGTACAACACCCTGTTTAGTACAACACCCTGTTTGATATATATAGTACAACACCCTGTTTGATATATAGTACAACACCCTGTTTGATATATATAGTACAACACCCTGTTTGATATATATTACAATACCCTGTTTGATATATAGTACAACACCCTGTTTGATATATAGTACAACACCCTGTTTGATATATAGTACAACACCCTGTCTGATATATAGTACAACACCCTGTTTGATATATAGTACAACACCCTGTTTCATATATAGTACAACACCCTGTTTGATGTATAGTACAACACCCTGTTTGATATATAGTACAACACCCTGTTTGATATGTAGTACAACACCCTGTTTGATATATAGTACAACACCATGTTTGTTATATAGTACAACACCCTGTTTGATATATAGTACAACGCCCTGTTTGATATATAGTACAACGCCCTGTTTGATATATAGTACAACGCCCTGTTTGATATATAGTACAACACCCTGTTTGATATATATATATATAGTACAACACCCTGTTTGATATATATATAGTACAACACCCTGTTTGATATATAGTACAACACCCTGTTTGATATATAGTACAACGCCCTGTTTGATATATAGTACAACACCCTGTTTGATATATATATATATAGTACAACACCCTGTTTGATATATATATAGTACAACACCCTGTTTGTTATATAGTACAACACCCTGTTTGATATATAGTACAACACCCTGTTTGATATATATAGTACAACACCCTGTTTGATATATAGTACAACACCCTGTTTGATATATAGTACAACACCCTGTTTGATATATATAGTACAACACCCTGTTTGATATATAGTACAACACCCTGTTTGATATATATAGTACAACACCCTGTTTGATATATATAGTACAACACCCTGTTTGATATATAGTACAACACCCTGTTTGATATATATAGTACAACACCCTGTTTGATATATATTACAATACCCTGTTTGATATATAGTACAACACCCTGTTTGATATATAGTACAAGACCCTGTTTGATATATAGTACAACACCCTGTCTGATATATAGTACAACACCCTGTTTGATATATAGTACAACACCCTGTTTCATATATAGTACAACACCCTGTTTGATGTATAGTACAACACCCTGTTTGATATATAGTACAACACCCTGTTTGATATATAGTACAACACCCTGTTTGATATATAGTACAACACCCTGTTTGTTATATAGTACAACACCCTGTTTGATATATAGTACAACGCCCTGTTTGATATATAGTACAACGCCCTGTTTGATATATAGTACAACACCCTGTTTGATATATATATATATATAGTACAACACCCTGTTTGATATATATATAGTACAACACCCTGTTTGATATATAGTACAACACCCTGTTTGATATATAGTACAACGCCCTGTTTGATATATAGTACAACACCCTGTTTGATATATATATATATATATATATATATAGTACAACACCCTGTTTGATATATATATAGTACAACACCCTGTTTGATATATAGTACAACACCCTGTTTGATATATAGTACAACGCCCTGTTTGATATATAGTACAACACCCTGTTTGATATATATATATAGTACAACACCCTGTTTGATATATATATAGTACAACACCCTGTTTGATATATAGTACAACACCCTGTTTGATATATAGTACAACACCCTGTTTGATATATATTACAACACCCTGTTTGATATATATATATATATATAGTACAACACCCTGTTTGATATATATTACAACACCCTGTTTGATATATATATATATATATAGTACAACACCCTGTTTGATATATAGTACAACGCCCTGTTTGATATATAGTACAACACCCTGTTTGATATATATATATATTACAACACCCTGTTTGATATATATATAGTACAACACCCTGTTTGATATATAGTACAACGCCCTGTTTGATATATAGTACAACACCCTGTTTGATATATATATATATAGTACAACACCCTGTTTGATATATATTACAACACCCTGTTTGATATATATATATATATAGTACAACACCCTGTTTGATATATAGTACAACGCCCTGTTTGATATATAGTACAACACCCTGTTTGATATATATATATATTACAACACCCTGTTTGATATATATATAGTACAACACCCTGTTTGATATATAGTACAACACCCTGTTTGATATATAGTACAACACCCTGTTTGATATATAGTACAATGCCCTGTTTGATATCTTGGGGTCCCCATGGTGTGCAGTATATATTAGTAATAGAATACCTCAACTTTGAGAGCTGGGGGATCTGTGTGGGGGAGGAGGGTTCTGTGTGGGGGAGGAGGGGTATGTTGATGGGGAGGAAGGGGGGACATGGAGGGTAGTGAAAGCTTACTTGTTCAATGTCACGTGAGGAGCTTCCAGGCTTAATTAAACCTGTGTTAATCCTCCATCCAAGATAGTCACAGCTGAAATGTCCATAAGGAAGCGCCCTTCTTTCCTACGGTTACATGGTTTTAAAGGTTAACTGCTGGTCGCCCATTTTATGGTGATTTAAAGTTCAGACTACCTCATGATGTTCTACTGTAGGTGAAAAGACGGTGGGCTTTCAATGAAGCATGGTGTTGTAAGTAAGGAAGACAATTAATCAGTACCATTCCAGCTGCTTCCTGTCATTTCTGCAAAATGTTGTGGAAAATGTAATGAAGGCTGGCTCGGTAATGGTTTCAAGCTTACCCGGTGGAACTTACCCGGTGGAAAATATGACCGTCTTTCCATAGACAATTAAGACCGACATGAAGCCCTTTTCTTTTTTTATCCTGGACTTTTTTCTTCATTCTCCTTCTTTTTCCTTCCAGAGAAAGGATGTGATGTGTTTCATCCAGGGCTAAATGGAAACATGTACATTAAACGTCTACAGCTGTGGAGCATGAATTAACTAGGGATACTTGGTTCTGCTGCTTAGCTGGAGAAATCCCATAATTGCACCTCCAACAACATAGAGAGTCAACGCTGGGTCACATGGTTTATCCCACAATGCACTCAGCATGCATGTTTAGCCGTTACCACCTCCAGGAGAAAAATCCTCAAACCTGGCTGCATGCTGCTTACTTTTTGTTGTTGCTCTTTCTAGCATTGCAGCAGTCTGCAGAAATGCCTGTTGGAGCATCTCAGAGCAGAGGGCCGGTACACAGACACAGCGAGAGGTGTTTTCCTCTATGCCCTGTCCCACAGTTGGTCTCCCAGAGTGTCCCACAGTCCCTCCCTTCCCCTCCTTCCCTCAACCTAGCCTCCCCAGGACCTTAGCATGGCGACACTTACCGCCTCTCCCTTTTGTCTGTGTCCGTCTGGCCACTTGTTTGATTGGTAACTGTATATCAGGCTGGGGACACTGGCGAGGCCGCCAGAGTTCCCGTTGCATTAAGCATGACCTCATGTTGAAAGGAGCTGATTTTCTCTCTCTAAATGGCTCTCAGCCTGCGGGGGCCCGGCCCGGCCTTTTGGCTCGACACCCCAATCACTATGCTCAGACCACTGAACTCTCCCAGCACCCCATATTAGGCCTCTCACTGATAGAGGAGGATGAGGAGAGAAAGAGAGGGAGGGAGAGAAAGAGAGTGAGAAGGAGGACAATTGTGTGCTGGTGTGATATTGTGTGTGTGTGTATGCGGTTGTGTGTGTGTCTGTGTGTGTGTGTGTGTGTGTGTGTGTGTGTGTGTGTGTGTGTGTGTGTGTGTGTGTGTGTGTGTGTGTGTGTGTGTGTGTGTGTGTTGTGTCTACTCAGGCTCAGGCTCATGGACTGGCTTGTCTGGGGAAATGATGTCACGCTCTGTTCCCTATCAAGCCTGTCCAAAGTCCACAGATGATTCTGGGCTAATTCATCTTCAAGATGAGGCCTTGGGTTGGTGGCATGGCCAAACCGGTTGCACTGTACATATACCCCTTTAGCTTCATCTGCACATACAACCAAACACATAATACTGGACTCTCAGAGTATGAACAGCATCTTCTCTGTCTTTTAGTCCTTTACCCAACACCAACAGACAGCTCTGTTGTAGTCCTTTACCCAACACCTACATACAGCTCTGTTGTAGTCCTTTACCCAACACCTACAGACAGCTCTGTTGTAGTCCTTCACCCAACACCTACAGACACAGACAGCTCTGTTGTAGTCCTTTACCCAACACCTACATACAGCTCTGTTGTAGTCCTTTACTCAACACCAACAGACAGCTCTGTTGTAGTCCTTCACCCAACACCTACAGACACAGACAGCTCTGTTGTAGTCCTTTACCCAACACCTACAGACAGCTCTGTTGTAGTCCTTTACTCAACACCAACAGACAGCTCGGTATTGTAGTCCTTTACCCAACACCAACAGACAGCTCTGCTCCTGGTCTCTAGAACTGACTAATGTCCTCTGGGAGAGAGCCAGGGAGAGGTCAGATCAGACACCGGATGGATGCACCAATCAAAAGCTCATAAACAAATGAGCAAACGGTGTCTTTGGGGCAAGTGTCTGTGAGGTGAGGTGTGTGCTGTTGGCCTGAGTGTCTGACTAGCTCCGCACCATGGACAGAGATAGTGTTTATAGCCAGTGCTCCTACTGTAGATGACTTGTTCATAATGGCCCAGCATTCTTGGATGAGCAGATAACATTCATCACAATCAGCAGTAACATCATCAGGCATGGGGGCTGATATCCATGTCTTATTTAATGGCCGGTGTCATGGCCCAGTGAAGATTTGGCACACAGCGATTTGTTAAGAGACAACCCAGCGCCCAGATTTTTGTAATGTCGATATGTTTAGAATTTGTTGCTGGATGACGTTTACTTGTTCAATGCCAAATATGTTTGCGGTATCTCAACACAACAAAGGCAAATAGAAGCAAGAATTTCCACCTGGCCTGTCAGAGGTAAAGGTGGAACAACTATCATATTGTTTGTACCTTTTGCAGGGCTGCGCACAGTTCACACATCAATTTAAGCTGTGGTTTGCTATGCCTATTGAACGGCCATCTTCCTACTCTCATCCCACACAGACGGAGAGTCGAGGTGACCCGAGCGGAGCGAGCGACCAGCCGCCTAGCCAGCTTGTGTAACCAGCCTCTTTCGTAACGCCAATTCATAAGTTTGGTCACCCTGCTGCATAGCATTCAGGCTTGTTCCTCAAACAGGAAGTGTCACCCACACTCCTCACCTCAGCCAGTCTGAATGACAATAGCCGACACCTCTCACCTACGCAGAGTGCAGCTCTCTCTTTTCACCACTCACACACACACATCCTCTACGTTAAAAATATCCCCTCCCATCCTATTCAACTGCCTAGCTAAACCTCCTACTTGCTGCTGGAAATATAGACCTGGATATGACAGGATGGATGCCTGTTTGGATAGGATTCTTGTCTGAATCCTGTACCTAGTAGTTTAATCAGTAGAGAGTTTGTCCCGAAACAAAATATCCATCCCATCATGCTATAGACATTGCCCATTCACACATACCATCTTATACATTTCTATAATACACTGTACACTGTAGTTGTAATTTTAATATTGCTCTGTGAGGCCAAACTGGCTCTGCTGATCATCTGGACCTGTTTGAGCGATGGATGGTCTCTCTCTCTCCCCTGGTTTTTCAGCCTGTTGCGTTCTGCCTCTTCACAGTCTCAGACTGCAGTATCTCCCAGCTGCAGTCTCTCCCGGCTCCAGGCTGTGCTTCATCTTTGGGCTCCTAATGAGGAGTCAATATGACACTCCCGGGGGCTGACTTGCAAACAGCCTGGGTGATACATCCACAGAACCTGCTTACAGGGGATAAAATCACACCCCAAACCTGCTGGCTGTGCAAATGGTGCTGTCACATGCTGTCAAAACCCAAGCTGCTGGGAGTTAAGTTTAAGTGTGAAAATAGTTATTGCTGGGATTTCAATAAGATTCAGGGATATTTTCTGTTTCAAAGATTGTTTTTCCCGTGGCGGGCCGAGGGGCCTTTATTTATAGTGCTTTGTTTTGCTGATGTTTGTATTCCATTCTGTTTTAGTCATGGTCAATATGAAATATGTTGATACACGATACAGACTGGTGAAGAAGCTACTTTTTGTTCACCTTTAGAGCCACAAATGAACAGAACCGAGAAGTGTGTCCAAGACCGCATCATTAATACAGCTGATTCAGTCCTTTCTATAGTCACACAAATGTGTGCTCTGTCAATGATGTACATGCAGTCCATTTGAGAACCAAGTGATTCTGAATACAGCACATTGTGAAGAATTCCCTGAACCCGTTCAGGTGAAAGGCAACGTTGAGACAGATGCGCCTAAAACACACAATACTTTATTTGTACGAGCCTTGCCTCAATCTATTTTCAGAGCCCTTTCAAATTTTCCCACAGCTAGCAGTTGATAAAGCCAGTTGGAGCTGTTAAAGTTGCCTCCATCCCTAATGAGCTGGATAGCTGGAACAAAGACCACAGCACACCGACCCAGCTCCCCTCTCATTCCCACTGTAAGGAAAGATAAAGAAACGATAGCATGCAGATATGTATGTGTTTCTATGCCAGTTCCATCTTCCCATAAAAGCCAGAGGGGAGAAAACAAAGAAAGAAAATTAAACAAGCCAACACACAGATAAATAAATAAGATGTTTCAGTTGGGGGTCTCATTAGGCCTCCTGAGGCTGAGGTACTGACCATGATACACTTCTAGGCAGGACTACCATAAACTCTGTAATTACTGAATGGAAACAATTAGCAATGCCTTGAATTATTCAGAGTCTGCCCTGGAAAGTACAAGAAACTGTGCCTGTTTCTGCTCAGGGAAATCAGAAACGGCCTGTGTGTGTGTGCCTGCCTACATGGCTGTTGTGAATGTGATGTCACCAGGAGGACAAACAAAAGGGGGTAACCGGATCCCTAAAAACACGCCACCGCGACCGCACGCTGGTGGGTGTGTCACGGTCAACCCCACAGACGGGCCACTGAATTAGGCCACTGTGCTTATCGAATGGCCCTCTGGTTGAAGCGATAACCAAAACACAGGCGTCTGCCCATGTGACTAACCTTTGTTTCTAGAGGAATTACACACATTTTTGAATTGCCAAACTCTGTAAGAGAGATGGGACTGGAAGCTTGAGGTTGATTGAATTGTCTCTATTTGTGTTATAACATGTAATGCTGGCAGGTCTAAAACAGCAGAGCAGTCGATAATAACAGTGTTAAAGACGTTTATTTACACTATTTTGTTTGTGTATTTATTTACAGTGCTCTTGTCCTGCATTGAACTTTTGGTTGGACAGGGAGAAATATGGCGTCATGGTTCATTTTAACTTCAGATGTTGGTATTTGAGGGAAGGAAAAATAAAACGGGATTCACTCTATTCTCTATTTCAGTGTTGAAAGGAATTTCAAGCACTTCAAATTGGTATGTGGCATCTTGGCTGGCCAAATGGTTTAAGGATGACTATGGCTGCCACACATAAGTGATTGACACACAAAATAGCACAACATTCTATAATCCTCTCTCCTGAATCTGCCTGCCCAAAAAACGCTCAATACCTAATCCCTGCTTTGGAAAGAGGACATATTTTGCTAGAGTTAAAAGGCCTCTGTAAGGTTTGATCTTTTCACAATGGAGATGTGCGTCAGTGTATAGGGCATGGCACTGCCCCAGGCTAGCAGCCTCCTACACTCCCCGTAGATCCCCAGTCAGAAACCAGAACTGGGCCGAAGGTGGGCAGAGGCTCTCTCTCAGGGGGAGGAGGGGTTGATGGAGGTATATGTAGTGCATGGCGTGATGTGTGTGTGTGCGTGCAGAAACTTACTGTAGGGGCCGGTGTACTGTATAATAATAATGTCTGCCTTATCAGGGGCATCAGTTGTTGGCAGAGGGCCATCATATCAGATGATGTACTGTTGGACTATGGAGATGTTACATAAAATGCTTGAATCATCCAGTGGAGTGTTTCTGTTTATATCTTTGAGGATGTTCCGTTTCTATAGAGCGAAGTGTCCCTGACACACTGCCTCTGTCACTGTCCCACGCACACTTCCTCCAGGTACTCCACTTGAAACGGATGCCAATGAATATTCTCACCCACACTCAATCAGAAAATAGGACAGGGTTTTAGTTGGGATGGATAGCACTTTATATAAGCCATTCAATACTTTTTCTTTGATTTACAAAATGGTAAGCTTCTGCTTCGGCACCATGGTAGCAGATCTGTATAGATTAACAAGAGATACTTTTCTGTTTATCAGCATTGCATCCACATCCCTGGTGCCCAGCAGCAGAGCTAGAAAGATTCATTAAAGGAAGGAGATGCTCCCAATTGTGGAGAGGGGAGAGGGGGAGAGGGGTGTGCCAACGTGGCCGCCATTAAGTGTGATATATGAAACTGACTCCAGCTTAGACAGATTGCTCTTTTCCACTCAGTGATAGGTTTGCTCTGGTATCATGAAGCTGAATTGCGTCAGTTGACCCTTATTTTACAAAATACTAGCAATTGAGAATATATTTTGTGAAAATAAGCTAGGAGGAGTTAAGAGGCAGGTACAAGTACTTTAGGTTTAGACATCTTTGTTATTTATTATTCCTCTCTGAATATCTCTCTCAGAATGTATCTATATCTACGTTATCTTTACAAAGCTGTCAATCAAGCGCATTTCATTAAGTTGGTATCAACAACTGTTCATGCAGGTGTGTTTCAATTGAGACTGCTTTCTGTATTTTCCTATTTTTAAAGGTAGCAAAACATGGCTGTTTTGAAACATACACATTTGGCTTTTGATTTAATTGAAACATATATGGGTGTTTTACGATATTGTTGGTGGTATTTACAGAAAGGGGCTCTGGCCTGTAACAAACCTCCATCCAACCACTTATACTGTAGTTGCGAAACTCAGGCTTCCACAGAGGGCTTATGGGATGTCCAGAGGGGTATACTAGAAAGCTTGGATCAAAGTTAGTCAGCTAACTTTGATAAGCAACCAGAAATAACTATTGATTTTGTGGTTCATTAAAAAAAGTTAAAGTTAGATATGCTTTTTTGTTTGTTGAATCAATTAGACCATGCCGATTTTCAAGCTTCTTTAAAAAAATTAATCTAAAGTTAGCTGGCTAGCTTCTTGAACCTGCTTTGTAGTATACCCCTCTGGTGTTTGCACACATTCCTTTTGTGTAACAGCATTGAAGAGAATGAAAACAAAAACAGACCAAAAGTAAATATTTCCGGTGCTAAAAATACCAGTGGTTTTCTGCCGGGCTATTTTTAGTTCTCACGTTGGCCTCCAGACACCCGCGTCACACAGCTTTCGTGCTCTTACCCCAGCAGCGCCAGAGCAAAGGGGCCTTGTGTGTGTGTGTCTGTCGCAATCAGAGAAAAAAAACTGAAATCAGGAAATACACAGCATAGACTTGCAGGTTCAGCATGTTAGCCTCAGAAACTGGAGTTCATTCTGTATTCAGGTGTTGGTGTGGTTTCTGTACGTTAACACTCGGAAATAGAACCACAAATGTTTATTTATAGTTTCTGTGTCTTTTAGGAACTACGTGGGCTTATTTGGTACTGATGACTCACTGTTAGCAAGAGGGGGTGGTTCAGTTTGAAACTACACTCAGTCAACTTCAGTTTAGTTTAGCACTGTACTCTTTGTACTACATGCCACTATACATGAGAATATAGATGACCGAACTGGGATTCATTTATTTGAAAATGGAGGAAAATCCTAGAGACATAAGTTATTAACAGTGACTTCTCAGTGAGTGTTTTGTTTCAATCACTGAATTATTTCTCTCTCCTCTCTCCAGGTCTTAAGTGAAGATTCTTTTGGAAGTTGTAAAAAGAGAGAAATCAAGAAGCACTTTTTTTTAAGACCGGTAAGTGTTCAATAATAAATATGTACCCAATCAGGATTTTTAAGATGATGTCTTATTTTACAGTACATGGCATTTATATATATATATATATTCTGTTTACGTTTTCAGATCACGAAAAGATCTTCATACATTTAATGAATTGGACAGAAAATTGGAAGGATGTTAGCAAGTCTACAGTATGATTGACAGAAAGAAAGTGTTCTGATGCAGACTATAGAGGATCTTCGTGACTCAAATGTGGAACAACCCAACAACTTCAGCAATGGAAGGCCCCTTTGTTTAAGATCTCCAGGTGTGACAGCATCTGACATTTGACCTTTGAGAAACCCAACTGACGTCTAGCGGGACAATGGAGCCACGTGAATCTGCTGCTGGACCAAAATGCACCAAGGATCCCCGGGAGAAGCTACAAAGGAAGTGGGTCTCTGAGCCCTCAGCTGGTACAAAAAGAAGCACTTTTGCTGACCCGGAGGAAAAGAGGCACTCGCATCGCGAAATCCTTCAAAGTGGTGCCAGTGGCAGCAATATTACTGGCTCAGCACGAAAGTATGGCTCTGGGAAGCTGCTATCAACTGCAATGGGTCAGTCGTCTCAAGATAGTCAGTACGCACAGGCTTTCCCTCGTACTTACTCCTACCAGCTACCACAACCGTACCCACAACAGCCCATGCAAGAGCGCTTCCTGTCCGGAGCCAAGCCACAGCCTGGTCTGGAGGCCCATGCCTGGCCCTTCGCTGGACAGCTCCCATCCGACGACATATTCCCTGGACACTCCCGTGCCCATGGAGTTTTCCCTCGTCAGAAATCTCCCAGTTTACCAAGTTCTTTTGGCCAGTATTCCCAGTCAGGGCCGGAGCCACCAGAGGAGGGATACAAGAAGGAGCAGAAACCCAAGAAGCCAGGGAAGTATATCTGCCACTACTGTGGAAGGGCTTGTGCTAAACCCAGCGTGCTGAAGAAGCACATTCGTTCACACACTGGGGAACGCCCCTACCCTTGTGTCCCCTGTGGGTTCTCATTTAAAACCAAGAGTAATTTGTATAAACACAGGAAATCTCATGCCCATGCCATCAAAGCAGGACTAGTCCCATTCTCCGAACTGGCAGTTTCACGCACAGACATGGATCAGGCATCCTCAGTGGGAGAGACGGAAGTACACTCAGACGGTGAACAGAGCACAGACACCGACGAGGAAACTGCAGAGGCCTCCATGTTTATGGACAAAGGCAGCCCTATTCCCCAGATATCATTTGAGATGGACAAAAGCACAATGGAGAAGGGTAGGGAGCCGGCATATGCTGACTCAGCTGAGGAGCTAGCTATGGCTTCCATGAAAGTGCCTATCCTAATTGTCCCAAAACAAGGGGTCCCACCAACAGCATTGGAGTGCCCCCCATTCACGGACCTCAAGGCTTCTCACATCAGCTCCCAGGTTGGCCACGTGGATGACTCTCCCACTATCAAACAGAGACTGGCTCTAAGACTGACAGAGAAGAAGGGATCACAGGACTCAGACCAGCAGTCCCAGCAGTCCCTGAACCTTCTGAGTCCACACAGCAAAGGCAGCACAGACTCGGGCTACTTCTCCCGTTCAGAGAGTGCAGAGCAACAGATCAGCCCTCCCAACACAAACGCAAAGTCCTATGAGGAGATCATGTTTGGTCGGACTTGGTATTACAAACCTAACTCTGCTAGATCTAGACAATCCATTGCAGTAGGCATGGCCACTGTTGGCCAAGACACTAACATAGTAATGGGGAAGATATCTGAGGATCATATTTTTTTCCGAAATGATAGCGGTGAAGTGCAACTATTAGCAGGTGTTGACCCTAAGCAGTATCCCACAGGCCCTTGCCAAAGCAACACAGGTCTACTAGAGACTCCTTCTGATTCAGGGACACTCATTAGGAGTAACTCAATGCCAACATCATCCCCGACCAACCTCAACGTCCCACCGGGGATAAGAGTGAGCCACTCCTTTGACGAGATGATGACCACTGATGATGTCTTCTACCCGGGTGCTGCCGGTCTGAGGAGGCTTAGGAGACAGGCAGCTTTTGAGCATTCAGCACATGAAGGGCATGGCGACTATGAAACCTATGGACATGTTCCCAAGAACGCAGCCCCATCCGTGGCATTAAAGCTAGGGGAGCGCAGTCCTGTGGTGCCAGAGCATACAGCATACAGCCCATACGGTACTAAAATGACAGAGATTGCCACTCGTAAACGCAGGAAGGAAAAGAGTGTAGGAGATGAGGAGGATGGCCCTGTCCAGTACGACAGTAGTTGTAGTGGCTCAGTAGATATGGTCAGAGATTATGATTCAAAACAAGGTAGTCAAGAGGGTTCAAGGGGGACACCTACTGGAAAGGGATCCATGGGATCTATGTACAGTGCACATAGCCAATCAGACAGTTTTGAAACATGCTGTAGTAGCATGTGCTCAGAGGACGTAGTGCTAGTCCCAGACTCTGACAGAAAGGCAGCTGGCAATGTTATATCTGTCATTCAGCACACCAACTCACTCAGTAGGCCAAACTCCTTTGAGAAGTCAGAGTCCTTCGAGCACCCAGCCTACCTGCAAGAAAAACCCTCCAGCCAATATTCAGAGCAGTCAGATACAGAGAACATAGAGGATGTGCAGAGCCCAGAGTTTATCCTGAGGTCTGAGAGCATGGAGCTGCAGCAGCAAAGCAACAGTGATTTAGTTTCATCCAACCAGCCCTGTCACATGCCCCCCAAACTGGTACGTCAGCCTAATATCCAAGTGCCTGAAATCAGGGTGACAGAGGAGCCAGACAAACCAGAGAAAGAGCCTGATGTACTGACCAAGGAGCCGGAGAAGCACGTTGAAGAGTTCCAGTGGCCCCAGAGGAGTGAGACACTGTCCCAGCTCCCTGCGGAGAAGCTGCCTCCTAAGAAGAAGCGTCTGCGTCTGGCAGACCTGGAGCACTCCTCTGGGGAGTCCAGCTTTGAGTCTTGCACCAGCCTGTCCAGGAGCCCCAGCCAGGAGAGCAACCTGTCCCACAGCTCCAGCTTCTCTATGTCCTTTGACAGGGAAGAGAGCCTAAAGTCTGTGTCACCGTCCAAGCAGGAGGACTTTGGCAAACAGTCTGAGTACAGCGGAAACTCTCTCACTATCCCCGGCCATCACCAGCAGAGGGAGATGCGACGCTCCTCATCAGAACAGGCTCCCAGCGCTCTGCCCACCGAGATCCCAGAGATCCGTAGCAAGTCCTTCGACTATGGTAGCCTCTCAACATCATCCAGACAGGGAGAGGTTTACTCCAGTGCATCAGCCATGAAAGATCGGAGACGGGGTTACCTAGTAAGGCAGGCATCCCTCAGCGTTTACCCTGAGACTGCGGTGCATGAGCATGGTGGTCTCGAAATTACTGTCAAGCAAGAGCACTCGGACCATGGACCCTCATCTTGGCAGAGCCCCCCATCCTCTCAAAGTTCTCTCGGTGCATCAGCCAGCGAAGTAGCAAGACCCAAGAGAGGGTCACATCATCATCTTCTGCAACAGAGCATTAGTGAGGACAGCCAGGACGACTCACCACTGTTCCAGAAGTCATCTCGTCTGCCAAGTCAACAGTCATCTGAGGGAGAGCATCCAGGTCACGAGCTCATGAGCAAGGAAACGATGCAATACTCCTCACTCCAGAACAGCTTGGCTTCACTGCCTTTCCTGCCATGTCAGCCGGGTCTGTTCTGGCATCCCGAGTCCACACAGAGACACAAGCAGCATCTGGCTTTCCAGCCACACCAGTTACAGAAACTACATATCAGACAGCCTAGTCTACCACACATGATCCAGAAATCCAACCCACCTCTTAATCAGCTACAGCAGATTCAGAAGCAATGCGATGCAAAAGCTGACGGTGCTATCAGTCAGAGCTATCAGTATCCCTCCAGAGCCTCCCCCCAGGCCCAGCATTATGGATCTCTACCGTCTAAAGTGGCCCTCACCGAGAGCACGGTGCTCCTGCAACAGGTCCAGCCAATCTTCGCCACTCAGAATGCAGGTTCACAGTCATCTCTCCCAGGTATGCTAGTCCCCGTTAGGATACAGACTCAAGTGCCATCTTACGGAAGTGTTATGTACACAAGTGTTTCACAACTCTTAGCTAACCATGGCCAGAGCACTTATTCAGCAAGAGTCATATGCTCAGAGAGTGTATCATCTAGTTCACCCACAGGTTGCACTGTTTCAAAGCAAGGCGTTGGCTTCAATTTATCTCAGATCCTTGGTCAGTCTGAGGGAGCTCTACGTTATCCACTGTGGAATATTCCGGATCTGAACACTGAACACGGGAGACTGAACACGGGAATTCCGCTGTCGTTGACATCAGGAACCATCTCCACCACGGATGCGTCCTCCAGTATTGGGGGAAGCAAGCGGATGCTATCACCTGCCAGTAGCCTGGAACTCTTTATAGAGACCAAACAGCAGAAACGGGTCAAGGAGGAGAAGATGTACGGTCAGATTGTAAAGGAGCTGAGCGCTGTCGAGCTGAGTGCTTCGAAAGACAGCGTTAAGTTATCAAAGTGTGCCCCTCTGAAGAGCGAGGGTTCAATGGACGATCAGGAGAGGATGTCCTCCTCCCCACCAGCAGACTTCCCCTCCACCAAAATCCCAGTGCGTTCCAACGCACCTCACATAACTGATGTGCCACCAGCTGACAGCTTCACTCCCCCTCTGCAAATCGTGACGGACTTCCCTGGTGGCAGAGAGTCCCCAGAGGAGCTGGACGTAGATGACTCCACCCCAGAGGCTAGCTGCAGCCCACAGTTCATGGTCTCCTCCAGTGACACTCCAGAGGAAGCCAAGCCACTCATAGGCAGCAAGATACCTGTCAACATGCTGGTGCAGCTGGCTGCCAATCAGAGTGGGGGTGCTGCCGGAAGCACTCTAATGCTCACAGATCTGGCCGACGTTCAGCAGTTCTTTCAGTTCCCCAGTCTTCGCACGACAACCAGTGTCAGCTGGTGCTTCCTGAATTACACCAAACCAAACAACGCTCAGACGACTCCCGTGACTTCTGTCTATGGCTCCTGGTGCGTCAGCTCCTACAACCCCAACCCTCTCAGCCTCAGCACCAAGGCTACTCTGGCCTTGCTCTGCTCCAAGCAGAGGAAGAACACAGAAACCTACACGATGGCTGCTATGTATCAACCCATGACTGGAAAACTTGTGTCCTCTCTTGCTTGGAAGCAGAAGTTTGAACAGGTAATCACACGTCACATACAGCATGCCATCTATTCATAGTTAATGTATTTATTGGTTTAAGGGTGGTTAACGGTTTGTTACTAAATAAGTATTCAAGGTTTAGAATTTGCATGCTTTAGAGAGTTTGAAATCTCCTACAGTATTAGAATCCAATCTGGGATAAAAGTCTATTTTGAAGCCAACATTCCAGTACATCTGCCATCAAGTGTTTTTGTGTGTTTGTGAGGATTTAACTGAGTGTTATGCATGTTTTTCACTTGCAGATGAAGCCAGAGCTCATGCAGCTAGATGTGAGCAAATATGGGAAGAAAATCAAGGGGCTGAGCTCCAGGGATCGAGTCAAGGAGGACCACGGAGAGAAGGAGGCCTCCTCAAAACAGGCTGAGCCCACTCGCATCAAAATCTTTGAAGGAGGGTATGTGAAGATGGCTGCCATAAGCCATTAAAAAAATTGAAAGCTTTTTAATATCAGTGTGGCACCTTTTCGAGGAGGCTGCCTAAATTTGTATATTGTTGTGACTTTTACACAAAATGTACAGTTTTGTGAAATGCAGAAGATGAACAGCACTTTATTTATTGCCTGGTGGCTGAAACCACTTCTTCAGAGATTATATTATTTGAGAATGGTAATACAATGACTGTGATAACTGGAAATGAAGTATTACCGGATATTTTAAAATTACTTCACATTTTTTATTACTTCACATTTATGGACTTGAGGGTGTTTTCTGTAGAAATTTGATAGATAAAAAAAACGGGATGTATTTTTCAGGTGTATTTTAAATGTGGTTGAAAGGAGTTACTAGTATAGGCTTCTGTTTTTATAGAAATATAGTAGAGCAAAGTTTTGTTGTTTTAACAGCCAAGGGTATTAATGACTACTGTGCATGAGGCTACTGTAACATTTTGCTTCGGTGCAAGCAAAAAATAGATTTCCAAATGAGTTTTTCAATCATCTGAAATGTTTTCAAAATCACATATCTGTAATGTCTCTTTTATGATATTACCATGTACAGTGAGAAAAATGTATAAGAATTCCATTTCATAAATGGGAACAGCTGTAAAAATATCTCTGACCAATACCCAGTTGAATTTGGCACCAGAATAATGTTCTCTAAGCAGTATAAGGCAAACCTTCCCAATGTAAAGTGGTCTGTTTGGTGTACTTGATATTTGCCCCCTTAACACATGCTTCGATATACTCAATATCCTCCAATAACGTTGAAAAATCTGGTCTTCTTACGATTTCAGGTACAAATCCAATGAAGACTATGTTTACGTGCGGGGCAGAGGAAGAGGGAAGTACATCTGTGAAGAGTGTGGGATCCGCTGTAAGAAGCCAAGCATGCTGAAGAAACATATCCGCACACACACCGATGTCCGGCCGTATGTCTGCAAGTTCTGCAACTTTGCTTTTAAAACCAAAGGTGGGTTTCCTTCTTCCACTTCATATAACCAGATATATACGAATGTACACCTTTCCTCTCAAGTAATTTAACCTGATAGTTCAAACATAAACAGTGTTCACACTGGAAAATGATTTATGTAGAACTGCAAATACAGACTTCGGTTTACATTGCATTAGGAGAGTGGCAAGGTTCTTTCTCTCTGCTTCAGTAACATCCTATGCTGCTTCCAGTAAGACTTTTTAAAAGGTGTAAACTCTTGTTTCAGGAAACCTGACAAAGCACATGAAGTCGAAAGCCCACATGAAGAAGTGCTTGGAACTCGGGGTGTCAGTGACATCTGTGGAGGATCCTGACGCCGAGGAAGCTGGTATGAATCAGACAGACTGACTGAGCACATTGTGTAGAGATGAGCCAATATTTCATAAATGCTGAGCCCTGTAAGTTGCACTGGTGCGGTTCATGAGGGACAATTATCATAATGAAAAACAGGAGCCACCTCTCTGCCAGGTTTATGTAAAATATCCAACTTTAAGATACACAGTTCACATTTTCCCTGCTTGAATCCCATCATTCTGCATAGAGTATAAAAGAACTCGAGTGACCTATTCAATCCAACTGAAATAAATTGCGGTTGCTGTAAAATATCTGTAAAACGCATAAATATAAAAAGTCCTACTGTGTTTTTATATCCCATTTCCTTGTTAAGACTGCACTAAATGCCGTTTATTTGTCTTGCAGAATAAAGTAGGCTACTGTTATTGCATTTGCATAGCGACTGGATCAACGGTTGATTAACCAATATGTTTCTTTTCAGACAATGGCGAGGATGGCCAGAGGGAGTCTGGGAAGATGTCAGGCATTATGGCGGACCACCAGTTCTCAGACGCTGATGATTCTGATGGTGGCGAGGATGACGGGGATGAGGTGGATGATGATGAAGACGATGAGGATGATTACGATGGCGACTCCACGCCGAAAACACGCTCCAGAAGCACTAGCCCTCAGCCCTATGGCATACCGTCTCTCTCCATCACAGCTGTGGCGGCCTCTCAGAGTGCCTGCTCCTCAGACCTGCTGGGCCACGGCCCCAAACCTCCCATCTTCAGCTACTTCACCAGCCTGCCCAGCATCCAGATCACCCAGCTCATGGTGCCCAGCGAGCGTGCAGGCCAGGGCCAGATGGCAGAGTATCAGCGTCTGCTGCAGGGCGCCCTGGGCGAGGACTATAAGAACAGGCTAGACATACCCAGCTCCATGGACAAGGACTTTGGCCTGTCCACAGATCACAGCTCCTCCTCCTTTGACCTGTCCCCGTCTCGCCTCTCCTCTCCAGGCCTGGGGTCCTCCCCTCTCCGAGAGCCCTCCCCCACCACCTCCTCACGCAAGTACCTCTCCCCCCGACGGGACCTGTCCCCCCGTGGCCGCCTGTCACCCCACAGAGAGGTGTCCCCTCTTAGGCACATCTCCCCCAAGAGAGACATCTCCTTCAGGAGGGACCTCTCGCCTCGGAGGGACCTGTCTGCCAGAGGTCACCTCTCGCCCCTGTCCCACACCGGACGCCCCACGTCACCGGGCAGGGACCTTGCGGGCAGGAGGGAGCTGTCTCCGCGCAGTCACCACCGGGGCATGATCAGACCTGTCTCCCCCAGGAGGGGAATGCACCATCACAGTGCCCCTTGGAGTCTAAGTCAGCACCTAGACTCAGAGATGGTGTCACTGGGCCAGCGCAGTAGGAGCCACTCAGAGATGGAGACAGTAAGTGTTCCAGAACATATTAAACTGTTCTCTTCTATTTTATTCTATTCACACTACACTTGAGCCGTCATAAACCGCTCCTTACTGACGGTATGTTAACTAATGAATGGTCTCTGCCTTCAACCGTCTTAGATAGTCTAACTTAAAGTTAAAGTACAATGGACCCATGAAGGACCACCATATAGTGCTACTCTATCTGCAGACATTTTTATTTCTATTTCTAATTAAGAATCCCTGGGGAAATAGGTAAAATAGGTACAGTGTGCATGTGCTGTGCAGTTATTCTTCTCTTCTCCATGCCATCTGGCTTGTTTCCATGGAACTGAGTGATATACAGATAAGGCTGCCATAGCTTGGCTCATCACTCAGTGGTTAATAACTGCTGTTTTTGTTCTTACGAGTCTTGTTAAACCCAACTTTCCAGGAACCCCAGTTTAAATAAAGCATGACATGGAGCCCGCTTCAGCTGTATCATTTTCAAATATTCATATTTGACTTATTTTTAGCTGGTAATAGTTTTGTCGTGTGGGAGCAGATTTTTCCTATCTTCTCAAAATCCATTACAATCCCTCTTTTCCTCATTCACAATTTCTCAGTCAGTACGAACCCACATTTTTTAAGTGTTAGCATTTTATACATCATTAGGTGTACCACAGTGTAGATGTTTTGCTGCATATAGTTGTAACATTTACTTAGTACTTAGAACTTTCAGAGATCATCTGCATACTAAGATCTACAGACCCTATTGATCTACGGCCACTATACTTTGTACTGAATTCACCTTGTATTGTTTCAGGAGCAGAATAAGGGTTCCCCTCCCCACAGCAGCCAGGAGTCCCCTCTGCCCCACCAGGGCCTGTTCAGCCACCTCCCCCTGCACTCCCAGCAACAGGTCCGCACCTCCTTCCCCATGATCCCCATCGGTGGCATCCAGATGGTGCACTCCGTGCCCACCTCAGTCACCGGCCTGACCCACCCCGCCCGCCTCCCCCTGCAGAAGAGCACGTCTGAGGAGTCCAGCACCAGCGAGGTCTCCTTCCACCTGGCCGAGGGAGGAGGAGGGTCCAGGGGTTCCACCGGGTCGTCCGACTCACCCCAGCGCCAGGAGAGGATGGTGTCATCATCCTTTTCCTCTCGGGGGACGCCGGTCCCCTCCCCTGGCCCGTCCTTACCCTGGTCAGGAAGTCGCCAGGACAGCGCAGACATGTCAGACAGCAAGGACATTAAGCAGCAGGAGGAAAGCATACAGACTTGTACCAATGCTATCGCCTCGCTCCGCATCGCTACAGAACATGACACTCTGGAGAAGGGCATGTTGGTGTGCTCTTCAGACGCCCATCAGAGACACCCCCCCCCACTGCCTCACTCCTCTCACCCCCCTTACCCCAGCCCTCAGGAGAGAGCCTCCAGCAGGATTCAGCACTTTAGTGGCCTAGAGGTTAGGCAGTCCCCGGACGGCCACTCTGCCTCCCCTCTCCCCCTACACTCCAGCTCCAGCTCAGAGACCTCCCTGCCAGCCACATCAAAGGGCCCGGCGGGTTCCACGGCAGGCCCAGGCCATTGTGCCAAGGAGAGGTCACCAGGTCAACAAAGCCCAGGGGAAAGACCAGAAAGCACAAAGAGAGGCAAAAATATATTAAAGGATGCCACCGAGAACAGGTGAACATTGTTAAAAAGGGAAGGACGTGCAACGCAAAGACATCAACCCGGACAATTGCACACACACACACACACACGACGCGCACACAGAGAGACAGACATTTAATCACACACACACACGACGCGCACACAGAGAGACAGACATTTAACACACACACACACACGACGCGCACACAGAGAGACAGACATTTAAACACACACACACACGACGCGCACACAGAGAGACAGACATTTAATCACACACACACACGACGCGCACACAGAGAGACAGACATTTAAACACACACACACACGACGCGCACACAGAGAGACAGACATTTAAACACACACACGACGCGCACACAGAGAGACAGACATTTAAACACACACACGACGCGCACACAGAGAGACAGACATTTAAACACACACACACACGACGCGCACACAGAGAGACAGACATTTAAACACACACACACACGACGCGCACACAGAGAGACAGACATTTAAACACACACACACACGACGCGCACACAGAGAGACAGACATTTAAACACACACACACACGACGCGCACACAGAGAGACAGACATTTAAACACACACACACACGACGCGCACACAGAGAGACAGACATTTAAACACACACACACACGACGCGCACACAGAGAGACAGACATTTAATCACACACACGACGCGCACACAGAGAGACAGACATTTAATCACACACACACACGACGCGCACACAGAGAGACAGACATTTAAACACACACACACACGACGCGCACACAGAGAGACAGACATTTAAACACACACACACACGACGCGCACACAGAGAGACAGACATTTAAACACACACACACAAACAAGTCTTTAAACAAGCAAATTAAGTAGATACTCTGTAGTTTCAATGTATAGCATGCCTTTTATAACCTGGTTTGCTATTTTAACAATTTCTTTCTTATTTAAATTTTCAGAGAATATACATACAGTATGTTAACTTATATATGAGCCTGACCAAATTGATGATGGACTCCAGTCTGGTACTTTTAAATGTACAGATGTGTGTGCCTTTTCTTTACTTTTTGCTTATATTCTTATAAGCATATTAAGCAGGAAGATATGTTAATATATCACGTTTGTGTATCAGCTTTGTAATAAATGCAATTTCTCGTCTTTTTTAGACACTTGAGTCTGAATGATGTGAAGTATCAATATATGTAAGGTTGCACTAAAACATATTTTTATATGAGTGAAATTAAATGGCTTTTGTGTACAGCAGCAATTCTATAATACTATTTATTGTATCATGTTTCATAAAATGTACATTTTTCTTAATGTTGTGGATGCCTTTTCTATGTAAAAGCATGGGTTTTGCTATGGCATAATTAGAGCAAACAATATGTACACTGTAAAATGGCTTTATATGTTAGAAGTATTTATATACACCTAAGTGAATGCACTTTACTTGGAGGTATATACATATGATACAATTTACCAGAATATATATCTAGTATATATATATATATATATATATAGAATATATATGTGCACTTAGGTTTTAGATTGACACCCACATACAGTATGGTAGTTAGTTCTAAATGCTTGGACCTTTTTCTCTCCTGTTCGCTGGATTGGCTATACTAGTTGTGATTTTACATTTTTTACAAAAAGTAGAACTGTTCAGCATTAAGTGAATCAATGTGCTTCTATTTTTTCTTTTCATTCAACGCTTACTGAAGTAGTAGTGGAATATTAAAGATAGTTTGATCTTCTGTGAATCGCGTTGCTTGAAGTACTTGATTTATTGATTAGTATGGGGAACATTCCAGCTGATGTAAATATTGAATGCCCATGAATTTGTATACACACACACACACACACACACACACACACACACACACACACACACACACACGCACACACGCATGCACACACGCATGCACACACGCACACACACACACACACACACATGCAGACACACCTACACACACACACACACACACACACACGCACACACACACACACACAGAGATTAGTGAGACACCAGTGTGTTACCTACGAGGAGACCCCAGCGGCTTACACACACACAGTCATACACATTTATACATGGAAAGAGTTCATTCTGGGCAATGACGTTAGTTCATCAACAAAACAAAACATATTAAATGCTTGTACACACAGATATCCAGAACTCTGAAAAATGCACCTTATGTTTCCTAAATTTGGGGGGGTACTATCCAATAATGCTGTATCTCAATTTTGGAACTGGGATTTGGAAACCAGTTGCTTTTAAAAACCTGTTTGCGAATAAACAACCTAAACGAACAGGAGCATTCAGCCCGTCACTCATGTGTGTATATCTGTATTTTGTATGGTGTGTATAAGATCTGTGTAATTTACTCTTTGGACATTTTTGTCACTAGTCCTTGGTATTCACCTAACTGTATCAACATGTCTTTAAAATCTAAGGTATCAAAGCACAAATCATAGTATAGAGAGAAGAAAAAGAAAGGTGTTAAACACATACAAAGATTAACATTGTGATGTTCAGTGGAAAGTGCAATATCATGGAAGACCCCAGTTTCAACAATTAATCACAGTGCAGGTGGAAATAAAACGGATTGTTGTTTTCAAATAAATACCACTACAATAAAATGTCCTCGATGCTTTAATTCCTTCCAAATACCCTTGGGCCTCACTGTATGTGGGCACACTTGCAATATCACGTAGGCCTACAGTACATGTCCTACTTTACAGTACCATAGGCACAATAGGAGTCTGCACACAAAATAAGTGTAGGCCTTTGGTAAACTTAACTCAGTTATAGCTCTTCTGTAAAACCTGAAAGAGCTCTCCAGTTGCTAATCTTAGGCTATCACTGTCATACTGCGTAGAACACATAGTTACTTCCCTTTGGTTTAATCCACTCTGACACAACTAGGTTGGTTATTCTCACTAACGTGTTTGTCTCTCAGATCATTTCGAAAGATACTTTGATCTTAGGGGTATTTTAGTCTTGATTAGTTTTGATTTCTTTACTTTGAAAGCAATTCTGTTTACGGAAATTGTCATGGGAATTCTCACCATAGATGATCAGTAACTCAAACCTATTTTGGATTGTCAGATTGTCATCCTCATGAATATTGCAACTGAAAAGAAAATCTTATTTACTCAATAATACATAGTCATATTCAAGAGATCAAGTGCTACAACACTAAATGGGTATCATTGTAAAAATGTCCTCTAATGGTGTTACACAGATCATGTAGAGATTAACATGTAATACATATTGGTATTCAGGTAGAATGTTTAAATAGGAATCCATTACACACAATACATTTTAACCAGCCACCAAATGGCTATTGGTTGTTTCCTATCCAGGCGAGCGGATGCAGTGGCATGCTGCTGTGACAGTTGTATGTGAGAACGTTATAGGTATTCTAGTCCTCACACGGTGGCGTGCAGGTGTTTCCGTTGAGCGTCCGCCCCAAGGACATGGCTGTGTCACTCAGACACCGGCCATCCATCTGCCCGTGTTCTGTCTCTTCATGTCCAACCCTCTCTGATGAACGGCTACAACAGACAGATCAGGACTGCAGGATGGCCGCTGGAGCCAGCCTCTTAATATAACTAAGCGTGACCCTGCTCAGGGAAAACTCATGGTCCTAAAGAAAGGCTACCTACTCCCTATTGTTCTTTTACAGCCGTTTACAGTCGTCATTGATTTAATGGGTGAGGCGGTTACTGTAAATACATATTTTGATTTGTTTGAGAAATCCACTGCCCCTCCCTAGTGCCACAATCACCCACTTCACCCTTTGTATTGAGTGGTTATTGATGGCACCGGAGGGGATGGCTGTCGTTTTATTTGCTTTTAACCAACCGTGCTATTATGTTTTTTTTTTTTTGCATAGTTTGTAACTTATTTTGTACATAATGTTGCTGCTACCGTCTCTTATGACCGAAAATAACTTCTGGACATCAGAACAGCGATTACTCACCTCGAATTGGACAAATAATTTTTCATTAATGAGTCTGCACCGGAAGGATATACTCCAAACACCCAAACAGGCCATCATCCCCTCATTAGCTGGAGAAAGAAACAGAGATTTTGCGGAAAGAGATCGGGGTGCCTTGTGAGGATCAGGTGACGAGTGGCTAATCTGCCTTTGCCATCCATACTGCTAGCTAACGTTCAATCGCATATTTGCATATTGCATATTTGCATATTTGTAAACAACAGCTGGTGCACGATATCTAAGGAAGTCTCAAGGTTTTGCACACCTGAGAATGAGTATCTCATGATAAGCTGTAGACCACACTATCTACCTAGAGAGTTTTCCTCTGTATTTTTCATAGCTGTCTACATACCACCACAGACCAATGCTGGCACTAAAACCAAACTCAATGAGCTGTATACCGCCATAAGCAAACAGGAAAACGCTCATCCAGAGATGGTGCTCCTAGTGACTTTAATTCAGGGAAACTTAAATCAGTTTTACTAATTTCTATCAGCATGATAAATGTGCAACCAGAAGGGAAGAAAATGCTAAACCACCCGTACTCCACACACAGAGACGCGTACAAAGCTCTCCCTTGCCCTCCATTTGGCAAATCTGACCACAAATCTATCCTCCTGATTCCTGCTTACAAGCAAAAATTAAAGCAGGAAGCACCAGTGACTAGGTCTATAAAAAAGTGGTCAGATGAAGCAGATGCTAAAATATGGAATATGTTCCGAATATGTTCCGAATATGTTCCGGGATTCTTCCGGATGGCATTGAGGAATACACCACATCAGTCACTAGCTTCATCAATAAGTGCATTGATGACGTCGTCCCCACAGTGACTATACGTACATACCCCAACCAGAAGCCATGGATTACAGGCAACATTCGCACTGAACTAAAGAGTAGAGCTGCCGCTTTCAAGGAGCAGGAATCTAACCCGGAAGCTTATAAGAAATCCCGCTATGCCCTCCGATGAACCATCAAAATGGCAAAGCATCAATACAGCACTAAGATTGAATCGTACTACACCGGCTTTGACACTCGTCAGATGTGGCAGGGCTTGCAAACTACAGTATTACAGACTACAAAGGGAAGCACAGCTGAGAGCTGCCCAGTGACACGTGCCTACCAGACGAGCTAAATAACTTCTATGCTCGCTTCGAGGCAAGTAATACTGAAACATGCTTGAGAGCATCAGCTGTTCCAGATGACTGTGTGATCACGCTCTCCGCAGCCAATGTGAGTAAGACCTTTAAACAGGTCAACATTCACAAGGCCGCAGGGCCAGACGTATTACCAGGACGTGTGCTCTGAGCATGCGCTGCCCAACTGGCAAGTGTTTTCACTGACATTTTCAACCTCTCCCTGTCTGAGTCTGTAATACCAACATGTTTCAAGCAGACCACCATAATCCCTGTGCACAAGAACACTAAGGTAACCTGCCTAAATGACTACTGACCCATAGCATTCACGTCTGTAGCCATGAAATGCTTTGAAATGCTGGTCATGGCTCACATCATCACCATTATCCCAGAAACCCTAGACCCACTCCAATTCGCATACCGCCCCAACAGATCCACAGATGATGCAATCTCTATTGCACTCCACACTGCCCTATCCCACCTGGACAAAAGGAACACCTATGTGAGAATGCTATTCATTGACAACAGCTCAGCGTTCAACACCATAGTGCCCTCAAAGCTCATCACTAACCAAGGGACCCTGGGACTAAACACCTCCCTCTGCAACTGGCTCCTGCACTTCCTGACGGGCCGCCCCCAGGTGGTAAGGGTAGGTAACAACACATCTGCCATGCTGATCCTCAACACCGGGGCCCCTCAGGCGTGCGTGCTCAGTCCCCTCCTGTACTCCCTGTTCACCCATGACTGCACGGCCAGGCACGACTTCAACACCATCATTAAGTTTACTGATGACACAACAGTGGTCTGATCACTGACTATGATGAGACAGTCTTTAGGGAGGAGGTCAGAGACCTGACCATGTGGTGCAAGGACAACAACCTCTCCCTCAACATGATCAAGACAAAGGAGATGATTGTGGACTATAGGAAAAAGAGGACCGAGCATGCCCCCATTCTCATCGCCGGGGCTGTAGTGGAGCAGGTTGAGAGCTTCAAGCTCCTTGGCGTCCACATCACCAACAAACTAACATGGTCCAAGCACACCAAGACAGTTGTAAAGAGGGCACGACAAAACATATTCCCCCTCAGGAGACTGAAAAGATTTAGCATGGGTCCTCAGATCCTCAGAAGGCTTTACAGCTGCACCATCGAGAGCATCCTGACGGGTTGCATCACTGCCTGGTATGGCAACTGCTCGGCCTCCGACTGCAAGGCACTACAAAGGGTAGTACGTGCGGCCCAATACATCACCGGGGCCAAGCTTCCTGCCATCCAGGACCTCTATACCAGGCGGTGTCAGAGGAAGGCCCTAAAAATGGTCAAAGACTCCAGCCACCCTAGTCATAGACTGTTCTCTCTGCTACAGCACAGAAAGCGGCTACCGGAGCGCCAAGCCTAGGTCCAAGAGGCTTCTTAAACAGCTTCTACCCCCAAGCCAAAAGATACCTGAACATCTAATGAAATGGCTACCCAGACTTTTTCCATTGCCCCCCTTCTAAGCTGCTGCATTGTTACTTTAATAGCTCTATCTACATGTACATATTACCTGAATGACCTCAACACCGGTGCCCCCGCACATTGAATCTGTACCTCTGTATATAGCCCTGCTATTGTTATTTCCTGCTGCTCTTTAATTATTTTGTTGTTCTTATCTTTTAATGTACTGTGTATGCAGTGAAGTGTACACTGTATGATCAATGTATTTTTTACAATGTATGATTTATAAAGGTCTCCTGTGTAAATGAGGTCTTCTGACCCTAAGCTGGACTTTCCTGGATAAAACCAAAGCCTTCTATTTAGAATTGTTGAATCGTCAAGCCATGCAATTGTTTCGTGCTGGTAAACAAGCTGTCTAAAAGCTGTCATATTTAGCCAAACTAGTCACTTATCTCATTTTAAATTTGCCCTTTGCAATCACCATCATGTAGTACTACATGGAAGACTGCAATTTGTCATCAAGATGTGTTCCAAAGAAGTGGTGCCTGTTTTCCTGGAGAGGCATCTGGTTGGAGGAGTAAACAGCTTTCCAATTTTAAGTGCCAGGAAAAAAAGAAACAAATTAAAACCATAGCCTCTCAAATTTTCCCCTCTCATTTCCATTTTTCAAGGATCGGGAAAGTTCATCTGAGCACTTGACAGGAAAAACTGGTGTCATTAACAACCTCAGATAGAAACCACTTGCCTTCGGAAAGTATTCAGACCCCTTGACTTTTTCCACATTTTACAGCCCTATTCTATAATGGATTAAATATTTGGATGAAATATTTAAAAAATCTCAGCAATCTACACACAATACTACACAGTGACAAAGCAAAAACAGTTTTTAGAAATTTTTGCAAATGTATTAAATAGAAGAAAAAAAAGTTTTATACCAAAATATTCAGACCCTTTGTTATGAGACTCTAAATTGAGCCCAGGTGCATCCTGTTTCCATTGATCATCCTTGAGATGTTTCTACAACTTGATTGGAGTCCACCTGTGGTAAATTCAATTTATTGGACATGATTTTGAAAGGCACCCACTTGTCTATTTAAGGTCCAACAGTTGACAGTGTATGTCAGAGCAAAAACCAAGCCATGGGGTCGAAGGAATTGTCCGTAGAGCTCAGAGACAGGATTGTGTCGAGGCACAGATCTGAGGAAGGGTACCAAAAAATGTCTGCAACATTGAAGGTCCCCAAGAACACAGTTGCCTCCATCATTCTTAAATGGAAGAAGTTTGGAACCACCAAGACTCTTCCTAGAGCTGGCCGCCTGGCCAAACTGAGCAATCGGGGGAGAAGGGCCTTGGTCAGGGAGGTGACCAAGAACCTGGTGGTCACTCTGACAGAGCTCCAGAGATCCTCTGTGGAGATGGGAGAACCTTCCACAAGGACAAACATCTCTGCAGCACTCCACCAAACAGGCCTTTATGGTACAGTGGCCAGACGGAAGCTATGCCTCAGTAAAAGGCTTATGACAATCCCCTTGGAGTTTGCCAAAAGGCACCTAAAGACACTCAGACCATGAGAAGCAAGATTCTCTGGTCAGATGAAACCAAATTTGAGCTCTTTGGCCTGAATACCAAGCGTCAGGTCTGGAGAAAACCTGGCACCATCCCTACTGTGAAGCATGGTGGTGGCAGCATCATGCTTTGGAGATGTTTTTCTGTGGCAGGGGGACTAGTCAGGATCAAGGCAAAGATTAACGAAGCAAAGTACAGAGAGATCCTTGATGAAAACCTGCTCCAGAGAGCTCAGGTCCTCAGACTGGGGCATTGGTTCACCGTCCAACAGGACAACGACCCTAAGCACACAGCCAAAACAACGCAAGAGTGGCTTGGGGACAAGTCTCTGAATGCCCTTGAGTGGCCAGGCCAGAGCCCGCACTTGAACTCAATCAAACATCTCTGGAGAGACCTGAAAATAGCTTTGCAGCAACACTCCCCATCCAACCTGACAGATTCTGAGAGGATCTGCAGAGAAGAATGGGAAAAACTCCACAAATACAGGTGTGTCAAGCTTGCAGCATCATACCCAAAAAGACTTGAGACTGTAATTGCTGCCAAAGGTGCTTCAACAAGGTACTGAGTAAATGGTCTGACTGCTCATGTAAATGTGTTATTCAAGTTTTTTTAAATTTTTTATAAATTAGCAAACATTTCTAAAAAACTGTTTTTGCTTTGTCGTTATGGAGTATTGTGTGCAGATTGACGAGGGAAATAAACAATTAAATCAATTTTAGAATAAGGCTGGAACGTATGAAAATGTGGAAAAAGTCAAGGGGTCTGAATGCTTTCCCGAAGGCACTGTACTGTAACTTTACTGTACCTATGTGTGATGGCTTGACCAAAGAGGAGATAATAATGAGGTAGGTGTGTGTCAGCGCCATTGGAATATGAACCACAACAACATGTTTCCCAATTGGTGTTCAGAAACTGTCCTTCAATGAATGTCAGTGCGAGACATAGACACATAGGTTTATTCAGAATATCTGCACTACATAAAGGCTGGGTACACTGTACCCTAAATAAAAGTCAGCACTGACATAGAATAGAATATATGAATGTAGAAACTGTTTTGTCGACTCAAGGCTAAACTGCTTTGAGAACATTCATGTCATAGAGATATACTGCCATCTGTAGGTAAAACAAAGTAATACAGCTGTGTAGAAAACCTGGTCAAAATGTGGAGGGAAAATTATCGGACTGCACATAAGTAGACGGATGACTGTCATCTATTAGTCAGTACCTCTCATGTATTTCGTCTTATCCCCTTACATGACACTTTAATCGTTTTTATTTCATGAGAAATGCTTTGAATCATTTAGCATCACAGCAATTAGATTATAATACCCAAACAATTTATGCAATTATATACGTAAACAATGCATCAATAATGTTTCCCAAGGCAAGAAAATGCCAAACATCTGTCCCAGTTACTGACTATCTCACAATCACACAACATGAGGAAACTGTCTGTGTCTATGTTCCTTGGAGAAAAATCACTCCAATGTCCCTCATAAGATCCCAGCCACTGCACTTTCCAATGTTATGTACAGTATTGACTGAGTCTGACTCTGATTGGGAGCAGCTCTTTTTCCACAAGGGAGAGAGGTATTTTTATTGTCCAGGCTGTTTGGCTGCCTCCCAGATGGATGAAGCTTCTTCTCTCTCGCCCTGAGCTCCAGGCAAGCTGATAGGGGACTAGAGCCACATGTGGTCCACATAAACGGAACCAGATGTAGGGCAGAAAACAACAGTATCTGAGCCAGACTAATGTTATTGTTTACTGTAATCTCTCACATTGGTGGTGATATGAGACTTCAATGAAACAGATACACAATCACAATATGTAAGAGAGCAGTTTGGGAGAATTATTGTAATATCTGCGACCTGACCTGAATATTCTTTTAACACTACATTTATTTTATGGAAACAGGGTTTCCTAAAAATGTGGTCCTCTGCATGTATTTACGCCAGGTGTCCTTGGTTCTACATGTCATATACTGTGTCAAATCCTGGTTCATTTACTGTTTATGGTCTGTACATGCTAGCCAATGTTTTCCATTTAGGATCCTCTATGTTCCTTTGCTTTACATCTTGAACATTATTTAAATGTTTTGTAAACCCTCACAGAGTAACCCCCCCACATACACACCTCTTCACCTTTCTCCCTCTCTCTCGCTCTCTCCAAATGCAATCCCATAATAAGTATTTTAGGTTAATTTGGATATGGGAACGAGATTTTGAAGGGCTCTTTCTGAGAAGGAGAGCTGTTTTTGGTGTTTTTGCATTATCCACAATGCATCGCGGCACCGTCCTAGAGAGAACACTGTGTGGTAATGAGTTAATTGCTCTGTAATTAGGAAATTGTAGAACAGCACAATAGCGGGTTTGGAGGGATGGCCTCTCCATACCCTGATAGCATCCAGTCACTACAGATGATGCTCCCCCCCCCCACCTTGGTCCTGGGAAGAGTCCTTGGCTTGTACTCTGCCAGGCTGGCTTTTCACCCTAACTCTCCGCACTGACTGAGTGTGTGTGAAATGTATCTAAGGAGAACAAGATGGCCCAGAATGCCTTCCGTTTGAGTCAGGCCCTGCTGAATTGTGATCACACTCACAGCTGCCACCGTTAAGATTTATTTGGAAACATCGGGGGAAAGAACAACATCCATTCTGCTGTGATGGGCTTGAAAAAGGGCAAGGGTGTGCTGAACATACTGGCAGGTTACTTTCAATCAGATGGAGGGAGCTTGTGGAGGACAGAGCAGTGCTGTCTGCTTCACACCGGGACAACCCTCTCTCCATTAATCCAGCCCTCTAAATCAGTCAGCAGCATCACACCATCACCACGCCGTGTCTCTGTCTTCCCACAGACACCGCTCCAGGTCACACATTAATGACACGCCTCAGCAGAAATCTGGATAGTAAAAACTTTTCTTCTCTCCTGCGACAGGTCCTCGCTGGGGTGTTTATGGGAAAAAAGGGAATGTGTTGAAAAAGTGAAGAAGGTGTTGCAGCAACACATTCCAAGGTCTTGTCTTCTACTCTGTAGTATGTTACAGTACATTGAGATGGGAATCCTGGAGCCATGTTAGTTTCAGTCAGGAGCAAAGGAGGGGAGAACAGCCCAGCTGTCAACTTCAGAGATGTGGCTAGAATGCCCAACATCTCTGGAGATAATTGTGGACTACAGGAAAAGGAGGACCGAGCATGCCCCCATTCTCATCGGTGGGGCTGTAGTGGAGCAGGTTGAGAGCTTCAAGTTCCTTGGTGTCCACGTCAGCAACAAACTAACAAGGCCCACCAAGACAGTCGTGAAGAGGGCACGACAAAACATATTCCCCCTCAGGAGACTGAAAAGATTTGTCATGGGTCCTCAGATCCTCAGAAGGTTTTACAGCTGCACCATCGAAAGCATCCTGACTGGGTTGCATCACTGCCTGGTATGGCAACTGCTCAGCCTCTGACCGCAAGGTACTACAGAGGGTAGTGCGTACTGCCCAGTACATCACCGGGGCCAAGCTTCCTGCCATCCAGGACCTCTATACCAGGCGGTGTCAGACGAAGGCCCTAAAAATTGTCAGAGACTCCAGCCACCGTAGTCATAGACTGTTCTCTCTACTACAGCATGGCAAGTGGTACCGGAGCGCCAAGTCTAGGTCCAAGAGGCTTCTTAACAGCTTCTACTTCCTAGACTCCTGAACAGCTAATGAAATGGCTACCCAGACTTTTTCCATTTTCCACTGCTACTCTCTGTTATTATCTCTGCATAGTCACTTTAATAACTCTACCTACATGTACATATTACCTCAATTAGCTCAACACCGGTGCCCCCGCACATTGACTCTGTACCGGTACCTTCTGAATATAGCCCTGCTATTGTTACTTACTGCTGCTCTTTAGTTATTTGTTATTCTTATCTCTTACTTTTTGGTGGTTATTTTCTTAAAACTCCATTGTTGGTTAAGGGCTTGTAAGTAAGCATTTCACTGTAAGGTTTACACCTGTTGTATTTGTGACAAATGACAAATAAAATTAGATTGGATTAGATTTGATTTTGAGATAGACATAACACAGAGGAAACAACAGAGCCAACACAGAGATGTGCATACAATGTGAGCTTCCCAAAGTGGGTAGGAGAAAAAGGAGAGGAGCGGGAGAGATGGAGGAATGGATGGGGGGATGGACAAATTAGGGGGAGGGAGAAGCAGCGGGGAAGATGGAGCTCAGTGAGACAGAGAGGACATATGGTTGGAAAATCTGTTCCTGATTACATCACCACACTCTCAGGCCACATTTGGTTGAGGTATGCCCAGGGATGGAGGAGGGAGGTGGTGTCAGGGAGAGAGGGAAGGAGGGATAGAGAGAGAGAGCAGGTCTAATCTCATTGATGTGTGTTTGGGCTGGGGTACAGGGTGGACTTGGCTCCGTCTGTCTTTTTGTTATTCTTAGAGCTACGTTGTCGTCATCCGCTCCGCGTTGGTGGCGTTTGAAAATGTCACACTGTGTTGCAAAATGCAGACCGTCAGCATACTGACTGATGCCTCCACCCAAACATGAGAGAACTGGACAAAAACAAGAATCAGAGTGTTTAATACATTGGGAGTGAGGAATGATGATTATTATCAATAACGCAACATTCACAAGTGTTTGCTCATTCTGACACATCAGTGAAACTGGGTGAAATAAAAACACAATCTTTTACACACTTGTGGCAATATCATTGTAACTACTACATATTTACTTTAACCGCATGGGCGAAGACTGCTTATGAAAATATTGAAGACTTAATTGACATTTGAATTTCAAGGCCAAACCAGTGGCGGCAATTATAGATTTTTTTTATTTATAAAAGAAAATGATCCTAAATGATCATCAGAACAACCAAATACAAGTATTTCTGTACATTTTTGGTGAATTATACAATTTAGCCTCAAAGCAATCATCCAAGAACTCCCAAGTTCTCTCCATGAAACTAAACCTCTAGATATAGGCACAAACGTTATAAAACATTTGAAGTAGCAACCTAAAAATGTATGTTTTTTCTGGTTGCATAATTACATGATTCTACAAAGGAACAACATCGGGGATTCTTTTCTTAACCTATGCTAAGTACTGTTATTTTACTTCATTCATAAACGGTGGATGTGGTAAGTTGATTATGGTTACTGGGAAAATGTGGATAGGTAAAAAAAAATTGGATGAGCAAAGGTCCCAAACAAGCTCATCCCATGTCACCGCAAAGCCTTCTGCTGTGGTGACGCCAGGAAAGCAATTCACCACAGACAGTGGATCATTTGTTTCAGCATACACACACTTCTTTGTTGTTTTGTTGCGCCTGGAAAAGAACGTGTAGATATGCCATTGCAATAACAATGCTTTTCAAAACTGTTTCGAAATAGTAGTATTGGGGATCATTTCTGTGATAAGGTTAGAGTTCAATAAATCAAAAGATATTGGAAGATTGCCCCTCTTCAGTTGATATTGGAAGATTTGCTGCTGAGATCTCTATCGAGTCTATCAGGAGTCAAGTCTAGATACATCCATATCTCCTCAGGTATTCACAGATACTGCTGAGTTGTCTGCTTTCAAATGCATTCAACAGGACGAGTTCAAAACTGTGTTTTTACTCAAAGGGGACTTTTATGCTTATTAAACCAAAAAAAACATTTACTGGCAATTCCACTTCCCTTCTCTCTCCTCCCGGTGCTTTCCAGAGGGGCTAATCAGTAATAATCCCATTTGATTTCTCTCCACACATGGCTTCCAAACCCCAAAGTGGACCACGAAAAGCAGGATGTGGTGAGGCTCCTGTAGATATGGCCACTGAGACACATTATAATGTGGTCTCTCTCCCAGTGCTGTGTCTGATTGTGGCAAGAAGGGCCACTGGCTTTGGGAACCCCATTACTTTAAAACCTTCAACATGATGGGCCTGGCAGTTCCAGAAGACAGATAGGCACAAAGAGCCCATTTCAAGTCTAACTCCTCTGTTTTCTGTTCTGTAATCATAGGTTCACGTTACACAGGGGACAGGGTAGTATGTGGGTGTTGGAAAGGAAGGGAGAACATTGGATCCATCAAAAGGTAAGGAACATATTTTTAGCATAAACTACATTTGAATCAATTATAATCTTGGCTGAATCCCATAACGAATCTCTATTTTGGACTAAAAATTGAATTTTTAGTAGAGATATAAAAAATAAAAAACACTCCATTTCCCCCAATAAACATATATTGCCATAATGGTCAGGGGGTGTGTCAGCTTACATCAGTCTCACCAAAAGCAGCAAATTTGAATCTAAAGGGTCACATGGTCTTTAACTGATCTTTTAAATCTTATGAACTGGAACTGTAGCGCTTGGAGAGAAAAACTAAACGATGCACTTACAAGGATTGTGTGCTAGGTGGCGCTGTCTCAAAGGGAGTGAGTAACTTTCCACTAAAGCCAGAAAATAAAAGTGGCACAAATTCCTGTTGGCCATAGGTTATCTCTGCTCTTGAACGACTTATGAGGAACACAACCTTTTGAGCATAAACGTACAAATAAATACATATTCATTAATAAAGAAAACAAAATAAAAATCAGCAAATCAGATCATTGCAAATGCTCTGATAGTTTTAACTCTTCTCTATTGTGATGTGTTGTACAGTATGCCAACCCTGTGGCGACCAGGAGGTGAGTACTGTTCAATCTCTCAATATGAAGCATGTGAACCCTGTCTGACGTGTATTGTAATTCATTCCAGGTGCCACCTGTTAGAGTGGGGCTGGGTTTTGTATTTAGGACTGGACTCAGGGCCCAGTGCCCTGAGTCCAGCAGATCCCTTTTTATTTTCATCCATGTAGAGGTTGGCGGTCGCTGGGAGGACGGTGTGGCTAAAGGCATTCACTTACATAGGTTCCCTTTGCTTCTAGCAGAACTAGGTGTGGCTAAAGGCGGTCACTTACATAGGTTCCCTTTGCTTCTAGCAGAACTAGGTGTGGCTAAAGGCGGTCACTTACATAGGTTCCCTTTGCTTCTAGCAGCACTAGGCTCAGCAAAACAAACGTCTGTACTAGCATACATTACTCCCTAAAGACCTTCACTTGAAAAATGAGAAAAAAGTGGCAATATTACTGTTGTTTCATCCTTTTGAGCCCCCGTAGCAACAACATACACTTCCTCAAAATAGGCTGAATTGATTAAGACAAATAATTAATTTAGATGTTTTTGCCAAGGAGGTCTTAGGAGCATAATTTTAGATCTACAATGTTTATTGCAGTATTTATCAATTGAAAATTTGCATGAAGACTAGTGATCTTTTGTTGAGGGACAAAACACTTAATGTTTCCACTCCTACTAGGAGGAGTACTGTTGACGAATCACTGACGAAAGGTTCGTAGACTACGGCTTCCTTCCGAACTTCGGACTTGCCTCAAGAAAAAAATGTGTGTTCAAACAACTGATAAAACCCCTGCCAAAGACCAAAACTAACAAAAACTTCACAATATGTATGTGCAAACTGTTTCAACTGGGAAGCATTAGTCAATCCCTGTTCCTGGAAAGCTACCATCCTGTAGGTTTTACTCCAACCCCAGTTGTAATCAACCTGATTCAGCTTATCAACCAGACAATTGTTAGAATCAGGTGTGATAGAGTAAGGTTGGCACTCAAACCTCCAAGACAGTAGCTCTCCAGGAACAGGGTTGGAGAGCCCTGCTTTAGTCCATTTGACAGGGCAAATTAGAGTATGTGCCTTACTCAAGGGCACATCAACAGAGTTTTCACCTAGTCAACACAGGGATTCAAACCAGTGATCTTTTGGTTACTGGCCCAACGCTCTTAACCACTAGCATACCTGCCACCCATAGTCCAAATTTAGTGAAACTAGATTGTAAGTGTGCTTGCGGTGTGAGAGCCCATCTCCCTCCAGATCCGTTCTCCTTCCCCCAGGACATGCCCTCCTCAATAGCAATATTAAACATTAGCTTTACTATACATATCAACAATTACAAGTAAAAACACCAGAGGAGGGAGTGCTCTGGGAGAAGCAGAGAAGATCTGAAGGGAGATAGGGGACTCACAGAGCAAGCACACTTACAATCCGGTTCCACTGAATTTGGACCAAGCCACACCATCCCTGCTCTCGTCCTCCCAGCGCATGCCAACCTGTGCACGGGAAAAAAGAGATCTGCTGGACACAGGGAAAGACTGGGTATATACTGTAAAAAAAAAAAACCTGCTCCCCTACTGACAGGTAGCACCTGGAGATAATAACATATACATGACACATGTCACACCTGCAAGAGTGTCAAAAGAAAGAGGTAATTGTAGAAACCAATACAATTGATGAAATATCTCCCTTTGGCTTATATTCTAGAAACAGACCTGTGTGCCAGGGAGAAGGTGTCAAAGAAATATATGATAAACTATTTCTATCCTTGAACATTCTTAGTAGACACAGTCAAAGCTGTGGATTTTTTAAATAATCCTACATTGAGACTGGCAAACAAACAAATATATGCACACACAAACACACACGCTCATAGACAAAAGGTTACCATTTGCTGGGCCACCAGACAACACTCTGTCTAAACTACTAACAAACTCTGCAACGGCTGTCCTGCCCTACTGACATGTCATATATTTAAGGATTAGTCGTTCCCTTTTTATTTGCCTTTTATCAATGTCCAATAGTGTCCTTTTGTGCTCTCCAGGTAGTAGAAGTACATTCTTTGGACTGTTGTGTCTATTGCTGTAGTGGTGACACATGTTTTCAGTTCAGGAGATCATACATCTCAACTTTCCACTGCATATGTAAATGCTTAGCTGCCTATCTGCCACCAGTTAAGGAAGTAAGAGATTGATGAAAATATGACATTACAGTCATAGTCACTGGCTCCTGTTATCTAGGCATCAATGCAGAAAGCATGTTGCTCCAGATGTACCACCTGTGCTAGAATAATTCAGTTGGAACCATCTGTATTGGGAACGCACTTACTGCAAGCGTCATTAGAATTAGATAGTTATTGGGTTAGGTTGGGGTTGAGCCAGGGTGTGGACTAGGGTTAGGGTTATGGCTAGGGTTAGGGTTATGACCATTGTGTGGACATGAAGCTAGGGTTAAAGTTAGCGTCATGCTATCAGGAATCAAGGTAAGACCCAGATTGTTGAAGTGACAATGTTTATTATAGCAACAGGGGCAGGCAACGACAGGTCAAGGCAGGCAGGGGTCGATAATCCACAGTATAGGGGCAAAGGTACAGGACAGCAGGCAGGCTCAGGGTCAGGTCTGGCAGAAATCGGTAATCCAGAGGTAGGGCAAAGGTACAGGACGGCAGGTGGGCTCAGAGTCAGGACAGGCAGAGTAGTTGGGCAGGCAAGGGTCAAAACCAGGGGGGGCAAGAAAAAGAGAGATGGGGAAAAGCAGGAGCTGATGAAAACGCTGATTGACTTGACAAAGAAGACAAATTGGCAACGGACAAACAGAGAACATGGGTATAAATACACAGGGGATAATGGGGAAGATGGGCGACTCCTGGAAGGGGTGGAGAAAATCACAATGACATGTGAAACAGATCAGGGTGTGACAGTATCGGGGTCCGATGGCGATCCGCTTGTCGTTGATACCTGGAGGTTGTCTTGAGGAGGGCCGACCGGGCTCTCCTCCAGGTACCACGACTGCGTCGGACAAACATCTGGGCAGAGGGTATGCTGACCTCTTCCTCCTGCTCAGGGAAGAGCGGGGGCTGATACCCCAGGGAACACAAACGTAGATAGGCCTGTAGTCTCAAGATCCTGGTTGGCTCCAACTGGTCCTTTGGACTAGGGGTGGAACCCAGAGGACAGGCTGGCCCGACGACCCAATGAGGGCACAGAACGCTTTCCAGAACTGTGACGTGCTGTAACCCCGGATAAAGCGACAATAGAAGTTGGCTAACCCCAGGAAGCATTGCAGCTCCACCCTGGAAGTAGGCTGGGGCCAATCCACCACTGATTTCACCTTCCCAAGAACCATTTGCACACTTTCTGCGGCGACGATGAAACCCAGAAAAGGGATGGTAGAATGATGGAACTCACACTTCTCTGCTTTTACAAACAGCTGGTTCTCCAGGAGGAGTTGGAGAACCTGTCGGACGTGGAGTACATGTTCTTGGGTGGAACGGGAGAAGATGAGGATGTCATCTAGGTAGTCAAAGACGAACCGGTTCAACATGTCGCAGTGAACATCATTGGCCAGAGCCTGGAACACAGCAGGGGCGTTGTAGGCCAAATGGCATGACCATATATTCGTAGTGAACGCGTTGAAGGCGGTCTTCCACTCGTCCCCTTCCCGTATCCGCACCAGGTGGCAGGTGTTCCATAGTTCCAGCTTGGAAAACAAGGTGCCCACCTGGAGCGTCTCAAAAGTAGAGGAGATGAGTGGTAGCGGGTAGCGGTTCTTCACCGTTATGTTGTTGAGACCCCGGTAGTCGATGCACGGGCACAGGGTCTTGTCCTTCTTCTCCACAAAGAAGAACCCAGCACTGGCGGGAGAAGAAGAACGGATGAATCCTGCAGCAAGGGATTCCCCAATGTATGTCTCCATCTCCTTGGTTTCTGGTCCCGGCAGAGAGTACAGTCGTCCCCAGGGCGGAGTCGTGCTAGAGAGAAAGTCAATCCCGCAGTCATTAGGTCGGTGCGGCAGGAGCGAAGTGGCCCGGGCCTTGCTGAACACCTCCCAAAGGTCCTGGTACTCCGCAGGACCAGCGGAGAGGTCAGAGGCACCTTCCGAGCCTCCAGGAAGACGTCCCGGGGCAGGTTGTGCTGATTTCAGGCAATGGACGTGGCAGAACGGGCTCCAGCCCATGATGGCACCAGTAGACCAGTTAATGAGGGGATTGTGTCGCTGGAACCAGGAGAATGCCAATACCACGGGAATCTGAGGGGACTTGATGAGCAGGAACTGGATAGCCTCGCTGTGGTTCCCTGACACACGTAGGTTGATGGAAGTGGTGTTGTGGGTGACTCCGCCTGTAGAGCACCCGTCCAGCACTCTAACATCCATGGGAATGGAGAGGGGCTGATTGGGGAGGTTCAGTTCAGACAACAGGGTAGCGTCCAAAAAGCTTTTGTCGGCCCCAGAGTCAATGAGAACCCGAAGAGATTTGGACTGGTCTCCCTACAGTCGAATGGCATGAAAAGGGGTGCGAGCAAGGGAATCAGGAACGTTCTCCATATGGCCCACCAGAGCCTGGTTCTTTTAAAGGACACGAAATGACCAAGAGACCCACAATACAGACAACTCTTCGTGTCGATCCTGTATTGCCGTTCCACTGGCGACAGCCCAGCTCTGCCTAGTGGCATAGGCTCTGGAAGTGGTGACTCGGCCGTCTTTGCAGCCCTCATGGCAGGTTGGGAAGCCTCGGGTTCTCTCGGCAACGAGAGTTTCCGGGATGACTAGGAGGCTAGGCGGGATCCCTGGGCGTACAAGCGAAATCCAATTCCCTCTCCCTCCGTCGTTCCTGTAATCGCCCATCGATACGGATGGTGAAAGCAATGAGGGACTCGAGCTCCGAACTCCTGGGCTGCAAGCTCGTCCTTGACCTCCTCCGAGATGCCATGCAGGAACATATCAAAAAGTGCCTCTTGGTTCCAAGCACTCTCCGGAAGGCAGGGGTCGATAATCCAGAGTATAGGGGCTAAAGTACAGGACGGCAGGCAGGCTCAGGGTCAGGTCAGGCAGAGGTCGGTAATCCAGAGGTAGGGCAAAGGTATAGGATGGCAGGCGTGCTCAGGGTCAGGACAGCTGGAGTAGTCAGGTAGGCGGGCTCAGAGACAGGACAAGCAAGGGTCAAAACCAGGGGGGTGAGAAAAAGACTGTTGAAAAAGCAGTATCTGAGAAAAACGCTGGTTGACTTGACAAACAAGACGAACTGGCAAAGGTATAAACAGAGAACACAGGTATAAATACACAGGGTATAATTGGGAAGATGGGTGACACCTGGAGGGGGGTGGAAACAATTACAAGGACAGGTGAAACAGATCAGGGTGTGATCAGGCTTAGAGTTATGGCTAGGATTAGGTTTGAGCCGGGGTGTGGAGATGAAGGTAGGGTGAGGGTTCATAATGCACATTGTGCAGCCCTGATAGGATCGGATGTCAATGGACATTTTCCAAATTTGGTGTGGGGTCTTTCCTTGAAATAAGTGCCTTTTGCCTCCCTTTGACATTTTAAATAAATATGTTGCACAAATACTGAATTTTAAAAGCCTGTTATACTGTAGTAAATGAAGTACCAATCAATATATGATTAAAGACCCACTTAAGGTAACGTTTATCGAAGTTTTCACAATCATTGTAAAGCCCTAGTTATTTTGTTGCTTTGACAAAAAGTCATTTCTGAAGGTGATTATTTATCTAAAAAAATACTGTCCCTCATTTAAGGTCAACCTTGTTATGTGCACTAGACTCTTGTTTTAAGATGGTGAAACTATTCCTTTTAAAATATTTTTTTCAAAAGAAACACAGAACATATACAGTAGTAGTCAAACAGAACAGGAAACTCTCACATATTGGCCATGAGACACATGCATTTGACCATCTTCTCACGCTCTCACGGCACACCTCTTATATGTCACGCATTGAAAAGTACTGCTTTTATTTTTCTAATCAATCCATTGTATAGTGAGTGCGTTACCTTTTATACTGTGCTCCTAATCATTTTGAAATCGGAGCATCTGCGCATGCAATTTATGATCATGAACTGAAACTCTATCATTGTCCTGTCTTGCCACAGCACTGGGAACAGTGGCAATCAACGGGATTGGATGTATGTTTTAAAGAAATGCCCCTCAAGATTAGAGTGGAGCTGAATAGAGCCCCACAGCAGAGGTGTCATAATACCCATAAAACCTAACGGTCAAACAGGGAAATAGTTCCAATCGTTTCTCCACCATTAATTTTTCCCATAGGGGTTATTAGAAACACTTAAAATAAGAGCTGTGTTCTGTGTAGGCTTATCCTGGCGTGACGTTTTGATAACCATGTAAATCTCTCTCAGACAAGGTGACTTTTATCAATATATTCGGCTATATTTACTTTCAGATTCGAAAATGCTAATTAGCATCAAAGTAGACATCATGCAAGACTACAAATCCCTGCAAGCTCCTGTACGTCATCTCTAGCTGATACCTTTGCTAACAGGTATTGTGTCAATTTAAAACTTGCACAACAGGTCATAAAATTGTCAATTTAAAGAAATGCATGTAATTTATTCATTACTACACATAGCTAACATTAAACACAGTTGAAGTTGGAAGTTTACATACACTTAGGTTGGAGTCATTAAAACTAGTTTTTCAACAACTCCACAAATTTCTTGTTAACAAACTATAGTTTTAGAAAATCGGTTAGGATATCTACTTTGTGCATGACACAAGTAATTTTTACAACAATTGTTTACAGACAGATTATTTCACTTATAATTCACTGAATCACAATTTCACAATTCCATCATGTTGTGGGGGTGCATTGCTGCAGGAGGGTCTGGTGCACTTCACAAAATAGATGGCAACATGAGGGAGGAAAATATGTGGATATATTGAAGCAACATCTCAAGACATTAGTCAGGAAGTTAAAGCTTGGTTGCAAATGGGTCCTCCAAATGGACAATGACCCCAAGCATACTTCCAAAGTTGTTTTAAAATGCCTTAAGGACAACAAAGTCAATGTATTGGAGTGGTCATCACAAAGCTCTGATAATTTGTGGGCAGAACTGAAAAAGCATGTATGAGCAAGGAGGCCTACAAACCTGACTCAGTTACACCAGCTCTTTCAGGAGGAATGGGCCACAATTCACCCAACTTATTGTGGGAAGCTTGAGGAAGGCTACCCAAATCATTCGACCCAAGTTAAACAATTTAAAGGCAATGCTACTAAATAATAAATGAGTGTATCTAAACTTCTGACCCACTGGGAATGTGATGAAAGAAATAAAAGCTGAAATAAATAATTCTCTCTACTATTATTCTGACATTTCACATTCTTAAAATAAAGTGGTGATCCTATATGACCTAAGACAGGGATTTTTACTAGGATTAAATGTCAGGAATTGTGAAAAACTGAGTTTAAATGTATTTGGCTAAGGTGTATGTAAACTTCCGACTTCAACTGTAGTTAATCCAGAGATCCTTACCTTTACCTGGATTTGGCAGTCTCGTCCAGATCATCATGGCATTTGTAGTTCTTTATGTTAGCCACATTAGTAGCTCATTAGCATTTTATAGAAATGTACACAGTTATCAAAACATCATGCCAGGGTAAGCCTACACAAAACACAGCCCTTATTTGAAGTGTTTCTAAAATCCCCTATGGGGAAAATGGATGGTGGAAAAACGATTGGAACCATTTTCCTGTTTGACCACAAGGCTTTATGGGTATTATGACACCACTGTGGGGCTCTATGGAGAAAGAACGTTCTTTGCTGAGTTTATAAAACTCTAAAAAGAGTAGCACGTTAGTGTTGTTTTACGTACAATGTTGTCAACAAAATTAGGTTGATGTTACTCCAGTCCTTATTGCAGAATGCAGCCTTTTGTCAGCATGTACTAAAGTCCATTTAATCCACACTTGCATTAGTCTCCTCATTTGGTGATTGGCGTCTAGGCTGTGAAAACAAAAAGGCAGCAGACAGACCTTCTGTACAGTATGTTTAGCAGGTTTGATAGGGTGACCTGATTTGTAACTATGAAAATAATTTTGTCAGACAGATTGTGAACCTAAAAGTGTAAGTTTGATTCTATAGGGGGTAAATAAATAGACAAATAAGTTGGTTAGGGTGTAGGGGCAGATATGTAATCTTGTCTTCAGCAGATTTGATTATTTACTTACTTTATTTAGTCTGATCAGTGGAACAATTCTCATTCTTAACAATGGACTAAACTATAGGGTAATTACTGTGCTTGTCAGCAAGAACACTACTGTTATTCCCCCCGCTTTTTTTATTTTTCCATTTTTTGCCAGTACAATCACGTGTGTTAAATCAGATATGGCTACTTGTGTCTTTAAAAAATTAATTGTATGAGACTATGTATTTTTGCAGACATTCATGGACAATTGAATAAGTCATACAAATAAGCATTGGATATTAAATGCTCCGCGATTCAAAATATAATTTTTGACATTTTAGTATTGTGCACATGCTAGGCAGAGATGGTAGGGGCACTCATGACTCATAAACACATCATATTTTGTTTGTGTCCTTACCTTGAAAACAGTCTATGGACAAGGACACTGCAATCTATGATTTGGTTACCCACTGCCATAAACCACTAATATTACAATTTTGAGTGTTCATTTACTGTTCAAAGCATCCTGAATACAGGATTTTATTTGTTATATTTTCGACCCTGGTCATTGGCCTAAGCCATGTCAAAATATGTAGAATTTCAGGAAATTATCTTTACAAAGTTAAATGTTTCATTTAAGGGTTGTGCCAGGCAGAAATGAAATTCAAATACCAAATCTCACTCCAACCTTTCTTCAAAAGTTGGCAGCCCTGAGACAAATAATAGTGTAAAAGCAGGTGAACTGGTTCTACTCCTTTTCTCCATTTTCTTGTGTTTTGTGGTGGAAAACTGAGCTAGTCGAGCGTAAAACATCAACCCTGTTACCCATAGATAGACAGGCTAGAAATGTTTTAACAATGTAAAACTGCATTCAATTATCGCTCCATGTTGCACACAACAAGAAGCTTTCAGTCCTGCTGTCACAAGGGGATTTATGGCTGATTTAAGATGAAGTTGTCAACCCTGGTACTTTATTTGGCACTTACTAGGTACTTATTATAGGATACATTTTTTTAACCTCTTGAGATATGAAAACATGTTTTTTATTAAGTTGAACATGTGCTCTTTATGACAGAATGTTACAATTAGGTGCAATAAAACGTTTTTTTCCCCCACGAAGTTACACTACTCAAAAGACACATAATTGGTGGAACGGCCCTGTGGTTGTGTGACTGCCCTGGAGTGATTGAATGTGTAGACAGTCTAATTGTGGTTGGAGGTCAATGGAGTAATTGTTCCTTGGGAAATTTGAGAATGTCCTCCTAAGCCCAAAGCTGCCATTTACTAAATCACCCAATAATAATTTATCACAGGTGGTTGTCATGATCTGAGTGAAATGGAGGGAGTCATCAAGCTACTCTAATTGCAAGGAGTTGATCATCCACAAAATCTTCAAGAGATGATCCAGTTTTTTCTTGACTTCCAACACATCTACGTTCTATTAGACATTTTACTAGACGGCATTTGGGATTTTATAGATTTGATCGAAAACATTCAACAAAGAAGGAGAGAAAGACAAAAACATCTTCCCAAAAATCTGTCTTGTATAAAACAATTCCTGAAATGATGAGAAATGACGGTGAAGTCCCCTGAGCCAGTAGATACTGTAGATGTCACAACACCAAGGGATCACACCTATGAGTCACAACATAAAACTGTCCCTTACCCACACCTTAAAAATAAATTAAACGTTTCTGTCTGCCTCTCCTTTGATCAAAACATAACAGTAATCGAAGCCCTTTACTTAAGTTTTAGGGTAAATGTATTTTTTGCATTCTGCATGCACTGTTGAGATATCCCTGCAGAGCTAACCCTGGGAGCCTAAGTGAGTGAGTGGCCATATGTACTGACAGTCGATGAAATACTGTTCATTAAATCCCTTCCACAGCCTTTGGGGAAGAAAAGTTGGGCTGAAATGTCTCGGATGTGTTTTTGCTCCCTCCCCCCTTTCATCCACTCCCACCTCATTTCACCTCAAGTATCTAATTGCTGTAACCAGGGGCACACTGAGCAAAGATGTTGTTTTGTGTTTCGCCATGCCTTTAATTATCTCTCCTGACTGTAAAGCTAAGCCTAATCTCAACTAATGAGAAGTCTAAAACTCTGCTAAATGGGAGTGAGGGTGGGAAGAAATAGCCCCTGTGGTGTGACTCAGAATACATCAGTATACACCTACTGTGATCATGTTACAGGCCCCATTGAAGAGTGCTCAAGGAAACTTTCACGCAGAGGGTCTCTAAGGATTAGGTTACTCACCAGGGTCATCTTCACAGTTTCTATAGATCACACACAACCCCCAACAATGATATTAGGCTTTGATAGGATCAAAATGCGATGTACAAAATAAATAAACAATCTAACACACAAAAGCACAGGAATATGTGGAATATGTGAGTACTGTCAACTATTTTGAAGGCAGCAAAACTTTACCCAATACCCCGGCTTAGAGCAATTATCAACATGTCTGGAACGCAGATGTGTCAATTGAGATGTTTCAATTGACTCTTTGTTTTAATTAAAATGTTGGTTTACCACAAAGGGCTTCCCTTGGTTTGGCTAAAAGACATGGTGCTAGACAGCTTCCCTGTATGAAGTTGAAGTTGAGGGGTTTCCTCCCAAATACTTTTCCCCCCTAGCTCTATGGACTTTGTTATTTAGACCTTTCTATGCCCAACATAGCCTCCAAATCCACTGCCTGCTGGGAGTCTGACAACCCATTATTCCCCAGTTACCTTCCCACTAAAACATCTGCTTCCCTAGTTCTCTAGTTCTGAACTCATAGCAGGGCTCTAATCTAGTCCTACCTGGCTTGGACTGTGACAACATCTTCAGCACACCTTTTGGTCAGTGGGAGAACACTTTACAGGACCAGAACTCTCTTCTCACAAGGTAGCTCTTTCCTGCTGTATGTTCTCAGTAACTGGCAGGCCTGTAGCACATGGCAGGTGTACAACACACACACACACACACACACACACACACACACACACATACACACACATACACATACACACACACATACACATACACATGCACATACACATACACACACACACACACACACACACACACACACACACACACACACACACACACACATACACACACACACACACACACACACACACACACACACACACACACACACACACACACACACACACACACACACACACACACACACACACACACACACACACACACACACACACACACACACACACGTAAGGCTGTTGTACATGTGTGGGACTCTGTGGGGGTAGCCCTGGGAGAGAAGAGGCATCAGTGGTGACAGAGACAGAGTCTGGGAAGGAGGAGGGAGGGTGTGGTGGTGCTTGAGGTGTCTGAGGTACTGCTGCTTAAGACCAGACCAGAGCCTGGGACTGACTCCAGAGCTTCTCTGAGCTCCACTTCTTACTGATCCCTGCTTCTGGATCTATCTGCCTGTTGTGTGTCTCAAGGAGAAATTGTCACTATCTTTTTTTTGAATTTGGAACTGTTTGTACTCATTGGAACAGAATAATGGATCTCACCACTTTTTACTTCCTGACCACAACTTTGGTTTTGATACTGGAGCATGAAGGTAAAGACTTTCTCCTGATATTACAGATGTTTACATTATTATTGAGCGCTTTTTGTTTAAATTGGAATAAAGTGTTTTTTACTCTCATGTGGGGTGTAATTGTTGCACCTAAGCTGTGGTTTAATAGAGACAACATGTAGTAGGTAAGTGAGCCCTCATGTTGGCCATGCCTGTGAGCAGATGCCTGTCTGCTTTTACTGTCTGCTTTTATCTGTTGTTCAAAAGCTGGTTCAATTGGATTTATTTTGTCTACTGGGAACTGTACAGCCTGTTTTAAATTATTTTGACAACTGTTGCCCACAAGAGTTACAATATTCTGTATGAGTTTGCATAAGCATAACTAACCTCTGATATGATCTTTGCTGCTGATGTAATGTTGTGAACTGATATCATTTTTGTGCTTTATGTCGAATGAGGACAGTGTTATGTAGTTCACGTTTCAAAACAAAGGGAAAAATTCCATCTGAACTCAAACGATAAAACATACCTGTACTGTACAACTTTGGATGATATCATATATGTACAGGTAAAGGGAAATGGATAGGAGAAATGTGCAGATACTGACCACCCAAACTTCTTATCTATGCTTGAGACTGATTGACCATAGGATTTATGTGCGAGCTAATCTAAACCACAGTGTTTTGATTAAATACCCAACCGGGCACTTCAACTACCAGGGACACCTAAATGCCATATATTCATCAGAGGGAAAAGTCCCAAAGCACCTACAGACTCCGTGATTGAAGAAGGAGAAAACTGAAAGTCTTATGTTAGGACACAAACAAAAGTAAAAAGGTAACTATCTAGAGATAAGTCCTCTCTATAGATACTGTACCTTGAGATACAGCAGGTCAGATCTCTAGATCAGACGATAGAATGCAACAGGTGTTCACAGTGGGGTTTTTGTTATATCATGCAGCACTTTTGAGGAATTTGAACAACGCCTTTAGCATATTCAAAAGAATATACTGCTCTTTTGGTCTGAATATTTCTACATTATGTGCTGCTGTCCATGTGTGCTGCACATTCCCTTAGGAATCACAGAACAGAAGTTAGTTCTATACCCGGGCTCTCCAGGCAACCCCCCTCACTTCCGTAGAAGGCTTTCCACCAGCTATGGTGGTGGACTAACATTCCACAGCACCCCCTTGATCTGAACCAGGAAAGACATTCACCATAAATGTCGATCCAAGTCACATGGATAGACAGCTTGTAGATAATATGTCAAAGTCAAGACTTTATGAAGGGGGGGAAAAAAAGTCCTCTCTCTCATTGCAGTGATTGGGGACACTGCCCTGTGTAGGGTGCCGTCTCTCGGATGGGACGTTAAACGGGTGTCCTGACTCTCTGAGGTCATTAAAGATCCCATGGCACTTATCGTAAGAGTAGGGGTGTTAACCCCAGTGTCCTGGCTAAATTCCCAATCTGACCCTCAAACCATCACGGTCACCTAATAATCCCCAGTTTACAATTGGCTCATTCATCCCCCTCCTCTCCCCTGTAACTATTCCCCAGGTCGTTGCTGCAAATGAGAACGTGTTCTCAGTCAACTTACCTGGTAAAATAACGGATAAATTTAAAAAAAATTTTAAAAAATTAGATGAGTCGGGGAATCCAGGAGCATTGGTTAACATGGGTCCTTATTATAAGACAGATACTGTCATGGTTGACTAGGCGCTGTTAAAGTACACTCTTTGGTTTATTGTTTCTTATACATGATAATAATAGATTAACATTGGTTAGTTCAGCAATCTCTGGAATCCATAAACCCTGTTATACACAGCACCACTGTTGCTTGTGCCACCCAAAAAGAAGACCATGTGTATATACAGGATTACCAGGGATAGAATCTGTGGTAGGTTATCCTGTTATATCCAGAACTAATCTTGTAAAAGCACAGGGCCAGGGTCTCTGACAATATTGCCTCAAAATTCGGCCAGAGATGTTTTTTGGACTAAATGGAATGGATTAAATAGTAATCTCATGGACGTATTTGGCAATCAACTCCTGAACCTCTAAAGCAGTGAACGCTCACTTCTCCAAACAGGTCGCTAAATTAAATTTTGCTTGGCAATCACATGGCATCTCAGGAGGCACGCAAGGCTTGTAAGCGTAACATTTCCATGCTAAGTGCCAATACAATACAATCCATGGGCCGGGCGTCTGTTCGACGCCAAGGAGTCTAAAGTAACAAATCCACTATAAAAAAAACAGTTTCCTGATCAGGAGATGATTTACCTCAGCTATTTACGCCAATCAAATCTAATTTACGTAAATCCCTGAACACCTGTAGGATCAGACTCTCTATTAGGGGATTTTCAATGAGACTTGTTTATGAAGAGCTGAGAGCACCGTTTGGGTGTACAAGGGAAATCTGTTTTCATTCAAGTGATAAAAAGCCAGAGGCAGGCCCAGCTATTGGAAGCTGCGCTCGTGGCTTGCACCAGCAGACTCCTGAATGCACTAGAGGAACTTGTGCAGGGTACAATGTGGTTCGCCACTGACTCATTGGGGTGAACCCAAATCCACATGGCATTTGGGATTCTCCACCACTTTAGTTTTATAACACATTTATTGAACTATAGTCCTTTACAGGGTGTAACAGTTTGATACAATTGACATAAGAAAATGCAAAGCTGTGAGAAATATATTAGGGTTAGATGTGGAAAAAATAATAGCTAGACAGTGTCACATAGCTAGACAGTAGCTCTATCAGGGTAGACAGTAGCTCTATCAGGGTAGACAGTGCCACTATCTGGGTATACAGTAGCTCTATCAGGGTAGACAGTAACACTATCAGGGTAGACAGTAGCTCTATCAGGTTAGACAGTAGCTCTATCAGGGTAGACAGTGCCACTATCAGAGGAGAATGTGCTTCTATCAGGGTAGACAGTAGCTCTATCAGTGTAGACAGTACCACTATCAGGGTAGACAGTCGCAATATCAGAAAAAAAAATCCCCTGTATCTATTAGAGCGCACATAGAGTGGCAACATAATCTAGACTTCACCTGGGCTATCAGAGAGTACTACTGTGTCTGACTGACATCAAATTAATAACCAGTGATAATCAGTATCTTTCGGAGGGCTGGATGAAAGCTATCGAATTAATGAGTTTCATTTTTTGGTGTCAAATCACAAGTTGGCAACCCATAAATTCACACACAAACAAACATTACAATAATTCACGGTGATAATTAGCCTTCCGGTGTTTTCTGCAGTGCGCATCCCATAAAGAAAAAGAAGAAAAAATACAAATACAAATAAAATGTATGTTGCAAGTGCAGCCCAGTGGCAGTGAGACTGGCTATAGACAGTGAGATGGGCTATAGACAGTGAGATGGGCTATAGACAGTGAGATGGGCTATAGACAGTGAGATGGGCTATAGACAGCGAGATGGGCTATAGACAGTGAGATGGGCTATAGACAGTGAGATGGGCTATAGACAGTGAGATGGGCTATAGACAGTGAGATGGGCTATAGACAGTGAGATGGGCTATAGACAGTGAGATGGGCTATAGACAGTGAGATGGGCTATAGACAGTGAGATGGGCTATAGACAGTGAGATGGGCTATAGACAGTGAGATGGGCTATAGACAGTGAGATGGGCTATAGACAGTGAGATGGGCTATAGACAGTGAGATGGGCTATAGACAGTGAGATGGGCTATAGACAGTGAGATGGGCTATAGACAGTGAGAGAGCTATAGACAGTGAGATGGGCTATAGACAGTGAGATGGGCTATAGACAGTGAGATGGGCTATAGACAGTGAGATGGGCTATAGACAGTGAGATGGGCTATAGACAGTGAGATGGGCTATAGACAGTGAGATGGGCTATAGACAGTGAGATGGGCTATAGACAGTGAGATGAGACAGCGAGATGGGCTATAGACAGTGAGATGGGCTATAGACAGTGAGATGGGCTATAGACAGTGAGATGGGCTATAGACAGTGAGATGGGCTATAGACAGTGAGATGGGCTATAGACAGTGAGATGGGCTATAGACAGTGAGATGGGCTATAGACAGTGAGATGGGCTATAGACAGTGAGATGGGCTATAGACAGTGAGATGGGCTATAGACAGTGAGATGGGCTATAGACAGTGAGATGGGCTATAGACAGTGAGATGGGCTATAGACAGTGAGATGGGCTATAGACAGTGAGATGGGCTATAGACAGTGAGATGGGCTATAGACAGTGAGATGGGCTATAGACAGTGAGATGGGGTGAGATGGGCTATAGACAGTGAGATGGGCTATAGACAGTGAGATGGGCTATAGACAGTGAGATGGGCTATAGACAGTGAGATGGGCTATAGACAGTGAGATGGGCTATAGACAGTGAGATGGGCTATAGACAGTGAGATGGGCTATAGACAGTGAGATGGGCTATAGACAGTGAGATGGGCTATAGACAGTGAGATGGGCTATAGACAGTGAGATGGGCTATAGACAGTGAGATGGGCTATAGACAGTGAGATGGGCTATAGACAGTGAGATGGGCTATAGACAGTGAGATGGGCTATAGACAGTGAGATGGGCTATAGACAGTGAGATGGGCTATAGACAGTGAGATGGGCTATAGACAGTGAGATGGGCTATAGACAGTGAGATGGGCTATAGACAGTGAGATGGGCTATAGACAGCGAGCTATAGACAGTGAGATGGGCTATAGACAGTGAGATGGGCTATAGACAGTGAGATGGGCTATAGACAGTGAGATGGGCTATAGACAGTGAGATGGGCTAGACAGTGAGATGGGCAGACAGTGAGATGGGCTATAGACAGTGAGATGGGCTATAGACAGTGAGATGGGCTATAGACAGTGAGATGGGCTATAGACAGTGAGATGGGCTATAGACAGTGAGATGGGCTATAGACAGTGAGATGGGCTATAGACAGTGAGATGGGCTATAGACAGTGAGAGATGGGCTATAGACAGTGAGATGGGCTATAGACAGTGAGATGGGCTATAGACAGTGAGATGGGCTATAGACAGTGAGATGGGCTATAGACAGTGAGATGGGCTATAGACAGTGAGATGGGCTATAGACAGTGAGATGGGCTATAGACAGTGAGATGGGCTATAGACAGTGAGATGGGCTATAGACAGTGAGAGCAGTGAGATGGGAGAGATGGGCTATAGACAGGGAGATGGGCTATAGACAGGGAGATGGACTATAGACAGTGAGATGGGCTATAGACAGGGAGATGGGCTATAGACAGTGAGATGGGCTATAGACAGTGAGATGGGCTATAGACAGTGAGACTGGCTATAGACAGTGAGATGGGCTATAGACAGTGAGATGGGCTATAGACAGCGAGATGGGCTATAGACAGTGAGATGGGCTATAGACAGTGAGATGGGCTATAGACAGTGAGATGGGCTATAGACAGTGAGATGGGCTATAGACAGTGAGATGGGCTATAGACAGCGAGGCTATAGACAGTGAGATGGGCTATAGACAGTGAGATGGGCTATAGACAGTGAGACTGGCTATAGACAGTGAGATGGGCTATAGACAGTGAGATGGGCTATAGACAGCGAGATGGGCTATAGACAGTGAGATGGGCTATAGACAGTGAGATGGGCTATAGACAGTGAGATGGGCTATAGACAGTGAGATGGGCTATAGACAGCGAGATGGGCTATAGACAGTGAGATGGGCTATAGACAGCGAGATGGGCTATAGACAGGGAGATGGGCTATAGACAGTGAGACTGGCTATAGACAGTGAGATGGGCTATAGACAGTGAGATGGGCTATAGACAGCGAGAATGGCTATAGACAGCGAGATGGGCTATAGACAGTGAGATGGGCTGGAGGACAGTGAGATGGGCTATAGACAGTGAGATGGGCTAGAGGACAGACAATAAGTGGATTGTTCTATAGACTGTTGGCCCTTTTGAGAAGCGTACAGTAAGATGGGGCTGATGTGTAGAGATTAGAACAGCATTAGCAGTGCCAAATGATCTACAGTGCATACTTCAGAAACAAATGAAAATGGAGTGACTGCAATCTCCCAGTTCTGTACTGTCTGTCCTTGTAAAAGTTTCATCAGCTTACAGTATTATTTTTTATATAATGCTTTATTCATGGGGTTGTTCCTTCTCTCCTAGCATACTCAGACTCCACTGCCCCTGGGCTTGGTCCAGAGGAGGGCCCCGTGATGCAGCTCAACTACAGACCCCTACGGCGGGAGAAGCGTTGTTCCTGTGAGAACCTGAATGATAAAGAATGTGTGTACTTCTGCCACATTGGCATCGTCTGGGTCAACACTCCTAGGTGAGTTCATCAAGAACAACATCTCACAGCACAACTCACCCTCTCATAAACAAAACGTAGGTAGAAAGATATCTACGACAGAGATATCTGTGTTGTGAAAACAAAGAGGTTTGTCTGTACTTTGTTTAGTTGGACATATTGCAAAGGTGGAGATACATAACATTTTAATTATCATTTCTCACGCTGTATCATATTTGCATATTGAGCCATATTGTAGAGTATATTTTAGAAATAAGGCTCGGTGGGGGCTAAAGGCTGTAGTTAAGCACGACGCAACGAGGAGTTGCTTTAGCTGTGGTATATTGACCATAATCACAAACCCCCGAGGTACCTTATTGTTATTATAAACTTGGTTGCCAACATAATTAGAGCAGTAAAAATAAATGGTGATTGGCTGACAGCCAATTGGCTGACAGCCATGGTATATCAGACCGTATACCATGGCTGTCAGCCAATCAACATTCAGGGATCAAACCACCCAGTTTATAATTGCAAATTAAGCCATGATATGGGATGGCAGGTAGCCTAGTAGTTAGAGTGTTGGGCCAGTACCGAAAGGTTGCTGGATCGAATCCCTGAGCTGACAATGTAAAAATCTGTAGTTCTGCCCCTGAACAAGGCAGTTAAGCCACTGTTCCCCGGTAAGCCGTCATTGTAAATAAGAATTTGTTCTAAACTGACTTGCCTAGTTAAATAAAGGTTACATTTAAAAAATGTTGTGACAGTGTTCTGAGAAGCCACAGGTTTTTTGTGTGTGATTTATTATCACATCAGAGTGTAATGAGCTGGATGATTTGTGGTTCTTCGTAAAACTCAAAACCACAGTGTCAAGGATTTAATTTAAAATAAGAGACAGTTACTGTCTATCATCAACTCAGACTTTCTCTCTCAACTCTTTCCTGCTGAATCTTCTTGTTTAACACGAGTAAAGGTGAATACCAGTGAACTTCAACATTACAGTTGGATCTGAACATACAGTACTTCCTGATCCAAATATCCCACATCCAATTAGTTAGAGGAGCGGTTAGGGCATCTGCCCTCTCTTCTGAATTCCTTGTTTCCTCATGTGTTCGAAAAGTCCCAGGTTTCTATAAGTTTTCCAATATCCTTTCCAATGGTCAGCCTAAAACCAGCTACTAAAGACCAAGACCTATACAGTGTAGGTACTGTGCTATGTTTAAACATGGAATCACAGTAGTAGTATGCAATTATGTGATCATTGGTAATACCACATTTCCTCCTACCAAACACACTTAAACATAAGAATGGAAATCAGTAGTTAGGAACTGATATTACATTTCACATGAATGTTCACAAATGATCATTCATTTACAAACTGAGCATAGAATTTTCTGAGACTCTCGCATGGTTTCTACTCAATTCTGTTGACTCAAGCTATCTACTTTCAACTCAAGAAACTAAGACAGTTCACAGTTTATAAAGAGAAGAGACAGGCTTTCACCATCCAAAAATACTGAGGTTAAACTACAACAGAGAGAAAGAGACGAAGGGGGGAAATGAAAGGGTCACCTTTCAACAGCTGCCAAAAACACCTTATGGAATGCAGATGTTTTGGCTGCTCAGACAGACAGGTAGACAGACAGTCAGACAGACAGGCAGGCAGGCAGGCAGGCAGACAGATGGGTGCATGTGTATGCGTGTGTGTGTGTGTGTGCATGTGTGTGACGGTGTGTGGAGAACACAGGGAGGAGGTGACCCTGTTTGATGGGGTTGCTTTGAGTCGTGCATGGCATCTGGAATCAGTTCACTGTGTGGTCTTGTTAACATGTCCCAGGCTGTAAGATGGGACATCATGGCGGGCAGGCAGACTGGCTCTGGTTCAGGATCAGGTTAATATCCAGAGCAATGAAGCAGCAGCTTTAGGATATATAAATGTGTTATGGAGGACTGGCATCCTCTCTGTGTCCTGTAAGACAGGTTTAATACATTATACCCTCGAGACTCACTAGACACCAGTGTTTGCCCAGCTTTTCAGGGCCATGCAGCTTTATTTACGTGATCTGCCTCATTGGTTCTATAAAAGCATTTTGTGGGTGCCAATAGAGATATAATATAGGATATTGAGCAATTAAGAGCCCCTTGGCCCACAATTTCTGTGTCCCCGCGGAAATCTAATTAACATACAACAAAGAAAATCCTCCCAAAACCTGTCTGTTTTATGACCACTCTGTTGAAAGTTGAAGACTCTCAAGAACATGATGGCTTCTGTCTGTAGCATCCAAATGGTTTGGGCTATGAGGTCCTGGTACTAGTTAAAAAAGTGAATGGAAGTACAGTTGAAGTCCAAAGTTTACATACACCTTAGCCAAATACATTTAACCTCAGTTTTTCACAATTCCTAACATTCAATCCAAGTAAAAATTCCCTGTTTGATGTCAGTTAGGATCACCACTTCATTTTAAGAATGTGAAATGTCAGAATAATAGTAGAGAGAATTACTTATTTCAGCTTTCATTACTTTCATCACATTCCCAGTGGGTCAGAAGTTAACATACGCTCAATTAGTATTTGGTAGCATTGCCTTTAAATTGTTTAACTTGGGTCGAATGATTTGGGTAGCCTTCCTCAAGCTTCCCACAATAAGTTGGGTGAATTGTGGTCCATTCCTCCTGACAGAGCTGGTGTAACTGAGTCAGGTGTGTAGGCCTCTTTGCTCGCAGACACTTTTTCAGTTCTGCCCACAAATTATCTATAGGATTGAGGTCAGGGCTTTGTGATGGCCACTCCAATACCTTGACTTTGTTGTCCTTAAGGCATTTTTTCCACAACTTTGGAAGTATGCTTGGGGTCATTGTCCATTTGGAAGACCCATTTGCGACCAAGCTTTAACTTGAGATGTTGCTTCAATATATCCACAAAATTTTCCTCCCTCATGATGCCATCTATTTTGAGAAGGGCACCAGTCCCTCCCACAGCAAAGCACCTCCACAATATGATGCTGCCACCCTGTGCTTCACGGTTGGGATGGTGTTCTTCGGCTTGCAAGCCTTCCCCCCTTTTCATCCAAACATAACGATGGTCATTATGGCCAAACAGTTTTATTTTTGTTTCATCAGACCAGAGGACATTTCTCCAAAAAGTACAATCTTTGTCCCCATGTGCAGTTGCAAACAGTAGTCTGGCTTTTTTATGCAGTTTTGGAGCAGTGGCTTCTTCCTTGCTGAGCGGCCTTTCAGGTTATGTCAATATAGGACTTGTTTTACTGTGGATATAGATACTTTGCACTGGTTTCCTCCATCATCTTCACAAGGTCCTTTGCTGTTGTTCTGGGATTGATCACTTTTCACACCAAAGTACGTTCATCTCTAGGAGACAGAACAGGTCTCCTTCCTGAACGGTATGACGGCTGCGTGGTCCCATGGAGTTGAACCAGACTTGTGGAGGTCTACAATTTGTTTTCTGAGGTCTTGGCTGATTTCTTTTGATTTTCCCATGATGTCAAGCAAAGAGGCACTGGGTTTGAATGTAGGCCTTGAAATACATCCACAGGTATACCTCCAATTGACTCAAATGATGTCAATTAGCCTATCAGTAGCTTCTAAAGCCATGACATAATTTTCTGGAATTTTCCAAGCTGTTTAAAGGCACAGTCAAATTAGTGTATGTAAACTTCTGACCCACTGGAATTGCGATACAGTGAATTATAAGTGAAATAATCTGTCAGTAAATAATTGTTGTAAAAATTACTTGTGTCATGCACAAAGTAGATGTCCTAACCGACTTGCCAAAACTGTAGTCTGTCAACAAGAAATTTGTGGAGTGGTTAAAAAACAAATTCCGACTTCAACTGTATATATGGAGATATCTTTATCCCTTTATTTTAGGTACTAAACAATGTAAATAAAACAAAACATGTTTCCTGATCTTATATCTCTCAGATATAGGACAGACACTTCAGAACAAACTTCGTTTCGATTTTTGGTGGGACTGTTTTTCCATGTTGTGAATCTGTAATTCAATGCATTTCTATTGACTAATAACAGCAATGCCAAATTCAATGTGTCATCCAATAATTGTTTAATATAATTTTTTGATACCTTAAGGGGTCTCAAAACACAACATCAAATAGCCATCAAATAGCCCCCCCCGGTTTAGACAGGGCTTGGACTCTAGAATGTTAGGAGCACATGAAAAATGAATTCCTGACATTCTGTGCGGTGGTAAAATAAAACACTGAGTTCCCTTTGTAAGTTGAAAAAGACATACTCAAAATTCAAAGCTGTTGTGTTTATCAGTGCATGTACATAGTGATCTCATCATTCCCTGAACTCTTTCTCCAGTCAGGTGGTGCCATATGGAGTGGGCTCCTTCCCTGTTCGACTGAGGAGAGAGGTGGGACGATGCATCTGCCTGAAGAGAAAGGACTTTGAGTGTCTTTACTTCTGCTCTGCCTTGCGTACACTTAAAGAGTAAGTGTTCTTGAATCACACTTTAAATGTGTTAATATCATTGCTATCCCATATCAAATATTGAGAGGAAAAGAGTTAACACTGTCATGATTTCTTTGTTTTTATAGAGGTCAAAATTATTTGGTCAAGAGGACATTTGCGACAAAGTTGAAGAAGAGATATAAGGCTGAAATGTCAAATAAAAGGATCCAACAAACACTTAACGCAAGAAACCTGAAAGAAGAGAATGGACACTAGTTTCATCACCCTAGTTTCATGTCATCTGATTGGTCTCTTTTACAATATGACGCAAAAGGACATTGTACAGTGGTGGGGCACTTCTGAAACGTATTTATGAAATGTTGTAACTTTGCAGTCTTTTTGTGATTGTGACTCATTCTCAAATGTTTTAATGCTGTACATAAATATTTTTTACTTTACAACATACAGTACATACGTCATTTTCAAATCAAATGAAGTTATATAGTTACAGTAATGCATAAATGAGCAGTATTTAAGATGTTAAATGTAAAAATGTCTTGTATCTCTGTCAATGTTGTTTCTGCATGTTACACTGTTTTGGCCTCGACATCCTTTTGCTGTCATGGAGTTAGAATGTGAAAGACATGCTAGAAATGGAAAGCAATGCAGTTCACGGGTCTTAAAAGTGAGTTACAGTATGTATCAAACTAGACAGGGAATCATCTGTGTGATCTAGGACAGGTGGGTCATTTAACGCATCATATATCCAAAAAGGTATTCAAGTAGAGTTTACATGTCACGGCAGTGGTATTCAACGTCGGGGTTGCCAAAATAGTCCCCGCTGAAAAAGTTTGAATACCAGTGTTACAATTAAAATTGCATTGCTACCAAGACATGGATTCCAGACTAGGGCTGGTATTCAAGCAAACCTGCAAGGCTACCAGACCGCTGAAGAAAAACCCATTCCATACAGTATTACTATCTCTACAGGGTACAAAGCTAGTCTGTATTGACATAGTATCTGATAACTAGCTATGCAGGTTTGTTTGAGCACCAGTATTGTTTAAAAGATGATCAAATGACTATTTATTTTGTTTGTGAGTTGATTTTATAGCTAATACATTCAAATCTAAACAACATCCTTCTCACAGTGTGGTTTTATTACAATAGTCCCTTGTTTGTTACAGTGATCTTCCATCAACCCCTTGAGTCTAGATCTGCCTGTGAAATGTTCCGTATAGGCACAGACTAAGAAGTGTGTGTGGTATGTACAGTACATTATGTATCACTTACAATGAAGGAACATTCATTGGCCGAACGCCCTAGGCTGTCCCGCATTTATGGATCAAAAGGATAGTGGCTGTCAGCCAATCATCATACCTCTTCTCTTCTCTGGTCACCTTGCGGTCAGGTCAAGCGTTGCTCTGGGGATCAGTGTCCTCTCTGTGCTCCCTGCGGAGCGTCGTTCTGCCAGCATGAAGAAGCCCATAGGACCGCTGGATTAAACATGATTACAGCCTCAACCCTATCTAATCTTCTCCCACAAAGCTGTTCTCACCACTCAGAGGAAAATAACTCAGCTTCTCGCTGCATGACTTGTGGCTTTCTGTTGCTGCAATTTCCTTGACTATGCTCTATTATTGTTAACAGGGTTGTTTGCAAGGTTTTCCTTTAGATTACTGTGGCACATCCAACCGTCCCATGGGGAAAATCTAAATGGACCAATTCTACACACACAACACAATATCATTTCAACTTGATATAGTAAAGCTGAAGCCTTTGAATTTTTTCTGAACGCACCATGATAATTAGTCTTCTTTTGAACAATTTTGTGAAAAAAATAGATATTGCATTTAAAGCCATCAGTTGGCAAATAAATCTAACAAATACAGAGGTGGAAACAAATGTCTCCCGTAGACAGTTCGCACAGGGGCAAATGTTTATTTTATTTGCTTTTTATACTTAGGGGGTATAGGGGATGTATCAGCTATAATAATGCAGACAGATTGTAGATTTCATCAATGTAATTGTCTGCATCATTTCCAATCACCCATAAAAAATGTTGTACATATAAACAGTAACGGTCAAAAGTTTACCTACTCATTCAAGGGTTTTTCTTAATTTTTAAATATTTTCTACATTATAGAATAATAGTGAAGACATGAAAATTATGAAATAACACATATGGAATCCTATAGTAACCCAAACAAATATATTTTATATTTGAGATTATACAAAGTAGATACCCTTGGCCTTGATGACAGCAACTCTTGGCATTCTCTCCTGATTCACGAGGTAGTCACCTGTAATGCATTTCAATTAACATGTGTGCCTTCTTAAAAATTTCTTTCCTTCTTAATGCATATGAGCCAACCAGTTGTGTTGTGACAAGGAAGAGGGGGTATACAGAAGATAGCCCTGTTTGGTCAAATACCAAGTCCATATTATGGCAAGAACAGCTCAAATAAGCAAAAAGAAATGACAGTCCATCATTACTTTAAGACATGAAGATCAGTCAATATGGAACATTTCAAGAACCTTTTAAGTTTCTTCAAGAGCAGTCGCAAAAATCATCAAGTGCTATGATGAAACTGGCTCTCATGAGGACCGCCACAGGAAAGGAAGACCTAGAGTTACATCTGCTGCAGAGGATACTTTCATTAGAGTTACCAGCCTCAGAAATTGCAGTCCAAATAAATGCTTCACAGAGTTCAAGTAACAGACACATCTCAACATCAACTGTTTAGAGGAGACTGTGGGAATCAGGCATTCATGGTCGAATTGCTGCAAAGAAACCACTACTAAAGGACACCAATAAGAAGAAGAGACTTGCTTGGACCAAGAGACACGAGCAATGAAAATTACACCGGTGGAAATCTGTCCTTTGGAGTGCTGCATCAGATGACCTGGCCTCCACAATCACCTGACCTCAACCCAATTGAGATGGTTTGGGATGAGTTGGACTGCAGAGGGAAGGAAAATCTAACCACTGAGCAGCTAACCACTGCTCAGCATATGTGGGATCTCCTTCAAGGCTGTTGGAAAAGCATTCCAGGTGAAGCTGGTTGAGAGAATGTCACGAGTGTGCAAAGCTGTCATCAATGCAAAGGGTGGCTACTTTGTTTAATATTTGTTTGGTTACTACTTGATTCCATATGTGTTATTTCATAGTTTTGAAGTTTTCATTAATATTCTACAATGTGGAAAATATTACAAATAAAGAAAAACCCTTGAATGAGTAGGTGAGTCCAAAATATTCACTGGTAATACTGTGTGTATATATATATGTAAACACATACATACATACATACATACATACATACATACATACATACATACATACATACATACATACATACATACATACATACATACATACATACATACATACAGTACATACAGTACATACATACATACAGTGCCTTGCGAAAGTATTCGGCCCCCTTGAACTTTGCGACCTTTTGCCACATTTCAGGCTTCAAACATAAAGATATAAAACTGTATTTTTTTGTGAAGACTCAACAACAAGTGGGACACAATCATGAAGTGGAACAACATTTATTGGATATTTCAAACTTTTTTAACTAAACAAAAACTGAAAAATTGGGCGTGCAAAATTATTCAGCCCCTTTACTTTCAGTGCAGCAAACTCTCTCCAGAAGTTCAGTGAGGATCTCTGAATTATCCAATGTTGACCTAAATGACTAATGATGATAAATACAATCCACCTGTGTGTAATCAAGTCTCTGTATAAATGCACCTGCACTGTGATAGTCTCAGAGGTCCGTTAAAAGCGCAGAGAGCATCATGAAGAACAAGGAACACACCAGGCAGGTCCGAGATACTGTTGTGAAAAAGTTTAAAGCCGGATTTGGATACAAAAAGATTTCCCAAGCTTTAAACATCCCAAGGAGCACTGTGCAAGCGATAATATTGAAATGGAAGGAGTATCAGACCACTGCAAATCTACCAAGACCTGGCCGTCCCTCTAAACTTTCAGCTCATACAAGGAGAAGACTGATCAGAGATGCAGCCAAGAGGCCCATGATCACTCTGGATGAACTGCAGAGATCTACAGCTGAGGTGGGAGACTCTGTCCATAGGACAACAATCAGTCGTATATTGCACAAATCTGGCCTTTATGGAATAGTGGCAAGAAGAAAGCCATTTCTTAAAGATATCCATAAAAAGTGTTGTTTAAAGTTTGCCACAAGCCACCTGGGAGACACACAAAACATGTGGAAGAAGGTGCTCTGGTCAGATGAAACCAAAATTGAACTTTTTGACAACAATGCAAAACGTTATGTTTGGCGTAAAAGCAACACAGCTCATCACCCTGAACACACCATCCCCACTGTCAAACATGGTGGTGGCAGCATCATGGTTTGGGCCTGCTTTTCTTCAGCAGGGACAGGGAAGATGGTTAAAATTGATGGGAAGATGGGTGAAGCCAAATACAGGACCATTCTGGAAGAAAACCTGATGGAGTCTGCAAAAGACCTGAGACTGGGACGGAGATTTGTCTTCCAACAAGACAATGATCCAAAACACAAAGCAAAATCTACAATGGAATGGTTCAAAAATAAACATATCCAGGTGTTAGAATGGCCAAGTCAAAGTCCAGACCTGAATCCAATCGAGAATCTGTGGAAAGAACTGAAAACTGCTGTTCACAAATGCTCTCCATCCAACCTCACTGAGCTCGAGCTGTTTTGCAAGGAGGAATGGGAAAAAATGTCAGTCTCTCGATGTGCAAAACTGATAGAGACATACCCCAAGCGACTTACAGCTGTACTCACAGCAAAGGGTGGCACTACAAAGTATTAACTTAAGGGGGCTGAATAATTATGCACACCCAATTTTTTAGTTTTTGATTTGTTAAAAAAGTTTGAAATATCCAATAAATGTCGTTCCACTTCATGATTGTGTCCCACTTGTTGTTGATTCTTCACAAAAAAATACGGTTTTATATCTTTATGTTTGAAACCTGAAATGTGGCAAAAGGTCGCAAAGTTCAAGGGGGCCGAATACTTTCGCAAGGCACTGTACATACATACACACACACACTTGGGGAGTTTTTTCCATTATTTTCTGCAGATCCTCTCAAACTCTGTCAGGCTGGATGGGGAGTGTCGCTGCACAGCTATTTTCATGTTAGATCGGGTTCAAGTCCAGGCTCTGGCTGGGCCACTCAAGGACATTCAGAGACTTGTCCAGAAGCCACTCCTGCTTGGAAGCCACTTGTCTTGGTTGTGTGCTTAGGGTCGTTGTCCTGTTGGAAGGTGAACATTCGCCCCAGTCTGATGTCCTGATCACTCTGGAGCAGGTTTTCATCAAGGACCTCTTTCTGTACTTTGCTTCATTCATCTTTCCCTCCATCCTGACTAGTCTTTCAGTCCCTGCGGCTGAAAAAGATCCCCACAGCATGATGCTGCCACCACCATGATTCACCTTAGGGATGGTGCCAGGTTTTCTCCAGATGTGACGCTTGGTATTCAGACCAAAGAGTTCAATCTGGGTTTCATCAGACCAGAGAATCTTGTTTCTCATGGTCTGAAAATCTTTAGATACTTTTTTTTGCAAACTCCAAGCGGCCTGTCATGTGCCTTTTGATGAGGAGTGGCTTCCATCTGGTCACTCTACCATAAAGGCCTGTTTGGTGGAGTGCTGCAGAGATGGTTGTCCTTCACGAAGTTTCTTCCATCTCCACAGATCTCTGGAGCTCTGTCAGAGTGACCATCGGGTTCTTGGTCAACTTCCTGACCAAGGCCCCTTTCCCCCAATTGCTCAGTTTGACCCGGGCGGCCAGCTCTAGGAAGAGTCTTGCTGGTTCCAAACCTCTTCCATTTAACCTGTTGCGACGAGCAATCCCGTATCCGGGATCGTAATTATAGCCTCAAGCTCATTACCATAACGCAAAGTTAACTATTCATGAAAATCGCAAATGAAATGAAATAAATATATTGGCTCTCAAGCTTAGCCTTTTGTTAACAACACTGTCATCTCAGATTTTCAAAATATGCTTTTCAACCATAGCAAAACAAGCATTTGTGTAAGAGTATTGATAGCTAGCATAGCATTAAGCCTAGCATTCAGCAGGCAACATTTTCACAAAAACAAGAAAAGCATTCAAATAAAATCATTTACCTTTGAAGAACTTTGGATGTTTTCAATGAGGAGACTCTCAGTTAGATAGCAAATGTTCAGTTTTTCCAAAAAGATTATTTGTGTAGGAGAAATCGCTCCGTTTTGTTCATCACGTTTGGCTAAGAAAAAAACCCGTATCCGGGAGTGTAATTATAGCCTCAAGCTCATTACCATAACGCAACGTTAACTATTCATGAAAATCGCAAATGAAATGAAATAAATATATTGGCTCTCAAGCTTAGCCTTTTGTTAACAACACTGTCATCTCAGATTTTCAAAATATGCTTTTCAACCATAGCAAAACAAGCAATTGTGTAAGAGTATTGATAGCTAGCATAGCATTAAGCCTAGCATTCAGCAGGCAACATTTTCACAAAAACAAGAAAAGCATTCAAATAAAATCATTTACCTTTGAAGAACTTTGGATGTTTTCAATGAGGAGACTCTCAGTTAGATAGCAAATGTTCAGTTTTTCCAAAAAGATTATTTGTGTAGGAGAAATCGTTCTGTTTTGTTCATCACTTTTGGCTGAGAAAAACCCCAAAAAATTCAGTCATCAAAACGCCGAACATTTTTCCAAATTAACTCCATAATATCGACAGAAACATGGCAAACGTTGTTTAGAATCAATCCTCAAGGTGTTTTTCACATATCTATTCGATGATAAGTCATTCGTGGCAGTTTTGTTTCTCCTCTGAATCACATGGGAAAATACATGCAGCTGGAGATTACGCACCAATTTCGACGGAGGACACCAGGCGGACACCTGGTAAATGTAGTCTTTTATGGTCAATCTTCCAATGATATGCCTACAAATACGTCACAATGCTGCAGACACCTTGGGGAAACGACAGAAAGTGTAGGCTCGTTCCTGGCGCATTCACAGCCATATAAGGACACATTGGAACACAGCGCCTCAAAAATCTGGCTCACTTCCTGTTTGAAGTTTCATCTTGTTTCGCCTGTAACATTAGCTCTGTGGCACTCACAGACAATATCTTTGCAGTTTTGGAAAAGTCAGAGTGTTTTCTTTCCAAAGCTGTCAATTATATGCATAGTTGAGCATCTTTTCGTGACAAAATATCTTGTTTAAAATGGGAACGTTTTGTTATCCATAAATTAAAAGAGCTCCCCCTATATCCAAGAAGTTAAGAATGATAGAGTTCACTGTGTTCTTGGGGACCTTCAATGCTGCAGAAATATGTTGGTACCCTTCCCCAGTGGCCAGACGGTGCCTCGACACAATCCTGTCTCGGAGCTCTATGGACAATTCCTTCGACCTCATGGCTTGATTTTTGCTCTGACATGCACTGTCAACTGTGGGACCTAGTATAGACAGGTGTGTTCCTTTCCAACTAATGTCCAATCAATTGAATTTACCACAGGTGGACTCCAATCAAGTTGTAGAAAGATCTTAAGGATGATCAATGGAAACAGGATTCACCTGAGCTCAATTTCGAGTCTCATAGCAAAGGGTCTGAATACCTATATAAATAAGGTATTTCTGATCCTATTTTATTTGCAAACATTCCAAAAAACAGTTTTCGCTTTGTCATTATGGGGTATTGTGTGTAGATTTATGAGGATTTGTATTTATTTATTTCATTTTTAGAAGGAAATATATATATATTCATTCATTATTTTCCCCTAACCCTACCCACCCCTCTCCTAATTGGAGTAAACTAATGGACAACAACACCTAGGTTCTACTTGCAGTGTATACATACTATATACATATGGACACAATGCAGCTTACAACAGTTATCTTTTGATTGTTTTTAATCCCATCCTTCAGCTACCATCAAGCCCTCCCATCCATCTCTTCTACTTTGCCATACATTATTTTAACTGTGCTGTTTCACAAGTGTTCTGAACCCATATACATTTTATGGACACAGCCTAATTTACATGATCTTTCTTGTTGTTTTTAATCCCACTCTTCAGCTCCACACAACCTGTCCCATCTATCCCCCAACACCATTACATTTTTATTTATATTTTCCATATATTTTTCAACTGTGCTGGGATTTTTCTCAAAAGTTCAGAAGCTTTCCATTCTTTTCTATTGGATAAAGAGTGTGTTCAAATTAGCAGTGGGCAGGATTTGAAACCAGGCTGCAGCAGTATTTGTGCACTGGAGGCTGCGGCATAGACCGCTAGACCACCCTAGGCCACGATCTACTGATTCTGTCTCTTCGCAGCAAAATCTGGAGAGCTGGGATGGTTGTATATATTTATATAACATTCTATTGGTTGCAAAATTATGTATAATAATTTAAATAAAACAATTTAGAGTTTTAAATTCGGTGTTGTTTCATAACAGTTCATAAACAATGTGTCATGAAATCAGAACTTCGAAAATCTCTTCCCAGCTATTTAGCAATCTATATGGCACAGCTGACCATTTTTTGGTCCTTAAATGAAACTAGTATACTTTTTATTTATTACAATTTTCTTTAACAAATTTTGGTCATAAATGCTTAAGTGAAATTGAATATTTCTTGCTCATATAATTTTAATAACAGGTTGCTAGAAGTAGGCAAGACCATAAGTAAATAGGTAAACTGGGATATGACTAAAGCGTTAATCTGGGTGATTTCTCCAGCAAAAAGACAGGTATTTTCCATGGTAGCAAAATCGTATCTATATTTGCTGACTTTCTATTAAAATGTAGTAAGATAATGTTTTCTTCGAGATACAGTTGAAGTCGGAAGTTTACAAACACTTAGGTTCGAGTCATTAAAACTAGTTTTTCAATCACTCCACAAATGTCTTGTTAACAAACTATAGTTTTGGAAAGTCGGTTAGGACATCCACTTTGTGCATGACACAAATAATTTTTCCAACAATTGTTTACTGACAGATTATTTAACTTATAATTCACTGTATTACAATACCAGTGGGGCAGAAGTTCACATACACATATGCTTTAGAAGCTTCTGATAGTCTAATTAACATAATTTGAGTCAATTAGAGGTGCACCTGTGGATGTATTTCAAGGCCTACCTTCAAACTCAGTGCCTCTTTGCTTAACATTATGGGGAAATCAAATGAAATCAGCCAAGACCTCAGAAAAAAAAATTGTAGGCCTCCACAAGTCTGGTTCATCCTTTGGAGCAATTTCCAAATCTTTGAAGGTACCATGTTCATCTGTACAAACAATAGTACGCAAGTATAAACACCATGGGACCACACAGCCATCATATCGCTCAGGAAGGAGACGTGTTCTGTCTCCTAGAGATGAACGTACTTTGGTGCGAAAAGTGCAAATCAATCCCAGAACAACAGCAAAGGACCTTGTTAAGATGCTGGAGGAAACAGATACAAAAGTATCTATATCCATAGTAAAATGAGTCCTATATCGACATAACCTGAAAGGCCGCTCAGCAAGGAAGAAGCCACTGCTCAAAAACCACCATAAAAAAGCCAGACTACAGTTTGCAACTGCACTTGGGGACAAAGATCGTACTTTTTGGAGAAATGTCCTCTGGTCTCATGAAACAAAAATAGAACTGTTTGGCCATAATGATCATCGTTATATTTGGGGGAGACTTGCAAGCCGAAGAACACCATCTCAACCTTGAAGCACGGGGGTGGCAGCAGCATGTTGTGGGGGTGCTTTGCTGCAGGAGGGACTGGTGCACTTCACAAAATAGATGGCAACATGAGGGAGGAAAATTACGTGGATATATTGAAGCAACATCTCAAGACATCAGTCAGGAAGTTAAAGCTTGGTAGCAAATGGGTCTTCCAAATGGACAATGACCCCAAGCGTACTTCCAAAGTTGTGGCAAATGGCTTAAGGACAACAAAGTCAAGGTGTTGAATTGGCCATAACAAAGCCTTGACCTCAATCCTATAGAAAATTTGTGGGCAGAACTGAAAAAGCATGTGTGAGCAAGGAGGCCTACAAACCTGACTCAGTTACACCAGCTCTGTCAGGAGGAATGGGCCAAAATTCACCGAACATATTGTGGGAAGCCACCCAAAATGTTTTTTTTTTTAACCAGGCAAGTCAGTTAAGAACAAATTCTTATTTTCAATGACAGCCTAGGAACAGTGGGTTAACTGCCTGTTCAGGGGCAGAATGACAGATTTGTACCTTGTAAGCTCGCAGATTTGAACTTGCAACCTTCCAGTCTCTAGTCAAACACTCTAACCACTAGACTACCCTGCCGTTTGACACAATTTAAACAATTTAAAGGCAATGCTACCAAATACTAATTGAGTGTATGTAAACTTCTGACCCACTGGGAACGTGATGAAATAAATAAAAGCTGAAATAAATAATTATTTCTACTATTATTCTGACATTTCACATTCTTAAAATAAAGTGGTGATCCTATCTGACCCAAGACAGGGATTTTTACTAGGATTAAATGTCAGGAATTGTGAAAAACTGATTTTAAATGTATTTGGCTAAGCTGTATGTAAACGTCCGACTTCAACTGTATGTGTACTGTGTATGTCCACATCACCGTCAGACCATTTTATTGGTAAACTACATGGTAAAGTCAAAGTATCATGTTTTCATGATTGAATATGTAATATATATCCTTAGAGGTTAGAAAATATCTAGATCCTCTATGAGGCTGTGGAGGGAGCCAAATTGTAGATTTAAAAGAAAGCATAACATCGTTGTTTTTAAGCCATTGATTTCTAACCCTTTGATATTATTGTTGGATCGGATTTTAAACAACTTCTTGTAACTAGGGGGCAGTATTTTCATTTTTGGAAAAATAACATTCCCAGAGTAAACGGGCTATTTTGTCAGGACAAGATGCTAGAATATGCATATGATTGACAGCTTAGGATAGAAAACACTCTAAAGTTTCCAAAACTGTAAAAATATTGTCTGTGAGTATAACAGAACTGATATTGCAGGTGAAAGCCTGAGAAAAATCCAATCCGGAAGTGACTCATATTTTGAAAGTTCTGCGTTCCGATGCGTCCCTATTGAGCAGTGAATGGGCTATCAACCAGATTCCTTTTTCTACGTATTCCCCAAGGTGTCTACAGCATTTTGACGTAGTTTCACGCATTTATGTTGAAGAATGAGCGTAAGCGACTATATTGTATTGCGTAAGTGGTCACCTGATGGCTCTCAGAGTGATTCTTGCGTAAAATACAGAGGTAGCCATTTTTCCTCTCAGTCCTATTGAAAAGCCAACTGTCCCAGTTGATATATTATCGAATAGATATTTTAAAAACACCTTGAGGATTGAGTATAAACAACGTTTGCCATGTTTCTGTCGATATTCTCAGCCAAACGTGAAGAACAAACGGAGCTATTTCGCCTACAAAAATAATATTTTTGGAAAAAAGGAACATTTGCAATCTAACTGGGAGTCTCGTGAGTGAAAACATCCGAAGCTCATCAAAGGTAAACAATTTAATTTGATTGCTTTTCTGATTCTCGTGACCAAGTTGCCTACTGCTAGCTGGACATAATGCTATGCTAGGCTATCAATAAACTTACACAAATGCTTGTCTTGCTTTGGCTGTAAAGCATATTTTCAAAATCTGAGATGACAGGGTGATTAACAAAAGGCTAAGCTGTGTTTCAATATATCTCACTTGTGATTTCATGAATAGGAATATTTTCTAGTAATATTTATGTCCGTTGCGTTATGCTAATTAGTGTCAGATGATGACAACGATCCCGGACACGGGATGGGGAGTTACAACAGTGGCTAATATTTTGATGGCCATAATAAATAGATATGCAGTTAGTGGACAACCTTGTTTTACTCCTCTTGACAATTTAATACTTACAGAGAAGTAGCCATTATTTACTATTTTATACCTAGGGTTACTATAAAAAAATAACTTTAACCCATTTTATAAGAGATTCTTCAAAATTGATATATTCTAGGCATTTATATATAAATTCCAAATTCCTTACTATATCAAAATCCTTTTCAAAGTCAGCTATGAATACCAGGCCTGATTTCCCAGATTTTTCATAGTGTGTTCTATTGTTTCCAGTTCTTGCCTTATATTATCTCCAATGTATCATTTATGTAAAAAAAACTTTCTGATTAGGATGAATAATAGCCAACAATACCTTTTTAATTATAGGCGCTATGCATTTCGCTGGAATTTTTGCATGACAACACTAAAGTGTAAGTGGCCTTCAATTTTTTACATGAACTGGATCTTTATATTTATCACTTGGATCCTGTTTCAGTAATAATGAAATTAGACCTTCTTGTTGAGCATCTGATAAACCATTTTTTGTAGGAGTGGTAAAACATGCTGATAACGGTCCTCTGAGTATATAAAAAAGGTTTGGTATACCTCCACTAGTATGCCATCCAACCCTGGAGTTTTCCTGAACTTAAATGGTTTAATTGCATCAAGAAGTTCCTCCTCTGTAATTTGGCCTTCACATTAGTCTTTCTGTACAGCTGTTCATTTTTTTATTTTTATAGAAATAAATCCATGCAACTATCTCCGGGTTGTGGAGATGGAGGAGACAAACGAAAACATGTTCTTAAAGTACTTTTCTTTCTCTTTAAAAATATTGCTTGGTGAATCATGGGTGACTCAATCATTTGTCACAAGTTTCAGTCAATTATTTTTTGTAGCATTTTTATGTTGAATATATATATTAAAAAAATGTTTAGATTTTTCCTCATGTTCAGTCCAATTAGTTTCATTTTTTAAATAATATATTACACTTGATCTTTCTTGAATAAGTTCCTCCATTTATTTTTATTTTTTCTCCATTTATTTTTTATATTTTTTACTTATCTTGTGCCTCTACAGTACAGTTTTTATTGCACTCTATCTGTACTATTAGTCCTTCCATTTCCTTTGTTAATATAAACTCTAAATTGCATTTGTTTTAAAGATGAGTACTGAATTGTATGGCCTCTAAAGGCACATTTAAAAGTGTCCAGACATAGCGTTTTCCTTGATGGCCAAAAGAGCACAATTTTAGTCTCATCTGACCAGAGTACTTTCTTCCATATGTTTGGGGAGTATCCCAACATGCCTTTTGGCGAACACCAAACATATTTTTTTCTTTAAGCAATGGCTTTTTTCTGGCCACTCTGGCATAATGCCCAGCTCTGTGGAATGTATGGCTTAAAGTGGTCCTATGGGACAGATACTCCAATCTCCACTGTAGAGCTTTGCAGCTCCTTCAGGGTTATCTTTGGTCTCTTTGTTGCCTCTCTAATTAATGTCTTCCTTGCCTGGTCCGTGAGTTTTGGTGGGCGGTCCTCTCTTGGCAGGTTTGTTGTGGTGCCATAATCTTTCAATTTTTTAATAATGGATTTAATGGTGCTCAGTGGGATGTTCAAAGTTTCAGATATTTTTTTTTATAACCAAACCCTGATCATAGCTCCTTGATCTTCTTCATGCTGCTTGCTTGGTGGTGTTGCAGACTCTGGGGACTTTCAGAACATACTGAGATCATGTGACAGATCATGTGACACAGATTGCACACAGGTGGACTTTATTTAACTAATTATATGACTTCTGAAGGTAATTGGTTGCACCAGATCTTATTTAGTGAATACAAACGCATGCACCACAGAGCCTGGACTCGAACCCAGAATCTCTAGTGGCACAGCTACTTAGACCACTTCGCCACTCTGGAGTCCCTTATATATCTTCAAAGAAGCTTGGATCATCATTATTTGAACCGCATAGATTAATACGACATATCTGTTTATAGTCAAATAACATACTTAAAATCACCCATCTACCTTGCAGATCTTTTTGGACAATGTGCACATTTGGATCAAAATAATGGCTAATTATTATCATCACCCCTTTTGAGTTTCTTTCCCCATGGGAGAAATATACTTGGCCCCCCCAGTCCTTTTTCCACACAACATCTAAAATTGTTGAATGAGTTTCCTCATAGATATTGTATTCCTTCTCTTTTAGCCAGGTAAATACTGATCGTCTTTTCTTATTATCTGCTAAGCCATTACAATTATAGCTGGCTATACTTATTTCACCATTTACCATAATGAGACACACGTTTCAAATCTATTTATCATAATATATGTTTGTCAACTTATCCTTAAAAAGTGAAATAGTAATTGAGTGTCCATATAGCTGTTTCATGATATTTTGCATTGCTACTAAGTAAACCACCAATTGTCCTCCACTATTTTGGGTTGTCAGCCCAGTGACCGGCGCACCACCTCTGGCCCTCCGGATTCCAAGGCCACTGAGAGACCAGGACCCATCCACCCACAGAACAGAAACAGATCAACTGCCAATATATAGTTAGTAGTATATAATATATAGTTAACAAAACATAAATATATACAAAATCTTGTGTATCTTAATTTCCACAATTCACAAAAAATATGCGTAATAATGTAGGCAGTTAATGTGAAGGATTGTTACCTATAACCAGTACTGCCATCACAAAGATTACATTTTTGGAAATAAATGATTATTTTCGTAAACATTTATTGCGATTTGTCCTATATTATCCCAAACATCATAATCCCATAGCAATATATGTGGGACACACACACACACACACTCGACCCCTCTCCCCCAGAAACAACCACAATCTCAGATGTTCAACAGTTGTTCCATCCCCGAGCCCAACTCAAGACAGGATTTGATGTATGAATGCAGATGCAGCTGTTTGAGAAGGCATGCAAAATTGAGCAACAAAAAAAAGGGCAAAAATTGGGAAATTTGATTAACCAATGTCAAGTCCTAACTGATGGAGATCAGATACACCTCCTTCCCCTGTAACACACAAAAGCTGGTCCCCCGTTGTGACTATTTACCCAAGCATCTCTGTGCAGTCAGACCTTTGATCATTCCGTGCCACCAGCGCCACAGTAGTTAGCCCCCTCTCTGATTGTCCAAGTGTGACCCCCATGTGTTACTGTAGCTAGTGTGCCAGCACTGCCACTAACTGGGTGGGGGGACCCCACCAGCTAGATGCAAGGTCATCAAGGTTCTCATTAGCAGCTCTGAGAAATTCCCTGTATATTATGCTCACTCATTAGGGGGCTTTGCTCAGAATTTTGAGGGGGCATATGTTTTACAGATGGGTCTTGAGGGTCAGATCTAGTGTGCCCAGGGAGCTAGGTGAAGCTAAGGCCATGTCCTCTCGAAACAGCTAAGCTATTTATAGTTAAATAGCACAAGAATATTATAACTGGTAAATACAATTGTAGTAACCCAGGTGAGTTGCACATGTGACCTGCAGATCAATCTAACCACTTAAGTTGCCTGTCTAGCCAGACAGAGTTTCTAAATGGCCCAATCGTCTGGTTGTGTAATTCCCCTTCTATTTCTCTGAAGAGTTCCTTTCTTGCAGGGTGTTTTCTGACTACTGATACTTTGTTGACTGACTGCACCTACCACGTCAGTGCCATGTCTGGGGAAGAACAGACAACAGACACTGTCATACATACACCCTGCCACTGGAAGATGTGGGGAAATGAATTCATTCCAGATAATTGTTGTGAGTGTACCCTGTCTCCACATCATTGTTAGTCTCCTGTAGGAGAGGAGGAGAGGGGAGGCAGGCCGATGAAAGTGTCTGTGCCAAGGCGCCCTGGCATCAAACAGGAGCGTGATTGTCGTCGAGATTAATGGGGAAGGCTTGTTTCCACAGCTCTAGGTAGCTATTTTAAAACCCAATAATGTTGACTCTGCCTTTTGTTTTTGTTGTTGTTTATTCTCCATGTGCCATCCTCCAGTCTAAGGTAGTCTAAAAACAGTCTGGTCAACAGGCAGAGATAACTGGAGAGAAATAGGCCACCCATACTCCTCTACATGTATGTACGTTTAGTAGTGTATGTTACTCATATCTACACCTTCATTTAGAATGTTTAGTATCTGACTGCTGCTATGGCTTCCCCCCTTATCATTGTGTGGCTGCCTGTGCCTCCCTCCCTCTCTTACTCCATTTCCAGCGTCCCCAGGAACGTGTTTGGTTTACCTCACAGGAAGGTTTCTACAGGAAACCTCTGGGAGGAATGTGTGGGGTTTTCATTTACCCAGAGAGGGGGAAGAACAAATACTCTCTCTCTGCCTCTACCTTCTCCTCAGTGGTGAAGTGAACAGCCCACAGACTTCCCCATCAGGCCTACACAGGGCCCTGTAAAGACTGTCACTGAGCTTGTAAACGTTAAACATGCACTCTTAGAAAATATATTGCTGTCTAGAACCTAAAAGCATTCTTCGGGGTCCCTATAGGAGAACCCTTTGAAGAACAATTTTTGTTCCAAGTAGAACCCTTTCCTCAGATGGTTCTATATGCTACCCTAAGGGTTCTTACCTGTAACCAAAAACGGTTCTACCTGTGACTAAAAAGGGCCCTCTTTTGGGGACAGCCAAATAACCCTCTTGAAGTCCCGTTTACTGTAATTAAGAGTGTGGCTTGTCAAGTCAATCTAACAAGGGAAGGGAAACCTCACCTTCATGGAATAATGTCAGGAAAATGTATATGATAGAGTAGGAGCCAGAGGGATGTGTTTTGAAGTCCTTGTAGGTCTCATCTCTTCCCGACATACAGTATATGATGATTTACTTTAGATGGAATTCTTTAGAGCATCGAGTTCATTCATACAATATCTCCAGAATAAAAGTGTGTATATTTCTTCACGACACACATCACGAAGGCACCAGATGCTGAGTAATCTTTTCCGGATGATAAAAAAATATTTATCTGTTTTGCTTATTGAAACTTCATATTTGACATTTTTGTGCTCAGAAGAAGTCATATATCATCAGATCAACTGTTAATTCCATGCCAGATCATTCCTAAAGCAGTGTCAATGGATAGTTGAGTGAATCTGTTCTTAATTATTCATAATAGATTCCATTGGGAACTCAAACCGAACAAACAAATAACAACATAATAGTGAATAGTACACTGGTATTTTCAACTGCAGCAATGCCCATCGAGCAAACCCTGTTTAAGATTCTGCCTGTGCCACAATATTTGATTATGTCTAAATTTTAAGAAAACTAAATGAATGTAGCCACTACAGGTTATGAGCAGTTTCAATATCTCTCCAGAAGTTGTCTTTCTCTGATCCACCTGTTGTTATGCAAGGATCTGAGCCATGTTATCGAGAATAAGTCTGTTTACATCCTGAGAGGTTATCGCTGGGGTCATGTTACCTTACCTGACCCGTTACCCCGGACCAGACAGACACACATCTGCTGAGAGCAGACCTGACGCATCAACCGCCTATCAACACATGACACCGACAACATCAGTTAGCATGAATTGGGGAAGATAATTTTCACCATAAAAACGCACCTTTATAATAAAAGCATTACATGCATAATTGCATTTGCGGTCACTTTTGATAATGGTGTATTCCGCTAATGGAACATGCTAGTGGTTGTATTAATTTGGGATCTATCGCATCCCACAACTGTCCCAGACTATGTTTGGAATATTTATTTCTTGCACAGAATAGAATAGATAGACTTTTGTACTTTTGGGGGGGAGGGGAGGGGAGGGGTACTGTCACGTCCTGGCCTTAGAGAGGCGTTTTATTTCTCTATTTGGTTAGGTCAGGGTGTGATGTGGGGCAGGCATTCTATGTTTCTTTATTTCTATGTTTTGGCCGGGTATGGTTCTCAATCAGGGACAGCTGTCTATCGTTGTCTCTGATTGGGAATCATACTTAGGTAGCCCTTTTTCCATCCTTCAGTGTGGGTAGTTAACTTTGTTAGTGGCACTATAGCCCTGTAAGCGTCATTGTTGGTTTTTTCGTTAGCGACATTTTAAGTAAAAAGGAAAATGTACGCTGCCCACGCTGCACTTTGGTCTACTTCTTTTGACGGCCGTGACAATGCTATTATTTTTCTTCTGAAATAGAAAACATTTGCTTCATATCATTCTTTTTAGGCCTGTCTAAAATGAATAATGGACTTGTTGTGAATGTGTAGGCTATATTACATGGCTGTATTATACTTTTAAAATGGCTTGTAGGATATGTGTGGGAGCCTGGAGACGCTATATGTGTTTATGTTGATTAACAGCCAATTACGAGTTATTGTCTTGACAATCACCCGCTGACGAAATTTCGTGACCGCCACATCTATGCATTTGATGATGCTAGTAATATCCTTTTCTGTGAAGTATGTCTCTACACAAAAGTCTGAGGGACAACAAGCATCAAGGGTGCCGGAGGGTGGAAACGTTGTTCTAAATAAAATCACCTGGGAGCATGAGCAGCAGTGTGCAGCTTTTTCCTTCATGAGTTGCGGAAAGCACCTGGATGAGCGTATGTTCTTCAGCTTTTGTACAAGCATCAATACCACATGTACTGTAAATAGGATAGTATAAAATATTTAGGATGATTCTGCTTTCTTATGAGATTATGTAAATGGTATAGTGTGTAAATGCTATGGTCTGTCAATCTGATGTAATACAATACAGAGGTATCTACATTTGTGAGAGGCAGATGTAGCAAGAATGGTGGGAAGCCAGAACTCTTCTGGTCAAAATTGTCAGGTCAGTTATGATTACAGTGTAGTTTGTCAACAATAGAAATGTGAATGTTGGCAGGGATGAGGCATCACCTCTCTAAGACTGGACCACTGTGGCTTCCCAGATTATGAGGCATTAAAACACAGTTCCAGAAGTCAAGAAGGGGAAACCATATAATTTCAATGTTTGAGTGTGAAAAATGTTTTGAAACCCGATGTTTCCCTCTTTGACTTCTGGCAGCAAGCATGACTAGAATATCAACCTCTTCCCAGCCCATATGCACCAAACCACATATTGGATATTCTGAGTAAACCACATTGTGAAGACTTGGCAACTGTGCAGAGAAGAACAGTCAGTAAGTGTAAATTGAGAATGAATTAAAAAGTGATAACCGTTATGTCTTACAGCAAATTCATCTGGTACATAGAACCTGACATGACAAATATTAGGGTTATGATTAATAGAATTAGCTACTTTTCATTCCCTTTATTGGTGAGACACAACTCGTCAATGCTGTTGAGACATAGAGACAGCTTCATGAAAATATATTATTGTCAGGGGTTGTGGAAAAACAAACAGGGTCTGGATTTTTTTGGGGAATAGAACCAGATCAGTCATATTCATCAGAGTGATACATCTAAGGTACAGTGTTGGGTTGGATGTAGCCATAGTGATTTTATAGCTCTGTGTCCCTATTATATTAATAGAGACATGTACAACTGAATCAGAAACAAATCATGTCTGGATTCCATCTACATTGATAGAACTAGATAAGATATAACCTAGAGGATCATTTGGAATATTTTATGCAAATATCTATAAAGATGGCAGCGCAGTCATGATCTAATTCATAGTAAAGCTGAGAACTCCATCGTATTAGCTCAAACCACTTTATAATCGCTCCCCACACAATCTTGAATTGAAGACCCTAAATATGTTCAACATGAGATAACCTTTCCAAGCAAGGTTTCTATCATAACAAATTCGGCCCGAGGGAATTTGTTAGCGATGTTTCAATTATTTTCTTGATGCTGGAAAATAACAATTGAGAGCTCTGACTGCTTCCAAAATATAACTGTCCCTGTTCGCCTGCCCAGGTCAAGATCAACGCTTTGTTTTGCCACCAAGCTGCATCTCTCCAAATCTATCTATCCAAGATGAACAACAAATGTAAAAAGCTCTATAGAAATAAATATAACGATACAGTAAAATAACAAGATTGTTCCATCGCTTCACAAACACAAAACAATAGCTCATACAGCAACATTTAACACAATGCAATATATTCAGTTCCCCTATTGGTGGGAAAAGAAGACTAAGTGAAGTAAAGCAACAATGAAGAGAAGATTAACATTTAGCTGCTTACAAATGTTGGCATTAACTTGGATGAACAAATAATGTCAGTGTTTGTAGTCCCTTTTCAATCAGTACTGTATTATACGTTGTGCTGTGAGTTGCTCTTTTGTGAAATTATTCAATGTGGAATGTTTATGAAACTATGAGCTGGATCCAATCCGTATTGCAGAAGATAAACGTTTTAGCGCAAGTAAAACGTAAAAGGACATTTCCAAATGCACCAACATATGCTGTGTTTACAATGAACGCCGTCTCTGTGAATGCCAAAACATTGCCTTGAAATTTCATTCGAGCTATAGTGCGGATCTCCCGCGATACGGATTGAATCTAGGCCTACCTTACCATATCCAGGTTTAATGGCTGGGGTTTGGCAACCTCTATCCATAGAACAGTCAGAGAAATTACACTTGACACACAGATCACAGATCAAGTTACCAAAATGAAGTAGAAATTAATGGACCAATTCTATACATTCCTTTCTGCATATGTTATTCAGTAGTAGAGCATCTGAAGCTTAATGTTTCAAAAATATACATGCCAAATCATTTCATCATAGTGTTGATGATGATGTTGATTGGTTGACCAAGATAAAAGTAAGCACTTTATGCAAAACATCCTCATGTAAGACACTGTAAAGGAGCATAACATTGCTTTCCAGCAAAAAAAGCACACACAAGATTCACAAATAGACAACTACAAATTAGAACTACACCTAAACTTGATCCATTTTCAACACACATTGACAATGCTGCAGCTTTTAAAAACTCCGTCATGTTAGTCTTTGGGTTTGAAATACAGGCCTATGCCTGAACATTTAGTCCAGATTTGACGTTTTTCCTTCATTGCTGCCCATACTGGAGTTCTACAGACGGCATAATGAGAACGGAACAGCTAAAATGGATGACATTTCTGTACCAGACTGGTGACCCTGCTGAGAATCCTAGGCATGTGCAACACCAACTGAGAAGCAATTATACGGGGGCATATCAGATATACCATCAATATTTACACAACACATAGCCAGTTGAAGATTAGCGTCACAGTATGTACATTGCAAACTCCATTCTCTGCTTCTACCATTTCTTTTCTATAGAACTATACATTTCCCCATTTCTCTTTTCAGTACTGACTGGACCAGCTGATTGAGTCAAATATTATACAGTATACACGTATTCATACTACTAGCTACCATCCTGCTGCTCTGGAGGCTATAACCCTGGGGTGACATTGCGGACTGGGGAGATCACCAAGGGTTAGGCGCTAGCAGCAGCAGGAGGAGGAGGAAGAAGAGAAGAAGTGCTGGGTGGTCTAGAACTTGGTGCTGTGGCTGAAGCTGTCCGACATGATAATGTTCTTGTAGAAGTTGTCGGAGCGCACCGAGCAGTAACCTTTGACCTTGTCAATGACCTGGTGCACGGGGATGATGGAGGAGGAGGCCTCACCCTCCGAGGAGACAGTTTTAGCATTGGTCTGGTTGGAGTAACCTTTACCTGTTAAATATTAAGGAGAGACAAGGTCATGGTTCAGAAAGAACACAATGATCTTTGTGCAGTGCACATTTTTGTTTTTTTCTTAAACTCACAATGACACAAAACAAATGGCTCCAGACAATTGACAAATAAGCAAAGTGAAAAACACATCACTAAGCACATACACAATGTAGATATAAATCTATATATGATTGTGTATATATATGATTGTAGGTTGAATATGTGGCACTCATTTTAAACAATTCTAATGCATAGGCTTGCCAAGATGATTCGCCTGTGTTTTCTGTGTAAAACAGCTTGTTTCTTAATCTTGAAAAATGTTTGAGGTTTAGGTTTATGTCTAGTTACTGTTTAAATTGAGTCCCAATATTTTCTGAGCAAAAGTTCACATGCATCTGTGCATTCTTGTGGAAATCATTCCTATACACGCATGCACATTCAAACCACCTTCAAATTCTACCACAACGGACAACTATGCATAACTCTGTGTATCTTGCCAAAATGTTTGAACCGTTTTCATCTGTTTTTGTCTTATTCTTGTTTTGTTTGCCAAGTGATAAAATATTTTGGTTGGTCTTTTCCATTTGATAATGTCAAGGCAAAAACATCCATCAAAACTCAATTATTTGAGTGGGTCAACTCAGGAATAACACAGGCTTTGCAATGCAAATACTTTGGCATCTTCAGTGACAGAACATCTGGCTGCCTCCTCACCAGACTGTCAACTCACCATGTATGGGAAAAAACGCGACCAACAATTTTGACTTATCGAGAGTAGAAACATACAGTGCATTCGGAAAGTATTCAGACCCTTTGACTTTTTCCACATTTTGTTACATTACAGCCTTGTTATAAAATGGATTAAAAAGTTTCCCCCTCATTAATCTACACAAAATACCAGGTTTTTAGATTTTTAGCAAATGTATAAAATAAACTGAAATATCACATTAACATAAGTATTCAGACCCTTTCCTCAGTACTTTGTTGAAGCACCTTTGGCAATATTTACACCCTCGAGTCTTCTTGGGTATGACGCTACAAGCTTGGCACACCTGTATTTCGGGAGTTTCTCCCATTCTTCTCTGCAGATCCTCTCAAACTCTGTCAGGTTGGATGGGGAGTGTGGCTACACAGCTTTTTTCAGGTCTCTCCAGAGATGTTCGATCGGGTTCAAGTCCGGGCTCTGGCTGGGCCACTCAAGGACATTCAGAGACTTGTCCCGAAGCAACTCTTGCGTTGTCTTGGCTGTGCTTAGGGTCATTGTCCTGTTGGAAGGTGAACCTTCGCCCCAGTCTGAGGTCCTGAGCACTCTGGAGCAGGTTTTCATCAAGGATCTCTCTGTACTTTGCTACATTCATCTTTCCCTCGATCCTGACTAGATCCCAGTCCATGCCACTGAAAAACATCCCCACAGCATGATGCTGCTACCACCATGATTCACTGTGGGGATGATGCCAGGTTTCCTACAGACGTGTGGAAAAGGGGAAGGGGTCTTAATTTTAATACTTTCTGAATGCACTGTATGACTATATATGTCTGCTTTCAGTTCGAGAGACAAACAGCTATAATCACTGTCACATATTATTGGCATTCAGGCCAAATATGTTCAATATTGTGTTCAATATTGGTTTCAGAGAATCTTGTTTCTCATGGTCTGCGAGTCTTTATGTGTCTTTTGGAAAAATCCAAGCGGGCAGTCATGTGCCTTTTACTGGAGGAGTGGCTTCTGTCTGGCCACTCTACCATAAAGGCCTGATTGGTGGAGTGCTTCTGTCTGGCCACTCTACCATAAAGGCCTGATTGGTGGAGTGCTGTAGAGATGGTTGTCCTTCTGGGAAACTGTCACATCTCTGGAGCTCTGTCAGACTGACCATCGGATTTTTGGTCACCTCCCTGACCAAGGCCCTTCTCCCCCGATTGCTCAGTTTGACCGGGGCGGCCAGGTCTAGGAAGAGTCTTGCTGGTTCCTAACTTCTTCCATTTAAGAATGATGGAGTCCACTGTGCTCTTGGGGACCTTCAATTCTGCATAAATGTTTTGCTACCCTTCCCCAGATCTGTGCCTCGACACAATCCTGTCTCTCAGCTCTACAGACAATTCCTTTGACCTCATGGCTTGGGTTTAGCCTTATATAGACAGGTGTGAGCCTTTCCAAATCATGTCCAATCAATTGAATTTACCACAGGTGGACTCCAATCAAGTTGTAGAACGATCAATGGAAACAGGATGCACCTGAGCTCAATTTCGAGTCTCATAGCAAAGGGTCTGAATAGTTATGCAAATAATGTATTTCTGTTTTTTAGAGTTGCAAAAATTACAAAACATTTTTTTTTGCTTTGTCATTATTGGGTATTGTGTGTAGATTAAGGAGGAAATGTTTTTATTTAATACATTTTAGAATAAGGCTGTAACATAACACAATGTGGGAAAAAGGAAGGGGTCTGAATACTTTCTGAATGCCCCGTGCGACTATATTAGTCTGCTTTCAGTTCAAGAGATAAACAGCTATAATCACTGTCACATATTAATCACTGGCTATTCATTAAATGTCATCCTCACTTTGATCCTACAAAACTGTTTCTTTCACCAAACCAACATGTCTCATAGAGTCATTACTGCTCACTCCATTGCACGTGTCCATTGTAAAGTAATATAAGGTCATCGTTAAAGGCCCAGTGCAGTCATGTGTTTTGTATCATATTGTACAACAGCTGATGAAACTAACACTGTTAAAGTGTGACCAATTTTATTTGTGTTATTTCCTGATAGTTGCTGGTTGAAAATACAATCTACACGAGAGCTTCTAATCAGCCTGTTTGCATGGGCGGTAGTTTCGGCCTGTCTGGTGACATCACCAGGTGGCAAATTGGTTAATATTTCTTTTACCTCGTATTTACAATGACAGCCTACCCCAGCCAAATCCTAACCCGGGCGATGCTGGGCCAACTGTGTGCCCTATTAGTCCATTAGCTGGGGGATGCCATTAATCGTTGGATCAGTCCAATATGACAACATCATATGACAATTACAGATTATCTCACTAACACATCTGGAAGCAATAGAACACACTGCAGCCTAACATGAATGGTTCTCTCTCGAAGCCGTGGCCTACCTCAGCGAGGCAAATAATAGTGAGAGTATCTACGCATGTGGATGCTGACAAATGACCTTTTACATGATCTGAGATCCCTGTGAAATGAAGACCCTTATGATAAGAACCTGTTGTAACACGTTGCATATTGTACTTTCATCATTACCATTTCCATATGTACTATAATAGTGGCGGTCCCTCACTGGCTATTCTAGAGTGTCTGAGTACATTGGGTACATACCAGATCTGAAACATGTGCTAAATATCAGGTAGCCAAGGTACTTCACCATCGAATCATCACAGGGTCTGTGTATAAGCAGGTAATAACGCACAAACATCATGCTTGAATTGTGCATTTGGTTGTACAGTGCGTGACGGTGATCTTCATTCCATTCCGTGGGTCAGGGATGCACACACACACACACACACACACACACAAACTACAATTTCCCATGTGACGGTGGAATGCTACAAATGCAAGCTGTGTGTTTACTGTGGTATCATTGCTGCTAGCAGAAAACAGAGGCATCCTAGTGGAGCAGAATTAGTGTGGTATGAGAGAGAGACATCCAGAACCGCTGAGAAGGCAAAGGAGCTCACCTGCCAAACTCTCTCATTGGTCAAATCAGTCAAATGTAACTACATCTGTATTTATACAGAACCAAATTAAACATCAATGTTGTTATAGCATGTTATGTCTGATTCAAATCTTGAGATGTTTTACAATGACTTTAGAGAGAACAATGGCAGAATAGAGCTCCTTGTGTTACAGAGTCTTCATGTCACCATTCAATCTGGATTCAATCTAACTATCAAAGGTAGCATTTTGCACACACCAAATGCACACATGCCAATTTTTATCCTCAACATGTTGTGTTAAATCCAAGATGTCACACAATATTTATATTTCAAACTATTAAATGCTTCATTGTTCTGTTAGACACACCAGTGTTAAGGATAAGTGCAACCATCAGCTGTTAGGTTGAATCCAGGCCTTCATGTTCTAAAGGTGAAAGGTCAATAACACAACATTACATCACACTGTAAGAAAGCATGGAGTCAGGCTGGCTTTGATGCAGTTCAGTTTACCTCAGGAGGTTCTCCTTCGTGCTATTGGTGGGCTACATCTACACACCACAAACATAAATACATACAGGAGATCAGCCACCACGGAGCCCAGGAATGACATATTGTAAACAGAAAAGCAAGAAAATAAATGTTTCACACAGTCCAGCTAATACAAATAGAGGAGAAAGGAAAAGTGTCCAGAGTTAAGTAAAGTATCCTTCTTTTCATAACTACAAAATGTAAACTTTTGTATAAATTAAATGTGGGTCAATGAAAAAGACCAACTGAAAGTAGACAAACGGCTGTGTGTGGCTCAATATTAGACCCTCCCATAGTGTCTTACCTGCATTCCTGCTGCACTTTGCAAAGGGGTTTAGAGTTGCTTTGGCCTTGGAAGTCCAGTTTGCTGTACTGGAGACAAAAGAGGAGGAGGACAGGGACTTCCTCACGGTGTCCGAGCAGGCCTTCTTGGTGTTGTTAGTGGCTGTCTTGCTCCAGTCTGCCATTCAACAAGACACATTTCACAAATGCTTATTTGGGAAAAAAATCATATAAAGAGTGAAGTGACATTTTATTAGGGCAGGGTTTTATGGAGTTTCTGTTTATTTGATTGCCTATAAATCTAAGACTTCTCAGGTTTTATAACCACGGTTCTTTGTTACTTTGGAAATCTGGAGTCTAACTTGCTGCACAGGAGTTTCACAGGACTTTAATTTCAATAGGAATTCTATTAACATTGGACAATATTAAATCAAATATTATTATCTTGTCTTTATCAGCAATATACAAGTACAGTAATTTCCCTCCTCTCATCTAAAGCCTGATATGATGGTAGTATGATAACAGTTCTGTATATCAGGCCAGATACTTTTCCTGAGAGTAAGAAGAGTCTATTTCTTGTCTGTTTCCTGTCAGATCTTTACCTGAGTTGTCTGACAGGCGGAATCTGCCAAAACACAAGTATCTCCTCCACTGTTTCTGGACATTCTCTTTCAGTGCACAGTGGAATATGAAGATGAATAAACCTGTTGGCCAGAGAAGGACAATAAAGGAAAAAGCTGTTAAATAACAACGAAGATGACAGAGATGACAAACAAAAGAGTTTGGGTTGGTTCGGCTTTCAGCTACCAGATGTTGTACTAAGGAGCCCTCTGGTGGAACAAATAGTACATAACATGACAGTGAAGAAACTACTTATAATTCTTAACATATAATACAATACAGACCTGCTTTGTAAAATATTTATTTAAAAAATACACACACAAAAATACAAACATTCACATATCCTTAATTAGTAACCAACACTACTGTGTATTATCTTTAGGGTGCACAGCGCACCATAGGGAGGCCCTGTACCCTGCAGTGAGTTGAAGATGGAGAAGAGGTACATGAAGGCCAGGTTGACGGGTCCCCAGGCGAAGAAGGCGAAGCCCCAGGTCATGCCCAGGAGGAAGGTGAGACTGATGACGCTCCTCAGGTTCCTCAGCACCTCCTCACGCAGAGTGCGGTTGCTGCGCTTCCCATTGCGACCGCAGATCTGGATCATAACCACGATGAACATGGCCACGTTCAGGAGGAAGAGGACAGAGAAGTAGCCCACACACGTCACATAGAACACCACCTGTCTCCGGATCCAACAGCTGGAAGGAGGGGGGAGATTAGTAATATTGGATGCAATAGGTTAACTGAAATGTTTTAGCTGGGAGGCTGGATCTATATAACATACTGTATACATACATTAGTCCTGGTCCTATGACGGCCATATGGGAAACATACACTTGGATTACTCAACTCTAAGACTCCATCTACATACCTTATGTTATGTTTTCTATCCTATCTCTTGAGCTTGATGCAGGACTTACAATTCAGAAGAGCCTTGTCCAGTCTCCCCCATTCCATACTGCATTTTCCCATAGGAGTTTTTGTCAAAAGCTACCACTATGGCCACTATCGCAGCAGGCAGACCTGGAAGTGAGACATGGTAACAACAATTCAGGTACACCACGATCCAAACAAATGTGAAAATGCCGTGTGGAGCGTAGATAATTCATGCTACCATGCATTTCAATAGGAAGCAAGAGTATGACACATACAGCATACTGTATAACAATTAGTTCATCCAACTTTAGTGACACTTACCCCAGCCGACGATGCAGAACTTGAGGATGTACCTCCGGATGTAGGTGTTGAAGACTTTGACCAGGGCGATGTACATGTGGATGGACTCGAGGCCCATCCAGGTGAAGGATGTGAGCAGGAAGAAGTGGAGGAAGACGGCCACGGCTACACACAGGCCCTCCACATCGAAGGAAGCCAGCCAGCCATCCAATAGGAACACCATGTTGAGGAAGAGCAGCGATGTGCTCAGGTTCATCAGGATCTTAGAGGGGTAGTCACGACGTAACTTCCTGTACAAGACATACACTGAATAACACTGTGACGACTACAGCTCTGGTTGTCTTTCTTATAATATCATGGCCAATGACTAGGACCAAGAGTCCAGGTGACGTAGATTCAGAAGACTAGTTATAGGAGTATTTCCTAGTCACATGTAATATGGATGGAAACACACTCACTCAAAGGCAATATAAGTCAGAAGTGTTGCAGCAGAGAAGATGGCTGATATGCCACATCCGATGTAGGTGATGAAAGTGAGAATCTTGGTGTTTTTCTCATCAATCTGTGCAGCGGATCCAGAGATATCCTTCACAGAGTATACAAAAAATCTTAGACACACTAGCCCATTTTATACAAGGAAACACTACTGTTTTAAATTATTCAGAGTTACATTTACATGATTTTATTAGTCTTACCATTAGGATGCCAAAGTGTGTGAGGTGATCACAAAGGCAGATAGTCTTGTTTCTATTGGACATGGGACTAACCCTGCAGCCTTTACTGTTCCAGCCACCTGTACCGTCTTGTGGAAACAAAGATACAGTACATTCTACAATTGTATTTGGAGACATATCTTCTCTTTAAAATAAAATCAAAATATTTTGTTCAGACTTACTCTTCATGGTGAAATCCCAGAACATGCAGGTTGGCTTTGGTTTTGTCTGAAAGACACCGACACACTTAATCACCGTCTGACAACAGGCAGACGTTCCAGGTGGCAACTTGTATTGTACTACTACTTTAGCTGAGGAAGTACCATCAGGAATCAAATATCATCAACTGGGTGGTAACAGAAATGATATTTTTGAGGAATGAGTTTCTTATCAAAATAAGGGGAGGAAAAAAATAAGCGAGGGAGAAAAAAAGAAGAAACAGAGGAGGAACAGAGCATATAGAGAGGAGAGGAGAGGAGAGGAGAGGAGAGGAGAGGGAGAGGAGAGGAGAGGAGAGGAGAGGAGAGGAGAGGAGAGGAGAGGAGAGGAGAGGAGAGGAGAGGAGAGGAGAGGAGAGGAGAGGAGGTGAGGAGAGGAGAGGAGAGGAGAGGTGAGGAGAGGAGAGGTGCGGTGAGGTGAGGAGAGGAGAACAGAGGTGAGAGAGGAGAGGAGAGGTGAGGAGAGGAGAGGAGAGGTGAGGAGAGGTGAGGAGAGGAGAGGTGCGGTGAGGTGAGGAGAGGAGAACAGAGGTGAGGAGAGGAGAGGAGGAGAGGTGAGGTGAGGAGAGGAGAGGAGAGGAGAGGAGAGGTGAGGTGAGGTGAGGAGAGGTGAGGTGAGGTGAGGTGAACAGAGAGGAGAGGAGAGGAGAGGTGAGGAGAGGAGAACAGAGGTGAGGAGAGGTGAGGAGAGGTGAGGGAGGTGAGGAGAACAGAGGTGAGGAGAACAGAGGTGAGGTGAGGAGAGCAGAGGTGAGGAGAGCAGAGGTGAGGAGAGGAGAGCAGAGGTGAGGTGAACAGAGGAGAGGAGAGCAGAGGAGAGGAGAGGTGAGGTGATGAGAACAGAGGTGAGGAGAGGTGAGGAGAGTAGAGGAGAGGAGAGGTGAGGTGAGGTGAGTAGAGGTGAGCAGAGGTGAGGAGAGTAGAGGTGAGGAGAGCAGAGGTGAGGAGAGCAGAGGAGAGGAGAGCAGAGGAGAGGAGAGCAGAGGGAGGAGGAGAACAGAGGTGAGGTGAGGAGAACAGAGGTGAGGTGAGGAGAACAGAGGTGAGGAGAGCAGAGGTGAGGAGAGCAGAGGTGAGGAGAGTAGAGGTGAGGAGAGCAGAGGTGAGGAGAACAGAGGTGAGGAGAACAGAGGTGAGGAGAGCAGAGGTGAGGAGAACAGAGGTGAGGAGAACAGAGGTGAGGAGAACAGAGGTGAGGAGAACAGAGGTGAGGAGAACAGAGGTGAGGAGAGCAGAGGTGAGGAGAGCAGAGGTGAGGAGAGTAGAGGTGAGGAGAGCAGAGGTGAGGAGAGTAGAGGTGAGGAGAGTAGAGGTGAGGAGAGCGGGTAGACTACCTGGTAGTTCAGGTGTGCTATCTCAATCTCCACGGGATCCTGCAGGTTACTGATGGAGTAATTGCCGACACTGCTGGCCACAACATAGCTGTTAAGAGATAGCTCGTCCTGTTTATCCTGAGAATGATCAAAGAAAAGTTCCATTTTGAAATATAAAAATATGCCACTGAAAACTGTAAATTCACAAACCAGGCATACGAATCACCATGCATTAGTAGGAAGCAATAAAATAAAGTACAACACACTGTACAGACACACCAAATTTGTTGAGTTGCATGAAAAAGAGCTATAAACCTGGACATGTCACTCATAACTATAGATTTACATACCAGACAAATGAGTCACCATCCATGAAAAGGATGCGTGAGAAATGAAAACATACTGTTATATGCTGAAAGGACACATAAATCAGATACATTCCATCTAAAAGACGTATAAACCTGGAATAGTCCTGTTTTGCGGAAGAACATGAAGTTGATCCTGGAGACAGCAGCAATCTCTTCATTGGTCAGGGTCTGGTTGTTGAGCAGTGTAGCTGGCAGTGTGACCTGAGCCAGGGGGTTCAGCTGATCCGACTTAAAGGCAATCTGGTGGCAGAGAAGCTAGTTAGACCATTGGCTTTACAATAGACAATCCTATGTGACAGTATTTGACTTGCCAATGTAGATAGGTGCCTGCTGACTAATATGCTGATTATATAACGAGTCCCCTGCTGTACCATCTGGAGGTCCTTTCCAAACCTCTGGCGTCCCCGTGCCCTGACATGCCACCACACGTGTCTTGTCACATCATTTACATGATTCACAACATGTGGTGGAGTATGATTAAAGTGTGCCCTTTCTGCTGGCACAGCACAACACCAGCACAGCATTAGCACAGCATTGACACAGCATTGACACGTAAGGCAAAGGCATAGGGTAAAACACGTGAACCAAAGTGACAACACAGGAAATCAAGAGAGAGGGAAGGCTGTGGTGGACTCGGCTTGCTAGTTAGTCAGCTGAATCATATTTGCTTAACTCTATGATCCTTGCATAATTCTGAATAACAGGACTCCATGTGCAGCACAAGGTTATGAATGTACAGAAAATACTGTTAATGACTTAAACAAATATACATCCTCCCATTTATGTTACATGGACTCAACAGGTCTGATGGGTTGTGAGTCACCTTTAACACTGAACGAGAGTTTCCACAGGAAGGCTTTCCTGGAAGCCCCAGCTGACTGGTTGACTGGCTGACTGGTTGACTGGCTGACTGGTGGACTGGCTGACTGGTGGACTGGCTGACTGGTGGAGTGGTGGACTGGCTGACTGGCTGACTGGTGGACTGGCTGACTGGCGGAGTGGTGGACTGGCTGACTGGCTGACTGGCTGACTGGCGGACTGGTGGACTGGCTGACTGACTGGCGGACTGGTGGAGTGGTGGACTGGCTGACTGGTGGAGTGGTGGACTGGCTGACTGGCGGACTGGTGGACTGGCTGACTGGTGGACTGGCTGACTGGTGGACTGGCTGACTGGTGGACTGGCTGACTGGTGGACTGGCTGACTGGACTGGCTGACTGGCTGACTGGCTGACTGGCTGACTGGTGGACTGGCTGACTGGTGGACTGGCTGACTGGTGGACTGGCTGACTGGTGGACTGGCTGACTGGTGGACTGGCTGACTGGTGGACTGGCTGACTGGTGGACTGCCTGACTGGTGGACTGCCTGACTGGCTCACACACACAGTAGGAGTAGTGGTGGGGCATAACAACCCCTATTGACTCTCAGGGCACATTGACTGTGAATGAAACAACAACTGCCAGGTATGGATGTTATGAGCTTTGTGCACAGCAGAGAAGTATATATATAGTAGGAATCAAATATCATCAACTGGGTGGTAACAGAAAAAAACATGTTTTACCTATGTGGAATGAGTTCATTATCATAATACAGTACAGTGCAGCAGATAATACTAATCTCTATAACTCTAGTGTATAACACTGACCCTAACTGTTTAGTGAGTACCTGGAGGTCTGTGGAGTTGGGGTGTATGAAGGCACTGAAGGAGGTCCCATTGAACTTGCTGTAGTTGAGGGCTGAAATTCCCAGAGCCAGATTTTTAGAGGTTATGTTTTCTGTAGGCCCATCAAACTCTATCTTCTGAACCAGCTCATCCACCGTCTTCAATGTGCTACACATAGATAGAGAGACATTTAGGGGTTATCACAAAAATGGACTTTCACTAGTGTATCACAGTACTTTGGTACAAAGAGACCACACAGACCCCATACAGTAGATCTACCTGCGAGATATAGTCATCACTCATGTATGTATCCCTCCCAGCATGCTGGACACTCAGTAAGAGGTGGGTTCTGAGGAGAGGAAAGACAATCGCAATGGGAGCAGAGAGGAGTATCTTACCACGCTGAGGATGTAACCAGGGCTGACACGGAGCTGGTCATCACGTTAGAGAGGATGCTAACTATGGTTTTGGCCAGATGGGTGTTGATCTTGGCCACTTTGACCAGCTCCTTAACCTTTCCCACCACCTTGAACACCTCGTCTGCGGAGAGCTCGTTGTTGGTGATGTTATCAAGTTGGAGGGCGACTTCGGCAGCATTCTCTGTTCGGAGACAGTTAGAAGGGAGACGGATAAACAACTAGAGAGCTCTCCTTGGGCTGTCAATAGACACGTATTATCAGCTGTCTGATGACTGCCCACTGTCTGCCACGGTGAGGGCGTTTACACACGTTTTATCTCTAAAATTGCATCTCAGTGGGCATCTCTGTCCCTCTATGTCTCTAAGAGCAGTGTGTTGAGATCAAATACATCTCAAGTATTCATTCGGGCAGCCATTTTGATTTCGTCTGCTGTGGAGTCATTAAAGTGATTTGAGAGAGCGTGAAGATGTCTGTGGCCTACCTGCTGACACTTTGATGTTATCGATAGCAATGCAATTCCTGAGGTCTGGGGCGCACCAAAACGCTGTGTAATTCAGGGGGCTGATCACACTGGGGATAAACAAACACAGAATGCAATCTGGTATTTTGAGGAAAGATAAATTACCTCAACAAATGAACGCGTTCATTGTCAGAATATCAGCAATGTCAAGTTCTTAGATCTTTTAAAAGCAGACTGATATCCCATTGATATCCCATTGACATCCCACTGATATCCCATTGACATCCCATTGATATCCCACTGATATCCCTGGAAATGGGTGATGTAATATTCCTGGAAATGAAAATGAACTTGCTAATTGTTTGTATAAAGATAGGACATCATTTGATACAGTGAATGTGTCAGTCTCACCATGTTCTGGATGCAGTCTGGTCTTTGTTGGGGAAACAGGGGATGTACTGAGTGACTGTTGGTCTGCTCTCTGGCCAGATGTAATGGAGGGGAGTTTCCCCCGTGCAGTTCTCTGAATGACAGAGAAAAGCATGCAGCAGAACATTTTTAACACTGCACACCAGCAATATATTAAGATCCAATGACTACAATAAGATGTTCAGAAACCTTCGAGGCATTCACATTTCAAACCTAATCTAATTAGGAGGTGCTTTAGAGTCGATGTGTAACCGTGCGCTGTGAAATTGGGTTCTTTCTCTGGGCTATGTGAGGGTCATGTTTTTGTGATCTTGGTGAGGATCGCTGCCCCAGTCACTTCCTGCAGTAAGAAGGGAGGCATTGAAGTGATTTAAATGGGTCTGGGTGAGATCATGTCCTACCGACAGACTGCACGGCGACAGTGTCTAGCTCCAGTCTGTTGCTGATGCTGGTGCCGCTTCGGCCCATCCTGGTGGAGATGGCAGCTTCTCCCAGGGTCACGTTGGTGGTGGTCTTGTAGACCAGCAGGGCCCGGCAGGTGTATCTGGAGGGTGGAGAACGAAGAGGAAGACGGGTGGGGAAGAATGAAGAGGGAAGAAGAGTAGCAGGATACTTAATTCACATGGAAAGGCAGACCTAGTGAATTACCATTCTTCTTTAAGGATTAGGGTTGTAAGGGCACAGAGTTTTCCCGAGTCACGTGATGTGGTCAGGAACAACTCCCTACCTACTATACCATATTAAACATTGTCTTTACCTTTTACTCTCTAGCTGTAAGTCACTGCAAGGCTGGACACTGGGAACAAGATAAAAGGGAAATGGAGGGCGATCAACATTATTGATCTGTAATACAGCTCTAAAGAAAACTACATAGAATGGACATGGAGCTGCATTTTATGATGGTACAAAGATCTAATTGCTTACCTGACATTAGCGACATAGACCACGTGTGTCCAGTTTTGGAATGTTTGATTGAGCTGTAAATGAACCAGTAAAACAGTGAAGTTCTCACCTAGCCATCTTAAGATGACTGCACTAATTGTAATGCACTATAAGAGCATCTGCTAAATGTAAATGGAATGAATTCAGTTCATCTTGTATTCTATTGATGATTTGATACAAGATGAATTGAACATGATCAGAAGCCTTACCCATTGTGCAACAGATTTCTCAACATCAGACTCTCTTACGTCGGCCTCCTTGTCACGGACAAGAAAGAAGATCCTGTAGAAAAGACCCTCTGCAATTGAAAAGAAAACACATCAATCTATATTTGACGCAGTTCATTTTACAACTCTCGATGGAACACGTGTCTGTGCTGCATAGCAGGAGTGCAAGGGTTGAGACACAATTGAGTTAAGTAAAATCCAATTTCATACGACAAATGATGTTGCTAAGCTGTTCCTCCACGGAATAAAAAACTTGGGGGGTTTTTCATAAGGAAGAGGCTAAATTAAAATACTCTGTTATCATCCTAGATGACAGTAATCAAAATAGAACTAATAGATATAGTACACGCCATTATATGACTGATCTGTATTCAGTGCCCAAATGATTGATTGTAAATGAGCGCATGTACCGTGTAGTACATCACTCTGTTTGACCGTGTTGGTGATCTGCTGCTATGCCTCACAGCCATCACAAGATGGCTCCCAAGCCTCTTCTGTTGTTACTGCTGATCTTAGTACAGTACAATGCTGTTTCTAATCCATATCAAAACTTTTCTTCGGAGACTCCAGTAATTAGAGATTCGGTAGATAGGTCACCTCAGAAAGTTCTGAAGTATTCAAAAGATATATATATATATATATTTATCTTTGTTGATCAAGAGTGTTCTTTTTTTCATCGATTTTCTATCGTAGAGCAATAACAGATTACATTTAGAGGAGCAGTTATTTGCTCTAAAATCAAATGATAACAGTATTGGAAGTCTCCCAAAAAACATGTATTATTAAAAACTTGAAATCACAAGATGAGAGCTGGGCCCCATCAGCAGAGAAGAGGCCATTCTAGAGTTCAGTGATTTGTCACCTACACTACACGCCAATGTTAATGTTCTACGGCCCATCCAAAATCACAACACAACCTCAATCATCAGCCTGATTTTCACCAGTTTTCCTATGTCAACCTCATCCCACCACTACTACAGTAGCATTCAAAGCAGAGATTTTTTATTCAGCTTTATTTAACCAGGTAGGCCAGTTGAGAACAAGTTCTCATTTACAACTGCGACCTGGCCAAGATAAAGCAAAGCAGTGAGACAAAAACAACAACACAGAGTTACACATGGGATAAACAAACAATAACACAATAGAAAAATCTGTGTACAGTGTGTGCAAAATGAAGTAAGGAGGTAAGGCAATAAATTGGCCAATAGTGGCAAAGTAATTACAATTTAGCAATTTACACTGGAGTGATACATGTGCAGATGAGAATGTGAAAGTAGAAAATACTGGTGTGCAAAAGAGCAGAAAACAAAAACAAATATGGGGATGAGGTAGGTAGTTGGTTGGATGGGCTATTTACAGATGGGCTGTATACTGCTGCAGTGATCGGTAACCTGACTAGTCTCCCAGTCCCTGCCGCTGAAAAACATCCCCACAGCATGATAATGCCACCACCATGCTTCACCGTAGGGATAGTGCCAGGTTTCTTTCAGACGTGATGCTTGGCATTCAGGCCAAATAGTTAAATCTTGGTTTCGTCAGACCAGAGAGTCTTGTTTCTCATGGTCTGGCCACTCTACCATAAAGGCCTGATTGGTGGAGTGCTACAGAGATGATTGTCCTTCTGAAATGTTCTTCCATCTCCACAGAGGAACTCTGGAGCTCTGTCAGAGTGACCATCAGGTTCTTGGTCACCTCCCTGACCAAGGCCCTTCTCACCCGATTGCTCAGTTTGGCCGGGTGGCCAGCTCTAGGAAGAGTCTTGGTGGTTCCAAACCTTTTCCATTTAAGAATGATAGAGGCTACTGTGTTCTTGGGGACCTTCAATGCTGCAGAAAATGTTTTGGTGCCCTTCTCCAGAACTGTGCCTCGACAAAATCCTGTCTCGGAGCTCTACGGACAATTCCTTCTTCCTTCTTCTCATGGCTTGGTTTTTGCTCTGACATGCACTGTCAACTGAGGGACCTTATATAGACAGGTGTGTACTTTTCCAAATCATGTCCAACCAATTGAATTTACCACAGGTGGACTCCAATCAAGTTGTAGAAACAACAGGATGCACCTGAGCTCAATTTCGAGTCTCATAGCAAAGTGTATACATACTTATGTAAATAAGGTATTTCTGTTTTTTTATTTGTAAAACATTTGCAAAAATGTGTAAAAACCTGTTTACATTATGTCATTATGGTATATTGTGTGTAGATTACTGAGGATATTTTTTTGTGTAATCAATTTTGGAATAACGCTGTAACATAACAAAATGTTACTCGTCAAACACTCTCGCACTGTATAAGTTGTTATTGCAAAACATACTGTTCCCAGTTCAAGTCCACACAGACATGAAAAATTAAATCGAGTTTTACAATGGCATGGTGCGAGAACAGGGGTGCCCGTGATGCAGGCTGTGGTACGTGCGATGGCGTGTGGGGTACACACCGTGCCACTGCCTGCATTCAGCACTTCATGTGGAGTGGTAAGAGGAAAGTAGGGGCTCTCTGTAGGAACAAAAGACTGATGATCCACGTCAATGACGGCTAGTGGCATGGGAGTGGTCTGTGTCTCTTTGTCTGTGACGGTGCTCTGATTCACAGTCACATTGTTGCCAGGGCCCAATCTGCTTACTGATGTGCTTGCAGCAGTGGAGGGTGTGTGTTAGATGAGGGCCGGTCCATGTCTATTACCCTGTGTGTCCTCACTGTGGTTGGCTCTGAAGGAGACTGATACAGGGCTAGCCCCAGCCTGGTAGGTGTTTAGGGACGTAAGAGGCTGGTTGGTGAGGGTATCGGTGAACTGGATATTTGGAGAAACAGTTGGCTGTTTATTAGCAGTGGTGAGTTGTGTGTATGTGGCAGAAGGAGGCTGCATAATTGTGGTAACAGTGGTGGGCTGTATAATTGCAGCCTAATGGTGAGGTTAACAGAGGCAGCAGCAGTGAGCAGTGTGTCTGGGGAAGTGGACAATGCTGTGTTCTCTCTGCTCTCTTCAGGCCAGGCCAGTGTTCCATCAGTTCCAGCAGGCTGAGTGGGCTCTGACTGGCTGCCAGTGAGTGTAGAGGATTGTCGGAATGCAGCCATTGGTCTGGTGGGCAGTGAGGCGCTAGCTCTCCAATACGAGGAGCGTTTGTTGTCATCGGTCTGTGGAATACGGGAGATTCAGAAGCATCTGACATGAGCTGATCTGACCTGGAGGTCATGGTGGAGAGTGTGTGTCTGTGTGAATCACACAACCAAGACCGCTGACCGGCCGTGACCAGCCTAATTCATGCATATATGCCTGCCGCTGCGGTTCATGGGTAACGACGTTGCCATATTCTGACGATGTGCTGCTGATGTATGGCATTGGCAGGGCTGGAGAGGGAGAGGGAGCTAGCATGGAGGAGGAGAGGGCTGGTCTGGGAGACATATTCAGATCCATCATCATAGTTGTGTAAGGTCCCATGGTGTCCAAGCTGGGATACAGATGGGTTGCTCTGCGTGCTGGGGCGGAAGAGAGAGATCGGAGATGGAGAGGAGGAAGAGCCACTTACGGGTGACGTGGACTTCCTCTCCTTACTCTGGAGCCGAGTGTCTCTCCATCCCATCTTTACTTTCCCATTCGGTAAAATTGGTGATATGAAGCTTCTCTGGCAAGGCTGTCTCAGACAGGGGGTCAGAGCTGAGAGAGACCAAGCTGAATGTGGTGGGCAACACATCCATCCACTCCTGTCTGCTTGGGGAGATTGTATTAGGAGCTGAGGACTGAGAGGAGGCCCATTCGTCTGGCATGGTGGCTGGGAGGAGCGCCTGGTAGTGTAGTTGTTCTGTGATAGGAGTGACAAATAGATGGGATGTACGTGACAAACCTCTCAGATTAGCACTGAGTGGATAAAAGCCCTCTTTCCTGTCTGTGCAGCCCAACATACTGCTGTCTGACACATTGTTCATAAATTTGATGATTGCTCCAGAGCCAGAGGTGAATCTAACCTTATCCCCTCATTCACTGGCAATACTCTCACTTAGTACCATACTGGCTACCCTACTGTCCACAGGATGAGAGTTAGTTGAGAAGGAACTCAACTGATTCCTCAAATCCCCTTATACCACACACCACTGCGACCTGTATGCTCTAGTCGGCTGGCCCCCGTTACATATTCGTCGCCAGACCCACTGGCTCCAGGTCATCTATAAGTCTATGCTAGGTAAAGCTCCGCCTTATCTCAGCTGGTCACGATAACAACACCCACCCGTAGCACACGTTCCAGCAGGTATATCTCACTGATCATCCCCAAAGCCAACACGTCGTTTTGGCCGCCTTTCCTTCCAGTTCTCTGATGCCAGTGACTGGAACGAATTGCAAAAATCGCTGAAGCTGGTGACTTTTATTTCCCTCACCAACTTTAAACATCAACTATCTGAGCAGCTAACCAATCGCTGCAGCTGTACATAGTCCATCTGTATATAGCCCATCCAATCTACCTACCTCCTCCCCATACTGTTTTTATTTACTTTTCTGCTCTTTCGCACACCAGTATCTCTACTTGCACATCATCTGCTCATTTATCACTCCAGTGTTAATCTGCTAAATTGTAATTATTCGCTCCTATGGCCTATTTCTTGCCTACCTCCTCATGCCTTTTGCACACACTGTATATAGACTTTCTTTTTTTCTACTGTGTCATTGACTTGTTTATTTTTGTTTATTGTTTATTTATGTATAACTCTGTGTTGTTGTCTGTGTCACACTGCTTTGCTTTATCTTGGCCAGGTCGCAGTTGTAAATGAGAACTTGTTCTCAACTGGCCTACCTGGTTAAATAAAGGTGAAATAAAACACATAATATTAAAGAGGGTAAAACCAGGTCACTGTGGTGTTTGTCAGAGGAAGAGAGGTGTGTTTCCTCAAGGACAGGTGTTAGAGCTGTTTTAAGGACTGACAGAGACAGTGGACTGGGCCTTGTGCCCTCCCGCATCAATAAATCACTTTGAACCTCCATTGAAGGCTGCAGCACACTCGCCTGTGAACTCTCCAAGAGCACCGGGTCAGTCTCAGTGGCAGCTAGCCTGACGTGTCCTGAATGACTAACATCACCTTGTTCCATCCTGCGGATGGGTAAGGAGGAGAACGCAGGGTAGGGAGAGGTGGGGTGAGGTATGGTTGGAGTGGAGGGAGTTAGGGACCGATAAATCTGTAATCACAACTGCCCATAGGCTATCTGGAGGCTGGAGCTGCTGCAGTGTAGTAGACACGGTAGGTATGGGAGTAGGTTAGGGTGTAGTAGACTGTTGGTCTGGAGATCTCCATTGTGAGGTCACTTTCAGAGATCATCTTGACCCTCATAGAGACTCTGAGCTCTGCTATTGTTAATAATGAGGGAGACTGTGTGGCGATATTTGAGTGGGCCTGTGTGATTCTCTCTGCTTTTTGCTCACTGAAGCCGCTGCTTGGCGGGGCCTGATCCATTTGCACACCTGTCTTGTCTGGAGCCGTGCTGAAAGGAGGGATTTGAGTCCAGCTGCTGTGTGCTGCCACCACCCCACCCTGCTCCCCAGTCCCAGCCTCTCCTCCAGCCTCTGCCAGAGTGCCTCCTGCCAACGCCTCCTGCCAACGCCTCCCAGGATAAACTGGGCTCAGATTGATTGTGTAAATGTTCCCCTCCTCCCCGGCAGTAACAGAGCCGCCCATAGTCACACGGTCTGGGCCCTCAGTGCTGACTCCAGCCCCAGTGTGGGAAAAGTTGTGTGGGCCAGAGGCAGCCAGAGCCAGGCCTTCATCCAGGGAGTAGGGTGAGTCATATTGGAAGAGGCTGAAGGGGTTGTCCCCTAGGTCCAGGTCGTAAATGAATGTCTCAAAGCCTGATGTGTCCTCCACCAGGGGCTTAGTCCAGTTCACAGTGCTGCTGCTGTTCTCTCTGCTGGGACTCAGTGGCACCCAGTGGTGGGGGCCATGGGCTTACTCTTCTTACGGTTGCTGAGTGATGCTGATGCCGCTGCTGGGAAAGATTCCAGGTCCTCCTCATCACTACTGTTCCCAACATCCACCGGTCGCCCTGGGAACAACCCCTGGGGACTGGTCGTGGCCCTGGATACGGCGTGTCTTACTGGCCACCAGCGCTGTTGTTGTTGTGATCACCTTCGGTACAGGAGGAGGCTTGGTCGGCTAGAGGATGGGTCTGATGGTGGCCTCAGGTTTCTTCCTCACTGGCCAGAAGAGGGGGGTAGAGATGTAACCCAGTGAGGTTATAGAGCTGTGGGGACCAGGCAGGACGTGTGGCCTGGTGTGGGGGGGGGTGGAGGAGGCCACTGGCCAGAGGGTGAGCCAGAGCAAAGACCACAGATACACTGTTCTCTCCTTGTCTGTGGCGCACCAGTCCAGTCAATGTAAAAACAGAGGGGTCAAAGCAGGTTACATATTTTAAATACAGACTGACATCCAGCATATACTGTAGCTGAATAAACAAATACAAAATAGTAGCCGCTGTATGGAAGAATACAATATTAGGATCACCTAGATTTATGGCAGTTAACTAGACCTTCATTTTGAGTTGACAGAAAAGATACAGATATTGTCAAATGCATTTTAGCTGAGGACAGGATAGAGTGAGAGTGAGAGGCAAGCAGACAGGTGGAGGCAGGCTGAGAGAGAGAACAGTTTGCCAAAGGAAGCTGCTGCGTCTCACTACAAACAAGTCAAGGAGATGTGTGTGTCTTACCCAGGGTAATGATGTTGGTGGACAAGACAGTAGAAGACAGGTTAGTCGAGGACGGTGGTGTAGTAGTGGCTTCAGACAATGTTAGCAAGAGTGACAGCACAACTAAGTCAGCAAGGAGAGTATCTCAAGATTTCCTATGTGTATGTTTTACCCAGCTGGGCAGAATCTGAGCATTGACAGAGGACATGATAGTAGAAGAAACCAAGAACCAAGTAAAAGCTTCAACTACTGAAGAAGTGGAAGCTAGAAATAGTATGTGATTAGTCAAGTGTCTCATTTTGAAGCTGTGTATAGTAACTACTTCTGAAACCGTTATAAACACATCCTAAAACCTTGTGACGTCTAGTCTACCTTGATTATATTAGTAATTAGTCATTTGGATACCAAACATAGAAAAATAGAGGCCCCATGTCTTCAGACTACACTTTGAGGTCTTTTTGCACAAAGTGCTTGAAAGTTACAGTGATAGAGGCAAGGTGTACTGAACAAAGGTATACAGTATACTTTTTTCTGTAAAGCCTTACTCGGAGTAGTAGTGATGTTAGCTGGTGTGTTAGTGGTAGTAGTGATGTTAGCTGGTGTGTTAGTGGTAGTAGTGATGTTAGCTGGTGTGTTAGTGGTAGTGGTGATGTTAGCTGGTGTGTTAGTGGTAGTAGTGATGTTAGCTGGTGTGTTAGTGGTAGTAGTGATGTTAGCTGGTGTGTTAGTGGTAGTGGTGATGTTAGCTGGTGTGTTAGTGGTAGTGGTGATGTTAGCTGGTGTGTTAGTGGTAGTGGTGATGTTAGCTGGTGTGTTAGTGGTAGTAGTGATGTTAGCTGGTGTGTTAGTGGTAGTAGTGATGTTAGCTGGTGTGTTAGTGGTAGTAGTGATGTTAGCTGGTGTGTTAGTGGTAGTGGTGATGTTAGCTGGTGTGTTAGTGGTAGTAGTGATGTTAGCTGGTGTGTTAGTGGTAGTAGTGATGTTAGCTGGTGTGTTAGTGGTAGTGGTGATGTTAGCTGGTGTGTTAGTGGTAGTGGTGATGTTAGCTGGTGTGTTAGTGGTAGTAGTGATGTTAGCTGGTGTGTTAGTGGTAGTAGTGATGTTAGCTGGTGTGTTAGTGGTAGTAGTAGTGATGTTAGCTGGTGTGTTAGTGGTAGTAGTGATGTTAGCTGGTGTGTTAGTGGTAGTGGTGATGTTAGCTGGTGTGTTAGTGGTAGTAGTGATGTTAGCTGGTGTGTTAGTGGTAGTGGTGATGTTAGCTGGTGTGTTAGTGGTAGTGGTGATGTTAGCTGGTGTGTTAGTGGTAGTGGTGATGTTAGCTGGTGTGTTAGTGGTAGTGGTGATGTTAGCTGGTGTGTTAGTGGTAGTGGTGATGTTAGCTGGTGTGTTAGTGGTAGTAGTGATGTTAGCTGGTGTGTTAGTGGTAGTGAGTGTGTTAGTAGTGAGCTGGTGTGTTAGTGGTAGTGGTGATGTTAGCTGGTGTGTTAGTGGTAGTAGTGATGTTAGCTGGTGTGTTAGTGGTAGTAGTGATGTTAGCTGGTGTGTTAGTGGTAGTAGTGATGTTAGCTGGTGTGTTAGTGGTAGTGGTGATGTTAGCTGGTGTGTTAGTGGTAGTGGTGATGTTAGCTGGTGTGTTAGTGGTAGTAGTGATGTTAGCTGGTGTGTTAGTGGTAGTGGTGATGTTAGCTGGTGTGTTAGTGGTAGTGGTGATGTTAGCTGGTGTGTTAGTGGTAGTAGTGATGTTAGCTGGTGTGTTAGTGGTAGTAGTGATGTTAGCTGGTGTGTTAGTGGTAGTAGTGATGTTAGCTGGTGTGTTAGTGGTAGTAGTGATGTTAGCTGGTGTGTTAGTGGTAGTAGTGATGTTAGCTGGTGTGTTAGTGGTAGTAGTGATGTTAGCTGGTGTGTTAGTGGTAGTAGGTGATGTTAGCTGGTGTGTTAGTGGTAGTGGTGATGTTAGCTGGTGTGTTAGTGGTAGTGGTGATGTTAGTGGTAGTGGTAGTAGTGATGTTAGCTGGTGTGTTAGTGGTAGTGGTGATGTTAGCTGGTGTGTTAGTGGTAGTGGTGATAGTGATGTTAGCTGGTGTGTTAGTGGTAGTAGTGATGTTAGCTGGTGTGTTAGTGGTAGTAGTGATGTTAGCTGGTGTGTTAGTGGTAGTGGTGATGTTAGCTGGTGTGTTAGTGGTAGTGGTGATGTTAGCTGGTGTGTTAGTGGTAGTAGTGATGTTAGCTGGTGTGTTAGTGGTAGTAGTGATGTTAGCTGGTGTGTTAGTGGTGAGTAGTGATGTTAGCTGGTGTGTTAGTGGTAGTAGTGATGTTAGCTGGTGTGTTAGTGGTAGTAGTGATGTTAGCTGGTGTGTTAGTGGTAGTAGTGATGTTAGCTGGTGTGTTAGTGGTAGTGGTGATGTTAGCTGGTGTGTTAGTGGTAGTGGTGATGTTAGCTGGTGTGTTAGTGGTAGTAGTGATGTTAGCTGGTGTGTTAGTGGTAGTAGTGATGTTAGCTGGTGTGTTAGTGGTAGTAGTGATGTTAGCTGGTGTGTTAGTGGTAGTAGTGATGTTAGCTGGTGTGTTAGTGGTAGTAGTGATGTTAGCTGGTGTGTTAGTGGTAGTAGTGATGTTAGCTGGTGTGTTAGTGGTAGTAGTGATGTTAGCTGGTGTGTTAGTGGTAGTAGTGATGTTAGCTGGTGTGTTAGTGGTAGTAGTGATGTTAGCTGGTGTGTTAGTGGTAGTAGTGATGTTAGCTGGTGTGTTAGTGGTAGTAGTGATGTTAGCTGGTGTGTTAGTGGTAGTAGTGATGTTAGCTGGTGTGTTAGTGGTAGTAGTGATGTTAGCTGGTGTGTTAGTGGTAGTAGTGATGTTAGCTGGTGTGTTAGTGGTAGTAGTGATGTTAGCTGGTGTGTTAGTGGTAGTAGTGATGTTAGCTGGTGTGTTAGTGGTAGTAGTGATGTTAGCTGGTGTGTTAGTGGTAGTAGTGATGTTAGCTGGTGTGTTAGTGGTAGTAGTGATGTTAGCTGGTGTGTTAGTGGTAGTAGTGATGTTAGCTGGTGTGTTAGTGGTAGTAGTGATGTTAGCTGGTGTGTTAGTGGTAGTAAGGGATAATAGGGGAGGATTTGTCACTGTTAGTAAGAGTAAGGGATAGAAAATGAAATTCACAATTAAGAGAGACACATTTGAGACAAAAGGGATCAAAATAGACAGTTGATATTGAATTCTCCCCAATCAGTCCATAGTCACTAACAGGCAAAAGGGAAAGTGGGCTGTCTTACCATGCACTGTGTTGTTAGTGGTAGGTGAGTTAGTCGTAGCTGGGTTTGAAACAATAGTAGTAGCAGAAGCCGTCGGTGCTGGTAGAACATGGGTGGAAAATTGTCAAAAGAATTGTTAAAAAATAAAATGGAAGGCAATAATGGCAAAACACACAATACAGGGCTACTAGAGGTGTTTCCAAAATGTCAAGAACCACTTCGACAGTATTCACTGCTGAGTCCATTGTTAAAAGGAAGTAACATGGGAAAACATACTCCTACTGAGAAGCCATGACAATTGCTTTCCCAGCTTAATCCATGTGGAAAGTTACAAGTTGGTCAAGGATAGCACTGCTTTCAAACCCATTCCCGACACATGAAGGCACCTGCCACAAGCCGAGTACAAAACAAGAAAAAACAAATAGACAAATCTTACCATTGGTTGTGCTGTAGAATAGAGTTGTGTTAGTAGCGGCTGCTGCAGGTGGGATAACGGTTTGAGTAACTGGTGACAAGGACAGCAAATGTGAACTAAATTGTTTGAAAGAGTGAAATGAACACACATACACACAAACAATAAGCAATGCACTAGAGAGTATGCATGGGGTTATATGGGTCAACACGTGGCCATGCCATTAACAACCTCACTGGCAAGATCTCTCATCTTTACCTTTTTTCCTGAAAGTAAATGACAATGTAGTTACTGCCAAATGTCATGTGTTTGCTAAATGTTCTGAGAGGGAAATCAGACTAAACTACGTAGACATATTATATGGATGTACCAAAATTGAAGTGTTTATAAAGGCCTTATAAGTAACACATTCAGAAAAATGCAATTCGCACTATAACTATAATCAGATACAATTTGCATAAACTGCGATCAGTTCCATTGGGAGAGATACCTTACCAGTGGTTGTGCTGGGTAATGTTGGAACATTAGTTGTAGCTGCAGGAGTGGTCGGGGTAGTGGTTTGAACTGGTGACATTTACAGCACAAGACAGCAAAAGGAGGGTATAATAGCAAAGTGGTTAATGGTTGAGGCATTCATCTCTAGAGGGAAAATAATGTTGAGAAGTAAAGATGGTCTTACCAGTTGTTGAGCTGGTAGTTAGAGGCATGCTAGTAGTGGTGGCAGTTGAAGTGGTAGCAGAGAGAACTGGTGATGGACAGCAGACAGTATGAGATGAATAAAAGATGGTGAAGTATTGAGAGCTGAGGTTGAGATCATAGACGTAGATGGGTATGAGTTGGTAATTTTTTTCATATAACCTTTATTTAACTAGGTAAGTCAGTTAAGAACAAATTCATATTTACAATGGCGGCCTACACCGGCCAAACCAGGACGACGCTGGGCCAATTGTGCGCCGCCCTATGGGATTTCCCAATCACGGCTGGTTGTGATACAGCCTGAGGACAGGACAGTTACATTTGACTGTCAAGTGAACCATTGTACTCTGTTTTGGATAGGGGACAGTCAAAACTCTTGGAAAAAAGGGTTCCAAAAGGGTTATTTGACTGTCCCTAGAGGAGAACCATTTTTGGTTCTAGGTAGAACTCTTTTAGGTTCCATGTAGAACCATCTGTGGCAAGGGTTCTACATGTAACCCAAAAGGGTTCTACCTGAAACCAAAAAAGGGTTATTCAAAGGGTTCTCCTATGGGGACAGCCGAAGAACCCTTTTTGGTTCTAAATAGCACCTTATCTTCCAAGAGTGTACAGTGAGCTAAATCAATCTTGTTCAACCATCCAATTGACGTCATGTCTAAATATATATAGTCAATATATAGTGGATTCAAACTTAAAAGGGAAAACCCAGGACCTAGTTTGCGTTACTTCAAAAATGGGTCAGATAAGAAAATGATGAAATGTCTCCTGCATTAAACCCATTAGGTTGTAAGTACAGCAGTAGAGGCTGGTGGGAGGAGCTATAGGAGGACAGGCTCATTGTAAAGGCAGCAATGGTATTTTTTGGAATGGAGTCAAACATGTGGTTTCCATATGTTTGATGTGTTTGATACCATCCATTTATTCCATTCCAGCTGTTACAATGAGCCTGCCCTCCTATAGCTCCTCCCACAAGCCTCCACTGAAGTACAGTATCAGAGACATGGTGTTTACCTACTGCATGGCCTGCAACCCACCAAACTGCCAAATAACTCAAACACAGCTGTTCTTCAAGTCTTCATCTTTCATGTTTAATAAGAGTCTTCCCTCATTACAGAATCCTACTTGATAAAACAGGTGGCTGCTTTTCACAAATCTTTATTTATTTGGGCTGGGAAATTAATTTAATTTCAAAAATTAACCAAGCGTTTCATATGAGCCATTGACAGTTAATCAAATCATAAACTTCCTTTATCAACACATTTGATTAGATTAGATAGAAGTTAATGTGAATGCACCTCCATTCCTCAAACAGTGGATTCAGTATTATGTGGGTTTAATAGATTGGAATTGGCTGTGTGGTATTTCAGAGGGAACCATCGGAGCAATCACAGAGGCTTTGGGATAAGACCTAAATCTCTCTAGTTTAATGGGCCACATGTAAATATCCCCTAAGTCAGTCAGTGGACATTTTACATATTGATTAAAACAGGGGTGATCCATCAGCTGCAAACTGCATTAAAGCTAGAGTCCCTAATTAAAACGATAACAAAGCCATCAACCCGCCTCTGATTTGGTAAAAAGCTGAGGGATGGGCCTGGAGAAATGTAATCGCTCTCAAATTCATAGACAGAGCTATGAATGCAAGGACTGATTATCCATGATATCAAGATTATAGTTTCAACAATGTTTTGGGGCTATACAGTGTTTACATTTACGTTGTTTACAAACATTGGAGTAAAATAAGCTTACATTTTGGATTCTGATGGCGTATGATAGTTGATGCATTTCCAACTTATTTTCTTCAAGAATCAATGGGTCTGTATCATTCATTTATACGTCCAAAAAAGTCCAAACTAAGGATTCTAGCTTTAAGTAGATCGTATTGGCTTACCTTCATAACAACAGATAGGCTGAAAATAACATGTGATCTTTACAAACAACGTGAAGGAGGGATGGATGCTTACCGTGGGTTGTTGAATTAGTAGAAATCATGTTAGTGGTGATAATGGATGAGCTGGTAGGAGTTAATGTTGCTGGTTGCAGGGATGTATGGAGAAAGGTTACATATGCATTAATTGGATGTAAAGTGAGACAACACAAATGCACCATCCACCAGCCACAAAAGATGACTGAGAGCGCAATGAAGCATAGCATAAGGAATGTAAATACAAATATGCAGAGAAATCTTGTCCAGTTGTGTGATGCAGTAGCTTTAGAAGCGATGATTAGCACGTCTATGAAAGACAGTTTTAACATTTACTCAGTAAACATACGGTTTCTACTAGGATAGGATCAACAGGTTTAGAGTTGAACTTTATTTCTTCTGTAAAACATACACAAAGTCAGGGGTCCCCAATTACATTCAGCCGTAGGGCGATTTTTCCTTGAGCAGATGGTCGGGGGGCTGGAACATAGTTATAAATCATTTGTACACTGCAAATTGACCACAAGAATCTCAATCAGATATAGTATTTGAGAAAAACAGAATCATATCATCAAACCTTGATTACATTGGGATACGATCGCATATGTCTCTATTTATGCATGTGAATTCTTGGACAGATTTCCTAAATTAAAATCACGTTGAGATCATTTCCTGGTGATTTTACAGTCTTTTATGTCTAAATATTTCCATATTTTTTCTTCAAAAAACTTGGCAGGCCAAATAATAAAATCACCCTCAGAGGCCATTCTTTGATGGGCTTCATCCTTGTCTCATTTATTTTCATCACCTTGTTGAATCTCCAGCACAGTGCTACTGGTGTTTCTTATAAGCAAAGTATATAAGAGTTGACCTCTGAATAAATGCACCATAGACAGAGCTTAATAGATTTACTCACAGCAAGAGAACTGACATTTTGGAAAGTGTCGCTTGTATGTCAACATCTAGCTCTGGCTGATGTCTATGGGAAGGAGAGGCCATATTAACCCTGCATCATCTTATCCAGAACATGGGGTCAAACTGGACCCATTTCAATGTGATTCCACAGAGGCTCCATAAAATTACGTCATAATCTGCATTGACTCGATACCGTGGCCATCAATGCAAAGTGACGTAGAAAGAGTGAAGCACTGTGTGCCTTTTAAAATGCTGGCAGGATGTAAATATGTCAAATATGTTTAAAAAAACTAAAACAAGATGAATAAAACATAACGGGGAGCTTACACACAAACATGTGGAAGAAGGGTCAAATGGTATGTCTGTAAGTATGTTAATCAATATTCAATCACACTTAATAATTGATTATTGTGTGATGTTTGATAATCATTGTACTGTCTGTTGTAAATTATTGATCTGCGTAACAGTCATTGGTTTCCTACCTGGGCAGTTCAGTCCAGGAGAGGAACAGCTGGTGGTGTGTGATGTGTAGATGGGTACAGAGGTACCTTCAAAGTGGATTGGAAATAAACATGTTAAATCACCTTAATCAACAATATTTCCCATGGTGAGTGATTAAAAAGAACACAAACAAGTTTATGCATTATTATGTTAATTTCAGTACAGGCCCACACATTATACATTCATCAAACATTTATATTTGGCATGACTTCGGGCTGGGTATTAAGCACCGCCCTTGTAAAATGATTGACAGTTTCCCAGCAGCCGCTCAGCTAGCTACATGCTCTCAGGCTGGTATGGGACCCAGAAATGTCAATAAATAATCAGAATGATCTGCCATATAAATGTTGGAATTTCATAAGCCTAAATACATATCATCTTGTTGAAAAGAGCGAGGAGTTTGATATTTTCCTCACTGGTCTATAGCTGTGCCCAGTCCAACCGCCAACACTTCCTCTCTTGTATAAAATATGCAGCACTTTGTGATACAGGGATGATGCTGCTTTGCGTGCACCCCTCGCATATTTTCTAATGTTCTTAAACAGAAGAGCGATCAGAGGAGAACACAGCGAGACAGACCCACCTGGACTTGATGGACATGGCTAATCAATTTGATAATCACTGGTAATGAAAAGTAATGACATGTCAGAGGAGAGAGAGGCCATGTTTAATATCAGTTAGTGGATGTGAGTTGTCATTACTGACACTGTTCTATGGTCCACTGACCCATCGTTCTGGTGGCTGGTGGACTCCAATAATCAGTCTTCAACAACTACCTCATGCACTGCTGAGTCCACATAGATGTGAAACATCAGAAATGACTATCTTGTCACTCCCAGGCCAGTACCCATCATTCCCACTCAAAAAGCCTTTTGCCTTAGGTGATGTGGATGAATGGCTAGTGCTATTCCATATATCTAGACTAGCAGACCAACAAGAGTAAACAACCCCATCGTGCCTGGGTCAGGACTGTGAGGACTCAGTGAATAGTGGATCTCTGACAGAGTTTAGCCATGCAGACATTCACTCCTCCACTGACCTTACAGAGAGATGAAAGAAGGCCCAAAGAGCTTCACTGGGGCCAGTCCTTTTCACAAGCCTGATAATTAGCCCAGAGCTAGTTTACACCAGACAGACTACAGCTACAGCCTTGCGTGCCATACACTTTTGGCCAACCAGACTACCAACCAGACTACCAACCAGGCTACCAATCAGACTACCTACCAGACTACCTACCAGACTACCCAGACTACCAATCAGTCTACCAACCAGAATACCAATCAGACTACCAATCAGACTACTAACCAGGCTACCAATCAGACAACCAACCAGAATACCAATCAGACTACCTACCTACCAGAATACCTACCAATCAGACTACCAACCAGACTACCTACCAGACTACATACCAGACTACCAACCATACTACCAACCAGACTACCAACCAGACTACCAACCAGGCTACCTATCAGACTACCAATCAGACTACCTATCAGACTACTAATCAGACTACCAATCAGACTACCAATCAGACTACCAATCAGACTACCAATCAGACTACCTATCAGACTACTAATCAGACTACTAATCAGACTACTAATCAGACTACCAATCAGATTACCTACCAGACTACATACCAGACTACATACCAGACTACCTAAGGTTTGAGCCCCTCAGCCTCCTGACAACATCATTGGCTCAGCTGTGGATCAGTGTACATGGGGTTTGGTTGTTACATCTTAGTTCCTAAGAAGTCACTGTCTGCTCTGTAAGCATGGGGTCTTTAATGTGCTTCCTGCATTAGAAGCCCTGGACAGACGAGGCTGGCAGATACATTGCTGTTATTCAAAGCAGGGACAGAATCGCATCATGCAGAGTCTCATTTTGTCACGACACAAAGTCTGGGATCAGAGAAATAACTTAGAACTTCACCTGGTTGATCTTGAGTTGAGGCTTTCGATGTATGACGCAAGACTAATAATCATCTATCGGTGTACAGATTTGGCATATTGACTGTAGATGACTCTAACTGGGACCTGATTTATCATTGACATGTTACGTCCAGAGTCGAGGTAGAAAGTTCCTACATAATATAACTAACGCAACCCTCCGTTTCCTGGAACCATTAGTTTAAACGTTACATTAGTTAACACCGTATTTCACAATCATCTCCCATGGCACTAAGCACTCAAGCAAGCAACTTTCACAAAGCAATCAAGTTGTTAGCAGCACACTCACCACTAGATGGAACAGCTGTTGTTAAGTGTATGCAATGTGGGAAACAGACTGTAAAGAGAGAACTTGACATGAGTAGGTATCACAACAGTCAGCCATTTAACTAGCAGCAGCTGCATGAGCCAGTGACATGGAAACAAACTCCTGTGGGCAAAGCAAAGCATTTGTTTGTCTTGACAAACATATGTACTTATTAATAAGGGAATTAACATGTAATAATCTAACGGACCACAATGCCACATGGAGGTGTGTTGATGTAAAGACGAACAAGGACACAAGGACATTTAAATATACACCAGAGTTGATATACTTCTGAACAACAGTATATTGCCTACCCTACTCCTCTTCTAAATAGTGTACAGTAGAGTAGCGCGAGATTCTATCTGCTTTCACGTCTGGTATGTGTGATTCTGGACTGGAGCAGCAGCAGAGATCTTAACTCCGACTGCGGTGTGGTGGGTTATGGAATTGAGAAACATTGCTCGGAGTACAAAAGAGAGAGCTGGATGTTCCAGATCATCCACACCCATGAGCAGTTTCAAGGCTAACACAAGAGTTAGGGGAATGTTCCGAGAGACTGACATCTTTCTCTGTGCAGCTCTGTGAAAGGGAGAGCTTAGGGTGGGGGAAGGGAACTCCTACACTTTGATCTTAAAAGTCCTCTGAGCTGAACTCTCTTTCACAGACTCTCAGGCCCAAGCTGTAGCCGAGCAGATAGTGTTTCGGGAATGGGGCTAAGTTAAAAAAAAGTGTTTCCTCAGCCATGGGGCCTGTGTGTGTGTTCTGTGAGACTCATAACGGGTAGGAGAAATGCATGATTCTGCACTTCGTACTTTCCACAGCTAAACCACACACAGCACCATTCTCTAGTGGGCACCGGGCAATCGGCAGACATTTCCCGACACCCCTGGCTCCTTTCGCTGTGGCTACGCTCCTATCGCTACAAACAGATTCCTAATACTTTCAAAGGTAGAGACATGGAGCATATCTTTGTCCTGCTGCTGCTGCTTTCATCTTCCTTAGCAGTTTGGATAACACTGGACTGTTTGAGTTACTTAGGATTTAGATGCCATTTTAGGTTCTCTCATAACTAATGTATCACTTGGAATAATATTGCATGAACTGTTACTAATGAACCAGGAAATTGTCCCGATAACAATATATAGACTTCTGTCAGTCAAACACCTTTGAAGTTCTGCTGACGGGAAAGAAGTCATCATAAATAGAACATACCAGTGTGCAAAGGATATGACTATATTTGGATACTCACTGCAGCTCAGTGTTCTGTCTGTCTGTGCCAGCGAAGAGGGGATGTCCCAGAAGCTGTTGTCCCAGTCAATGATGTTGCCGACGGCGTCACAGGTAACGGCGGCCAACTGTGTCATGCTCATGGCGTTATCCCAGAGGCGGAAGTTATAGATGGTCCCATCGAAGCTATTCTTGCCCCCTAGCCTGAAGAGGCCCCCGGCCCCCACCAAGCGCCCACTTGTGTTAGGGCAGGTCTTGGTCCGGTAGTTGCTGTTGTAGTAAAGGGTCACCTTGCCTGTGGTGGAGGCCCATGTGAGACAGAACGGCTTCATGGTGGAGGTGAAGTCCGAGGGATTGAGGATAGAGTCTACCAGACATGTCTCGTTACTCATGACCAGTGCCATTCCATCCTGGTTCATTCCGAAACTTAGGGCTTCATCACCACTGCTGTCCTCTTGCCGGGTGTAAGAGAAGATGGTTTCCTTGTTCTTTTGGTTGGAGCGGGCTACCTCAAAGCACACGGTGAACTGCTGAAGGTTCGGTATGGTCACTGAATTGGAGACCTTGACCACTTTGCCATTGCTGTTCGGCAACATGACCTTCTGGTTCCTCAGCGCCACGGCAACTACAGCACACAAGTAGAAAGAAGAGCATTAGAGAACAAAGTGTTTCACCTCCAGGCCTAATTAAACTGCCGAATCAACCGATCACAATCATTCTTCCTGCGGGGCAGAGCTGCCTCCAATACAAAAGTTTAAAAATTCAACCTGTCTCATCAAGTCATCAACTAATCATTAAGCCTTTGATCAGTTGAATCGGTTGCGTTAGTACTGGGCTGGAACAAAAACCAGCACTGTGGATCTCCTGGATTGAAGTTGAGAACCACGGCATTAGATGACTGTCAGATGTTCAGTAGAACCAGGGGCTCTAAATGAAACTGTACAGAACATCTTGTCTGAATAACTACACAACTAATAATCCATATGTCTTGGTAAACTCACCATTTACCTGACTAATGCCGGCCATTACTGCTATTCAGTCATACTCTGACTTTTGAATGCTTAAAAGGCTAATTCACTGACTGATGAGTGTGGGAGAATAAAAGTTAATGTGAGGCACTACATAAATTACCACGTCTAGATGATGAGGCTAACCGATTGAATAATCTTCATATGTCACTCTCCTGCTGTCTGTCGTTATTCACATTTTTTAATTTAATGAGGCACCATCTCCACATCATCGTTATATGACTGCAGAGTGTTCCACAGCCCAGAGGATGAACAGTGTCAGTCAGCAGGTGACATCTCAGGCCTTCCTCTTATCACTAAGATGAAAATGTCAACTATCACTCCACATTCCCCGTTCCCACCAATAAATGAGGTTAAGGAAGAAAAACGTTTTTTCTGTTCCTTTTTAAATGTACTGTACGCTCATTCCATACTTTCTGACACGTTTCATTTTAATGAAGCTCTGGTTTGTTGCTGTTGGCCATCCCCACTGCCAGAGTGACAGCCAATTTGGAATGGAAAAACTCAGCTTTGAATGTGGTATCAGGATTTGACACAGTTGAGAGGCCCTTTTGATAGATCCTGCAGGGCTCTGTTTGTGTTGTTGATCTCCGATCTGCTTTGCAAGCCATACGGAAAGGCCAGAGCTTACTGTGACACCGTCATATGATTCCAGGGCTCCAGGCAGGACGTTGGACTGCCAACAGATTGAAAACCAAGTTCAATAGGTTGCCTGCCGGTTGGGATATCACCTTGAGTTTAAACCCAATAGGAGCTTAGACCACAAGACTCGTGATGCACTGTATGAATTATTCAATTTAAATGATAGATGCTGACAACTCTAGCTCATCAGACAGCCATGCGTTAAATTGATACCCAATGCTTGAGGACAGCAAAGGAGCCAACCAGAACCAAGCACTGTGGAAACCCCCCAAAGCAGGGTTTCCTTGGCCTCCCTGGTGTTTCACAGCAACAGAAAGATTGCTTGCATATTGCAAAGCATACCATGTTCCAACTTGACTGGCTGAAACTTTTTGTCCTGTGGTCTCTCACAGTAAAATTGGTCTCCAGAATTTTGTGAAAATGTTAATAATGTGAAGGCATTGAACAGCTACGGCACCAGTCCCTGACACTTGATTCGCACTTGGACTCGATGTATATCGGAGGTTCTATTCAAGCTAGGAGTGAATTTGATGGATTAGTGCTCTTTAAAAGGTTACTGGAAGGGGGGGGGGTGGAACTATGTGCATATTACACTTACTGTAACTCTTTGATGTGCAGGGTTTACATGTGGTGCCTAAATAAAAGGCTGGGACTAGGATTCTATAGACCGAACATACACCATTTATAGGCTATACAATATAAAACAATCAATGTTATTAGAAATCATAGGTTTCTCTGACTATTACATTGAGAATACAACATTTGAGTTATTAGAGCTTTTGGTATTCGAGGAAAAGGAACTGAGTATGTTAAAGGCCGAAGCACTGCCGTGTGTCAGAAATAAGAAAGAAAAAGGGTAATTTTTTAAGCATAATGGATGGAAGACATGTTTGTCCTTAAGCCATGTTGTTGCTGTTTGGTTAGTATAATGGCGGAGATGTTTGATGTTTGTGTAACGTGAAATCCCTCTAAAATGACGTGGGGAATTACTTATAAATACCTCAAGCTTACTGTCATAGAGCATGGCTAAACACTAACATCTAAACTACCACGTTCAAAACAGAAAATAAAATGTCATGTAAAAACATTCAAACTATAAAACAGAAGAATCATAATAACAATAATAACCATAAAAATCATAATCATTCAAATATACCTGTAAAAATGTGCCTGCTTTAAAACATACCTTGTCTGTAACTGACATTGAATCCTTTCTTTTGGACGCTAAAGTCTGAGTTAAATGACATCTCCATCACATTGCTGGTGGAGTTTAGCGTCAGTCCGTTGGCTGTCAAGCCACAAAATTTCACATCTTGGTTTCCGGTGTTGACAATGACGCGGTCATAGATGCACCCCAGAGCCTCCTCGAGATCAAAGTCGAAGAAGGTTATTTGCACAATGAATCCAGCCGGGGCCTGCAGAGTCCACTTGCAGGCCTGACTTTTGGGGTACACTTGGGGGTAGCAGGGGGAGGTAAAGGTACCCTGGGAGTCCGTGAGCACCACAACGCAGTTGGAGTTACTACAGCTCAACACTGCTGAAGCAAAACATGGACATGTTGTCACTACTATACCCCAACACCAGGGAGTACAGGAAGACACCAGGGGACACCAGGACAGGACAGGTAAGGCAGTGGAGGAGGAGTCAGGTCAGTAGTGCAACAGTGCAAGGCCAGTGCAAGGCCAATGTCAGAGGTCAGAGAGACTGTGTTAGTGGACCAATAGAGTCAGACAACAGGGACCATCTCAAGTTTAGACTTACAGGAGATTTAGATTAGGAGTAGCAAAGAGACAAGAGTCAGTCAGTGAAAAAAGACACTAATACTACTTATGCAGTTGAAAAATATATGTTGAGATAATAAAATACCATAGCTATGATTTAAAGGTCATCGAAAGACTATGCACGGATAAAAAATGTATTGGGCTGGAAAAAAACCTTCACTCCTTCACTTCAACCATGTTTCTGTTTATTGGCAGAAACATTTGAGCAAAATACCACTGCAAAAAGCAAGGCAAATTTATCAAGTACCATTCTTGATCGGCATTCAACACAAGTTACAAGACCGTCTATTTTATTTTGCATAAATAAACATTAAATGTGTTGAGAGTGGTCTGCAGACATCTAAACATAGGCTCAACTCAAACAAGGACTGTACGTAGCTAGTACAGTCAGAAGACACTCAAAGTCGGCATAATGATGGGATCGCTTTCAGAATTGTTCAAAGTCATTTAACACGGTTATGTAATACAGTCTTCTAGAACTGTAATAAGACAGAATTAAATACAACAATCTCAATATGGCCAGTAATCGTGTTTGTCTCTTCTCCATTAGCTTATTGATCCAACTTTTTAACTTAACTTGATTGTGAGCAACAGTGTATCTTCTGTAAGTCTTTCTCTATGAAATTTCAGGAACATTTATATTACAATTCAAAAGCCAAACCCATACAATAACACCCATACAATGGAAATCAGCAGTTGTTATGTTGGGTGTTTTCGTTTACTTGCCTAACTCTCTGATCCTGGATCCTGATGACTTACAGGAAGGAGCCATGTTACCTTTGAGGTGTGATTTCTCTACAAACTGAATCAAATCAGGTATTAGGAAACCTGGAAGGCAACAATCCAGAGAATTCTACCATTGGAGAGGGTCGAGGGAACAGTAAGAGCAAATTAACCACTGGAAAATACTACCAAAACCACACGTTTTTGTTTATCGCCTGATTCCAGTCCAGAGTTGTCGTTGCTTCAGAAAAATGACTCATTAGAAGTGTTATGTACCCCGCAGTGAATGGCTGATGCAGGGTCAGATTACAGCCTGGTCCTACTGTGGCCCTGTTATACCTGCCAACATGTGCCCTCTTCTAAGCCGAGAGGGTCAAGAGGGTCCTAAAAACTAAATCCACTCACTCAGGCCGACCACATTACAGCTTTAAGTGGCTGTTCCTTTTCCTGGTCCACAAACACCTATTAACGTGCATTCGGAAAGTACTCAGACCCCTTGACTTTTTCCACACTTTTGTTACATTACAGCCTTATTCTAAAATGAATTAAATAGTTTTTTTCTCCCTCATCAATCTACACACAATACCCCATAATGACAAAGCAAAAACAGTTTTTTATTTTTTTTTGTGCCAAAAAATTTAAAATAAAATAAAATATCACATTTACATAAGTATTCAGACCCATGGCTCAGTACTTTGTTGAAGCACCTTTGGCAATATTTACACCCTTGAGTCTTCTTGGGTATGACGCTACAAGCTTGGCACACCTGTATTTCGGGAGTTTCTCCCATTCTTCTCTGCAGATCCTCTCAAACTCTGTCAGTTTGATGGTGAGTGTCGCTACACAGCTATTTTCAGGTCTCTCCAGAAATGTTAGATCGGTTTCAACTCCGAGCTCTGACTGGGCCACTCAGGGACATTCAGAGACTTGTCCCAAAGCCATTCTTGCATTGTCTTGGCTGTGTGCTTAAGGTCTCTGTCCTGTTGGAAGGTGAACCTTCGCCCCAGTCTGACATCCTGAGTCCTCTGGAGCAGGTTTTCATCAAGGATCTCTCTGTACTTTGTTACATTCATCTTTCCCTCGAGCCTGACTAGTCTCCCAGTCCCTGCCACTGAAAAACATCCCCACAGCATGATGCTGCCACCACCATGCTTCACCGTAGGGATGTATTGGCCAGGTGATGAGCGGTACCTGGTTTCCTCCAGACATGACGCTTGGCATTTAGGCCAAAGAGTTCAATCTTGGTTTCATTAGACCAGAGAATCTTGTTCCTCATGGTCTGAGAGTTCTTTAGGTGCCTTTTGGCAAACTCCAAGCGGGCTGTCATGAGCCTTTTACTGAGGAGTGGCTACCGTCTGGCCACTCTACCACAAAGGTCTGATTGGTGGAGTGTTGCAAAGATGGGAGAACCTTTAAGAAAGACAACCATCTCCAGAGAGGAAATCTGGAGCTCTGTCAGAGTGACTATCGGGTTCTTGGTCACCTCCCTAACCAAGGCCCTTCTCCCCCGAATGCTCAGTTTGGCCGGGTGGCCAGCTCTAGGAAGAGTCTTGGTGGTTCCAAACTTCTTCCACTGTGTTCTTGGGGACCTTCAATGCTGCAGAAATGTTTTGTTACCCTTCCCCAGATGTGTCTCGACACAATCCTGTCTCGGAGCTCTACGGACTATATATTCGACCTCATGACTTGGTTTCTGCTCTGACATGCACTGTCAACTGTGGGCCTTATATAGACAGGTATGTGCCTTTATATTAGACTAGACAAATCATGTCCAATCAATTGAATTTACCACAGTTGGACTCCAAAGAAGTTGTAGAAACATCTAAAGGATGATCAATGGAAACTGGATGCACCTGAGCTCAATTTCAAGTCTCATAGCAAAGGGTCTGAATACTTATGTAAATAAGGCCTTTCTGTTTTTAATTTTTTTACACATTGGAAACATTTCTAAAAAACTGTTTTCGCTTTGCCATTATGGGGTATTTTATGTTGATAGATGAGGAAATAAATTAATTGAATCAATTTTAGAATAAGGCTGTAACGTAACAAAATGTGGAAAAAGTGAATGGGTCTGAATACTTTCCGAATGCACTGTGAGGCCCAGTCAAAGAAAAAACTACTACTGCCAGCAACATGAGTCTCAAGCATTATCATACATATTCAGGGATGAATGAATGAAATACATTGCTGTGTGACCAGGAGTTTTCAGATAATTATTGTTGTAATGATAAGGTTCGCTGTACATTTGTTTCCTTGTGCCCTAAAGAAAAAAAAGAGTGCAGATTTGATAGCGTCAAGATTGCACCATTATAACAACGAAAATGGTTTGCTTCGAACCCAACCAGGTCAACCGATCTGACCAATATTACCAGCGCAACATTTTTATATTCCTATAGCTGATAGCCAGGACTGCATTTTACTTTCAAAAACCATGTCATGGGCCGTTCTAAAACTACTCACATGTCATTAACCATTTGTTTACACCTTGTTCTGTCATGTTACCTCATTGGCTAGTTAGCTAACAACCTGGTAACTTTACAAGTATATCCAAACATTTGGGGGAACAGAAAGAAAGGAGAAGCGATATATTCTTCAGGAGATCAATGATCATAGCAATGTATGAATGACTGATCTGTCCTCATCACAAACTTGAACGTTTATAAGGAGACAGTGTACAATTTAAAGGTCAACTATCCAAACATCCAGTGGTGTAAAGTACTTAAAGTATTTTTTACTTAAGTACTACTTAAGCAGTTTTTTGGGGGTATCTGTACTTCACCATTTATATTTTGAGACAGATTTTACTTTTACTTCACTACATTCATAAAGAAAATGATGTACTTTTTACTCTATACATTTTCCTTAACACCCAAAGTACTCGTTATATTTTCGATGCTTAGCAGGACAGGAAAATGGTCCAATTCACACACTTAACAAGAGAACATCCCTGGTCATCCCTACTGCGTCTGATCTGGTGGACTCACTAAATACACATGCTTTGTTTGTAAATGATGTCTGAGTGTGCCCCTGGCTATCGGTAAATGTGCTTAATATAAGGAATTTGAAATGATTTATACTTTTACTTTTGATACTTTAGTATATTTAAAACCAAATACTTTTAGACTTCTATTTAAGTAGTATTTTACTGGGTGACTTACACTTTTACTTGAGTAATTTTGCATTAAGATATATTTACTTTTACTAGAGTATGATAATTGGGTAATTTTTCCACCACTGCAAACATCCCACCAGCACTGTCTTCTATTCAGGCTGCACTAAATCACATGCCAAATCACCTGTCATCTAAATATTAAGCTAACTGCACACATTATCCACTTGTCTTTTTTAAAATCCATCAAATAGTAACAGCCACACTTCTATTCAAAATAAACATAGATTGATATAATTATAGTTAAAGCTATTAAACTCTTATTGATGTAAGGGATTACCAAACAGTCCAATTAATGGCCTAGACATAATTGACTGTGGCATACTGGTGCTGTGCGCTGGTTTCATTTGGAGTGTCTAAGTGGAGGATGAAACGCAGAGTGAGCGACAGCCCCTCTCATTTGCCTCTAGGATTTATCAGGGCCATAGTCCAGTCCCATAAAAGACACAGAGAACATTTCTACACCCCAGGTCAACAAGTGGTCAAATATAAGGTACGTGGTGTAATAAAGAGACTGGGTATCTTCTTTTAACCAGTCAGAATCACTAGTGATTTACCATCTATGTGCAAACAGAGAGAAATACGAGGGAGGACGTTGGGTGTTGTGATGCGATACAGATGTCGAATCTTAATCTGAGCCAGTCTCCTACAGCAGGAAAATAATCCTGCAACAAGAGGAAATTTGAATTATTATGTGGATTATAATTAAATGGACATTTTTGTAACGGTTGATACATTTTTCGTAAGTGAAAATCAAGTTTGAAATTTCTAAATGGAAATTACAAACTTTAGAAGCCTTTTAAAATCTCAAATACACTACACGTTTTAAAATGTCCTGCGTTGCAGAAAAGTTATCCTGCCACAGGGTGATCAAATTAAGATCCTACATGTGTATGGTTTTACAATGAGAAAAACAGAGACAAAAGGAACGGTGAGAGGCTCTGAGCAAACACTGGTGAGGAAGTAACACCACCGCAAATGATGACCATGATAACAATTGATAGGAGACATGTCAAAAGGGAATTAAGGTTACAATGGTGCGCACTTGTGAGCTCAGGAGCTGTGGTCCGGTTTCCAGATTGATCGAAGGAGAAACAACAGAGTTTTTAAGCATCATTGGTGGCAGAGCTGTATTTTTTTTATTACTTGCTATAACAAAAGTGTGCTCCGTGTCTGCAGGTAATTGTTTAGGGAACACCATTGTCATGACAAGTATTAGTTCTCCATTCTAATTTCTAAACCCTATGAAATTCCATAATCTCTTTGGTAAACCAAACAAATGTAAATGTCTGTCTTACCTCCCACAAGCATTTAATCCAACAATTATCAATGATGTATCCTAGCAAATGTACTCTCAGAATGTAGGCGTTGGCATTCGCTGTGGTTCCAATTGGACAAAGCAGTTGGACTTGTCAGTGTCTAAATACTTTAAAAAACAGTTTGTATCCATACATTTCTATGCAATAGGAGCCCGGCCAATGAGAATCATCCCACTGTAATAATATATTTGGACGTGCAGTATTAGTTCGATTTATTTCAGCATGTCATGCTGGCACTTGTATAAGATTAAAATACGACTGAATTAGAAAAGCAATGTGTGTAAAAATGAAAATACTGATTTTGGACGGATTTTGCACTACTGCAGAGAATAAAGGTCATTTGTTTTATTACCCTTTGTTCCTAAATGTACTACTTAGCACATTGGAAAGTCTGAATCTTTCCTGACTCTGTGACCAGTAAGGAATTCTAATACAGTGGTTTTACATAAAATACTTTACCTCGATCCACTCTGCTTTGAACATGTTTTCCCCCCTTTTTCCATGTTATGAGAATAGACCCTGAACATGAATTATAAGGAATTAACAGAGCTAATGCAAAACAGACACTCCATGTTATTAAATCATGGTAATGAAAATGTGAACAGACGTTGGAAAGTGCGACTGGATGTCCAGACAGTCAGTCCATCGCCGTTTCACTTCCACAACATTGAGATACATTAGACAACAACAAGGGTGATGCCTCAGCATTTGCATACCAACAGAACTGTGGTTGTGCTGCTGTGGTTACCATTTAGCGGAGTCAACTAGAATCCCTCCCAACAAAATGGTGGCAATTTCATATAATATTTGGCAGGGTCCAGAGAAAAAACAACAGCAGGAACAAACTCCCTTCATGGTCAGGATTTAAATAAACAAGTAATGGGATCAACGTTTGACAACTGGACTGGGTCTGTTTTGCAAAGGAGAGTGAAATCACTATTGGACGGAATCATGCTACTGGAATACCCTGCAGTTTTGTGTGTGTGTGTGTGTGTGTGTGTGTGTGTGTGTGTGTGATGCTGTCAGCCACTGGTGTGGTGTGTGTGGTGCGCAAAAGGAAAAACAACATGCCAAATGATGTTTACTCAGTTTGTATGTCCCTGTTCACATCCCTCTGAGACCCACTAAGCCCTGACCGCTGCCATGGGCCTGACCAGCCCCCTGTGTACTGAACCACCCTGCACTCACATGGCCCAGAGAGGACGGACACACACACACACACTTTATATACTTACGGTGAGCTCCAAAAGCATTTGGACAGACACATCTTTTGTTGTTTTGGCTCTGTACTCCAGCACTGTCTCTGTACTCCAGATAGCTTTAATTTGGGGGTATTTTCATGCATATCAGGTGAACCATTTAGAAATTACAGCACTTTTTGTACATAGTCCCTCCATTTTAGTGGACCAAAAGTATTGGGACAAATTAATTTATATGATATTGAAAGAGTTAAAAGTTTAGAATTTGGTACCACATTCCTAGCACGTAATGATTACATCAAGCTTGTGACCAATGTTCCCTCAACTTTTTTGGGGCACTGAGCAAATTTTAGGTCTTGTGAGTGGAAATTTGAACGTTGTGAGAATTTTGTGCAACTTCCAGCACGCGTTTACAGTTAACACTGAGGCTGTACCCTTACAGTTTTAGACAGCAGCCAGCGGCTATTGTGGCTATAGCATAATGTAGGCCTACGAACAAAACCAATGGCGCAAATCCCAACATTTTCACATGGAAATAGTTTTTGATTTTTAAGATATAGCCTACATTAGCCTATATGTCGTGTTCAATGAAGGCCTACATTGAATGAGACTTTAAAAAAAGTTTTTACATGATAAAGGGCTAGACATTAATTCATGATTTTTTATGTGGTCTGTAATACCATGGGCCAAATAGGTGTCTGTAAATTGCATTGTATTGTGTTGTATGATGCAAGAAACCACTTTGCAAAATACAATTAATTATTATTACCAAACAGAGAATCAGTGGTGTGAAGTACTTAAGTAAAAATACTTGAAAGTACTACTTAAGTTGTTTTTTTGAGTATCTGTACTTTACTATTTATATTTTTGACAACTTTTACTTCACTACATTCCTAAAGAAAATAGTGTACTTTTTCCCTGATACCCAAAAGTGGTCATTACATTTTGACTGCTTAGCAGGAAAGGAAAATGGTTGAATTCACACACTTATCAAGAGAACATCCCTGGTCATCCCTACTGCCTCTGATTTGTTGGAGCATGCCCCTGGCTATCCGTAAATAAAATAAAAAACAAGAAAATGGTGTTGTCTTGGTTTGCTTAATATAAGAAATTAGAAACTACTTATACTTTTACTTGTACTTTTGATACTTAAGTATATTTTAGAAATTACATTTACTTTTGATACTTAACTACATTTAAAACCAAATACTTTAAAACTTTATCTCAAATAGGTTTTTACTGGGTGACAACAAAATCACAGACTCAATCTTACAAAGCTTGATTTATTTTTAGTTTGTTGCATTGAAAAGGGGCGGATATAATGTTGATTCAATCACAGAAAAAACGATGATCTATATCGTGAAAACTAATGGGGCGAATTTGTTGAAGTTTAATCTCTTGCGTCTCTGCCCAGCCTGGAATTTAGTGGCACCTCTTGCACTGAGATGCAGTGCCTTAGACCACTGCACCACTCGGGAGCTAATGTGGATGCTACCATTTTTACAGATAGTCCTGAATGAATAATAATGTTGATAATCATACCCCTAAGACATGCTAACCTCTCACCATTACAATAAGGGGGGGATTATCCATAATCATGTTCTTTCACTGTCACAATACATTTGGAGCTCACTTATACATCATTGGTACGGCCGCACGCACGCACGCACACACACTTAGACCCACATCGGAGTATCTCATTTTAAGTTAATACATATAATCACTGCAACTGATTTCTGACAATTACATGTGAGAGTACATGTTGAATAACTGGCTTCAGCAACTCCTGGGAAGTTATTTGATGTTAAATAAAAATACATATTTTGTTTAAAAATGTTCAAAGACTTTTCCATCTGACTGGCGAAGTGTTCAATAATTGTGGGTTACAAAAAGTGATTGTGTACAGTACAGTGTTGAAAAAGAGCAACATGTGTATACATTTAACTGTCAAAGAGAGGGAAAACTATACATTTCTGTGATTAAACGTTTTGAAGGACACATTAACGTAAGAACACAAAACCCCATTGTTGCTGTATAAACCTCAAGACGCCGACTTGTAAAGAAATTCGCACGTTGTTGTTACTGTAGCATGACTGAAAATGTGAAGTGTGCCAGGGAAGAGAGTGCCTTAAAAACAGGGTTTGTTCAGATAACTCCTTTGAGAGGCGGCAGGGCGGGCAGCAGTGGAATGGTGCCAGGGGATGGAATGCCAGATACAAAACAGGGGAAGAAAGGGGTTTAAACAATAACTGATACCCCCACCGCCTAAAAACAGATTATTTCAGATAGAGGATCTCTGAGAAGGTGTAATCCTCCAGATTACTCTCCTGGTCTCTTGGCAGCTCACCAGCTAGCTGTATCTCAGCTGGTATCTGCCCCACCCCTGTTTTAATGAGAGGGCTAATTAAGTGCTTATACCTCAAGAGGGGAGAGGAGGGAAGGCAAGGGAGGGGCGGGCTTGTGATGACCCATGCAGTTTAATCGCATATGACCCTATCTTTTAACAGACAGGAGTTTTGCTTAGGGCTATGGCAGTCAAAATGTTGTCAGCTGGTGATTGTCAAGCAAATAACTGCTGGTCTTAACATAAACACATTTAGCATCTCCTGGCTTCCACGCATAGCCTACAAGCCACTGATGCAGACCGTAAGAACATCTACATTTTAAAAAGTCTAATAAATCCATATAATATAGCCTACACCATCACAATAAATCCATGATTTATTTGAAACAGTTTTAAAGAAACATAATGTGAAGAAAATGTAGTCTATTTCAGATCAGATTAGCATAGTCTGAGTTTTCCTTATGTTAGGCCCTGATCTAACTATGCCATATGGCTGTGGGCTGCACTAGTTCATTTAGCAGACAAGACTCGCTTAGAATGAGGTGGCATTATTTTATAGTATGAATAATACAATTGAACATAGCTGAATAAAATGGAAAGGATATTTTCTCCAAACGATCTGAGGGAGTGTGCACATGTGGCTATTCTGTGTTGAGCGGTTTACAAAGACACAGATCCTCCTAGATGCTTCATTTAGAGATATGTAACTTTTGTTGTTCTACAAACGTTGGGCTGTATATTTAGATTTTTAATACATTCTAAGGCTGCACGATGTGACTCTAATGATGATTTGAAAACAGCTGTATGAATGGCATGAGCTCTGCTTTGTTTTTTTTGCACAGACTGTACACACTTCATCAGTTTCTCATTCACAATTTGACAAGTAATTGATAATGCCTCCAATTTCCTGGCTGCATCCCCTTTGTGTTGCCGTAAAGCCCCATAAAAAATCCATGCCTTTTGTGGCCAGTGGCCGTTGTGCCCTTGGGCTGAATATAACAATTAGAATTACCTTCTCCTAGCTGCTTGCTGAAGCACCTCTCACTCACATGGCTCTCCATGAAATTATCGGGTCTTTTTCACAGGCTAAGTGAAGACAGACACATCTGGGATGCAATTGCATGCATCCTTATCCAAGTCTGAGGCGAATATTGAAGATATTGGAATAACTGTCCACATTTACTTTCCGTCAGCCAACAAGATGAGTAGGCCTTACTAACAGCAAAAGCACTAGCCTCTGTCAATCTACTATCCCCCATAGTACAAAAGTTGACCTATTCTATTCTGTGTGAGAAATAAATATTCCAATCATAGTCTGGGACAGTTGTGGGACGCGATAGATCCCAAATAAATACAACCATTAGCATAAAAAACCCTGTTTTGAGCAATGAGCCTGATACAACAGAACTCTTTGCTTAAAATGTTGATAAACTATTTGGCTATTTCTTCACATAAGCGCAGCAATGCGCACACGGCAGTAGGCTATAGGAGCGAATGTTCCATTAGCAGGAAAACACAATTCTCAAATGTGACCACAAATGCATTTTTATGGTGAAAATGATCTTCCCCAAACTTGAAACTCACTCGCTTCGTATGTATGCCAGTTAGGCTCTACACCCTTTGTAAAGCTAATTAATGTGCTTAATTTTAAGAAGTTATTTGGCCACTTTAGTTGTGATACAAACCTTATCAAAATATATAGGCCTGTGGGCTAGGCTACATGAGATGTGCGAATGTGATTTGAAAAAGTGACCCAAAAAAAGGCATGCGCTGGTTCTTGCCTTACACTGGGCATCATTCACAAGTGATAATATATAATTCACAAGCGATAGGCTAATATTGTCCCCCATCAGACTATCCTTGATTTAATCTTGTCTTTACAAAGACGCTTTTTCTGTGGTTCATTTTCATGCCAGCCAGGTAGGCTATAGTCCTGTTGCAAAGCAAAGCAATGTGTTTAACATTAGGAAAGTTGATAAATAAATATAGTAGGCCTAGCCTATTGAAAGCTGATGGGATCCTCCTCTTTTTAATAGAGGCCATCACTCTGTTTTCTCACGCAATTGCATAGCCTATAGAAATGTTGCGCAACATGAGCTCATTGGCTCTCATGAAGTGTTTGATTCGATTTTCGATTACATTTGCATTGATGTCAGAGTGAGTAGAGAGACAATAGAGTGCTGAGTACCAGGCAATTAGCAAGTTTGGTAGGGTACTAATGACCATCAGCCGCATCAGAGCTTGGAGAAGCCTAATTACTGTGGCTAAATGGTCACGCCGAATTTGACTGCCATCATGACTCGGGACCGCCAGTGTGGTGGTAATACAGTCACCATAGCAGCCCTAGTTATGCTGCTGGAACATGGCGGAGGACGGAACACCTCTGCCAAGGTATTTTTATTTATTTCCAAAAGGTCTGCTGAGACCATGGCTCATCACTAGGAACCCAACTACACATGTTATGACAGTGTCAAAGCTGCTCCCTGCGTAACACTAGATCATAATCAGAATTACTGAGTAGAAGATTGAGATTGCAGGAGTGTCAATACAGGGCATTAGAAGGGGAATCTGTGGCACCACAGAGCAGAAAACTCCCATTTCTGTTGTGTTTTTATTGTGATAGGACACTTCTTCCAACCACAAATGAACAGAATGTCAATCTTGCCCCTATATTATATTTTTGTGGAATGAAAATTGATGGGGGGGGGCAAGATTGACGTTCTGTTCATTTGTGTTTGGAAGAAGCGTCCTATCACAATAAAAACACAACAGAAATGTGAGTTCTCTGCTCTGTGGTGCCACATACCCAAGTGGACTTAATCAGAAAATGTTGACATGTCTGAGTCAAGAGGATTCCCCTTCTAATGTCCTGTATTGACACTCCTGCAATCTCGATCTTCTACTCAGTGATTCATAAATCATACCTGCCCTCTTTCTTGTGATAAGAAGCTCTATTGTTAATTGTCAAAATGAGGCAGCATTTTATGAGAATCATTTTTATGAGAGTGTGAGATTACTCTGTTGATTCTCTCTCTGGCACTAAATACACTTAAAAAATGCCCTGTTTCCCAACACGGAATCTCCTATGATCCAAGCCTTATCTGAACACCAGCCAGAACTATAAATGTTTCTGCTTCAGGTCTGCCTGCCAATACCGACCAACACAGCCAGCTACGGCATGTCACAAACTGAAAAAAGACTATGCTTTCTAAATAAACTAACATAACATACATCAGTTACATAACAGTGTAAAATAGAACAGTCAGTCAGTCAGGCTTACCACAACATGAAGTTAAGCATAGAACATGCACAAAACGTGCAATGTTATAACTCCTAGGTGAGAGAAATGGTGTGAGCTTTATGAAGAATGAACTGGACCAGAGTGGAGGCCTTTTCCTGGCTTCAAGAGGGCTAGTCCCTGTGGTAAACACATTAGCCCAGTACATACAACACATGCTGAGCCTAAAAACTCTCTTAGCAGAACATCCTATGGCACCCTTGGGCGACATTATAAAAATGGAACGTTTTCTGGTTCCGTGTGCTTGTTTAATGTGTTTGTCTTTTTGACGTCAAAAATGGCACACGGCGAAAAATGGAAATGCACTCACTAAAGCAAAGTCAGTAAGAAATGATTTGGTTGATGCAATTTGGGAAACATTCACCCTTTTTCAGAGTCTGTTGGTGTAAGGAAACACATTTGAAATCCCCTCTCGTGATTACCTGGTAGTGGTAAATAGAAAATGGATGGTCATCGCTGTTTAAGTGATTCTATCCAGTTCTGCACACTGAATGCATTTATCCATCACTGGTACTGACTGCTACATATATTTCTGATGGACTGTAAAGCCATCACTTGTGCAGATATCAAGATGGTCTTGTTCTTCATTATATCTACCATCAGGTATCACAAAATCACATATTATAAAAAGGTAACACCAATATTTCTGACCAGTAGTTCCACTTGCCAAAGACTGATCAAGTAGGTCTACTTTGATATCAAACTATTGTACTTAAGGACAACAAATCGCTTTCAGGTGTTCAATCATTCTGAATGTGCATATGTAAATCAATAAGTGCTAGTGTTAACTGAAACACAGACATGAGAAAGCAGAGGTTGCAACAAGCACAATCAACGAAACAGAAAAAAAGACACGAATGAAAGTACGAAAGAAGGGCAATGTTGAATAGAAAGCAATGGCATACAGTACAACAATGAAATGATCAATTAATATCCATTTGTCTTTTTTATTTCACGATTCATACTGTTCTAAACATAAGAAAACACAATCAATGCCAATAGTTAAATCAGACTGTGTACCTTGTCTTTGCAGGGACATCCACAGCAGGGCAACTGGCAGGACGTTACGGAACTTCCATCGCCACCATCCTCCACAGACGTAAGACTCCCTGTCAATCACAGTTAAGATGGAGACATACTAGGCATCGTCTGATAGTGCAGTCTTACACATGCAGTACACACAAGCACACAAATACAGTACATTTATTCATACTGATGTGTCTGCAATTTGGGTCCACTTTAAAAGTTTGAATGATGTATTTGTGGTATGGAAACATATTTTCAGCACAAAGAGGGACCACAGCGAAGCAAATGCAGTTTTGTTATATAATGATAAATCATTCTTTCATGTCAGTTGTAATGACTTCCAGAGTTAGAGGGCACCAGTGGCGAGTATCCGACAGACGACATCAGTGTGGTTCATACAATAACGTAAGAGATGCTCCTTGTTTGAATCTAACATAAAAATGTAAATTATAATGAAGGAAAATATACCAATTACCACGATTAGTCATGCCTCCATAATAGCCAATGTGGTCATTTTGATCACTGGGAAAATATATACAACCCCATCGCCTGTAGACTTTACATTCCAGGAATATAATTTGATTAATGACATGACTAGGCTTGGATAAAAGCCTTGTCTACGATATGAAAAATCCACATTGTCTGATATACAATTCTGTCTGGGAGGAGTTCAGCATAGATACATGGAAGTCAGTCAGGATAAGATCCCTGTAATCTTATCTAACCTGTACGCAAGTGAATTGGATAAATCACTTACAAGACAATCAAACAGTACAAATATAAAAGCAGGTTTACAGCAAGAATACGGAATTACAAATTCAATGTGATGGGAATAGAGAAGACAAAAATAGCAGCCAGAGTCAATCCACTCATATCAACACATTTCTATAGCTGGGTCTCTGCAGTCCAGATGCATCTATGTGGGGTAATTACAGATACTACAAAATCAACCTCATCAACTTCTTGTCATTGGTTTCTAGGTGTAATTTCCCTCTGAGTTCATACGTGATCATGACCCCCATCTGAATCTGCTTCTCAATCAAAAGAGTAATTTGTTCTAACATTTCTGTATAAAATGTAATTGTGGTCTCCCAATCAACTCAAGGCCACACACATAAACAACCCTATTAGTCAGGAAATTGCAGTATACTCCAAACCCAAGTCATTTCACAGAGCTGGCTTAGCTACTATTAGTTAAATCATATGGTTGTGCTGCTGTGGGCCCAAACTATATGGACTGGATGGAGAGTCTGCCAAGAGGCCCTGTTCTCCTCTTCCATCTTAGAGAATAGAGCCTCTTAGCCTCCTCTGTTCATTTCCACTACACTGCGGTGAACTGGATGGATGGCTTTTCCACTTCAGCAAACACTACCTTCATTAGCCAATAGCCACATCTGGTCTGGGCCTAATTGATACCAATTACTCTAGGTGTTGCCTGAGCCTGAGGTGTAGGTGGTACTGGAGGAAGGTTCAAAATAACATTTCAATGCTTCCAAGTCTATCTGATTTGCATTTTTTCAGAAGGTAGTAGGTTTCCCACATTGAATGATTCCTGAAGAGAAACAATCACTGTACTCAAGGGATGGTCATTTGCTGACAACAATGTGAACCTGATGACTCGGAGCATCTTCACAGTGACAGTGTCAGAGTATGGAAGAATACCAGACCTTCTCCCTATCCTCCATGCAGACTTTTTAATAATATCATTCAATTCACCAAACTTCATCCATTAAATAATGAGAGGTCTATATGTCTGATCCCAGTTCTGTTTTGTTCACCGTGTGCCCTTCCAAGTTCATGAACTTAGACAAGGTGATGAGTATCGCAATTCAACGTCAACTTCCTCGCAAGCACAAGGAGAACTGAGAAAAGTGATATGGAGCTATGAATAGGCCACCCACACAAAGGCCATGATCACTAGTCATATTTTATTCAGACAACAGCAGGATTTTAGCTCATCATGTTCATCATGGCTGTCAGGAAACAAAGATCAAGAGAGGTGCTCTCATCGAGAGATACCCGAGTCCAGCTTACATTGTCTTCATGGAGATAAGGAAGGAAAATCGTATCCTATAGTCATTCAGAAAACAACACTCTGTAGTGAAGAACTGGCATGTTTGCAACTCCACGACCTAATGACTCACAACCTTATCTCAAAGTAATTATTCTTGCTAAACACACAGTATAAATAATGGAAATACAGCAATATATATTCTATTCACATTTCACACAAAAAAGACACAGATAGGCTATACTTCCTCATAACTGTAAATTCATCTATTGTTTCTTGGACTATTCAAATAGATGACTAATATGGTTTTGGAAATGATTGTGTGTTCTACAGACGACGGAAACCTTAAAAAATAAACTTTCATATTTCTTTTCACATTGGATACAAACTTACACACACACACGAACAACAACTTACAGATGCGCACAAACAATGACTGCATCTCATCTGCCCAGACTCACTTGCTCCCACCCCCATCCCCAGTGCCTGCATTCTTTGTTTGAGAATCCTCCAGCCCATTGACTATGGCACTACATACCCATATGCCTTGTCTTGAAATATGCAGACAGACAGATTACATTGAAACTTTCAATTTCTAACAATTGCTTCTTTTAATTTGCCAGTAGCCTAAACAGTGTAGTAGACAACAGTATTTCCCAATGTAGAACTTGTTTTGCATAAGGAAGTTAATTACATCTTTATACATCATTTATAGCATTAGGGCTGAGCGAACAAAATCAATAAATTGCGCACTTATTACATACATTCATATTCATATATTCATGCAATTTCTGACATTAGAGAAATTTGGTCTTTGTTGAGTTGTTTCTCTCAAAATATGTTAATGTGAACGCAAAACAAGCTGAGGTCAGTTCTCTGCGTCCCTTGGAGACCACATAAAGACTTCTAATCATCAGGTAGAGAGGATGGATGGACTGTACTGCATATCCATCAAACCCATTGATGCCATACTAACAAATGGCCAGTTGTAAATGAATATGCCAGTGTAACCGATGTGAAATGGCTAGCTAGTTAGCGGTGGTGTGCACTAATAGAGTTTCAATCGGTGACGTCACTCGCTTTTGTGGCGCGATGGGTAACGATGCTTCGTGAGTTTCAGTTGTATATGTGTGCAGAGGGTCCCTGGTTCGAATCCGGCGAGGGGACGGACTAAAGTTTAAAACTGTTACACCATTACCAATATTCAAACTAGGATTACAAAAATGATCAAGACTGATTAATCATTGTAGAGAACTATCTAGTTGTTAAGATGGTTGGAGTCATGAACCATCTTCAGACACATTCTTGATGATATGTAAAGGCCTGACTTTCTCAACCTTATCATGGTATAGTGTCATCACAGAGCTGCTGGTCTCAGAATATGAGGGCCATTAGATCTTTCATTTATCATTAAATCCCCCAATTTAGTGGTGTGTCTGATGTCAGTCACCTGGACAGGTACAGACTATTCATCTTCCTTTCAACAGATTCTCTATGACTTCATCTCACATCTCCTAAAATGTTCTGTCCAGTCAGAAGTTTCACATTTAGGACCTGGTGGAACTGACTGGCAGCTGTAAATTTAGTCTGTAATCATTCAACTTTTGGATGAATGTGTTCTAGGTTGTGTAACAAGTAAGTAAGCACATAATAAGACCACTCTTTCGATAACAATTTCTCACATGCTGACTGCACTTCAGAAGATAATACATGTCATGGCATAGTCTTCATGAAGACACAAAATATTGTTTAAAAGTGCTTAATGATACTTAAAAATGTGGTATATGCTACTCCACACCAACACAGCAGCCAAAGAGATGGAATAACAAGCAATTCACTAAATGGAGTGTTCAGTAGTGTCTTCAATAATTGAGCTAGGGGGGAAATCACTTTTTTAAAAACTGTTCTCTGTAATGTAGGTTGCTGAGGAACGCTCAACTCCGTTCGATTTGAGATAAGAGAGTTTAGCGTTCCTCGGCTATAATGTAGACTATTTTCACTAGGCCTACCTCAAAAGTAGTCGAGTTTACCTCATGTCATATCATACATACATTTAGCATGTAATAATTTAGCATGTCTTGATATACTGCTATAGAAGATTAATTCATAAACTGTAGGAGTCAATCCGCTAAACTCAAAGTCAATCCGCTAATGTTGTAAATAAACACATAAACTGACAACAATGTGACATTCATTGATCCTCTGGTCACACTCAGGCCAATTATCTCCAAGACAATCGAAAAGTAAAGCGTCTGACAATAACTTCATGAGCAACAACAAAAACATTTATAACTTACATCCTCTTATTGGAGAGGGAGCTGGTCTCATTGAAGGATCATATTATCTACTCCGCTGTCGTTCCGACTGGATTTTTCTGTTTTTGAAAACTTTTGGCAACTTCTTCAAATTCGTGCCACGCCGACGGTTCAAAACTTAATTCAGTGTATAAACGCAAAACACGCGCTTATCACAAAGTCGAAACCTCAAATCGACTGTTGACCCTGTTCCTGTCACGCAAGATGCTTGAAACAGCAGCAAAGTAGTTTTAACATTGAAGGAGCGTGTCCTTGCACACAGCTGGAGGACGTTCTCTCTCACTCTGGCGCCCCACCCCAAAGTCCCGAGGGTTAAGAACATTTAAGAACATGTGCTCAGAATCACCTAGAATTCTACGTTGCTTCTCCATCACACTGAAAATGGACAAATTACATTTACATTTACATTTATTAGTCCAGTGGTGTAAAGTACTTAAGTAAAAAATACTTGAAAGTATTACTAAAGTAGCTTTTTTTTTGGTATCTGTTTTATATTTATGACAACTTTTACTTTTACTTCACTACATTCCTTAAGATAATAATGTACTTTTTAATTATTCATTACATTTTGAATGCTTAGCAGGACAGGGAAATTGTTTCAAGAGAACATCCCTTATCATCATGAGTCCGATCTAGGTACTCACTAAACACACATGCTTCATTTGTAAATTATGTCTGAGTGTTGGAGTGTGTCCCTACCTATCGATAACTTTCAAAAACAAGAAAATGGTGCAGCCTGGCTTGCTTAATATAAGGAATCTGAAATGATTTACACTTTTACTTTTGATACTTAAGTATATTTAAAACCAAATACTTTTAGACTTTTACTCAAGTAGTATTTTACTGGGTGACTTTCACTTTTACCTGAGTCATTTTCTATTAAGATATCTTTACTTTTACTCAAGTATGATAATTGGATACTTTTTGTACCACTGTATTAGTCCCAGGACATTTTTTTGTGTTCTGTCTGTGCTTTTTTTACATATAATTATTTTAGTTTTTTATTTAACAAGGCAAATTCTTATTTACAATGACAGCCTACCCAGGCCAAACCTGGACAATGCTAGGCCAATTCTGTGCCACCCTATGGGACTCCCAATCACAGCCAGATGTGATTCAGCCTGAATTTCAGCCTGGGACTGTAGTGACGCCTCTTGCACTGAGATGCCGTGCCATAGACCACTGCGCCACTCGGGAGCTACAGCACAAGTCTGGCTGACAAGGCCTATGGATTGTGTATGCCACAATGAAATAAACACATTATTGTTATTGGAAACTACTGCTAAATTAAAATGAGGGAGGACAAGACTGAAACAAGTTACATTTTGGACTGTAGTCCAAAATGAACAGACTTTGTACAATTAACAGACTTTGATTTGTTGGCTTTTTGATCCATCATTTGCTTCAAACGTCAGTTCAGATAATCTTCTTTTGTGATAATTCTCAACAGAGTTGGATATCTGAATTTGCATACCGTATCCACTTTTTTTTGTTGCTTTTTGGTCTCCACAGCCATCACTTTGATGTACATGAGGTTTATCCACAGCTAAAAGACAAAATTACATGTCTTCTATTGTATATAGAACTACAATAAAGTCACTGTAGTTCTATCAGCTCAGTTGGGTTGGGAGTTCAATAAAGATGAATGGGTATGAGAGATATTGGAATGAAACTAATGGGAAGCACTTTATCCACATTGACTCTTATGGGGTGATGAAAAAGTCAAACTAATTTTAAAGTATGGTTTCCAGTTGTGAGTTTCTTGTATAGCTTGGGACAGCACAGCTGTTTTATATGGCGGAGAGGAGAGGCTTTAAACTTTCACAAAAGCCAAAGAAGTGGCTGTTCTCCTACCAGTACATAACAATGAATCATGACTGAAAGAGATGATCAAATCCAGCTGACGTTCCCCACAGTACTGTCATATGTGAGCTCAGTAGAGCCAGTATTGATCTCATGTAAAGACAGTGTTTACATCGTGTGTGTGTAAGAGGGGGTATACTTTCAATATTGAATGCAAGGATTTAGAGGACATAACTGCCATGTGTGACATGACATTGCACTGCTATTCACAGTCACTGTCAGAGAATGACCTCTTTCAACTGACGGGTGACTTTTCTCCCCCAATGACCTTACAGCTAGAATAGACATGTGCAAGGAATCCACCTGATTTTCATTTGCATCAACACCATGCCCATCAACAAAGAGGAAGGGAGTCAGGAAAATACATGCTGATGGTGACAGTTCAATACCCTTTCTGTAACTCTTAAGGCAATAGGCAGGCAATGAAGATAAGACAATGAGCGCGATGACATCAAGAATCTAGGCATGATAATCACTTTGAACAGGTTGAGCAAAACAAAACGTGACCCGGACGACTAATTGATTATTTCCTTAATAAGTAAAGGGCTTGGGACACTCAAATGGAGTGGAACACAGAAACCAGATTAATTTACTAAACATAAGTGGGGTTAAACAGTAAATATGTGGTATTTTGGAAATGCACGACTCAAAAATGTCAGTCAGCAATCATGTAGTTCATTACAGGTTTACTTTCTATGCCTCTTGTAATGACATTATAAATATTACAAGTTCTTGTTCACACCTTTCATCTCATTTTCTCAAATTGCACATTCAAGCGTTCCTTTTAATGTGCCCGCAGAGTGAATATTCCACTATGAGGTCCACTCAATTATCTGCTCTTAAGAGTTTCAGCACATTTTAATAATGGTTGATGGCTATACATTAGTTAAATTACCATTATCCAAGGAGCAGTAAGAGACATTAGGGGATAATGACTTGGAGAAGGTCATTTTCAGAGCTTAGTTACATAAACAGAGAAAATTAGTTAAATATACTGAACAAAAATATAAATGCAATGTGTAAAGTGTTGTTCTCATGTTTCATTAGCTGAAATAAAAGATCCCAGACATTTTACATATGCACAAAAAGCTTATTTCTCTCAAATTTTGTGCACACATTTGTTTTCATCCCTGTTAGAGAACATTTGTCCTTTGCCAAAACAATCCATCCACCTGACAGGTGTGGCATATCAAGAAGCCGATTAAACAGCATGTTCATTACACAGGTGCACCTTGGGCTGGGGGACAATAAAAGGCCACTCTAAAATGTGCAGTTTTGTCACACAACACAATGCCATAGATGTCTCAAGTTAAGGGAGCATGCAACTCGCATGCCGACTGCAGGAATGTCCACCAGAGCTGTTGCCAGATAATTTAATGTTAATTTCTCTACCATAAGCCACCTTTAAACTCATTTTAGAGAATTTGGCAGTATGTTCAACCTGCCTCACAACCGCAGACCACGTGTAACCACGCCAGCCCAGGACCTCCACAAACGGCTTCTTCACCTACTGGATCGTCGGTGAGAAGCCACCCGGACAGTTGATGAAACAGGAATATTTCTTTCTGTAATAAAGCCCTTTTGTGGGGGGAAAACTCATTCGGATTGGCTGGGCCTGGCTCCCAAGTGGGTGGACCTATGTCTTCCCAGGCCCACCCATGGTTTGCCCCTGCACAGTCATGTGAAATCCATAGATTAGGGCCTAATTAATTTATTTCAATTGACTGAATTCCTTGTATGAACTGTAACTCAGTAACATTTTAAAAATTGTTTCATGTTTCGTCTATATTTTTGTTCAGCACACATTTGAAGTGGAGACAGCAATCGCAAGTTCTTGATATATTTATTCAAATAACCCATCAACTGGGACTGTTGCTGTCTCTACGGTGGAGCACTGGCATGCTTAATTACTTTCCAATTCAAAATCCTTATGGAAATGTATTAAATAATGAACAATGACCTAAACACTTCAATTGATTTGTTTTAATAATGGTCAAATGAGTCCTTCATTTACATTAAGTACACATTGACTAGAAAATGTAAAAAACAAAACAAGGGAGTTTAAATGAAAAATAAAGAACTCACAAACAGAAAACACACTAAGGAACTTTTGCATATTTGAGGATGGACTGATCAACTGCTCAGTCAAAGTTGACTACATACAAAATTACAAGTTTAGTGTTAAAGTAAGGGAAGCGCTTTCAACTAAAGTGACATTACCGTACCCTTGGAATTAGTTCTCTATGAGGCGGTTTCCTGGACACAGATTAAGCTTAGTCCTAGAATAAAAAACTTGCACAATGAAGACTCTCCATTAAAATAGTTTTTTAGTCCAGGACTAGGCTTAATCTACGTCTGGGGAAACTGGCCCCAAAGGTCCCCTCTCTGACTGCTCCCTCCCCAAGAAGCCATCACACAAAGTAAACATGAACAAGTCTTCCTCTTGCTTGGACAGTTTTGTTTGTACAGCTCTGTGTACTAAAGCAGACAGCATCAGTACAAACAGAGCACCAAGCATGAATAAATCACTTTAAAACATTTATTTAAATTGTGTTGATGCAGAAAGGACAGTCTTTCACCAAAGAAAAGGAGATAAATAGATACGGATTTGAAAACACAGTAAAGGGCAGATCAATAATGTCCCCTGATAATAATCTATTGAAGCATTGGTCTATAAATCAATTTTAACGAGAGAAACTGTGTAGTCTTAAAGTCTTATGAACTGCAAACGCTGAGCATGTCCCCAAAACATACATGCATACGGAGGGGGATGTGTGTTATCAAAACAGTCAGTTAGTTGCTAGTGGAAACTAATAAAGGTGGAAACTGTGCTAATAGAGGAAGGATGCACCGTTTTAATATACAGGCTCAGGAAGTCTTTATTGAGCGCTTCACTCTAGTCATGGACAGCCATGTTGGAAGCTACACAACAGGAGTCCAATATGGAGACACAGATGTCATTGTTGTTTACAGTGATGTTGAAGGCTTGGGACAGAATTGCTCTCTTCAGACACATGCCGTAGACTAGAGGCTAATGGTCTCTTCTGGACCAGATCAGCAATACAGTGACACCCGGGGACAATGGGTCTCATTCTTTTCCAGTGGTCAGTAAGTTGAGGGCCTTCTGCAGATTTTGCACCGCCGTGCCCACGTCTTCATACTGCAGGGCGCTGCCAGCGTACTTGCAGTACTTCTGAGCCCTGGTGTAGTCCTCTGGCGTGAGGCGCACGTCACCTGCCGAGACAGAGAATTAGGTGTTCCTTTGAGACGAGTAATTATTGAAAATGAAAGATACATTCTATGTGATCCCTTAATTAAGAGAGATTGTGTGTCTGAGTAACACACACCACCCGTTACTCTCTCACTGACCCAGCGTATTAGGTCATCAACTGAGTTATCACCAGCCTGACACAGCTCTCTGATTTACCCTTTAAATCAAAACATATTCCAAATCCAACCTCCCTATTCAATATCACCAGAATTTGAGACGCTAGCCATACGTCCCATGACTATTTTTCAATAGAAGACGCTATTTAGAACTCTTGAAGAACCATGTCAGTCAAGACCAGAGTATGTGAGCGGAGCGCGTTTCCCAAAGGCTGGAGTGTCGGCCTTCTCGCCCGCTCCAATTTAACTCCAGTACTGCTCCAGTAGCGCTCACTTCACCAACTCAGGGCATTTATAGCCCAGCATGCATTTGTAGGGTACTTGTGTGCTGCTATAGCCTCTTGCTTTAGCTACTGTCAGGAGTTTGCAAAATATTTTCATAAAGACACTTAAAATACTACACAGGTGCAAAATCAAGCTAGCTAGCACATTGTAGCTAGTTAGCAGACAGCTAGTACACACTAGCTTCTAAATCTAAATGTAATTTCACCACCTGTGCTGTTGGTAGAGATAACGCATCATCCTATCTGGCACCATTCAAGAATTTGGTCTCATCTCGTGTGTCTAACAGCGTGTGGCGTGAGAAGGTATCTGCTGGAGCCAGACCCTATACTCTTATTTTGCTTGGCTTCGAAAGGTTAGAGTCCTAGCTTAGAATTTGAATCTACAGAAACTCTAACTCAACCACTTAAGTAGGATTAGATCCAGCCAGATTATGGGTGATCTGCTTTTTGTAAATGATATTATACTGGACACTTTTATTCTATACACTTCAAGCAGAGAAAATATTTCATTTGCCTCAGTGTTTTTGGTAATGTTCCCCCCATACATTCGTCCTACAACACTATTAAACTAGACTCTGCTGAGTAAGCCATGTAATTATCACCTCTCATGCCAACCCAATGCTGTGTATTCTGCTCTCTATTCATTATGATTTATTAAAGCCACATTGCTATGACACTGCAATTGTTCATGTAGTCATTTTCTTTTCATCAGCCACAGACTGATTATTTGGGTTTGTCTGTGGTCATATTTTTCCCACCAGTGCTGGAAACCGAGAGCCCACAGTCTGTTTTCCATAAACCGTTTTATGAGGAGACCTGCCAGTCTCCCTCTCCATCCCTCACCCCCCCTTCGTCTCCTCACAGCCAAGAGGGGAACCATCTCATCCTGGCCACTTCAAATGAGCTGTAGGGTCTTCATGTTGTAAAAACTCAGCAGTCAGGATTTTCCACAGAGGTCTGTGGGACAGCAGGTGTGGCATGGTGTTTTTGGGGTGTGGGTGTGGTGAGCCCCAAGGTGCTTGGGGAAGGAAAGGGGGTACTATGCCGTCCCTGTCCTTACCTTCCTGAGTGGCACTCAGCAGTGAGGGGTCGACTGCCGGAATGCTTCGGGGAACAGGCACTGGTTTAATGGGCTCTCCTGTAAACAACACAGGGGAACAGGGAAGAGTTATTCTAGTCCACCCAGATCCTCTAGAGTCCAGGAAAAACCATACAGGGCACTTTCAACTTCTGCTACGCCACAACCAAGAAATGTGTTGGCTAGCGCTGTGATATGACTTTATGAAGTATAAAGAAGAGAAGTGGTTTGAATGCTGTTAGAGAGCAGAGAGCTGCTCAGGCCTCATTACATTTCTGACTCGAGCCAAATGGACGATTTACTGGTAAACTACAATGAAAACAAGGTCAGATTTGATGTAATCTGGAGCAATGTAAATTTTGCGCCTCAATTTATAGACCCCCCAAAAAACCTGCATTGATAGGTTCCAGATACATAGGTACAACAAAACAAGGGAGGCTACAAGGGAAATCTGCGCAGCTATATTTCATGTGTTTCTTCTGCAGGTCCTGGAGTCTGCATTGTGCCGCCCCTGATTCAATTAGCACCAGAGAACCTCAGGGGTCACTGCGTGGAGATGGGTCACTGAGGCTCTCATAGAATGCTTTTCCCCTGAGGCCTAGGGCCTGTCTGTGTCATTTGTGATTAGCTTACTGGCTTCCAGGCACAGAGGACACAGGCAGGCCCTGGGCATCCAAGGAAAAGCACCCTATCTGAGCCTCAGAGTGGACCCTGCTCCCACTGACCCCCTGCCCTCACCCCTGGCTTCGCTTTGGCTTTGATCTTTAAAAGGTGGAGAGAGAGGGCAGACAGACCTCTGGTACCACAGCCTACCAAGCCTGAGTCAATAAGGAATACATTTTGACTGTCCATATTACATCAACAACTACTTTAATGAGCCTGTGGCATATTAATAATAACCACTAGAGAATGAATAAACAAACATCTAGTTGGTCATTATCTGGTGGGGCTGTTACAAATGACAGTGTTTGCTGCTTTGTGTGAGGTAATTATTTTCTGGGTGATATGTGACAACACCCAAGTCAGCCACAAAGAAAGCAGTCATAGGGTTCATAGACACAACACTGTCCCTCCACTCACAAAGAGCTGCAAAGGAAAAATGATTAGGCCCTTTTTCTATGCTTGTCGACCATGCCAGAACATACAAAAACGGATCTAATGGCAAAGTTGATCCCACGGGCTTGAGCTAAGCTGTACTCAAGTTATGCCAGTGGATACAGTTTGTCTTAACTTCAACACAAGAACACCAGTCTATTATACATCAGGTTTGTGAAAACTTTCACAATGGTCAGATGAAGAATTAGTCAAATTAGCGGTTGGTTGCTGATCAGGATTGTAATGACATAGCAAGACTGCAGAGAGGAATTGATCAAGAGTCCATATGGGTCCTATAGATTCTGATGGTATTGTATCATTTCCTGAGGCTCCGCTGAGTGATAGGGTGGTGTGTAGAGGTCCCATACTCTACCTGCAGGTGTGTTAGCTGGACAGTGGGCTCCAGGAGGGATGTGGATGTTGTTGTAGTTGGTGGGGGGGTAGGGGGAACCCCCCATGGACCCCGGACCCTGAGGGTAGGGGGGACCCCCCATGGACCCTGGCCCCTGGTCTGGATCCCCAAAGCCGGGCTGGGAATGGGGTGGAGACTGGGGCTGAGCAGGCTGGGAGGACTGGTACGACGGTCCCCCTCCACCCTCAGCACCATACTCCTCATCTTGGGAGACAGGAAGACAAAAAGTGTAGTTTGTAGTCCCTCAGACTTTTGTCAGGGAACTCATATTGTAGATTTGCCCCAACATGTTTTTCAAGATGACAATACACCGACCCCATACCACGTCAGACATCTGATGAGGCAGAACTTATGCAAGACTGAGTGTTAGCTACATGAGGTATACATCTATAAATCTTTGCAATAAAATCAATTTTCCGCAGATGAACATGCTTGAAGACTACCCACTGAGTTACATCATTACCGTGCTGTGGCAACAATATCAGAGGCTGACTCAATATGGCTAGGAACTATAACAATTCAAGCTAGGTCATCAGAGTCCCTGCCCATCTTCTAACAACATCTGAAAGCCCAACCTCTTCAAAGAGTATCTTAAATAATCCAAGAGCAAAATAAATAAATAAATGCAAGAATTGTGAACTAAAGGAAACATTTACTTACTATGACATGTGGATGTCCAACCTATCTTAAGATGAATGCACTAAGTGTAAATCGCTCTGGATAAGAGTATCTGGTAAATGACACAAATGCAAAGTACGTGTTACAATTCTGTCAGGCTCGAAACACTTTTAGTCAAAGCCCAACAGACTGCTACACTTTATCTTAGTAATTCCCTTCCAAACATCACCCACATTATCTTTCAATCATGTGGATTTTACTCGCAATATGCCTTCATCTAAAATCGGTTTTGTTTAGTTCATTTTTCATTGAGGAGTCAGACCGTCGGTATGCTTAAAGTTTAAACTATGTGCAGCACCAGGTCCCAGACCGTGCAGCACCAGGTCCCAGACCGTGCAGCACCAGGTCCCAGACCGTGCAGCACCAGGTCCCAGACCGTGCAGCACCAGGTCCCAGACCGTGCAGCACCAGGTCCCAGACCGTGCAGCACCAGGTCCCAGACCGTGCAGCACCAGGTCCCAGACCGTGCAGCACCAGGTCCCAGACCGTGCAGCACCAGGTCACAGACCGTGCAGCACCAGGTCCCAGACCAGCCATCCTCTCCTCATGCAACATGAGGAATGAGTCACCAAGGAGCCACTCTTTTCTTTCATGCAACCACTGATGCAAAGGAATGCTACAGCTATGGAAGTGGATCTGAGCTTCCAACACACTGCGACAGCTTCTTGGCAAGGATTTGCTGAGATGAATTAAATGGCCACTTTGGGGCAATGTGCCAAATGCCTACATACTGCTCATTTGGAATGATGTACATACAGTACATAGGAACAGTAAGTTGTGGAAAAACATAAAGCATTAGCCTAAGTTTTGTTATGCAAAAGGGAAGCCTAAGATTAAAACACAAGTACTTGATTAGTGATGTATAGCAGACTAAACATATTTTACTTTAAAAGTCTATTCAGACAAAAACATGATTTGAAGTGCTGTGTGTACTGAACTTAAATCAGCTTGAATTGGAAAAAGTGATCTACTTTGTCTTTGAGCTACGATATGCACCATATGTTTATATAGCACAGTGAGCCAATTCCCAGAAGAAAAAGCTTAAATCCAGTACTGAAGAAAAAGGAAATTCCATTTAAAATGGGTAAGGCACCTATTCTTTAGACTCATTAAAAGTAATACGTTCAAAACATATTTTGGAGTGAGCACATTTAATTTAAAGAAAATATTATATTACATCCATACACTATATATATACAAAAGTATGTGGACACCCCTTCAAATTTGTGGATTCGTCTATTTCAGCCACACCCATTGCTGAAAGGTGTATAAAATCGAGCACACAGCATTAGCAGCAGAGTGGCCTTATAGAAGAGCTCAGTGATTTTCAATGTGACACTGTCATAGGATGCCACCTTTCCAACAAGTCAGTGTCATATTTCTGCCCTGCTAGAGCTGCCCCGTTCAACTGTAAGTGTTGTTACTGTGAAGTGGAAACGTATATGAGCAAGAATGGCTCATACGCAAAGTGGTAGACCACCCAACCTCACAGAACTGAACCGCCTGTAACACTACCGTGTTCCAAACTGCCACTGGAAGCAACGTCAGCACAATAACTGTTCGTCTGGAGTTTCATGAAATCGGTAACCATGGCTGAGCAGCCACACACAAGCCTAGGATAACCATGTGCAATGCCAAGCGTCGGCTGGAGTGGTGCAAAGCTCTCCGCCATTGGACTCAGTGGAGCAGTACAAACACTTTCTCTGGAGGGATGAATCATGCTTCACCATCTGTCAGTCCAATGGACGAATCTGGGTTTGGTGGATGCCAGGAGAACGCTACCTGCCCCAATGCATAGTGCCAACTGTAAAGTTTGGTGGAGGACGAATAATGGTACTGGGCTGTTTTTCATTGTTTGGGCTAGACCACTTAGTTCCTGTAATCTTAATGCTACAGCATTTCAACAACATTCTAGACGATTCTGTGCTTTGTGGCAACTGTTTGGGGAAGTCCCTTTCCTGTTTCAGCATGAAAATGCCCCCATGTACAAAGCGAGGTCCATAGAGAAATGGTTTGTCGAGATCAATGGAAGACCTTGACTGGCCTGCAGACAGCCCTGACCTCTACCCCATCAAACACCTTTGGGATGAATTAGAACACCAACAGCAAGCCAGGCCTAATCGCCCTACATCAGTGCCCGACCTCACTAATGCTCATGGCTGAATGGACGCAAGTCCCCGCAGCAATGCTCCAAAATCTAGTGGAATGCTTTTCCAGAAGAGTGGAGGGCATTATAGCAGCAAATGGGGGTCCAACTCCATATTAACGCCCATGATTTTGGAATGAGATGTTCGACTAGCAGGTGTCCACATACTTATGGTCACGTAGTGTATTTTCAGAGATTAAAAATCAAACATTCTATGTGCTATATTTGACACCACTTAGGACATACTGTAGGAAGTGTGAGATGAATGAAAAACAGACTATAACACATTTTCATATACAGTTGCGGCAAAACATATCAGCAAGCTAGCACTTTTCTTAAATAATTATGTTTCTTCTAAAATAAGTTGAAATTGGAATACTTTTGTTCCCCAAACCTTGTTATTGGATTTTCAACATTGCAGAACCAATTTTATTTAAAAATGTAAAAAAAATGTACATGGAAAAAATGATTGGCACCATGGAGCTAGTATTTGGTTGCACAGCTTTTGGCCAAGATAACTGCCAACAAATGTTTATTGTAGCCATCAATGAGCTTGCTGCACCCTTCTACTGGCAATTTGTCCCACTCTTTGGAAACAGACTGCTCTAATTCTTCAATGTTTGAGGGGTGCCCTCCACCAACTGCTAATCTCAGCTCTCACCCATAGATTTTGGATGAGATTCAGGTCAGGACTCTTCGCTGGACACTCCAGAACAGTCCAGCGTTTCTTCTTGAACCATTCCAGGGTGCTTTTTAATGTGTGTTTGGGGTTGTTGTCTTTCTGGAAGATCCACTGCCTTCTACACAGACACAGTTTTTGGACACTGGATTGAACATTGCACTCCAAAAGACCTTGATAATCTGCTGATTTCATGATGTCCTGCACATAGACAGGGGTGGTCTTAGTGATTTGGATGCCCCATGCAGGGGATTTACAACAGGTGTAGAGCCTAACTGGCATAGAGTTGAAGTCGGAAGTTTACATACACCTTAGCCAAATACATTTAAACTAAGTTTTTCACAATTCCTGACATTTAATCCTAATAAAAATTCCCTGTCTTAGGTCAGTTAGGATCACCACTTTATTTTAGGAATGAGAAATGTCAGAATAATAGTAGAGATAATGATTTATTTCAGCTTTCATTTCTTTCTTCACATTCCCAGTGGGTCAGAAGTGTACATCCACTCAATTAGTATTTGGTAGCATTGCCTTCAAATTGTTTAATTTGGGTCAAATGCGTCGGGTAGCCTTCCACAAGCTTCCCACAATAAGTTGGGTGAATTTTGGCCCATTCCTCCTGACAGGACTGGTGTAACTGAGTCAGGTTTCTAGGCCTCCTTGCTCGCACACACCTTTTTAGTTCTGCCCACAAATGTTCTTTCAGGTTATGTCGATATAGGACTCGTTTTACTGTGGATATAGATACATTTGTACCGGTTTCCTCCAGCATCTTCACAAGGTAATTTGCTGCTGTTCTGGGATTGATTTGCGCTTTTCACACCAAAGTACGTTCATCTCTAGGAGACAGAACTCGTCTATTTCCGGAGAGGTATGACGGCTGTGTGGTCCCATGATGTGTATACTGGTGTACTATTGTTTGTACAGATGAACGTGTTACCTTCAGGCGTTTGGAAATTGCTCCCAAGGATGAACTAGACTTGTGGAGATCTACAAAAAGAAAATCTGAGGTTTTGGCTGATTTCTTTTGATTTTCCCATGACGTCAAGCAAAGAGGCACTGAGTTTGAAGGTAGGCCTTGAAATACATCCACAGGTACATCTCCAATTGACTCAAATTATGTCAATTAGCCTATCAGAAGCTTCTAAAGCCATGACATAATTTTCTGGAATTTTCCAAGCTGTTTAAAGGCACAGTCAACTTAGTGTATGTAAACTTCTGACCCACTGGAATTGTGATACCGTGAATTATTACTGAAATAATCTGTCTGTAAACAATTGTTGTAAAAATTACTTGTGTCATGCACAAAGTAGATGTCCTAACCGACTTGCCAAAACTATAGTTTGTTAACAAGAAATTTGTGGAGGTTGAAAAACAAGTTTTAATGACTCCAACATAAGTGTATGTAAACTTCCGACTTCAACTGTACATACGCAGTGCGCAAGTTTCAAGTTTGGGGAAGATAATTTTCATCTTTATAATAAACGCATTACATTCATAATCGCATGTGGGGTCACTTTTGAGAATGGTGTTTTTCAGCAAATGGAACATTCTCGCGTATAGCCTACTGCAGTGTGCGCATTGCTGCACTTACAATGTGAAGAAATAGCCTAATAGTTTATCAACATTTTCAGCCAAACATTATCATCTGTTCAGTCAGGCTCACTGCTTAAAACAATTATTTTTTTATGCTAGTGGTTGTATTAATTTGGGATCTATTACATCCCACAACTGTCCCAGAATATGTTTGGAATATTTATATCTCGCACAGAATAGGTCAACTGTTGTACTATGTGGGATAGTAGATTAACATAGGCTAGTGCTTTTGCTGTTCATTAGGCCAACTCATCTTGAAGGCTGACGAAAAGTAAATGTGGACAGTTATTCCAATATCTTCAATATGCGGCTCGGAAAAGGACGCGCGCATCTTTGTCCCAGATGTGTCGGTCGTCACTTGTTGCCTGTGAGAAAGACCCGATCACGTGATGGAGAGCTATGTGAGTGAGGTGCTTTGGCACGCAGCTGGGAGAAGGGAATTATAATTATTATATTCAGCCCAAGGGCACAACGGCCACTTGCTGCAAAGGGAATGGATTTTTGTAAGGGGGCATTACGGCCACACAAGGGGATGCAGCCTGTAAATTCAAGGCATTATCAAGTGCTTGTCAATTTGTGAATGAGGGACTGATGAAGTATGTTCAGCCTGTGCAAAAAACAAAGCAGAGTGCATGCCTTTCACGCAACTTTTAAAAAAAGTTGTCATTAGAGTCACATTCTTCATACTATAAAATAATGCCACGAAATTCTAAGCAAATATTGCTGGCTGAATTAACTAGTGTAGCTCACAGCCATACTGCATAGCCAGATCAGGGCCTAACATAAGGACAACTCCGAGTACGATATTCTGTTCTTCTGAAATCAGAATAAATCTAATTCTATTTGTCACATGCGCCGAAATACTTACTTAAAAGCCCGTAACCAACAATGCAGTTAAGAAAATATTTAATAAATAAATTAAAAATTAAAAAAGTAACTATAAAATAACAATGAGGCTATGTGCGGGTCAATGTGCGGAGCTACAGGTTAGTCGAGGTAATTTGAAGATGTAGGTTAGGGGTAAATTGACTATGACTATCTATAGATAATAAACAGTGAGTAGCACCAGTGTAAAAACAAAGGTGGAAATAGTCCAGGTGGCCATTTGATTAATTGTCCAGCAGGCTTGGAGGTAGAAGCTGTTAAGAAGCCTTTTGGACCTAGAATTGGCACTCCGGTACCGCTTGCTGTGCGGTAGCAGAGAGAACAGTCTACGACATGGGTCTTGAGACAATTTTTTGGGCCTTCCTCTGACACTGCCTAGTACATTTTTATTTTATTTAACCTTTATTTAACTAGAGAAGTCAGTTAAGAACAAATTCTTATTTACAATGACAGCCTAGGAACAGTGGGTTAAGTGCCTTGTTCAGGGGCAGAACTTTTACCGTGACAGCTCGGGGATTCAATCTAGCAACCTTTCGGTTACTGGCTCTAACCACCTGCCACCCCAAGTATATATGTCCTGGATGGCAGGAAGCTTGGCCCCAGTGATGTACTGGGCCGTATGCACTACCCTCTGTAGCACCTTATGGTCAATAGACTACATTTTCTTCATATGATGTTTCTTAAAAGAGACCTGTCTAAAATAAATAATGGATTAATTGTGATGGTGTAGGCTATATTAAAATGGACTTATTAAAATGTAGAAGTTCCAAAGGTCTGCATCAGTGGCTTGCAGGCTGTGTGTGGAAGACAGGAGATGCTAAATGTGTTTATGTTAATTAACAGTCAATTATCGTGAGAACGGCAGTTATTTGCTTGACAATCACCTGCTGACAAAATTTCATGACCACCACAGCCCTAGCGGAGACCAAAGTTTTTTTCTCCAATTTCTGCTTATTTTAAATAGGGAATTATTTAAGAAAAGTGCAAGGGTGCCAATTTATTTGTCCGCCCACAACTGTATGCATCTGTGTCAGTCTTAAAACCAGTTTCTCTGCCAATATGTGTTTTTCTAGCCTATTGTCCCATTTCCCCCCAGACTCTAAGTTAAATAATATGGGTGGGGTAACTCAAATAAACCATCTTGGCTTATGTCAGTACGTCTGCATTTGTCATGATACGAAAAGGAAGTCTATAGGGAGAACCAGAGTACTGAGGGATAATATGAAGGAATGCGCAAGGGCCCAGATGGGGAGGGGAGGGCTGGTCCCCGAAGAGCTCTCTGAGATAGCTCTCCCTATGGAGCTGTGAAACAGGAACTGGATCGTTTCCCTGCAGACACTCTCCCCTGACTCCCCCTGCTCTGCTCCAGTCTGTCACAGGCCAGCCAGCCAGCCAGCCAGCCAGCCCTGCACAGCACAGCCGCCCCCTGCCTGGCCTGCACAGCCTCACACACTAAGCAGCTTTGTATCCTGCTTACTTACAGAGTGGGAACTTGATTGCCCTGAGATAAAATGTCTCTCCCCCCCTCTCTCTCTCTTTGGATCAGAGGAAACTCCCACGATTAGAGCCACGTGAGAGACAGATAGTGAAGATAAAGCCGCAGTTAGTCTCACATTATGTCTGAATTGGTTAAAGGAGGCAGAGAACTGGATCAGTGGTTGAGCGGTTTCGCTCATGGTCCACTTAATCTTGATTTGTGCCAATAACAGATGGGAGTGATGGGCATTTTAAATGGGTGTGGATAGGCTTGGAATATTGTTTCACATTTGAGTCGCCTGCTGCCTTGTGCATAGGACAGACAGTCCCAAAGTTTGAAAAGAAATGCACTGCTGACACTCTAAATTCAGTTCTGAAATCACAGACCATTGATCCACTGCACTGAAACTCGCCTAATATCCAAAGGATTCTCATAAATTATACATTTTCGAACCCAATTATAAGATTCAAACAAAGTAGCCTCGAAACATATGTGCTGATTCTTATCAGAGCTGAGCTGATGACAGTCCTCTGCTTGGCCAAAAGTCACTCTCAAAAATGTCACTGGGGACTCCAGAGGTACTGAGTGTTCTGAAAGAGCCATCCAATGATGGACTAGAAAAGAAACTTCAATACATTATTGATACCTTTGCCTATGACAGAGTGAGAATGTTGAGTATTTGCAGCTTTTGAAGTTAAATTGGAGAGAAACTCTCCCAAAATGTCACCCCTTTCCATACTTTGCCCTTAACACCTTTGTTATTTGAGATGTGACCTTATTTCTTATGAAATGTTAATGAATCCGTCTGTACTAGTTTCCATCTTTTGGTGGCATGGCTACAAAACAAACGTGCCTTCTCCGACTAGACTGGTGGGCAACATGGCATGAAGCTTGCACTTGTTTGTTCTACCCAGATGGAAGCATGGTGCGCTCTCTCTTCCATCAGAACATGTCAGTACCAGGGTTCAGCACCATGGTTGAAGCTCTGGGAAAATATGCTAATCAACAAAGTTGCTTATTGGCTTTCCATCATTTCAACAAGAGTGTTTTCCTCCATCCCTTTCCCATTGCTAATCATCTCCTCCTCGGAAGTGGAAAGTTCAGGAAATATGTATCTGAGACAATACAGTTACTGTGGCCTCTGAACAAAGCAAGATTTATTCCCACATGTTTCATTAGGATACCTAGTCAGTTGTATAACTGAATGCCTTCAACTGAAATGTGTCTTCCACATTTCAAATGTGTCTTCCACATTTAACCACTTTAACAGGTCAAACAAAAGGTGTTTTAACATAAGAAAATAATATTACTGGTTGTAAGAGTACAAGCAATAAAATGAAGAATAAAACGCTTCTCAAAACAACCTAATTGAATACAAAAACTCTGAAAATCTATCCCATATCAAAATACAGTAAACCAATCAACCAACTCAAGACTCAAAATGAAAGTCGAAAATACAAAATGACCACCTAAATTACAGTCACTGTTTATCATTGAAACATCCAATTTTCTTTTCCATTTTCACCCCACAGCATGTCTACATGTTTTCATATTTTCATTTGACGAGTAGCAGCGGGCCACCCTCTTCCTGAGGTGTTTGGCAGACATGTGGAAACAGGAAGATGCAGTGATAAGACTATGATGCGTGTGGACTGAGTTAGACGCAATACGAGAGAGAGGAGAGAGTATAATATCAGCTTTCTCTTGGCAATGTTACACCTCAGTGGGAATAACCCTGCATGTCACCACTTACAGAGGGAGGCCCAGATTCACAACAGGCGGGAGGGGAGGGACGTTGCTCTTCCCTAACAAAAGAGATGAACTACACCAGAAAGTAGGCTATGACTGACAACATGGCTAATAGGCTACACTGACAGTCATACTCTAACTTTTCTCACTTGTTCGACTGAAAACAAAAAAGGGAGCTAAAATAGGGGACAGGGTAGCGACACGTTGACTTAAGAGGTCCCGTCCTCAGTTTGTGCCTGCGTGCGGGTCGGCTCGCAGTGGACTGGAGGGCTACAGAGATGACTTAAATCTCTGACATGGGCTGCTCAGGTCAAATACACTGTAGCACATCCAGCAGATGTTCAGAGAGGAGGACAGTGATCTAACAGCTCTGCAGCGCCATGGTCGGCTTCTACCTCGTGGTTAGGAGGGTCCCCCTGCTCAACCTGGCCAAACGCTCTGTTCTTGGTCCGAGATCTAGTTGCTCTGAGAGTATCAGTCTCTGAAGGGTGTTAAAAACGTACACCGACAGACAGGCATGGAATCTGCACACAAACCAAGATGAAACTGAAGTATGTAACATAATCATACATTGTAAGACTGTTCTTAACCAGTGGGTTTCAGCCGTAACCTTCAATAATAGGTTTTGTAACATTATATAATTGTTACACCACAGCGGTAAAACCACCCTGCCTGATCCTCTCAGGATAAGGTGTTCGAAAGCATCATAAAATAAACATCAGCTCTCTCACACAGAGCCAACACCGCAAGTTCCACTGCGAGCCTCGGGTGCTACACTTGATACAGTGCCTTGCAAAAGTATTCATCCCCCTGGGCATTTATCCTATTTTGTTGCATTACAACCTGTAATTTAAATAGATTTTTATTTGGATTTCATGTAAATGGACAGACAAAATAGCACAAATTGGTGAAGTGAAATGAAAAAAATGTTTTATTTAAAAATGTTTTTTTTAATAAAAAATAAAAAACAGAAAAGTGGTGCTTGCAATAGGTTTTTTGCAATGAAGCCCCTAAATAAGATCTGGTACAACCAATTACCTTCATAAGTCATATAATTACCCCAGAGTCTGCAACACCACTAAGCAAGGGGCACCACCAAGAAAGCGGCACCTTGAAGACCAAGGAGCTCTCCCAACAGGTCAGGGACAAAGTTGTGGAGAAGTACAGATCAGGGTTGGGTTATAAAAAAAGATCTGAAACTTTGAACATCCCACAGAGCACCATTAAATCCATTATTAAAAATGGAAAGAATATGGCACCACAACAAACCTGCCAAGGGAGGGCCGCCCACCAATACTCATGGACTGGGCAAGGAGGGCATTAATCAGGGAGGCAACAAAGCTAACCCTGAAGGAGCTGCAAAGCTCCACAGCAGAGATTGGAGTATCTGTCCATAGGACCACTTTAAGATATACACTCCACAGAGCTGGGCTTTAATGGAAGAGTGGCCAGAAAAAAGCCATTGCTTAAAGAAAAAAATAAGCAAACATGTTTGGTGTTCCCCAAAAGGCATGTGGGAGACTCCACAAACATATGGAAGAAGGTACTCTGGTCAGATCAAGCTTTTTGGCCATCAAGGAAAACGCTATGTCTGGCGCAAACCCAACACCTCTCATCACCCCGAGAACACCATGTTTTTCCCATCAGCAGGGACTGGGAAACTGGTCAGAATTGAAAGAATGATGGATGCCGCTAAACACAGGGAAATTCTTGAGGGAAACCTGTTTCAGTCTTCCAGAGATTTGAGACTGGAACGGAGGTCACCTTTCAGCAGGACAATGACCCTAAGCATACTGCTAAAGCAACATTCGAGTGGTTTAAGGGTAAAGATTTAAATGTCTTGGAATGGCCTAGTCAAAGCCCAGAACTCAATCCAATTCAGAATCTGTGGTATGACTTAAAGATTGGTGTACAGCAACGGAACCCATCCAACTTGAAGGAGCTGGAGCAGTTTTGCTTTGAAGAATGGGGGAAAAAATCCCAGAGGGTAGATGTGCCAAGCTTATAGAGACATACCCCAAGAGACTTACCACTGTAATTGCTGCAAAAGCTGGCTTTACAGAGTATTGACTTTTTTGGGGGGGGGTGAATAGTTATGCACGCTCAAGTTTTCCGTCTTTTTTGTCTTATTTCTTGTTTGTTTCACAATAAAAAATATTTTGCATCTTCAAAGTGGTAGGCATGTTGTGTAAATTAAATGATACAACCCCCCCAAAAAATATATATTTGAATTCCAGGATGTTAGGCAACAAAACAGGAAAAATCCCAAGGGGGGTAACTACGTTCGCAAGCCACTGTAAGACACACAATGATGGCTAACCTTTACCAACTGAAGTACCACGTCACCCAGACGGAGGAAAGCAGGTCTAAAGGCTCCTGAAGGAAAGGCCAGGAGAAGAGGTATTTTCTTAACGGGAGACAGTGTTTGTTTGAGTCGCAGTGCTGATAGGCAGTGCTGATATAATATCAGTCCTTACCATACGTTTCCTCCTCATAGCCATCAGGGCCAGCCTGTGGGGTTTCACCGCTCTTCAGACAGTTGTGGATGTAAGTGGCCTTCCATCTCGCATACTTCCTGTGCTGGATGTTCTGAAAAAGGGAAAGGAACAAGGGAGGCAGGGAGGAGAGGGGGTAAATAAACACAGAAATATTCAAGATAAGAGATATGGAATTAAAAGCAATTAGTTAAACAATGGAGACTGGATGAAAGGCTTAAGGTAGGACTATATTTATTTTCCTTTAGCTTACGGTAAAGGGATGGAAGGGGAGTAGGTGAAGCAATAACTGTGGTCTAACACCCAGGTCACCAAATTCATTAGAAGTTCTATGCACCTAATTTAAAAGTTCTCCCCCTGTTAATCTTATCTGGAGATTAATTCAATGGAAATTCATTTAGGAGCTTCCTTTGGAGAAAACAAAACTTCAATGTTGAAACTACACATTCACAAGGGTTCTTCCAGGTGGTTCTTTCTAAATGACTTAGCAAAATGAATACAATGAAGACATTTCTTTCTGAAGCAACTAACTCACACAATCATATTTCTAATCTAAATGATCCCTGGAGATAACAACATGCTAGCCCTGAGGGGAAGTTTAGGATTGATGGTAGCTATGATTAGAGCTCACACTTAATAGTCTCACATACTCCCTCAAATCACCATTTTCTAAAAGTTTGGGTCCTCCACTCTCTGGTGATGAAATGTCCTTTTTTTCTGTATGAAATCCAATCCCCCACAATGCATCGTGACATGCTTTGTATAAAAAAAGTATATACAGCAATCAGCGAGCGGGCAACTGTGAGGCTCCATTGTCTGGGTTAGTGTTACAGAGGAAAAAAAAACTGAGTTGTAAAGCAGCCTCTCCAATGAGCTATCTGCAGCAGGAAAATGTGTGGCCCTTAGGGAGAGACAAGCAACTCAATGAAACATTGTCTGTTGTCTGCCACAGGCCACTTCCCTCAGTAGAAAAGCCATCTGTAGCCATGGAGAGAGAAGCTTTAATAAGCCCACAGCTGCTGAGATGGGGTCTATGGGTGTTTCTCAAAATGCATACTACCGTGCTCCGAGCACGCACATTGGAGCGCGGGTGGGTCGGAATCCAAATCAAAGTATTCGAAACAGAGCACGGAGGGTACTTCACAAATGCATACTCCGTTTGTACATATTTTGAAGCATGCATCGATGCAAGCTTCAATAGAAACTAAGCAAACAAATATGACTCAACCACGTAAAAAATGAAGCTACATTTCTTGAAATCAATGGCGGCCTTTATTTGAGCTGAAGCGAGAGAAAATACACACCTACTAAGGAATTAAATGTTGCCTATTCACATCTCATGTTGCCTGACCACAATATTTCATCTTGATATATTAATAAATACATGCTGTGTTAATTTTGGTATGTTTACCTGCCAACATACCGTAGATAGCAAGTCCAAAATAAGGCAATAGGGCTAACTGGCTAGCTACTAGTACTGTTAGCTAGCTATCCAAAAATAATTGATATCTTGTAAAATATACATTTTCAGTCACTTTTGCCTGTTAAACTATCTGGTTTGATATATTATTAGGATTCACATAGCTGACAGTTATGAAGTAAAACGGTTGCTTTGTGTGTGTGTGTCTTGTTTCGTCTCTATTGCCATTGTTGTCATGGCTGGAATACAGTTGGGGGAATGGGTAAGTCCATAGTAAGTCAATAAAGCTAACTGGCTAGCCATAAAGAATTGGTAGCTACACACGAAAAATGTACATCTACCTTGCATAACATTAGATTTAGGTCGTTTTTGCCTGTTTAACTAGCTGGATATCTAGATGATTAAAATTCACAAATCTAGCTGATATTTATGAAGTAAAGCGTTTGCTGTGTGTATATCTTGTTTCGTCCATTGTTGCCATTGTGCTGGCTGAAAGAAGTTCCAGTGAATGAGGGGGTGAAGCTTGAGGTAATACAGACACAGTAGGGTGAGTGCGAGTGCTTTTCAAATGTATGGTTGTGTGCATTCTCCACACTCTTGTCCTCAGAAGGACGTAGTCAAGAGAAAGTGGTCGGAGAATGCACTCGGAGCATGAGAGTGTGGAGCACTGTAGTATGCATTCTGAGAAACACTAGTAGTGTCTAGTTGTCTACAGTTCTAGACTGGAGAGGCTCTATATGTTACAAGCTGTTTCCAGGAACACGCCGTTTTCCAGTCAGATCAGTCAGTAATCTCACGACTGGAATGAGTAGATCAAATAGAAATTCCCCATATTTTCCCGTCTCTTGGATTTTCTATGTCTGAGAGCAGCCATAGACTGATGGACGGATGGCATTGTGGCTAGTCAGTTCATATTACCTCACACATATTAATTAATATGCTGAAATAAAAAGGTAGATGTAGTTACAGTAGTTTATAGGCCCTATACAGTAGGATGAGGGTATTCAATATAGAATGCGCTGCAGGTAGCCTAGTGATTAGGAGCGTTGGGCCAGTAACTGAAAGCTCACGGGTTTGAATCACAGGTGAAAAACATGTCAAAAATGTTTTTTTTTATTTTTTTACTTACCTCCTCCGATAACTCGCCGAAAACTGACAGGACATCTAACAAAAGGCTGGATGTATAGAAGGACTTAATCATATTCCTACAAAGAGAGACAAAAAAAAAAGTTAATTAAGGCATACTGAAGTCATTCGACCCAAGTGTTTTAAACCTGCCGACTGTGACAAATGTATTCTACAAGAATGGATTAGGCTGTGTCACAGAACATGGATAATTCTATAATTATCAAATACACTATATATACACAAAAGTATGTGGACACCCCTTCAAATTAGTGGATTCAATTTTTTTCAGTCATACCGGTTGCTGACAGGTGAATAAAATCAAGCATACAGTCATCCAATCTCCATGGACAATACAAATAAATAAATAAATAAATAAATAATAATAATAATTTTAAAAACGTTGGCAGTAGAACGGCCCTACTGAAGTGACTTTCAACGTGGCACCGTCATAAGATGCCACCTTTTCTTCAAATTTCTCCCCTGCTAGAGCTGCCCTGGTCAACTGTAAGTGCTGTTATTGTAAAGTGGAAACATCTAGGTAAAACAACGGTTCAGCTGAGAAGTTGTAGGCCACACAAGCTCACAGAATGGGACCACTGAGTGCTGAAGCACGTAAAAATCATCAGTTCTCGGCTGCAACACTCACTAATGAGTTCCAAACTGCCTATGGAAGCAACGTCGGCACAAGAACTGTTTGTCGGGAGCTTCATGAAATGGGTTTCCATGGCCGAGCAGCCACAGACAAGCCTAAGACCACCATGTGCAATGCCAAGAATCGACTGGAGTGTTGTGAAGCTCGCCGCCATTGGTGGAAACGAGTTCTCTGGAGTGATGAATCACTTCACAATCAGGCAGTCTGATGGATGAATCTGGGTTTGGTGGATGCCAGGAGGACGCTACACCTGCCTGAATGCACAGTACCAACTGTAAGGTTTGGTGGAGGAATAATGGTCTGGGGCTTTTTTTTTTCATGGTTCGGGCTAGGCCCCTTAGTTCCAGTGAAGGGAAATCTTAATGCTACAGCATACAATGACATTCTAGACGATTCTGTGCTTCCAACTTTGTGGCAACAGTTTGGAGAAGGCCCTTGGCTGTTTCAGCATGACAATGCCCCTGTGCACAAAGCAAGGTCCATACAGAAATGGTTTGTCGAGATTGGTGTAGAAGAACTTGACTGGCCTGCACAGAGCCCTGACCTCAACCCCATCGAACACCTTTGGGATGAATTTGAACGTGGACTGCGAGCCAGGTGACTTTTGGCCATGTAGTGTATGTGGATTTGTCTCTTATGAATTTGAATGATGAATTGGATCCAAGGAACCAAACAGGTCTGTAAATATCAAACTATGACACGAGTCATGACACTAAAAGAGAGGACTGTGGGTCTGGAGTCAGAGTTCAGAGGCGACACCACTTGTGGGAATTCAGTGTAGATCACAGGACAGGAAGCAGGGAGGAAAAATGTCATAAAATCCCACAGCTGGTTCCAGGAAGCATAAAACACAAGGCCGTAAAAAAACACAGAAACATAGGGGCTTGCTTTCTGGGGGCTTCCAGCACAGAGGTGTGCCATGTCAATGTAAGACTTGTCGTGGAGCAGAGCAGTGCAGAGTGGAAAGTAGACCAATGTATTGAAAAGCTGAAGGAAGTTTCCTATTCAGGATTAGTTCCCATAAACATTCAACTCTGCACCTCTACACATGACATAATGTAACATTTATAGCTTATTTATGTAGATCTAGTTCCCTGTAAATCAAAGCTTTTTTTGTGCCGGAGAGGAATATTAATATAGCCTACTTCTCGTTATCCCGACTTGAAGACAAGCGTGTTTCATTTGTATTTTCACATTTCTTCAAATGTGGTTGTACGTATTTGTCTACATACCATTGCTGGCACCAGTTTTACCAGACAAACAGACGTCATCAATAAATACTATAGGTATACTATATAACTCTCTCAAGATTGGCCTCAAGTGCATTCCTTGTTCAAATATCAATTATTAAACACTGGGTATATTTAATGTTTTCAATTTCCTAAGAAAAATAATTTTGTGAGCCAGAAACCATACTCTGTCCTTTCTTCAACACACAGTGCAGAGCAGCCACTCCCTCTCCGTCTGACCACACTTCATCCATTCCTATTTAATGGTCTGCAAAATACTAGTACTGCAGAGCACCGTGGAAACCATCCTGATGTCTGGGTTGATCACAGTAAATCCTTCCACACCGCTTCACCTTAACCTGAGGTTAACTATGATGGTGCTCACTGGGAGGGGATTCATGGCGTACAGCTACTTCAGCAGACCTTACTGAAGGTTGAGCAATATTTTTGTGGGTTTGTAGCACGTCTCACTGTCGTGTTGTGGAAACAAGATGGTAAGACGAAAAGGAAAGCAAAATGCATCTTGAATAACAATACATGGCTGGAAGGAAGACAACTAGCCTACGTTGACAAAAAGAGATCTAGGCCTATTACTGAAAGATTTGGAAGTTCAACTCTGCCCACTTCTCACTTGTACACATCTGATGAACGTCATTGGCATTTGGATTCTCATGACGCAGGGGGGCGGGGAAGGGGAGGCAAACGTGAAAACAGAAAGGGATGAAACAGCATGGGGGTTCATTTACAGCACACTCTAGCCTGCATTCTCAACACAACAGTGTGTGCTTTCATGGCTTTTATCTGGCTGGTTCTGCAGAGGTCAGCATATTGGACAGAAATTGGGCCTGCCTCAGGCTATTTACATGCATTATGTCAAAGGCTCTGGACAGAGAGCCTCACAAGACCTCAGTGAATGACTTCCACGCTTCCAGCTATGACATATTTTATCTGACCCTACTTTCATGCACTCTTTTTTTTTAATTGAAGGATAAAATCTTTCACTGGAATGGATGGATTTAAGCCTCCTGATCAATTTAGAAGTTGAAACCACATTAGATTTGTCAACACTTTGGCACTGACTCTATTTAAGCTTCTGAAAATACAAAGACCATAACCGGCCAACAACATAATAGCTGGATAAAAGTCCAATGCTTATATGATTACCCCTTTATACTCAATGGAATCCCCAAAATATCAAAATTTTACTTGTTGGGAGAAGAATATGAATCATCAGAACTATAGATTTGACTTCCACTCATCAGTTGGGTAGCGAATTCAATGGGGCATTAATGAAACATTGCTCATTGCTCAAACAAATTAGCGGATTGGTGAAAACCTGCCATCTTAAAATATAGGCGGAAAACATTTTTCATCCCAATTGCTACATTGCACAAGATGAATGGGCACACAGACATATGCAAAATGGATGAAGCCTTTAACTACTAGCTGCAAAACTCAAATGTTATTTCTCTCCCATGTTCAGGACTGTGTCTGGCGCTGTATCTGGGGCCTGGAATCAGCACACAGGAGACAGCATCCTGTCCCTGCCTACAGTACTGGAGACCCTGGCTGGCCTGGCCTGACCTGGCACCCACAGTTCCTGGAAAACTCTGCTCTACTGTCCAGCCTGCTGCTGACGTCAGTGCCCGACGACACACTCATTATGGCAGCCAGACCTGTAACACTACACCTGCATGGCCAATAGGAATCATCTCACCCTTGTGGCAATCTATTCACACAGACAGGGCTTTGTTGCTAATTTTAGACTCTGGAAGGGACCCTTCATGTGCAAAAGCAACAGTGGGATTATTTTATGTCAAGGGTCAGTGAAAGGAAATGGTAATCATGAGGGCTTACGTATTGGAATCAGAAAATTGGAAACAGTCCACTGCCATGCTGAGATTCAAGAAGCAGGGAGCTGTCTGCAGCTACAGTACAGTAAGACTTCTTCCCATGCTAAGCAGGTAGTAAGACAGTGAGTGAAGAAGTAGCCTTACTTGTGGAATCGTCCAGATCGATCCTCGTTGTCAGCGTAGAGGAACATTTTTAAGGCATAGTTTTCAATGTGGGCATTGCCGACAACTTCCTGGGAGATTGAGTCATTGTCAGTCAGCTCCTTCTTCATCTGAAAAACACACAACAGCATCAAATCACACAAAAGTAAATTATGTTCTGCAGGTAGGCACATTCAACCTGAAAAACCACAGGCTGTAAGTGGCAAACATTTTACAAAGGGCAAACAATCAATACAGAGTAGTTTCAAAATGCACATTCACTTGGACTTTTCAGCTTATCAATCTTTCATCAGACACAAAACATTCCTCCTAGGTTCCTGAACAGCACAGACATAGTCTATACATAGAGGGAGCCCGTGTACTGTACTGTGCATGAAACGTGTGAGGCGAGGCTTTCCATGGCGTGAATAATTAATTCCTGGGATGCAGCAGAGCGCAGACACTGATTCCACTCCAATGGAGTCTAGTATGTTGGAGTAGACGGTCTCTGGAGATGCACCCACAGATCATTACATGGACAATAACCAAGGGTGGATTTTACCGCTTTCATTTCAACAGTGCTGGACAATAAATCTTGTGCTGAGCACCACTCACCAAAAGGATATTTAACCAGAAACATCAAAGCCAGTTGCAAAGAACTGGCAGTTTACTTTACCACACCGCTCTTACATGGCAATTAATCATCTACGACAATACCAGTAACACAGACACTAGAAAACTCACTTACACAATTTTATTGTTTTTAACTGACTTGTTTGTTTTGTCAAAACTTCATTGTCTGTGTATGGTCAACCACTGCATGCAGCTGACAAATTAAATTATTGCTGTGCCCATAATGTGTCTTAATGGTTAGTTGTGGCCAGCTGCGAAAAATGCAGCCGCAAAGCCCACTCACTGTCACAGAGCCAGCCTCTCTCTGAGGTGTTACAGTCTGCTAGAGAGGTTTCCTTGTAAAATCAATAAAGCAAATCATACTGATTACATTTAAACAGGTGCCCTCTGCTCTCCTGAATGGACTTACTGTTCATGTTAATGAACTCTCAACCTATGTTTAAATTTTATTTTAAAAGAGGTAACACGCAGCACAGTACATAACTTGTGTTAGCGAAGGACTTTAAAAACATAACTTCGATGGAAGTGTGCCGACGTTCTAGAAAGTCGAGCCAGACGTTTCTAATTGAATCAAAGGATTCAGCTTGGATCACAAAACACCACTAAAACTACTCTGGGGTTCTCTAGAAGTCCCTGCTGTACTAGAACAGCTTAGCAAAACACAACAGTCATTTTCAATACGTCAGGACAATATTACCATGAAAGGCTGCATCTTCTTTGATGGTTTTGCTGTCATTGCAAAACAGAATGAGTGAGAAATGTGTTTCTTACCCTTGGGGTAAGGCAACCCTAACAGACGAGAACTAGGTCTACTGACACTCATCAGGTCTGTATAGGCACTGTAGGACAACAAAAACAAACAGCTAGTGCATTGAAGTGACTGACAATGCAATGTTAAAGACAGCCAAAGCGGCAATCAGGAAAAGAAAAACTGCCGTTTCCATGAAACAGAGGCCCATCAGCGTGTAGCCTAAATACAATCTCTTCCACCACACCTTCGCTCCCTAATCCACTGCTCTCCGAACGCTAATTTAACGATGGAGAAAATGAGCCAAGTGTGCTGGTCAATATGCTGAGGGCCAGGCTGTGGGCAGGCTTTAGTTCATCTTCAATACCAGAACAAAAAAGACAGATTGGCATCTTAATTATTCATCCTCTGCACAAAATAATAATAACTGGTTGTTTGTTTCCCTAAAAATGTGTAGCTTTAGTGGATATTAAACTGTCATGAGGTGAAATGATAAAGAACCACATGGTGCGATGTAAGATTTGTTTCTTCAAAACAAACTTTATTTGCCACATGCGCCTTTTACAACAAGTGTAGACTTTACCGGGAAATGCTTACATACAAGCCCTTAACCAACAGTGCAGTTCAAGAAGAAGAAAATATTTACCAAGTAGGCTAAAATAAAAAGTAACACAATAAGAATAACGAGGCAAGAGGGGGGGTGTCAATGTAAATTGTCTGGTGGCAATTTTTATGAATTGTTCAGTAGTCTAATGGCTTGAGGGTAGAAGCTGTTGAGGAGCCTTTTGGTACTAGACTTGCTCTGCTACCGCTTGCCGTGCAGTAGCAGAGAAAACAGTCTTTAACTTGGGTGACTGGAGTCTCTGACAATTTTATGGGCTTTCCTCTGACACAGCCTATTATATAGGTCCTGGATGGCAGGAAGCTTGGCTCCAGTGATGTACTGGCTGTACGGACTAGCGCCTTATGGTCAGATGCCGAGCATTTGCCATACCAGGCAGTGATGCAACCGGTCAGGATGCTCTCGATGGTGCAGCTGTAGAAAGTTGAGGATCTGGGGACCCAAGCTAAATCTTTTCAGTCTCCTGAGGGGAAAAGGGTTTTGTCGTTCCCTCTTCACGACTGTCTTGGTATATTTGGCCCATGATAGTTTGTTGGTGATGTGGACACTTGAAACTCTCAACCCGCTCCACTACAGCCCCGTCGAAGTTACTGGGGGCCTGTTCAGCCCACCTTGTCCTGTAGTAGCGATCAGCTCCTTTGTCTTGCTCACATTGAGGGAGAAGTTGTTGTCCTGGCACCACACTGCTAGTTCTCCGATCACCTCCCTATACGTTGTCTCATCGTTGTCGATGATCAGGCCTACCACTGTTGTGTCGTTAGCAAACTTAATGATGGTGTTGGAGTCGTGTTTGGCCACGCAGTCATGGGTGAACAGGGAATACAGGAGGGGACTAAGTACACACCCCTGAGGGACTTCAGTGTTAAGGATCAGCATGGCAGACGTGTTGTTGCCTACTCTTTCCACCTGGGGGCAGCCCGTCAGGAAGTCCAGGATCCAGTTGCAGAGGGAGGTGTTAAGTCCCAGAGTCCTTAGCTTAGTGATGAGCTTCATGGGCACTATGGTGTTGAACGCTGAGCTGTAGTCAATGAGCAGCATTATCACATAGGTGCTCCTTTTGTCCAGGTGAGACAGGGCGGTGTGGAGTGAGATTGAGACTGCGTCATCTGTGGATCTGTTGGGGAAGTATCCGAATTAGAGTGGGTCTAGGGTGTCCAGGAGGATGCTGTTGAGGTGAGCCATGACCAGCATTTCAAAGCACTTCATGGCTACCGACGTGAGTGACATGGTGCGGTAATCATTTAGGCAGGTTACCTTCGCTTCCCTGGGCCCAGGGACTATAGTGGTCTGCTTGAAACATGTAGGTATTACAGACACTGTCAGGGAGAGGTTGAAAATATCAGTGAAGATACTTGACAGTTGGTCCGCGCATGCTTTGAGTAAACGTCCTGGTAATCCGTCTGGCCCAGCAGGCTTTGTGAATGTTGACCTGTTTAAAGGTTTTGTTCACATCGGCTATCGAGAGAGTTATCACACAGTCATCAAGAACAGCTGGTGCTCTCATGCATGCTTCAGTGTTGCTTGCCTCGAAACGAGCATAAAAGGCATTTAGCTCATCTGGTAGGCTCGCGTCACTGGGCAGCTCGCGTCTAGGTTTCCCTTTGTAGTCCGTAATAGTTTTCAAGCCCTGCCACATTCGACGAACGTCAGAGCCGGTGTTGTAGGATTCAATCCTAATCCTGTATTGACGCTTTGCTTGTTTGATGGTTCGTCTGAGGGCATAGCGGGATTTCTTATAAGCGTCCGGATTAGTCTCCCGCTCCTTGAAAGTGAGCAGCTTGAGCTCGATGCGGATGTTGCCTGTAATTTATGGCTTCTGGTTGGGATATGTACATACGGTCACTGTGGGGACAACGTCGTCGATGCACTTATTGATGAAGCCGATGACTGAGGTGATGTATTCTTCAATGCCATTGGATGAATCCCGGAACATATTCCAGTCTGTGCTAGCAAAACAGTCCTGTAGTGTAGCACCCACATCATCTGACCACCACCGTATTGAGTGAGTCACTGGTACTTCCTGCTTTAGTTTTTGCTTGTAAGCAGGAATCAGGGGGATATAATTGTGGTCAGATTTGCCAAATGGAGGGACTTCTTTAATATTAGACATTGCGCACCAGCTGTTATTTACAAAAAGATCCCCCCCCACCCCGTATATTACCAGAGGTAGCGTCTCTGTTCTGCCGGTGCATGGAAAATCCTGCTAGCTCCATATTGTCCATTTCTTCGTTCAGCCACGTCTCAGTGAAACATAAGATGTTACAGTTTTCAAATGTCCCGTTGGTAGGATAATCTTAATAGTAGGTCATCAAAATTATTGTACGTTAGCAAGAAGAACGGCTGGCAATGGGAGTTTACTCGCTCGCCTACAGATCCCCGATCTGCTTCCCCTTTTCTGTCGTCTTTTCACGCAAAAGGTGTGGATCTGTGCCTGTTCCAGTGAAAGCAGGATATCCTTCTCGTCGGACTCATTAAAGGAAAAAGTGTCTTTCAGTCCACAATGAGTAATCGCTTTTCTGATGTCCAGAAGTTATTTTCGGTCATACGAGATGGTAGCAGCAACATTATGTACACAATAATTTAAAAAATAAGTTACACAAAACAAAACAAAAAAATTGCACAATTGGTTGGGAGAATGTAAAACGTCAGCCATGTTCTTCGGCGCCATCTTCAATTTCATACTGTGCTTCCTCTTCTGGAATGGAATGAAGTCTCATTCATGTTCCCATGATTAGGGAGGAAAAATAAAACAATGACTTCACATTAACTTCCAGAAATATGCAAGACATAAAACAAAAGAAGTTGAACAATCTGTCCCGAGTCCACATTGACATAATCTGCGACAGTAGGTCAAATATGTATTTCATAGAAGTTTCTTCACCTTTTTAAAGCCCTTTAAACTGGATGAAGGCCCAAGATAGTATGGGCTCTTCGCTGGCTGAGACACTAGCTCTATAAAAATCCCTGTGTAAACAGCATCCAGAGGTTGTTTCCTGCTCCTCTTTCAGAGGAAGACCATAAACCCAGTCTTTTGAACTCTTGATGAGAATACAGTGCTCTTACATTTTCTCAAAGGAAACAATTAACAGATAGGATAGATAAGAAATGTAAAAGAAATCATAATAGGATATAACCGTTCTCTTTCGCATAAGAATGTATTGGATATTAAAGTTACTTCCTTTCTATGACATCTAACAAACATTTCTTACCGAAGGATGTGCAAATGTGACGTATCAAGAGTTGGCTACAGTGTGAGGGAGAACACCCATGTTGCATTAAAACCTTAAGAAAATCAAGGAAAATACAGCGCCTTTTGAAAGAATTCAGACCCCTTGACTTTTTCGATGTTACAGCCTTATTCTAAAATGTATTAAATAACAAAATGTCTCATTAATCTACACACATTACCCCATAATGCCAAAGCAAAAACAGGTTCAGATTTTTTTGCAAATGTATTAAAAATAAAAACAGAAATACCTTATTTACATAAGTATTCAGATCCTTTGCTATGAGACTCGAAATTGAGCTCAGGTGCATCCTGTTTCCGTTAATTAATCATCCTTGAGATGTTTCTACAATTTGATTGGACATGATTTGGAAAGGTACACACCAGTCTATATAAAGGTCCCACAGTTGACAGTGCATGTCAGGGCAAAAACCAAGCCATGAGGTTGAAGGAATTGTCCGTAGAGCTCCGAGACAGAATTGTGTCGAGGCACAGATCTGGGGGAAGGGTACCCAAAGATTTCTGCAGCATTGAAGGTCCCCAAGAACACAGTGGCCTCCATCATTCTTAAGTGAAAGAAGTTTGGAACCACCAAAATTCTTCCTAGAGCTGGCTGCTAGGCCAAACTGAGCAATCCGGGGAGAAGGGCCTTGGTCAGGGAGGTGACCAAGAACCCGATGGTCACTCTGACAGAGCTCCAGAGTTCCTCTGTGGAGATGGGAGAACCTTCCAGAAGGACAACCATGTCTTTATGGTAGAGGGGCCAGACGGAAGCCACTTCTCAATAAAAGGCACATGACAGCCACTTGGAGTTTGCCAAAAGGCACCTGAAGGACTCTCATACCATGAGAAACAAGATTCTCTGATCTGATGAATGCCAAGCGTCAGGTCTGGAGGAAACCTGGCACCATCCCTACAGTGAAGCATTGTGGTGGCAGCATTATGCTGTGGGGATGTTTTTCAGCTGCAGGGACTGGGAGACTAGCCAAGATGATGACAAGATGAATGGAACAAAGTAGACATATCCTTGATGAAAACCTGCTCCAGAGCGCTCAGGAACTCAGATTGGGGTGAAGGTTCACCTTCCAACAGGACAACGACCCTAAGCACACAGCTAAGAAAATGCAGGAGTGGCTTCTGGACAAGTCTCTGAATGTTGTTGAGAGGCCCTCCCAGAGCCCGATCTAACATATCTGGAGAGACCTGAAAATAGCTGTGCAGCAACGCTCCCCATCCAACCTGACACAGCTTGAGAGCAGAGAAGAATGAGAGAAGAATGAGAGAAACTCCCCAAATACAGGAGTGCCAAACTTGTAGCGTCATACCCAAGAAGACTTGAGGCTGTAATCGCTGCCAAAGGTGTTTCAACAAAGTACTGAGTCAAGGGTCTGAATACTTGTGTAAATGTGATATTTTAGTTTAACACATTTGAAAAAAAATATATATATATATATAGTTTTTGCTTTGTCATTATGGGGTATTGTGTGTAGATTTATGATGGGGGAAAAAATGATTTAATCCACTTTAGAATAAGGCTGTAACGTAACAAGATGTAGAAAAAGTCAAGGGGTCTGAATACTTTCCTAACGCACTGAATATGCCGATCAGGTCTTACATTAAACACAGAGCTTAAAACTCAAATCAGATGCTTTTTTTAATTGCATGTCTCGCAATTCCACTCAAGAAATTTCGGAAGTACATTTCTGATGGAATCCATTATTCAAAAGGCATGGATTCCGTAACTAATGGTGGTTCAGATTGCAGTCTAATCGAAGCTTTGACTGAATGTGTGATCCAACTATCTCAAAGACTACAATTTCTCCTTGGATAACTTTAAAAGTAGACCTAATCGAATCTAGGGGCTACATTACCATCGATTAGAGACATGAATATCTGATGGACAAGCTAAAGAATAACTGCTAGACCCTCAAAACAAGCAGAAATTACATTTGGCATTCACCTTTTGAGAAATTTGACAATGTAAATCAAAAAATTCCTACTATATTTAGATCATACGGCAATTACATTACAGATGTTTGGAATCAAAGAGTATTTCACTCTTATAATTGAAAATGATGAGGTGCAGATATTTCAATCATGTTCGCAGAACTCAATCAAGGGAGGCTGACGCTTTGTTGTTAATGTCCTATATGAGAGGCAGTGCCAAAATCCACTTCTGAAGGGAAACTGAATCCACTGAAAGGCCTGTTCCTGACTAGCTTTGAAAATAGTAAAATGTCAAGACTCCTAAAGTGCACTTAGCGGCCAATGGCTTTGAAGACATTCATTACTAAACTGCCCTCAGACATTCACGACACATTTAGTGGATATTGGTACAGAATAGAGGAAATAGAATTAACAAGGAATATGAAGTAGTACATTATGATAACTACATTATAATATCTTACCCAAAAATCAACAAATCATGATGTGAAGACAATTGGGAAATAGTAGATAAATGTGTCATTGTGTGCAAACTTGTTTAAACGTTCCAAAGGCTGTATCCAACCTTTAGTGTAGCTGACTAAGTATCTCACCGTTTCTAACTGATCCATCAGTTGCACAAGAAACTTCCGACATTCTGGGGTTTTGCTGTCCAGTTTCATTCCCGTCTGCATGGCATAAAGCCGACCTGAAAGAGAAGGAAAAGGGTATCACTATTTTATCTCAGAGCAATGTGTCAGGGGTGATGATGACACTTCATGTTTCCCAGAAATACACTGAGTACCCTCAGAACTGCCTCAAATTCGTTGGGGTATGGATTACAAGGTGTCGAAAGCGTTCCACAGGGATGCTGGTCTATATTTACTCCAATGCTTCCCACAGTTGTGCCAAGTTGGATGTATGTCCTTTGAGTGTTGGACAATTCTTGATACACACAGGAAACTGTTGAGCGTGAAAAACTCAGCAGCGTTGCAGTTCTTGTTTTGTACACTGTGTTCAAACAAAACGTTAGAGTAGTCTCTCTTTATTATCCCCGAACAGCAATTCTTATGGTAAAATCAAATGTGGACTGGGCACATAGTTCTGTTACATGGTCAAACATTTTTGGGGTTCAGGGTGAGGTCTTTCGAAATAAAGTAGGCTACCCTAAATCACCCAAAGTGTCCATTTGTCCAGCATGTTGGGACGGCAGGTAGCCTAGCGGTTAGAGCGTTGGACTAGTAACCGAAAGGTTGAAAGATTGTTTTCACATTTTTTTCATTTCACCTTTTTTAATTTTTTTCATTTCACCTTTTTTAATTTTTTTCATTTCACCTTTATTTAACCAGGTAGGCTAGTTGAGAACAAGTTCTCATTTGCAACAGCGACCTGGCCAAGATAAAGCATAGCAGTGTGAACAGACAACACAGAGTTACACATGTTAACAAGTAAACAATTAACAAGTCAATAACACAGTAGAAAAAAAAAAAGGGGAGTCTATATACATTGTGTGCAAAAGGCATGAGGAGGTAGGCAAATAATTACAAATTTGCAGATGAATAACACTGGAGTGATAAATGATCAGATGGTCATGTACAGGTAGAGATATTGGTGTGCAAAAGAGCAGAAAAGTAAATAAATAAAAACAGTATGGGGATGAGGTAGGTAAAAATGGGTGGGCTATTTACCGATAGACTATGTACAGCTGCAGCGATCGGTTAACTGCTCAGATAGCAGATGTTTGAAGTTGGTGAGGGAGATAAAAGTCTCCAACTTCAGCGATTTTTGCAATTCGTTCCAGTCACATTCTTCTCTGAGTTATGATGCTCACTTTGAGTGAAATGATTCAACATCCCAACAGCGCAAGTCCGTGAATGAGGCTGTGTACATATTAGCATTATTGTTATTATATCCTTAGCATTGTTTCACTCAGCACATAGCAGCCAAGAGGGAATCTTGGCTCATGTTTTCAACACACGCTGTCCATCCACCCTCTCCCCCATGTTGACAGATCCTTGCGTCCTTTGATTTTATGCATCCAGGCTCAGGACCATTAGCGCTCTTCTCTCCATTTTCAGAGATTGAAAACATGCGCACACCCAGACATCTGGTGAAGGACTGTCCCATGAGCCTTAAAGTCTTCCCTGTGTGCAACTTTGACACACACAATGTTTGAGAGGCCATTGCCAAATCCAACAACTCTGGGTTTACAGCTGTTTCGAGTGCTGCAGTTTCCAACCAACAAAGAACTCTAAAGAGCCATACCTAATTGACAGACATTCTATTGAAGTGATACATGAATGAAGATGTGGGAAATTATACAGTGGGGCAAAAAGTATTTAGTCAGCCACCAATTGTGCAAGTTCTCCCACTTAAAAAGATGAGAGGCCTGTAATTTTCATCATAGGTACACTTCAACTATGACAGACAAAATGAGAGAATAAAATCCAGAAAATTACATTGTAGGATTTTTTATGAATTTATTTGCAAATTATGGTGGAAAATAAGTATTTGGTCACCTACAAACAAGAAAGATTTCTGGCTCTCACAGACCTGTAACTTCTTCTTTAAGAGGCTCCTCTGTCCTCTACTCGTTACCTGTATTAAAGGCATCTGTTTGAACTTTTTATCAGTATAAAAGACACCTGTCCACAACCTCAAACAGTCACACTCCAAACCCCACTATGGCCAAGACCAAAGAGCTGTCAAAGGACACCAGAAACAAAATTGTAGACCTGCACCAGGCTGGGAAGACAATCTGCAATAGGTAAGCAGCTTGGTTTAAAGAAATCAACTGTGGGAGCAATTATTAGGAAATGGAAGACCACTGATAATCTCCCTCGATCTGGGGCTCCACGCAAGATCTCACCCTGTGGTGTCAAAATAATCACAAGAACGGTGAGCAAAAATCCCAGAACCACATGGGGGGACCTAGTGAATGACCTGCAGAGAGCTGGGACCAAAGTAACAAAGCATACCATCAGTAACACACTTCGCCGCCAGGGACTCAAAATCCTGCAGTGCCAGACGTGTCCCCCTGCTTAAGTCAGTACATGTCCAGGCCCGTCTGAAGTTTGCTAGAGAGCATTTGGATGATCCAGAAGAAGATTGGGAGAATGTCATATGGTCAGATGAAGCCAAAGTATAACGTTTTGGTAAAAACTAAACTCGTCGTGTTTGGAGGACAAAGAATGCTGAGTTGCATCCAAAGAACACCATACCTACTGTGAAGCATGGGGGTGGAAACATCATGCTTTGGAGCTGTTTTTCTGCAAAGGGACCAGGACGACAGATAAGTGTAAAGGAAGTAATGAATGGGGCCATGTATCGTGAGATTTTGAGTGAAAACCTCCTTCCTTCAGCAAGGGCATTGAAGATGAAAAGTGGCTGGGTCTTTCAGCATGACAATCATCCCAAACACACCGCCCGGGCAACGAAGGAGTGGCTTCGTAAGAAGCATTTCAAGGTCCTGGAGTGGCCTAGCCGGTCTCCAGATCTCAACCCCATAGAAAATCTTTGGAGGGAGTTGAAAGTCCGTGTTGCCCAGCAACAGCCCCAAAACATCACTGCTCTAGAGGAGATCTGCATGGAGAAATGGGCCAAAATACCAGCAACAGTGTGTGAAAACCTTGTGAAGACTTACAGAAAACGTTTGACCTCTGTCATTGCCAACAAAGGGTATATAACAAAGTATTGAGATAAACTTTTGTTATTGACCAAATACTTATTTTCCACCATAATTTTCAAATAAATTCATTAAAAATCCTACAATGTGATTTTCTGGATTTTTTTTTCTCATTTTGTCTGTCATAGTTGAAGTGTACCTATGATGAAAATTACAGGCCTCATCTTTTTAAGTCGGAGAACTTACACAATCGGTGGCTGACTAAATACTTTTTTGCCCCACTGTATATGACTAGGCAACTAGATTCAGCCATGGGTGAAGTGGAGTGGATGGTTGGGGGGCCGAAACGTAATTCTACATATTTTTTATACTTCAAATTGACAACTAAGCCCTAATGAGATTGGATTGGAAAATAATCATTTTATCCCCCCCAGATCTATTTTTTTGATTTACTATGCAGATATTAGTTTATTCTGCCAGTTGTTTTGAATTTTCTGAATGGATGAACAACTCCTCATTGAACACTGCATGGCTACATCTGTTTGGTGAGTAACCCTACGCTTAATGATTCTGGTGAAAACATGCTCTGTCTTTATCAAACTATTTTTTGGTGCGTATTTTCAGTATGGAACCTGTCTATGTTTAGGGGGTTATAGCCAAGGCTAACCAATTCTAAAATGGCCGTTCGCAATGAAGCCTAAACGGAAAATACATGGGAATATTATTCCAACTGCAGCTCGTTGTTAGAACACGTTTTCCTACTTCAGTCAACCAGTCCATTTTGAATGTGTGATAAAATTGTTGTTATTTGGCAAGGAATGTAGCTTGTGTATCCCATCAGTCAGATACATTTTTATAGGCATTTATTTATGTAGGCCTAAAGGGAGCTTGTGTGCGCAGTCAGCACGTGTATGTATGGAGCGGTCAGAACGCAATTGAGATAATGAGACATGGAACTGTGTGATGCATGGCTTGGTTAATTTTTTGTTGTGCCCCGCAAATGCACATGCACAAATGGAACACTAGAGTCAACGCAAATCAACGTTGTCTTCAAAACAATTTTCAATGGCCCGTTCAGGCAGCCACAAAGCACATTCCACCAGATAGTTTTACAGTATTTGATTATTATTTTATGTTGTTGAATTTTTACCCCCTTTTTCTCCCCAATATTGTGGTATCCAATTGTTAGTAGCTAGTATCTTGTCTCATCGCTACAACTCCCGTACGAGCTCGGGAGAGACAAAGGTTGAAAGTCATGCATCCTCCAATACACAACCCAACCAAGCCGCACTGCTTCTTAACACAGCGCGCATCCAACCCGGAAGCCAGCCGCACCAATGTGTCGGAGGAAACACCGTGCACCTGGCAACCTTGGTTAGCTTGCACTGCGCCCGGCCCGCCAATGGAGTCGCTGGTGCGCGATGAGACAAGGATATCCCTACCGGCCAAGCCCTCCCTAACCCGGACGACGCTATGTCAATTGTGCGTCACCCCACGGACCACCCGGTCGCGGCCGGTTACGACAGAGCCACTGCGGCACCCGGGAGGCCCCAATTAGTATTTATTTTTTTTATCTCTGGACAGAGCTTTGACGTCCGTTCAGTACATGTCCATCCCTAGTAGCGCCGATGCAATAATTTATTCACCAACATTTCGACAGCAAGCGGTCTTCATAGAATAGGCTACACCAAACCATGAGCAAGCACAACATTTCAGCAAATGTGGCCTAATTGTTATCAAGAGGACAATGCAAAGTACTGTATTTTATTGAGATCTTCAGAGAGACCAGTGATGCAGTTGTCATTCTGACCTATAAGTTTTGACAACTGCCTGGCCAGCCCTCTTTGCCTTGAATGCGACAGGTTCCATAGGCCTGCCTGTGCGCTGAGAAAGTAGGCAACCCAACATCAGCTTCCAAGTCAGCAGCACATCAATAGGGCATTTTAGTAATAAAAAAAGAAAGTTATACTAAATCAGCAAATGTCACATTTCCAAGGTGGGATAGGGTATCATACAGTGCATGTTATGACAAAGGTTGAGTTTTAACTCCCTCATCTAACTGTAATTTCACAGTCATTACATTGTAAAACAGGGTGGACTAGCAATTAATACTTCCCAGCAGAAAATAAAAAAGCAAATATACCCAGCTGGAAGGTTCTCTAAGTATGGCAAAAACACTGATCGTTCATTTTAATGAAGGGGTCTGTGTCTTTGATACAGGGCTGCTCTAAGTATGAAGCCTATAAGTGGGCAAATGTTAATGTTTAATTGTAAAATTTCAATGTTTACCGATGGAATTTGGTAACATTTCTTGTCCAGATCCATGTGTGATAGGCATGTGTCAGTGAGTCAGTTATAATTGTAACAACATGGCCTTAAGATATCTAGCTAGGCTAAATTCTGCATTCAAGGCACAGATATTGTTGTAAGGCCTCATATAGTGAACAAAATTCTAATTTTGTTTTGTGTTTTCAACACCTGGGATGCCATCATAGTGTATGGCAGGTTGAATGCTGTTGCATTAAAAATGAACAAGAAAAAGCCTGGGGCTTGAAACCAATAGTGGGCCTGAGAACATGGTTCTCTCTCCTACAATAACACTGGCTCAATTCAAATTTCAACTGAACATAAAACACCGGAAAGACGTGTTAAGGTGACCAATTTACAAGACAGAAGAAAAACAGAATACAGTCACTACTTTTGGTTTGGGTGAAGCAGTTTAGATTTGATTCTAGTAGGTTCAGCTTAGATAGAGGCACAATATACGTTATGCTCAACATTAGCTTTTGAGAAGAGAATTACATGGCTTTTATTGTCAAAACATGTCAGAAATCAGAAGCATAGAACATTTTAGAAAACACTTTTCAAAAGTTTGAGCCAAGGTGCAGCTGTGTAAGGCACTGCATCGCAGTACTTGAGGCATCACTACAGACCCGGGTTCGATCCCGATCTATGACGCAGCCGGCCATGACCGGGAGACACATGAGGCGGTGCACAATTGGCCCAGCGTCGACCAGGTTAGGGGAGGGTTTGTCTGGCTGGGATGTCGTTGTTCCATTATGCTCTAGGGACTCCTTGTGGTGGGCCGGGCGCCTGCATACTGACTTCGGTCGCCAGTTGTACGGCGTTTCCTCCAACACATTGGTGAGGCTGGCTTTCAGGTTAAGCGAGCAGTGTGTCAAGAAGCAGTGTGGCTTGCCAGGGTCGTGTTTCAGACGAAGCATGGCTCTCGATCTTCGCCTCTCCCGAGTCCGTACGGGAGTTGCAGCGGTGGGACAAGACTGTAACTACTAATTGGATACCACGAAAATGGGGAGAAAAATTTATGGAAAAAGTCCATTAAAACTATACCACAGGCCACCTGTTGATATTTCCTAAACAGTTAGCCATAACGAAAGCAATAGGGATCATTTTTCTCAGATATGATGATGGTCACTGCACATCACAGCGTGCACTCACAATGTCATCCTTTGTCAAGCCATTACGCCCATACAGCTTAAAATCCAATTCTCCTCTTCTGAAACAATGCAACACTGACACCATTCACGACAGACGCAAGGCCATGAAAATAAAATCCATAATCCACTGTACTTCAGAGGGGGAAATTATTTTGCCATGGGCAGAACTTTCTGTGTGAGTGTGGAAGGGGGTTGGTAAGTAAAGGAACTTCATGGATGGCCAGGGGGGGGGTTACAGTATTCTCTCCCCTAGACAGAGATGTAGGAGAATGACAAACTACAGTGTCCAATGACACAAAAAGAGACAGTCAGCAGCATTCATTCCTCTGCAAGGCTCCACAGATGGTAGTGCGTGCAGCCCAGTACATCACTGGGGCCGAGCCCCCTGCCATCCAGGACCTCTATAACAGGCGGTGTCAGAGGAAGGTCCCAAGAATTTGAGGACTCAAGCCACCCAAGTCGTAGACCGTTCTCTCTGCTACCGAACGGCGGCGGTGCCGATGCACCATGTCTAGAGCCAACAGAAACCTGAACGGCTTCTACCCCCAAGCCATTCCTGATAGAAAGTTAAATAGGTAGCCAAATAGCTACCTGGACAATCTGCATTGACCCTTTTTGCACTAACTTTGACTCATCACATACGCTGCTGCTACGGTTTAATATCAGTCACTTTATTCCTAGTTATATGTACATATCTACCTCAATTACCCCTGCACATCTACTCAGTACCCTGTGTATTTAGCAAAGTTAACATTACTAATTTTCTATTTTTATTTTTTAACTTTTCTATTCGTTCTCTCTGTATTGTTGGGAAGGACCAGTAAGTAAGCATTTCACTGTTAGTCTATACCTGTTGTTTACGAAGCACGTGATGAATAAAATTGTATTTACTTTAATTTCAGAAATGTGGAATATAGCTAAAGGGGATGGTTGACTCTGTCCAATGTAGCTTGATTCACAGGGATTAGTGTCGTTCATGTAATACACTGAATGTTAAGAATATTTCCCATCTCAAAAGTGAGTCAACTTTTCCCCCTGCAGATGTTCTTCCACAGAAATAGACAGTGTGGTAGTTGAACTAATCCATGACATCCTTATTAATGTATGTTGAAGTAACAAATCGGCCTATAACTTTCAGTCAATCTTTCGGGTTTCAGATATGGTAGAATTTGACTAAAATCCTTGCCAAATGGAAATAAATGGGAGGAATACATGCCTGTCCTGGCATGCATCCCCAACGCAAGCTTGACATTAGTCATAAAAAGTGTGTGAGCTGAGTCCTCAGTTTGGGCGTGACAAAGTCTTCACTGACATTTGCAATGAGAACAGAATTGGGTATGCTGGGATGCTAACCCGCGCACTCAGCTCTCCTCACTACAAGGATGTTATTATGTACTATAGCTGCAGTTCAATCGGAAGACTAGATCAAGTCCCGGAAGCGGGAGAGAAAACAACTCAAAGAGAGCCTTTTCCATAGGTTAATACTATAGCACAATGCCAGGGCGCAGGGGCCTACACTAGGAGGCAGAACACAGGCCAATGGTGCTGCAGTCGAACCGGAGGTTCAGCAATTTTTACTTCTGTGCTTCAAGTTGGCCATGTTTTATACAATATAAAGTAGCAGGAGAACACAATGTTCTATTTGAAATGAAAGCCTCTGTGTTGGTTAAGGTTACTATGTGCTGCTAGGGCGGGATATTAAATCACTGTGGTATCCTGCTGCTAGCTTGGACATTCATATTAGGGAAAATGCAATCCATTAAGTGGAAGTTCGTTTGTAGTCATTGTTTGGCCTAGGGGTGCTTGGGTTCAATAATGGTGGGTAATTATAGGGAAACAAATCAGTGCTTTTGTTAAAACCATGAATTTCCCTAGTTGTATGGAATGGATCAAGTAAGCTGTAGCCTAGATGATGAACATTGCACAAATAGGCTTGGCGTATTTTGGTCAATGTAATATAACGGCTCGCCGATTTTAAAAAAGAATGATTGTTGCACCACTCTTTTGTAAAGCCTGCCACCACTAATCCACTAAATCAATCCACTAACCTATAGGTCTTGAGTCCTCTAACCATTGTCATGTGCTGAATGCTTGACAAAAGAGGAAGCTCATTTGCTATTCAGATGGTTTCATCCAGACCATCAAAATGTCAGGCTAATAACTGTGAGAAAATCCTTATTACATTAGGTAGATTAGTCCATTTGATCCTATTCAGTCTGATTCAAATAATGGCAGCCATTTTCCTCTTGTAAGTCTGATTTACATTGCACCTTTGAAGCTAGAATAGCCTGGGATATAGGATACTCTGCAACCAAGTAGAGGTACTACATCGTCTTGATTCTTGACAATTAGATTTAGAGCAATGAAGGTTCTCTTAACCATAACATTTCAAAACAAAGGCAAAATCAGTTTGAGAGAAAAGTCAGTCCCTATGGCCGTCAGCTCTACAACCTTCTTCCAAAGACAATGGGGTTGAGTCATTCAGAGATATGTCGATGCTGACCTCCAGTGGCATGTTGAATTACTGGTCCACTCTGATGCTCATGGGCCGTGAAACAAGGAACTTGTGCTGAAAACCTTCAACCATCTCTGCTTCAGTCCAAACCCCAAACCAGCCTAAATAAAATCAGACACAATTGGAGAACTCAAGAAACACCAAAGCTACCAGACTTTCTGTCTAAGCCCATCAACTGACAATCCCCAGCCATAATTATATACACAAGAAAAATATCAATAGGGCTTATTCCAATAAGGCTCACAAAAACAGAACAGATTAGTGTCCTTCATCCAAAGGACACTAATTTCTCTACTCATGTCCTTTCAATTCTACCAACACACCCACCATTGCAATTAAAATAAAAGAACCAGTCGGGCAGTGAAACTGCGCAGTGATGCCAAACTGGAAAAACATGTTCCTCAGCATATTTGGCTAATCCACCTCACAGCATGTTCTGCACATCCCATACATCCCTTTCAGCCAAAAGCAGCCATTGTCAGTCATCAGTATCTTTGTAATGAGCCATGGTAATTATATTTAAATTCAATCACTTTTGACAACAGCTGTTTTGATTTGAATGAAACCTTCTATCCATATTTGCCCATCATAGAAGTGCTCAGAAGATGACTTTTTGGACCTCAATGCCAAAACATTCAAGAGATAAAAGGTGCTCAGAGATGATCCATGTCTTCGTCACTGGAAAAGATAAACAATTGAGAATTATACAATTTAAAAGCTTACAAACAGGTCAAACTATTTTATAATTTCTTTAAATATTGTGTAAAAAAAAAATGTTTTAAACTTAATTATCTAAAAACACAAACTCCCATTGGGTTCATATTCGCATATGTTGTAGCTTAGTAGTGCTCAGCAATTAACCGACATTTGTTATTTTACGGTTTTTAAAACAACTATTTGACCGGTTGTTTCAATTATTTGAATTCCATTTAATTTGTTTCTGTTGCTCAATGCACATTAAACAGTTTTTCTAGAGATAAATCAGATCAAACCCGAAATGTGTGATGTAGTAGAGAGTTGTTTTCAACAAGCCAATATTCGACAGTTTAGTGCAGAAAACATGGTAATTAACTACAATGACCATAATCCTTTGCACGCATACTTGCCCGGCCTTTAGCCGTGGTATATTGGCCATATACCACAAACTCCTGAGATGCCTTATTGCTATTATAAACTGGTTACCAATGTAATTAGAGCAATAAAAAAATATATATGTTTTGTCATATCCATGGTATATGGGCTTATATACCACAGCTGGCGGCAGGGTAGCCTAGTGGTTAGAGCATTCAAATCCCCGAGCTGACAAGGTACAAATCTGTCGTTCTGCCCCTGAACAGGCAGTTAACCCACTGTTCCTAGGTCGTCATTGAAAATAAGAATTTGTTCTTAACTGACTTGCCTAGTTAAATAAAGGTAAAAGGGCTCGAACCACCCAGTTTATAATCTTTATTAAAACACTTTTTTCTCAATCTTACAGTACATGAATAAAAATGTTTTTCAAACACTTGTTTTGAAACATTCCATCTAACAATTCTTAAGCCTTATATTACAGAAGTTTCCAAAGGACGTTGTAGAATAACCAAATACGATTAATGAGAATGGCAGGAAATATTAACCCTATCACAAAAGGATTCTAGTGATAACATTGCATTGGATGGCAGCTAGCCTTATGTGTTAGACACTGCAGATGTACTGCAGCCTAGTAGTTCACTAAACTATGTTTTCAAGATTTTGTCAGAGAGTTTAGGAGTTTAGGCTAACAAAGTCTTAAATCACCCAGATGACCCAGACAGTACAGTGCCTTGTCGGTCACAGCATTTTGAAAGAAAACGTCCTTTGTGTAAAATAACTAGCTAGCTAACGTTACCTAGCCACAATCCACCATAAAGCAATTAGGCTGCGCTTGATAACAACATAGCCTAGTCATAGACCATGTAGTGGCACTTAATAAAATGTGCTTACTAAGAAAGGGTCAAGTAAAGTAAGTCATTTGTAGACGTTTCTAGACTTGAGAAAATATACCTATTTTTATTTTCCTGTCTGGCAAGCTAGATATCAAGCCAGGCTCTGGGGCCAGACACTGGTCACATGAACTGTGTCCCTACCATAGGCAGCTGGCAACGCCTTACAAATGAGTCATGCCATACCACAATAGTATAGTTAACTGGCATAGGCTTTTTCACAGAATGTGACATAGTTAGATAGAGTACTCTTATAGTACTGTTTGCAATACACTAACTAGCTAACAATTAGTTAGTTATGAATACTATGAACCTCGACTACTTTTGATAAAGTCGACTGAGAAGTCAGCAAAGTTAAGAAGATTTACAAGATAAACATTTGTTAGGTAACCACTAACATTAGTAAGACTGGCAGCAACAACAAAAAAGGGTGTCGAGGTTGTAGCTAGCAAGCTGTCATTCGTTAGCAGCTAACGTCAGCTACTGTACCTCTGGTGTTATTGTTGTTGATTCCATAACTAACTAACGTTAACTAGCTGTAGTTAGATAAATGACATGGCAGGCTAGCTATCGACCTCATACGTTATATTCACAGAACAGTTAGCTAACTAGCGAGTTGACGGTTCATGTCCCCCTAATGGAGTTGACAGCTGAACATAAACGGACAATAAAGGCAAGCTATCCGAGTTGGCTAGCAAGTAACGTCACAAACTCACAGTAGTAAGCCACGACAGGATCCCTCTTCTCATGTTCCTGTGCGGTTCTTAGATAGTGTTGAATGGCTTTTAGCTGTGGTGGGAGCGCCATCTCTAATAATGTAAATACACTAGCTAACTATGGCAGATTAGTCAACATTAATGGAAATGTGGCTTGCTAACTAGCTGGGTCTCAACAACAATGCTCTTCCTTGCGCAGAATTCTTCCGCTTTCGTGTTCAATACGTTTAGCGCCATCTGCAGGAAAGGAGGACTGTCAAAGCAAAACGGCATCAAATTGACATTGACAACATATTGATTACTGTGTGAGCCTATTGCAATGCGTTCCATGGTGATCTAGGAAAGCAGACAGATTTTTCAGAAACAGTACATTGCAGAACAATATTGTCTGAACATAAGAGGGTCATAAAATGTGCCCCTTTTATTAAACAAATGTGAAAAGTTGTATGCATTTTTATGAAGTACATATCGGAAAGTCAAAACAGACAAACTAGATGTAATGAAATGCATTTCAATTACCCTAAGAAAACTAAACAATGCAACTAAACATTAGTTAAATCAAAAACATACAAAACAAATAATATGTCCTTGTCGTGTATTTCATGATGTAGGATTAATTACTTTGTCAGCTAGTTATTCATAGTTTCATTTAAACCTGGAGTTTCTGATTAATAAAGATGAACCTGAAATGAGCTCAAATCAAGTTAACATCTTTTTTAAGCATACGATCCGCAGAATTTCTGACTGAGTGTATATCGGAATTAGCTTGCTAACTAATTGATCCCACTTCCCAAAAATACTCCTCAGATTTACTGACAACCAAATGAATGTCATTGCTTCTTTTAACAGTTACCTCAGCTTATTGTACAAAATGTAAGAGGCAAACATTAAAACCATCCATCTGTCACAAATACCAGAAAGTAGTGTGCCATATTGTACCTGAGATGATACATTTAGCTGAAAATAATAATAAAAGTTGGATGGATGCCTGATAATAACTTACAGATACAAAACAAAAGAGGTAATCATTTTCAGTACGGCTACAACACAGGGTTAAATCAAAAGCATTATACTACATGCTATGAAAAGCGTTTTAAAACAGTCAAATATGGTTTATCCATACACACTGTGACCAGCGCACTTATCAGCAATTACACTTAAACCTACAGTGGTTTGTAGAACTGAATGTTACATCTGGGAGCATGGAAACCCATTTTCTTTAACTGTTAATGATATCATTCCGATTTACAGTATTTCAAAACCTTAATTTAGTAATCATCAAAGCAGATGTTCCAAAATCGTTCAAATTCAAACTAACTTGAGCAACTTTATATACTCCGGTTCTTCAATGAATACACATTTTCTATTAAAGCAATATTTCAGGATTTGACATTTAGGCCCTTTATCCACTTCCCCAGAATCCAATGAACTCGTGGATACAATTTGTATGTCTCTGTGTCCAGTATGAAAGAAGTTAGGTTAGTTTTGCGAGTCAGTGCTAACTAGTGTTAGTGCAATGACTGGAAGTCTGCTAGCATGCTAGTAAATACCCACAGACTTCCAGTTACTGAGCTACTTCCAGTTAATGATGCTAGTTAGCAATGGCTCGCAAAACTACCTCTAACTTCCTTCATACTGGACACAGAGACATAAAAATGGTATCTACAAGTTCATCTGGCTCTGGGGATCTACATAGAGAGCCTCATTGTCAAAATCCCAAAGTATCCCTTTCATAATTTATTATGACCTGAACAGGCCAACTATTGAAATCAAATCTAAGCTTCATTAGGATACATTTTTGCCTGCCTTTTTTCATCTGTAGGCGTAGTTCAATACCTTAAAATGAACCCATTTTTAGCTTGTATCGTAGGGTATTAGGATGTTAACCTTGATGACATGACATTGGCCATATATTAAACTGGACAATTAGACAACATTATATGTCTATAGGCCCCTAAGAAGATTACAACAATGCTATAATACTTTTCACTGGGTACAAGTACTATAATCTTTCATAACAGGTTTCTTTCTGACTTGGGCCAATGATTGAAAGCTGCATATGATACAACTATATCCTTAGCCTACTGACAAAAGTAGATTTAAATCTGTGTTACTTGATTTTAACAATGGGATTATGGAAAGAAGTGTCTTTGATTGTCAACTCCCAACAAAAAAAGCGGAGGTATGTCGTTTTCGGCCTTTGTGTCCATGTCAGACCTGGATTAGACAAACAGAAATTTGAAATATGACCTAGAACTCTGTAGCAAATAACACACAGGTCATTGATTGGTCAAATAACCTAATCTCCTACAGAGTATCTCAAATATCTCAGCAACACACAGCAGCAACGTGATCACAGTGAAAGTGTACATTGCACTTAAAAATATGGTCTTTTCAAAGTGTTCCGGCACCATGCATTTGGTGATGTTGAACGTCTTTTCTAGGGCACTGGCATCACACATGTAGAGTGGGTGAACATGGAAACCAAAGAGATGGCTCTGTAGCCAAAAAGCGATGACTTCCAGAATAATTCTTAGCAGGACAGAGATGATGTAGAAGACGGTGTATATAGGTCTCTGAAGGATATCCTCCTGGTCAATGTTTTTACAGGCAGCATAGAGATGAAATACAGCTCCAGGGACTAAAACAGTTACCAGCTGCAATGCCCAGAATACCTTCAAGCAGAAGAACATTATGGTTATGGTCAGATGAGTGGAAAAACAACCTATTCACAAGTTCACATTCAATAACAGCTAATCTTTGAGTCCTGTCTGGTCATTACTTTGTTATTCACATTGAATAAAAGCATATATTTAAGTCTGTCTTTTCATGACTGGAATAAAATGTTTTGTCATTTGAATGGATGATGTGAAATGTGCACAAAATTCCTTTGTTCGCATATCACCATGGCATAGCGTGCAAATTGGTGATCTCTGATTCTTTACCAGTACCATTGATGGGATTAGTTCTCAAATGAGCACTGTTTTTGCGGATTCTGACAGATTATAAAAGGTTTCTGAATAGTTGAAGAGATGGACTTTCTCATGTGAAATCATTTAATGCAGGAAGCACTCTTACCTGAGGTGTTATAGGCCTAAATTGGTTGTAACAGTATAGGTTTAACTCCCTCCTGTCTGGATCGCAGCTGAAATGGAGCGCTTCATTGCCATACACTGCAAAGCCCAAGACGCCCAGAAAGAACATCCGAACAGAGCCGAAGAACAGGGTGTGGAACTGGCCTATCACCGTCGGAGGCCTGAGCTAAAACACAAACAACACACAAACACAGAAAAAGGTTTTAAAACAGCATTTGTTTGTAAAAAAAAGTTTTTAATTAATGTGTGAAAACTGATTGAGGAAGCATAAGTATGATTGTAATTGAATGAATTACACAAACTATCAAAACAGCTTGGAAAGGGACTAATGAACAGATGAAACGTTTGGAATGCATCCTCATCGACAATAGCAGATGGACGAAATATTATCTGAAGATTTAAATGGAACAACTACAAACATGCTTATAAATCAGTAATGCATGGAGAATGGCAGTAATAGGGTCATATTTCAACAACACACATCTATTCTGAGAGTAGGACATTTTCTATATTTACACTCTTATTTAATTCTGCAACAAATACAAGTCTATCCAGTCTATTATGCTACAGTCAGATAGATAAATAATTCAGAGAACTCACTGGGCTCAAAGTGACCACGACCATCGTCCAATATTCTATATATTCTTGGTATCACCATACTTACACATCCTTCGTAAAAGTTCTTAATGTAGTTTAAAGACATGACTTTGCTGCTATTCTCCCAGTTCAATTATATTGTAACCCGTGGCCCTCATTGCCAATATGCTGGCATCAGGCAAAGCCCACTATAATTCTGAAGCTCCTAATGACCTTTTGCCGCTGAAAGCCCTTGCCAATGCATATTTGTCTTTTATCCGCAGTGCCTTCATCAATTTACTCACTCAGTAGAAAAAAAACACAACAGGAAAGGGAAAACAAAGGCACGGGGCATGTGGTCGGCTCATAATCCCCATTGAACTAAGTCAGCGAAAAAACTTTTGTAGAACACAATGGGGGAGAGAAAACAAAATAGTACAATACAATAGTGGCACCTGAGGGCACGCTATTTTGAGCTTCCAAATGAGCAATTTGAGATGAAAATGGTGTTTGAAAGTTAGTTTTAGCACTACATCTAAAGAATTGTAATGTCAATTTCCACATAATTTCATTGGATGACAATTGAAATGACAATTGTAAAGAAGTGATATAGGACCTAGTAAACAACTTCTGACAAAATATGAGTCAAAAACAAAATATTTAAGCTGTTTTATCCTTTTTATCATCTTGAAATATATTAACACAGAATACTGTGACATATTTTAACTGACTTGAGGCACACGAAAAAGTTGTGAAAATAACTTTACGCAAATTCTCCCTGTTGCAACATCGCGGTACACACCCTGCACTGTAAATTTCTTATGGAAGATCATTCACCAAATTGTCCCAGCCTCGGCGAGCAAGAGCAAGAGCAAACACACAGCAGACAATAAACGACATAATAAACAAATAAGGTAATAAAATAAAGTTCACACACCAACCATAATCCAGGCGGAGTGCTGTTCATTCCCCCTCTCAAATCAGAGCTTGGGTCCTAAACTCATGTCACTCTTGCGCTCCCTGGGAGGTACCTGCTGGAAGAGTACCATGATGGATGCGTTTCTTTTACTTAAGGTGTTCTTGTGTCAGAGATCAAACAACAAACCAAAAAGCAAAGCATCAGTGAGATCAGGCATTTGTGGCAGTCAATAGAGAGCATAACGGACAGAGGCACTAATTACCTAAATAAAGCTAGCACTGTCCCACAAACATCCAGTCAGAGGGTAAGTGGTCCACACGACGACGCAAGCGCTTAGCTGTCGCTGTCCTCATCCGTCAGCGTAAAACCACACAGCCTACCCGAGGGAAATACCCTAAACAAGTGCGCTATGGAGTTTATCATATGGGCTAATAAAACGATACAATTTCATAATAGACTCGTTTTTATTAAATTCAAACATAAGCACTAAGCACATATGCTATAACTAGAATAGCCTACAACTACATTAACTAGATGAGTGGTTTGAATTTGAATCCGTTTTACGCACAAACTGAGAATAACAGTAGCCTAGACTTCATTGATTATGTACATTCTCAATGGCACATTGGCATTTAAGGCAGGTTTTTCTGTGATAGGATTACACCTACGAGATTTCTAGTCCTTATCATGTAATTAAAAACACTTTAAAATACAACTCACAGCCATACCCATTTCCATTGGCACTGTAGAATGCGCTGCATAGATGGACAGTGACGGGTAGATAGAGTTAGCATTGAATGACTTAATTCATATTAATCAGTCATGTCAAAGTACTGTGAATATTTCATAATTACAAATGAGATTTTCCGATTGCATTAACTTGGAAATACTCAATGCACTCTATATATCTATCTATCTATCTATCTATCTATCTATCTATCTATCTATCTATCTATCTATCTATCTATCTATCTATCTATCTATCTATCTATCTATCTATCTATCTATCTATCTATCTATCTATCTATCTATCTATCTATCTATCTATCTATCTATCTATCTATCTATCTATCTATCTATCTATCTATCTATCTATCTATCTATCTATCTATCTATCTATCTATCTATCTATCTATCTATCTATCTATCTATCTATCTATCTATCTATCTATCTATTTATATATATATCTATCTATCTATCTATCTCTATCTATCTATCTATCTATCTATCTATCTATCTATCTATCTATCTATCTATCTATCTATCTATCTATCTATCTATCTATCTATCTATCTATCTATCTATCTATCTATCTATCTATCTATCTATCTATCTATCGCTGTCTTATCACTTCAAATTGGCATTGACATTCGCCTTTCTTTCGGCTTTTAACCGCTGTGTGGGGAATACTCCTGATTACGTATTTATTGGATTTGTACCTCCACTCACTTCCCCTGGTGGCTGGTGACTCAAATAACGACATCATACAGCTCCTACAGATAAGGGCTGGCTGACAATGAAATACCTGTGCAGGAGATCAATATCCCGCTCAGTTTGAGAGGTTTCCTTTTCAAAAATGACATTGGATTTTTCTTAGTAGACTCAAGGAACAGTTCATCCTACTTCACAAATGTTTTCAAGCACAGCTTTCTGAACGTGAAATGGGTATTTGGTGGTGCTAGTTTAATTAATGAAATCCAGTATAACCTATTAGTTTATTCCGTTTATAGTCAATCAAATTACCACTATGAAATAGTATGTGAGTAACCTTGACAATGGTACACATCATATGCAAAACTGGTGAGAGTAATTTTCCGTCATCGGTGCTGTATGCGTGTTGAAAAAGTGCCTCCTTCTTTTGCGCGCCAGTCAGTGTGGCTTCAGTCGTGCGTTTTAGCACCCCGGCCGTTTCAGCACTTTGTTGGAGGGACAGCTCCCGCGCCTCAGACCTGCTTTGGCAGATGGTCAACATCTTCCGTGCCATTTCAGCAAAGTGATCATTGTACAAATCCCCGAGTAGCAATGGACGACATTTTAGATAACTTATCTTTTACTGGACATTCTGTCTTTTATAACTTTACTGATGATTGGATACCTGATGGAAGGGAAACTATTGATTTTATTATACGATGTGTCATACCGACTGTGTATATTCTGATCATAACGATTGGGTTGTTGGGGAACATTACCTTGGTTAAGATTTTTATCACCAACAGTGCAATGAGGAGCGTCCCCAACATATTTATTTCGAGTTTGGCAGCTGGGGATCTTTTGCTTTTGGTCACTTGTGTTCCAGTGGATGCATTCAGATACTTCTTTGAGGAGTGGATCTTCGGTGTTGTGGCTTGTAAACTAATTCCGGTCATTCAACTCACCTCAGTCGGAGTCTCAGTGTTCACTCTCACGGCTCTCAGCGCTGACAGGTAAGATCAATAGTAGATGAATGGGAAGTATTCTTATTGCCAATATTATTGTTATGTATACCTAATTGTAAATGTTAAGAATAATTAACATATGTAATTCATAATGATTCATCAATTGTTCTGATTATTTTTATTGACAACACAAGTTTTATCATAATTCAATGCTGTGTAAATGTCACTGACAAATCTGTGGATATTTTGATTGACAAACCAAGTGTGGCCTCAGAAATGTTTAAAAGGAATAAAATAGTGTACACCTGCTGGTTGTATTGACTTCAATAAGCCTGATTTGTGTTATATTGTTTTATTCTGGAGAGACACGGTTAGAATAGCCATTTATCCTCCCTGGAAGTAGCAGCATGAATGCTGAGATTAGAAAAAAATGGCACTGTACATTTGTCAAATCACAAGAATAAGAGTATTTTGAGTTTATTTCCAAAACACTATATCCACACATTTTTCACAGTTGTGTTTTTTCAACAGAAATTATTGCTTATGAGTACCGTCTTGTGTGTGCAAAATATTACTTCATAGATTTTAGGTGTGTAGTATTAAATGTTTTTTTTCTTCTAACACACGCTATATATCTATTCTTTAGCTGGAATGGAATGTTCATATGCTGAATATGTATCTGTGATATGTGGTTGTCTCAACTAGCTATCTTAAGATGAATGCACTAACTCTAAGTTGTTCTGTGTCTGCTAAATTACTAAAATGTCAAATGTTAATGTTTTACATACATATCTCATATTACTGTATGCATAATTTTTTTATATATTTTTATATTGATTTCACAAGTATATCATTTGTACAGTTCTTTATAAAAAAAATGTAGTTTTTTGTTACATTTGACAGTGTAAAACCTAGCAGTACTACTTATTTCTCTGAGAGTGAGGCAGATATACTGTGTTTAGCAAAAAAACATGTTTATTTGTCTCGGAAATACCTGTATGTCATTAAACAACCCCATGCTATGATTAGATAGTGAAAAACACAAAAATCTTTAAACATTTCAGAAAATGTACACTACCAGTCAAAAGTTGTAGAACACCTACTCATTCAAGGATTTAAAAAAACAAATTCAACATTGTAGAATGAGAGTGATACATCAAAGCTATGAAATAACACATATCTAATCATGTAGTAACCAGAAAAGTGTTAAACAAATAAAAATCTATTTTATATTTGACATTCTTCAAATAGCCACCCTTTGACTTGATGACAGCTTTGCAGTCTTGGAATTCTCTCAACCAGCTTCATGAGGTAGTCACCTGGAATGCATTTCAATTAACATGTGTGCCTTCTTAAAAGTTAATTTGTGGTATTTCTTTCCTTCTTAATGCATTTGAGCTAATTGTGTTGTGCCAAGGTAGAGGGGGTATACAGAAGACAGCCCTGTTTGGTCAAATACCAAGTCCATATTATGACAAGAACAGCTCAAATAAGCAAAAATAAATGACAGTCCATCATTACTTTAAGACATGAAGGTCAGTCAATATGGAACATTTCAAGAACCTTTTAAGGTTCTTCAAGAGCAGTCGCAAAAATCATCAAGCGCTATGATGAAACTGGCTCTCATGAGGACCGCCACAGGAATGGAAGACCCGTAGTTACCTCTGCTGCAGAGGATAAGTTCATTAGAGTTACCAGCCTCAGAAATTGCAGTCCAAATAAATGCTTCACAGAGTTCAAGTAACAGACACATCTCAACATCAACTGTTCAGAGGAGACTGTGTGAATCAGGCCTTCATGGTTGAATTGCACAATAAGAAGAAGAGACCTGTTTGGTCCAAGAAACACGAGCAATGGACATTAAAAGGTGGAAATTTGTCCTGTGGTCTGGAGTCCAAATTGGAGATTTTTGGTTCCAACCGCCGTGTCTTTGTGAGATGCGGTGTGGGTGAACGGATGATCTCCGCATGTGTATTTCCCACCGTAAAGCATGGAGGAGGAGGTGTTATCGTGTCGGGGTGTTTTGCTTGTGACACTTTTTGTGATTGATTTAGAATTCAAGGCACACTTAACCAGTATGGCTACCACAGCATTCTGCAGTGATATGCCATCCCATCTGGTTTAGGCTTAGTGGGACTATCATTTGTTTTCAACAGGACAATGACCCAACACACCTGCTCAATGTGTATGGGCTATTTTACCAAGAAGGAGAGTGATGGAGTGCTGCATCAGATATCCTGGCCTCTACAATCCCCTGACGTCAAACAAATTGAGATGGTTTGGGATGAGTTGGACCGCAGAGTGAAGGAAAAGCAGCCAAAAAGTGCTCAGCATATATGGGAACTCCTTCAAGACTGTTGGAAAAGCATTCCAGGTTAAGCTGGTTGAGAGAATGCCAAGAGTGTGCAAAGCTTTCATCAAGGCAAAGGGTGGCAATTTATTTTGATTTGTTGAATACTTTTTTTTGGTTACTACATGATTCCATATGTGTAATTTCATAGTTTTGATGTCGTCAATGTAGAAAATAGTAAAAATAAAGAAAAACCCCTGCATGAGTAGGTGTTGTAAAACCTTTGACTGTTAGTGTATATATAGTGTTTTGAAAATAAGCTCTTCATGTTGTGTTCCATAAAGAATGAGGGTGGCAAGCCCAGTTCAGTTGTATTCAGTTATCATCAGGCATTCAGGAGGAGTCATACAGAATAATCTGCACAGTGCATAATTTACTGTCTGAGTGTGTATGATTAAAAGGGCAACCATGCCTGAATCTGTGTTTGGGACCTTAATTTGACCTAGCAGACCCCACCCCATACCCTCACCAAGACCACTGATGCTTGGAGACAGCGACCTTCTCAAGTTACCATTCTATATCCCTACAAATAACCTGTCTTCTGGTATTAAGAGCTCCTACCTCAGCTAAAAGTTAACTAGTTTCATGAAAATACCTGGTCTGACTCAGGTCTAGACATCAATATGAAAGTATAAATGTTTTATTATCATATTAAAGTCCATGGGATTCTCTGATATAAATAATAGCCATTGTGCATGCCTTTATAGCAGTCCCAAAAAATGGTACAGTGCTTTCTAATGACCCTTTTTATGACACAGAACGTAATATAGAGCTCTATCAGTTGGCGGAAAAGTTTGGCTATGTCAATTGTCACTGGAGATGACCATGACTTTTGGCCATCCCTGTCACTAGGGGCCATATGGTGAGATTGCAGTCTACAGCTGTTCTCTCTATGGTTTCCCTAGTCCAATTCAGCATGTCATTTTGTGCTGAAGAGCAATGAAAATACGCCATTTGTATGCTTACTCGATGTGAGGGCTTAAATAATTTTATCTTGTTAGCACTTCACCCGGGCAATGCTCCCAAGCATGAAAACACAATAAAGTGGGATTACTGTGGTTTATTCATGTAAATTCAGACAATAAACCCATCCTTGTTTCTTTCTGGTGAGGTATCAATGTGTCCATTTTCTTTGCTTGTCTGTTGCTGCCTGAGGCAGCGTGGTCTATGACTATGGGGGATTTCTACACGGGCAGAGGGCAGCCGAGGCTGCTGGAACAGCACAGTCAAGGGCAGTGTACAAACCTCCAACTGCCAATCGAGATTCTCCTCCGGACCAGACATTTCAACAGCAGAAATATCGTTAGAAAACAGTCAGGATGTAACGAGATTCGTCTTCCTCTGACGAGGAGTATGAAGGATCGGACCAATATGCAGCGTGATACGTGTCCATGTTGATATTTATTAACATAGAACGCCAAAAACAAAATAACAAGGAGAACGAATGAAAACGAAACAGTTCTGTCTAGTTAAGACAGAGACAGAAAACAATCACCCATAACTAAAATGGGAAAAACAGGCTACCTAAGTATGATTCTCAATCAGAGACAACGAACGACACCTGCCTCTGATTGAGAACCATACCAGGCCAAACACATAAATACTACATAGAAAAAGGAACATAGACTACCCACACCAACTCACGCCCTGACCAAACTAACACAGACATAATAAAGGAACTAAGGTCAGAACGTGACAGTACTCAACCCCTAAAGGTGCGGACTCCGGCAGCAAAACCTGAACCTATAGGGGAGGGTCTGGGTGGGCGTGTGTCCACGGTGGCGGCTCTGGCACGGGATGTGGACCCCACTCCACCATAGTCTTTGCCCACTTCAGTGGCGCCTTTAGAGCGGCGACCCTCGCCGCCGACCTCGGACTGGGGACCCTTGCAGTGGGTCCCGAATAGATGGGAGACTCCGGCAGCGTCGGAGTGAAGGACGGCTCTGGCAGCTCCTGACTGACGGGCGGCTCTGGCAGCTCCTGACTGACAGGTGGCTCTGGCAGTTCCTGACTTAAGGGCGGTTCTGGCAGCTCAGGACAGATGGGCGGCTCTGGCAGCTCAGGACAGACGAGCGGACCTGGAGGGAGGAGACAGAGAGACAGCCTGGTCCGTGGGGCTGGCCTGAAGCCCACCGGGCTATGAGCACGTACTGGCGACACAGTGCGCTTGACAGCATAACACGGTGCCTGACCAGTACTGCGCTTCTTCCGGTAAGCACGAGGAGTGGGCTCAGGTCTCCAACCCGACTCTGCCACACTCCCCATGTGCCCCCCCAAAAAACATTTTTTGGGGCTGCCTCTCGTGCCTGTCGTGCTGCCGTGCTACCTCCCCATTTCGCCGCCGCTCAACTTTCGCTGCCTCCAGCTCTGCCTTGGGGCGGCGATATTCCCCAGCCTGTGCCCAGGGTCCCTTTCCATCCAAAATCTCCTCCCATGTCCAGGTGTCCAGCACCCTCTGCTCCTGGTTACCACGCTGCTTGGTCCGGTTGTGGTGGGTGATTCTGTAACGTGATTCGTCGTCCTCTGACGAGGAGAGACAACAAACGACACCTGCCTCTGATTGAGAACCATACCAGGCCAAACACATAAATACTACATAGAAAAAGGAACATAGACTACCCACCCCAACTCACACCCTGACCAAACTACACAAAGACATAATAAAGGAACTAAGGTCAGAAAGTGACACAGGATGTGGAAAATCTTCTATCATTGGAGCAACAAATCTCTTTATGCCCAAAAGAGCGAACATCCTCTGTTGCACCCGCCTTTCCTATATTTCTCCCCATTGTTTAACTTAGCTGAACTTCTGCTATTCTATACACATAACACTGAGTGTTGATTTACACGGGAGATCAGGCCAAAGTCTAACCTATACATTTGTTTTATTGATCAGCTTGTAAACATTTGGGTTTATATCAATATTTAGATGCACTTTGGCAGCAGTGCAGAAACACATTGTTGTTTCAGTTAAATCTTTCAAATGTAATTTACGGGCAATTATTGGAACCCTTGATCTCAATCCAAGGATATCATTATTTTGGGTGTGTTACGGTCAGGACATTCATTCGTTAGCTAGTGCAATCATCATGCACTCCATAGATATTTCATGTGTATGTAAAATATCCCCTCTAACACTCCAGAAAGCTTCTATTCGGTACTCATGGACTCAGAAATGCCTTGTCTTTGTCAAAGCCTCCTAAAGTTAATTAGATTAATTAAATATAATCACATAATTGACATTTGATTTTAGACAAGGAAATTAGAACAGTAAGGACAGCTGGCCATTTAATCCCATTTGCATGGAAAAGACTGCTTTGAATCTAATTTCATTATTAATATGAACATGTCAGTAAAGGCTTTCCATTAACGTTAATTTGTTTTATCTACATTAATGCTTCACTGAGGTTGAAAAAGGTTTGGAGAGTCTGAAAAAGGTTTTGTGAGTCTATTATCAGTGTGTGAGTTGCAGCGAACCATCAAATAATGAATGATCATATCTGTCTATCACTGCCTCTGAGTGTCATGTCTGTCCTGATCCTGGAGTTTTGCTGTAGCCTTTGACACCAAGATGAAGCAGCATTACATTTTTTGGTCTGGTGTTGTTGTGTTTTCAGGTACAAAGCCATAGTGAATCCTATGGACATCCAGACATCCAGTGCTGTGTTCTGGACGTGTCTGAAAGCCGTGTCCATCTGGGTGATCTCCGTCCTGCTGGCGGTGCCCGAGGCCATCTTCTCCCAGGTAGTACACATCCAGGACAAGAACGTGACCTTCACCGCCTGTGTGCCCTATCCCCTCTCCAACGAGATGCATCCCAAGATCCACTCTGTCCTCATATTCCTGGTGTACTTCCTGATTCCCCTGTGGATCATCTCTGTGTACTACTACCACATCGCCAGGACGCTAGTCAAGAGTGCTCACGACATGCCTGGGGAGATCAGTGAGCACACTAAGAGACAGGTAGGTAACAACAACAACATCCTGTTACTGCCTGTATATCAAACAAGCCACAAATGAGGTTTGACTGTTACAGTTATGGTTCTCAGGAATGGCATATTAAGAACATTAGGTAACTTGATGGATCCATTTGAATTGGAAATGTGGAATATCTCATTCCATGCTTTTAGGGTACAACACATCTGTTGTTTGGTAATACGGGTGTAGGGAGCATACAGCGCATTCGGAAACAATTCAGACCCCTTGACTTTTTCCAAATTTTATTACGTTACAGGCTTATTCTAAGATTGATGAAGTAATTTGTCCCCCTCATCAATCTAAACACAATGGCCCATAATAACATAGTGACAACAGGTTTTTAGACATTTTTGCAAATGTATTAAAAATAAAAAAACAAAAATACCTTATCTACGTAAGTATTCAGACCCTTTGCTATGAGACTCGAAATTGAGCTCAGGTGCATCCTGTTTCCATTGATCATCCCTGAGATGATTCTACAACGTGAGTTTAGTTTACCTGTGCTAAATTCAATTGATTGGACATGATTTGGAAAGGCACACACCTGTCTATATAAGGTCACACAGTTGACAGCGCATGTCAATGCAAAAACCAAGCCATGAGGTCGAAGGAATTGTCCATGAGCTCTGAGACAGGATGGTGTCGAGGCACAGATCTGGGGAATGGTACCAAAGAATTTCTGCAGCTTTGAAGGTCCCCAAGAACGCAGTGGCCTCCATCATTCTTAAATGGAAGAAGTTTGGAACCACCAAGACTCTTCCTAGAGCTGGCTGTCTGGCCAAACTGAGGGGAGAAAGGCCTTGGTCAGGGAGGTGACCAAGAACCTGATGGTCACTCCAGAGTTCTTCTGAGAAGATGTGAAAACCTTCCATAAGGACAACCATCTCTGCAGCACTCCACCAATCAGGCCTTTATGGCAGGGTAGGCAAATGGGTCTGAATACTTCCCGAAGGCACTGTATGTAGGTCACATTAACCTTGGGGCTTGTTACATGAAATCCAGTAACCAGGTTTCCTGAAAAATACCAAAACATTATTACATGTTATAGTGCATATTAAGCTAGAGTGCACATTTGAATTCAACGAAACTGAACAGCATCGCACGTTTTCTCGCTACACAGGATTTGTTTTATTTTTGACATAACCCCGGAACCCCAGTTACAGGTTTTAATGTGAAGAGGCTCTGGGTTTTAATGCAGACATTTCCATTTGTAGTCAAATACACCAAGTAAATATTTTAAATGTTGTAAAGGGCAAGTGGAAGACCATGTCAAGATGTATCACTGATCGTTGCATGGATGCCTGAGCTTTACTGTCTACAGAGGTAATACATTATAGATCAGGGGAAGGAGGAAGTAAATTCTAAATGTAAGCAATGATCTGGTCAGGTACATTCATTTGAGCGTCCATTGACCAAATAACATTAAATCAAACGCTGCTTTGCTTTAATATTTCATAAAAGGTTAAGAACTTCTAACTAATCATCAGACAAATCCAGATCAGAACCCAACCAAGAGCATGAGTAAACATATATAGTCCTATACCAAAACCCATACCCAGCTTCCAATCAATGAGAACCTGACTCAGACCTGACCTGAATCTAAGTCATAATACAGTATATTCAAGTAGGTGCTTGTTGACACTGGCCAAGGTGAGGCTGTTATCAATAATGACCAATGCATAGTAAACATTATTGATGAGTGGTGCTGGAAGGCCTCCATGTGTCGTCTTATTCCCAGCTGTGAGGCAATAAGAGACCCGAGACCCAGCTATCCTCTACAGTAGATACCCAGTGAATCTGGTATAAATCTGTGCGACACATGAAAATACGAGAAGCCTGGAGGATGACCAAATCATAGAACCTTCAAATGCACATTAGCTTTTACTGTCTCTGCCTCAAAGTAATCGCCGGCACTATATCCCCACTAATCAAAGTTATTGTCTCCAGATTTGTTTCTGTGCATTTGTATTTCAAATCAAATTAAAGGACTTAATAATTTGGGCGAACAATTAAAATAGAAGAACAACACAGACTATTGACGCTGTGGTTGTGTACATCTCCTATTAGACAGGGCCAGGGGGATTGGGCTGCAGAGGCTCAAGTCTCATTTAGAGGAAAACTCTGATAGCATCTGTCTCTACTGATAGGCATTTAAAGGTATTTAACACTAATTATATGACAAGTTGCATTAGCCTGATGAAAGACGGAGAGAGAGAGAGAGAGAGAGAGAGAGAGAGAGAGAGATTTGCAGACCCTAAACACATGATTCTGGTAATTGTTTGAGACATTATTGGTTGAATCCCTATCTATCATGTCTAACAGACATGCACTTCGGAAAGACAGTTTCTATTCATGGCTTTATGAAAAGCTATAGTAACAGTGGTCTTAAAGGGAAACTTCACAATTTTTCAACTTCCTATTCATCATCTCCAGCACCACCCCAACATCAACATGTGTGAAAATTGTGCGTTTCTATGTTTTGTAGAAGAAAGATGCAGGAAAATAAGTGTTTCCAATGACATCATTGGTGTGAATCGTGTGATTTTGACCAATTGTGAGTATGCATTGCCTACTAATTGTCTACTAATTGGTTGATGACGTCATTGGAAACAGTTACCTTTCTTGAAACTTTTTACTACAAAACAAAGAAATGCGTATTTTCACATATGTTGATGTTGGGGTGGTGCTGGAAATGATGAACTGCTGTACGGTACATTTTCAATACAGGCCGTAGAAAATAGGCTTTCCGATTATCATCTAATCTGTATTTATTTTAAATCACTTTGGAATAGAGTATGGTCCCTACAATGGTGTTTGCAGATTGACAATTGAATATGAACAATGACACTGTCCAGGCAGACACTGCTAGTGAATATGATTTCAGACGTGATATGTATGAATGTAAACATACAGTCCAACCATCTCCCTATGCCAGGAGTGTTATTGTGCTGTTATAATATGCAACAATCACTCTGGAAGAATTCATTTGGCATGCTTTCTACACAAAAGTAGGCTAACACACAAAACACAGTGACAGCATAATCAAGACAATATTAGTTAAGCCTACTGTATTTAGAACTATGGCCTTGGCTACCGTCTGTTAACTTTCCCTGGCACACAGTTCCATACATAAAACTCTCCTTGTCGGCTGGAGAAGTTAATAATAGGAATAGTTTATAATTCATACCCCACACTTCTTGCAGAGACCAGCAAATACAACAGTGAATAACATATTGTGACGTGATAACAACAATGTAGAGAATGACATGTTTGGCTATGAAAGATTGTTGATACTGTGCTGAATCATAAGCAAAGTTATTTAATTTGGACATCCATATCAATGTAAACCATCTTTACTGTCTAACTAACCAGATGTAACAGCTTGCTATTGACTAAGATTCTAATACATTTCTGAATAATGTCTGAAGTCCAGTTCAATACAGGACATAGAGTGCTGATCAAAAGAAAAGTTGCTGACAAGTTAGTGGATTGTTCAGGTTTTTGTTGAGGAACCTAAAAGGATTGTGGGCAGAGTGTCAGCATCACGTCTTGACAGCTGGCTGCCATTGAATGGCGAGCTAAATCATGACAATTACCCAGGATATAAAACCAACCCAGACTTGCATTTCAGATCTCAATCTCCTGTTCACTTCACTGATGGTTCAAATAGGATGACAGCAGTACTCAGAAGCTGTTATCTGTGCTGTTTGTCAGACACTCTATGGGATAACATGTTGATTGGACTGGACCTTCTTGTTTGACATTTCTGCTCATACGATAAAAGGTTATGACAGTACAGACATCTTTGGCCCTTCTGAAGAGTGCTGACTGCAGGGCACTTAAAGTACTGGTGGCTCTTGTTTGTTCATACTTGATTGGTGTCTGGTACATACTGTATTGATACTCAAGGACAATAGCCATACTACTTGTAGCCTGTAGCCTGTAGCCTGTGCACTATTATTCAAAATACAGAAGAGAGTGATTTGGACACATTTTATTATTTATTATTTATTTGGACACACTGTATTCTGTAATCCTTCTAGAGGGAAGCCTTCTGCATTTTGTATTCACTAGTCGTTCTGGAGGGAGGCCTTCTGCATTTTGTATTCTCTAGTCTTTCTGGAGGGAGGCCTTCTGTATTTTGTATTCTCTAGTCGTTCTGGAGGGAGGCCTTCAGTATTTTGTATTCTCTAGTCGTTCTGGAGGGAAGCCTTCTGCATTTTGTATTCTCTAGTCGTTCTGGAGGGAAGGCTTCTGCATTTTGTATTCTCTAGTCTTTTGTATTCTCTAGTCGTTCTGGAGGGAAGCCTTCTGCATTTTGTATTCTCTAGTCGTTCTGGAGGGAAGCCTTCTGCATTTTGTATTCTCTAGTCGTTCTGGAGGGAGGCCTTCTGCATTTTGTATTCTCTAGTCGTTCTGGAGGGAAGCCTTCTGCATTTTGTATTCTCTAGTCGTTCTGGAGGGAGGCCTTCAGTATTTTGTATTCTGTAATCCTTCTGGAAGATTGACATGGCTTTATGTTATATACTATGTATTTTGTATTCTGTAATCCTTCTGGAAGATTGACATGGCTTTATGTTATATACTATGTATTTTGTATTCTGTAATCCTTCTGGAAGATTGACATGGCTTTATGTTATATACTATGTATTTTGTATTCTGTAATCCTTCTGGAAGATTGACATGGCTTTATGTTATATACTATGTATTTTGTATTCTGTAATCCTTCTGGAAGATTGACATGGCTTTATGTTATATACTATGTATTTTGTATTCTGTAATCCTTCTGGAAGATTGACATGGCTTTATGTTATATACTATGTATTTTGTATTCTGTAATCCTTCTGGAAGATTGACATGGCTTTATGTTATATACTATGTATTTTGTATTCTGTAATCCTTCTGGAAGATTGACATGGCTTTATGTTATATACTATGTATTTTGTATTCTGTAATCCTTCTGGAAGATTGACATGGCTTTATGTTATATACTATGTATTTTCAAACACTGCATGTCTTTTCTTTCTTTTCCAAGATGGAGACGAGAAAACGGCTTGCCAAAATTGTTCTGGTTTTCGTGGGCCTCTTCGCTCTCTGTTGGTTCCCCAACCACGTCTTGTACATGTACCGCTCCTTCAACTACCGTCAGATCGACTCTTCCCTGACCCACCTCATCATCACCCTGCTAGCCCGGGTGTTAAGTTTCTCCAGCTCCTGTGTCAACCCGTTTGCCCTCTACCTACTGAGCGAGAGCTTCCGCAGGCACTTCAACAGCTCCCTGCACTGCAAGAGGAAGCCCCACCACGAGCGCAACACCAGCTACCTGCAGAGCACCTCAGCCATAAGAATGACCTCCATCAAGAAGACCACCCCTACAGTCTTCAACGGACATGGCAACAGGCAGGAGGTCTCTCTGTAGGTTTAGGAGTGGCACCAAAAAAAGATCATGTGCAAAACTTTACAAGGTGGACTATTCTGAAAAGGACATGCATGTGTGCTCAACAGAAAATGCTTGGCTTGAAGCTGCCTTGTCTATACATTTCCCACAATGCTACATATTGCTGCAGAGGAGATGGTCACATATGAACTGAAAGTATTGAACTGACATGCTTGTCAACAAATCTGTCGTAAACACTGGTATCCACAATGTTCCACTTTTCATGTTTTTTGGTCAATCTGATGCATGTATCATTTCACAGAGTTTGTATAGATATACTGTATGCTGTCTGTGACACATACTACCCAAACTCCAAACCTAAAGAGCAGGCAATTGCTTTTACAACAGGAAATCTGTCCATGCACTTAAAAACAACATTATAATGGCTCCCAAGGGGGCACGGGAGTTAAGGGTAATTTCAACAAAAATCATAATGTCCCTTTAAGTAATTATTATTTCCCTCAAACATCTGCCTGAAAGTGGATAGAAGTGCCAAAGCATACAGAGGGGACCACAGGAAATGTATGCTGGAAATGAAACCAACATTTACCAAGTGTTGATGGGAACCTGCATGCCACTATTTCAGGGCAGCTAGATGATAAACACCATACACATTTGTTCATGAGAAATACATTCACTTTGATAATGCCATTTACTGTGCTATGTTGTTTGAATGTTTATCTTCAGATGCTCAATGTGACACCAATGTATGCTGTTTTGTTAAGTAAAACATGTCCCAGTACGTTGAACTGCAAATGCTGCAGCAGTGCTGTAGATTGTATAATATTGTGTTGTTATTTTGCAAACTTTGACCATTCCATGCACAGCATAGCTTCATTGAACATGTAAAGGAATACGCTCTAAGAATTAGTGTGCTTTCTGAACATGATTAATCATGCTCAATTACAGTCAATTACATTTAAAGACATGCTTCTATACTTTGGAAACTAGTAAGTATTTTTAAAACTTTGGGCTGGATGTGTCAATGTGTAGTTCATTCATACATAATCTATGAGCAGAATTACTGTCTGACCTCAAGAAGCCACGAAATCCCTAATTTGAAAGCGACTGTTTTCTGTAAACTGTAGGATCCATTTCCCTACATTTACCCCCACGTGGACAAGCTCCGTAGCAATTTGAGTTCAGTCAATGAGTTTCAGCCCTTTGCTATTTGAGTGACAGTTAGCAACGTGTACACACAGTAGAGTAAGAGATAGAGAGCAATGACGTGGTGCACATATCTGTACACTTGTGACGGAGTATGCGATATTCGGGGGACCCTTTTTGGCTCCTGAGTGCTACTTTTAGAACTACTGGCTAAGAAGTATACAAAGTACCAGAGAATATCTTTAATTACACTTATCACTCAGGAGATCATGATTACTGGATTAAACCAACTAACACTTGACACATTAACGTCCTCAATCAAATCCTATCTCTTCCTCTTAAACAGAAAATCTGACATTTTTTAAACCAAATCAATCTGTTTAATAGGCTGCATTTACATAGGCAGCCCAATTTGAGTCTTTTGCTCAATTATTGGCAAAAGAGCTGAACTGATGTGGAAAAAGATTAGAATTGGGCTGCCTAAATGCAGCCTTAAGTGACATTTCCTGATACACTGATCTCAAGTGATAAGTCAACAGGTCCCTCAATGGAAAAGAGATCTGTGTCCGTAACAACAGAGAAAAGTAAATGGCTGAGTCTACAGCTATTTTCTATCGTCTGTCCCCTTTTCAGTGCCATGGAAATATAGCTGTGTTATTCTACCATAGTTCTCGACTCCTTAATCTTTTGTGATACCTTGAAACACTATGTACAATGTACAATGAAAAATGAATTTGTGTTTGAAATTCTTCATCTTATAAAAGACCTCGTCGCTATCGACGCAATGTGATACTACGCCCACCTCTTAATTTCTGTGGATTTACAATGTTTGTTGAACTGGAACGGGATCCTCCAAGGCTCCTGCTGTTTGTCTGTGTGATAATATATCCACAGCATGTAATATCATCACAACAAATGTGAAAGTATGTCATGTTAAATGTGCCAGGTGAAATTGTCTGTGAACAATTGTAATGTTATGATATGTATGCTTTCATTCAAATTTGTTCTGCTTATGAATTACATATTATTTGTGGAATATTGCTATTTGACATGCAAATATATACTTTGTGTTGCTATTACATTATTACATATAATATAAATGTGATGCAATTAATAAATTCTACTCACAAGATTTAGCCTGTTGGGTCTGTGGTGTCCATAGATGTTTGTCTGTATGCATATTTCACATTCCTCCCCAACATGCATTAGTCTTATTTATTCAGGACCATGCCAATGATAAGGTGAGCAACCTGTCTTTCATCATTTCAGAGAGCGCATGCAGTCAGACAAGAGAGACACAGCAGAGATAATGGATCTGTTGTAAATAAAACACTCTTTTTAAAGGGGCTTTATCTCCATCTACCAGGCCTGATTTGGTTTGAAATCGCAGTGGTTCATCTTGTTTTCATTTTCTTTGTCGTTTTCTGAATAGGGTGATTCCCAGTGCAAACACGGTGGGCTTATAGCCATAGGAGGTGGGAGGTCGATGTCCTGATGCATGAATATACTGTATGTCTGCACTGATAGAAGTAGACTGAAATATATAGAAACCTGAAGTCTCGCGTTGCCATACCTCCAAAATCACATCGTTGTCACGCCTCCCTTGGGGGTCGGGAGAATTTTGTATTGCAAAAATGTTTTGATTGGATGTTACATTTCAAGAACCCTCCCCCCACATACCGTTGGTGCTAGATTAGTGCAAATCCAGGACGTCCCTACACTAAACCCTACCCTTACCTTTACCCTTAGCCTTAGCCTTAGCCTTAGCCTTAGCCTTAGCCTTAGCCTTAGCCTTAGCCTTAGCCTTAGCCTTAGCCTTAGCCTTAGCCTTAGCCTTAGCCTTAGCCTTAGCCTTAGCCTTAGCCTTAGCCTTAGCCTTAGCCTTAGCCTTAGCCTTAGCCTTACCCTAACTTTAACTTTACCCTTAACCCTTACCTAACCCTAACCTTATTCCTTACCTTAATCATTTTAAATGTCACCTTCAGTGGGGTAATGTCAGAGTTGGGACGTCCGAAGGATTCCGGATGGCATGAACAGTTGGTGCTAAGTGTTACAGTACGTTTGTCACTGTTTTCAGACCAGGAAGGACCCATTTTTCAGAGAGTTTTTCCGTATGCTAGTTTGCAACATTGCAGAAAACTGAAAAAATCCGGGAGGAAAAACAGAATTCTGTTTTGCCAGCCAGAAGTGTGCTCTATACACAAAATTGACATACATCAACATAATTTGATGTGGTTTTAATCGCCGATTTAGACTTTTTTCAGGCTCTCAGGTGTATTCAACGAATAAAGACTCCTGGAAAGAAGGAAGTTTACTGCTGAATTGTGTTAATTGTGCTGTGAGTTGTTTATCCATCAACAATATGTACAACACTGGTTACACCTGCTTGACAAGGATATGCAAACAGTATACATCTTTGGTATAAAGTGAGAGACACAATGGATGGCTTGCTGGCAGAGTATGATTAGCTTTTAGCTTATGACATGATTTATGAACCAGCACACCATTGTGCATCTATCATATGAAATACTACTGGGTTGGAAATACACTGAATTTTACTTCCTTTTTCAAGTTTCAAGTTTTAATGTCACATGCACAAGTACTGTGAAATGCCTTTCTTGCAAGCTCTAAACCCAACAATGCAGTAATCGACAACTAAATAAAAATAACATAAGGTAGAACAAAAAAACACAAGAAATAAAAACAAGAAAGCAAGTAAGCATACTATATACAAGGTCAGTCAGTTCCAGTACCATATTTACAATGTCCAGGGATACTGGAGTGATAGAGGTAGATATGTATAGGGGTAAGGTGACGAGGCAACAGGGTATAAGATAAACAGAGTAGCAGCAGCTTGTGTGTGTGTGTGTGTGTGTGTGTGTGTGTGTGTGTGTGTGTGTGTGTGTGTGTGTGTGTGTGTGTGTGTGTGTGTGTGTGTGTGTGTGTGTGTGTACGTGCGTGCGTGTACGTGCGTGCGTGTGTGTGTTTTGGAGTGACGGTGTGCGTGAGTGTGCATAGAGATGAAATAAAATACAAGGAGAAATATGTATACAGTCTACTTTATAATCATTATTGTGCCACAACTAGGTGTTTGATGTAACATATGCTCATTAATGTAAAGGTAACGCAATATGTGCAGTGTTTGGTCTCAAGTGTTCTTACTCGCAACATTTGATAAAACAGACCATTTCAAGCATTCATTTGCCACATGCATGAGAAGACAAGGGTGCATTAAGTAGCCACAAACAAAGACATATCCTCAAAGGCAGAACCTGTGAAAACATGTACTTGAATGATGGATCCAAAACACTTTCAGCATATGTGTCAAAAACAGGCCTGAAGTTTGTTGATTTCTCTGGAAGAACCAAAGTCTGATTTGGTATACCACTGGTGAACATCAACTTTGCTATCAGCTTCATGGCCAGACAACATGGTCTGGAATTACTCCTGGCCTTATTCATAACTGATGAAAAACACTAAACATAAATCACATCAAATTAAAATAATTTATCCTACATGAGAACAGCATACTTTTTGCTAACGTAACTGACTTTTAAATAGTTAGAACAAGCCAGATATTCAATCCAGATATTCAAATTTTCATAACGATAGTAGCTATTGAGGCATGTCATTCCCGTTTGAACGTTACATGACCAGAATAACCTAATCAAAGCTCGTCGGTTAAATTAACATCAGTTGCCATTGAGGACATTATAATTCAACACATTAATATTGATGAAATAATTATATAAACTATGCATGACCTCATTTGATGCATCTACATAGCAATGATATTTTAAAAAGACCCATTGAAGTAAAGAACCAGAGTGCAGAGAACCTTGGCGTCACCCTGGACAACACCCTGCCGTCCTTTGTAAACATCAAGTGGTGCAGGTTCATGCTCTACAACATCTATAGTGTACGACCCTACCTCACACAGGAAGTGTCGCGGGCCCTAATCCAGGCACTTGTCATCTCCTATCTGGACTACTGCTAGTCACTGTTGGCTGGGCTCCCCGCTTTTGCCATCAAACCCCTGCAACTTATCCAGAATGCTGTAACCCACATAGTGTTCAACCTTCCCAAGTTCTCCCATGTCACCCCACTCCTCTGCACACTCCACTGGCTTCCAGACGAAACTCGCATCCACTACAAGACCATGGTACTTGCCTACAGAGCAGTAAGAGGAGCTGCCCTCCCTACCTTCAGGCTATGCTCAAACCCTACACCTCAACCTGAATACTCCATTCTGCCACCTCTGGTCTCTTGGCCCTCCCACCCCTACGGAAGGGCAGTTCCCTCTCAGCCTAGTCCAAGTTCTTCTCTGTCCTGGCACCTGAATGGTGGAACCAGCTTACCCTGGAAGCTGTGTCAGCAGAGTCCCTGCCCATCTTCTGAAAACATCTGAAACTCTATCTCTTCAAAGAGTATCTCAAGCACTTCCCATCAAACCAACTCATTGAATGCCCTACTCCTTGAAGTTTGCAGTTGTGTGAAGTGGCAGAAACACACAGGGTGCATTTGGATTGTTTCTGAGATGTAACTAAACTGAAATACGAAGCATGATCTATTAATCCATATTTATTGAACAAACTCACAATACGTTAGTGGCAGTTAATAATTTTCACCAAATGTTTCAGAGAATGTCCCATTTAGCAGATGTTCTTATCCAGAGCGATTTACAGGAGCAATTAGGATTAAGTGCCTTGCTCAAGGGCCATCAGGGAAAAAATCCACCTAGCCAGCTCAGGGATTTGAACAAGCAACTTTTTGGTTACTGGCCCAGCACTCGTAACTGCTAGGCTACCTGCTGCCACTCTTTAGGTAGAGTTTTGTTGACATTTGTCAAAAAGGATTCTTGTGCATTCTTTGGTAAAAGGAAGTAGGTAGCACTGATGTAGTGTCCTGCCCGTCAAAAACTTCCAGGTAACCAATAGCATTAGGAACATTCCTTTGCCTCAAAATACTATTTGAATACAGCCGTATACTCGAAAGAACCATTCCACTATACAGATAATGTGAGCCTAGGGCTCTGTGTTATTCTTAAACATGATTGTACAACACAACACAAAACACAAGTTGTAGTCCTCTTAACCTACGTATATTATGCCCTCTGATTAGCACACATCATGTAATTAGTGTACAAACCATCCCATTTGTTTATTTGTTGGTATCTCATCTGTAAATTCCAGGTCGGCCTTTCGAGGACATTATTAATTGGATTGAATTGTGAAAGGCTGTCATCACAGAGACCAGAGGCTTGCCAGGGGAGTTGCTCTAATGCCATCCACCCCATGTGGTGTTAGTGTGAGGAGGTGATGTGTGGTTCCTACTTTAGGTTCCTCTCTCTCCATCTGCCTCAAGCAAGCCATCTCTGTCTTGTCAGGCAGTTTCCACTTATTAGCGCTCTTATTAGATGTGACTGGGAGCCACTGCTGAAGTGGCTTATCCCACTTGTAGACAGGCAGGCAGTGTTCAAACATCTCCAGGACAGCAGCAGAAACAAACACCTTCCAAATCAAATCAAAGTGTTTTGAAACTATGCACAGATCATTCTTCCAACAATTGTTAACAGACAGATTATTTCACTTCTAATTCACTCTATCACAATTCAGAAGTTTTTTGTATTTTGAAAATACAAATTACAGCTCTCAAAAGTATCTTGTTACAAAATACATTGGAGTGTAGTTCAGCCTAGTGTAATACAAATGACAAATCACTCAGAAGTCATGTAAATACATATTTCAGAAATATAACAGAAATACTGCCCAGGGAACTTGAAGTTTTTGACCCTCTCCACTGCGGCCCTGTAAACACGGATATGGGCATGCTTTCTCTGCTGTCTCTGCTCTCTTCTGTAGTCCACCATCAGCTCCACGTCCCCAACAGATCTCTGTGGACCAATGCGCTTCACAATCAATTGATTGGTCTGTTGGAGAGATGATTGCTGTTGTTTGTGCACTTTCCATGACAATCCTTTATCTTCAATGCTATTGCAGCCATGGGAGGTCATCAATGAATGGGTCATCTGAGGAAAGCTTCAACAGGCTGAATGGAGTCTTGTTACCTTGTCACCAGCGCCTATAGGGAAAGCCAGCTGTGTACAGTAATTACGAATGTGTTCAACAGCACCTAAATGTCATGTTGTGTGAACTTAATTATTATGCATTGAGAAAACTGCTATTGTCATCATTGAATAAGGATTATAGACTTGGCAGTTCTGCTATTATTGCTGGAAATAATTAAAAGTGGATAAGTAGGGGATAAATCAGAAACAGTCACACTTACATAAAAAGCTTCACAATCCAAAACAAAGATTGAGAAACATTGTTATGCAGTACTTACATTGTATTACTGTAAGGTTCTGTATTTATTGTATTAGTCAACTTTATGTCCAGTTTCGTTGTGTTTTTGAACATAGCCCGTTTTTTGTGTGTTCTTGAACTCTTTCATTTTTGTTCATTGATTTCACCTTTGTTAGTCACTCACCTGATCTCATCTGCTCCTTATTTAGTTCAGTTCATTCTGTTTGTGCCTTTGTGAGGTATTGTTTGTTTTGACTCTACTAAGTCTTTTCCTAGCTTGTTTGTGAGAACCAGTTATAGCCTTCAGTCCTAGTTTTGTTTTACCTGCCTGTTTGCCTAACTGTGTATGACCATTGCCTGACTGTGACTACGATTCCTGCCTTCTGTGAAGGTGAAATAAACACCTGCCGCGCCCTGCGCGTGAATCTACACCTTTTTCTCCCTGAGTATTCATTACAATTACATTGCATAACCATGTCTATACTATTTTGCCAAGAGAGAAACTGTTCTTAGTGCATGAGATGTCCTCCTTCTTGACCCATATCTACTAACCTAACCTAACCTTACTAACCTGTGACTTGGCAGTCATAATCAATTAAAATGCAATTACTGAAGGATGATTCAAAGAAAACTTGCTGAGGAAGTAGCAGAGAATGAGAAAAGGAGCAAAAAAGGAAACAAATACCAAAAAAAGGAACCCCAAACTCAATCAACAAAGGCAGAGTGGAGGACAACAAGGGGAATCAAAGATGGTGCAACTCATTAGGAAGTGGAGAAGAGGATAATCAATCTTCACTTCTTTCCTACATCCAATCAGCAATCAAGAAAATGGCCTAGAGTACCAAGATCACATCAGAGTCTGGAATAGTGACACCTGATAAGAAGAGGGTGCTTATGGAGGGGAAAAACACAGTGAAACTTCCCCGCTTTGAGGACAATACAGTGCCACTGACACGGCCTGCAACAAAAACATGGGGACTCTCCTTCACTGCAGCTGAGGTGAGTAAGACATTTAAACGTGTTAACCCTCGCAAGGCTGCAGGCCCAGACGGCATCCCCAGCCGCGCCCTTAGAGCATGCGCAGACCGCAGACCAGCTGGCCGGTGTGTTTACGGACATATTCAATCAATCCCTATACCAGTCTGCTGTTCCCACATGCTTCAAGAGGGCCACCATTGTTCCTGTTCCCAAGAAAGCTAAGGTAACTGAGCTAAACGACTACCGCCCCGTAGCACTCACTTCCGTCATCATGAAGTGCTTTGAGAGACTAGTCAAGGACCATATCACCTCCACCCTACCTGACACCCTAGACCCACTCCAATTTGCTTACCACCCAAATAGGTCCACAGACGATGCAATCTCAACCACACTGCACACTGCCCTAACCCATCTGGACAAGAGGAATGCCTATGTGAGAATGCTGTTCATCGACTACAGCTCGGCATTCAACACCATAGTACCCTCCAAGCTCGTCATCAAGCTCGAGACCCTGTGGCACGACCCCGCCCTGTGCAACTGGTTACTGGACTTCCTGACGGGCCGCCCCCAGGTGGTGAGGGTAGGCAACAACATCTCCACCCCGCTGATCCTCAACACTGGGGCCCCACAAGGGTGCGTTCTGAGCGCTCTCCTGTACTCCCTGTTCACCCACGACTGCGTGGCCACGCACGCCTCCAACTCAATCATCAAGTTTGCGGACGACACAACAGTGGTAGGTTTGATTACCAACAACGACGAGACGGCCTACAGGGAGGAGGTGAGGGCCCTCGGAGTGTGGTGTCAGGAAAATAACCTCACACTCAACGTCAACAAAACTAAGGAGATGATTGCGGACTTCAGGAAACAGCAGAGGGAACACCCCCTATCCACATCGATGGAACAGTAGTGGAGACGGTAGCAAGTTTTAAGTTCCTCGGCGTACACATCAAAGACAAACTGAATTGGTCCACTCACACAGACAGCATCGTGAAGAAGGCGCAGCAGTGCCTCTTCAACCTCAGGAGGCTGAAGAAATTCGGCTTGTCACCAAAAGCACTCACAAACTTCTACAGATGCACAATCGAGAGCATCCTGGCGGGCTGCATCACCGCCTGGTACGGCAACTGCTCCGCCCACAACCGTAAGGCTCTCCAGAGGGTAGTGAGGTCTGCACAACGCATCACCGGGGAACTACCTGCCCTCCAGGACACCTACACCACCCGATGTTACAGGAAGGCCATAAAGATCATCAAGGACAACAACCACCCGAGCCACTGCCTGTTCACCCCGCTATCATCCAGAAGGCGAGGTCAGTACAGGTGCATCAAAGCTGGGACCGAGAGACTGAAAAACAGCTTCTATCTCAAGGCCATCAGCGGGTTAAACAGCCACCACTAACATTGAGTGGCTGCTGCCAACACACTGACTCAACTCCAGCCACTTTAATCATGGGAATTGATGGGAAATGATGTAAAATATATCACTAGCCACTTTAAACAATGCTACCTAATATAATGTTACATATCCTACATTATTCATCTCATATGCATACGTATATACTGAACTCTATATCATCTACTGCATCCTTATGTAATACATGTATCACTAGCCACTTTAACTATGCCACTTTGTTTACATACTCATCTCATATGTATATACTGTACACGATACCATCCACTGTATCTTGCCTATGCTGCTCTGTAGCATCAATCATTCATATATCTTTATGTACATATTCTTTATCCCCTTACACTGTGTATAAGACAGTAGTTTTGAAATTGTTAGTTAGATTACTTGTTGGTTATTACTGCATTGTCGGAACTAGAAGCACAAGCATTTCGCTACACTCGCATTAACATCTGCTAACCATGTGTATGTGACAAATAAAATTTGATTTGATGATTTGATTTGGTTCAGCCTCCTAGCCAAGAAAGGGATGTCCAGCTCTCAACCAAAACTATTAATCAGAGAGAGAGAGCAGATAGCAGGTAATGACAAAACATAAGAATACTACATGATTTGATAAATGTCTTAAATGGAGAAAATGTATATAACTTTCTCGTCTCCTAAGTGACTGAAAAAAACCTAGTGTTTTGTTGTATGACTAACACATTTTGAATGTCCAAGAGGGGAGAACATCGAAGAGTCTTGCAGGCATTGTTATATAAAAACAGAGGAAGCATTCATTTTCCTGTCAGTCAATCATGCTAAAGTGGTCTGAGATCCCTGAGTAAGATCAAAAGGCATATTTGGAGGACATCTGAATATAAGAAGTTAGGTCCCAAAGTATGACGAGATTAGATCATTGCTTACTGGGTCGAATCTAGATTTTTTTTGTTGATGCCTTAAAGAAACCTGGCTTCGTAGTAACATTTTATATGATTGCTAATTGATGTTCCTGGATACAAATGTTTTAGAAGAAATAGAACCACTGGGAGAGGAGGGGCGTACCAGTAAAAAGTTTTGACTCACCTACTCATTCAAGGCTTTCTCTTTATTTTTACTATTTTATACACACATCAAAACTATGAAATAGCATGTAGTAACTAAAAAAGTGTAAAACAAATCAAAATTTATTTTATATTTGAGATTCTTCAAAGTAGCCACCCTTTGTCTTGATGACAGCTTTGCATCAAGGCAAAAACAATACATGGAGTACTGGACTCGATTAAGTGCAAAGAAGTGAAACATCTATAGAATCTCTATGTGTAAGTGTGTCTCTGTCATCACAAATTAATTGTAATATTCTAGTTGTGTATAATCCCGCTGCATGTGATACTATGTAAAATTAGAAGAACTATTTAAATATTTTAAATCCAAGTCCGAATGGCTGGTTTTGGTGACTTTCCATATCAACAAAATGGAAAAACCGGGCAAAAGCAGTCATGACAAAGCTAGATTTCTGTCAAATGCTTCATGGGCCCACCAGAACCACCAGAAACAGTCAGACAGTATCCTGGCCTCAAAGCATTCGAGGTAAAATGTTTCTAACAAAGCACTAAGATGGTTTGAATCATATCTCAAGAACATGGAAGAAAATGTAGTGATCAATAGCATCAGGTCTACAGCTGGGTGTCCCACAAAGATCGGTTGTAGGTCCGATATTTTTGGTTTATACATAAATTATCTTCATGAGGTATGTCCAGGGGCTACTATTCAGATGTATGCTGATGACACTGTAGTTCGGCAGTTCCCAAACTAAGGGTCGCGACCCACCTGATATGAAAATAGGGTCACAGGAAAAATTCCAAAATCCTGAAAAAAATATATCAAAAAAATATATAATATCTTCTTAGTATCTCAAATTCATTGTAATGTGGTTAACCTTAAAAATCGAAAAGAAAATTATTCTAATTTAAAATGTAAAATTCAACCAGAGCGTGCCCTTAGATCACGACAAGAGGCTGCACTTGACCGTTGCACTTGAATCATTTCTACAGTGAATGGCTTAGTGTGAAACCACACACTATTGCAGAGTCTTTGATATTACCGGCCACAATTGATATGGTGAAAACAGTGTGTGGGGAGGCAGAGGCACAGAAACTCACATCAATACTTTTGTCAAATAACACTGTTAAACAAATAATTTATGCTATTGCTAACAATCAAGAGGAAACCGACTGAACAACAAACTCCCCAGCTTATGGTCTCCTGAGAGGGCGGAGATGCCCATGTACTGACTTTTGTTCGCTATACATATCGGGGGATGCTATTCACGAGGACATATTGTTCTGTCTCACGATTCCCGAGAATGAATGGGCACAGGAGATGTGCTGTGTGGCTATGGTGATCCAAAACAGATTCAATGGGGTCGTATAGTGGGCTTTTGCACAGATGGGGCTCCATCTATGTCGTGACGGTGGGCAGGGCCTCTGCACTCTAGTTATTAATGTGTCTCCCTCTGCCATATGGATGCATTTTATGATACACTGAGAGCAAATGGCGTCAAAAGAGCTGAGCACAACACTTGGAGATACAGTATATTGCAGCTGGTAACTTCAATTGTAAACTACATCAAACCACATCCACTGCGTGCACGCTTGTTCGCAAAACTATGCGGAGATATGGGATCAGAGCATGACCATGTTCTATTTGATACCGATGGTGATTATTGAGGGGGAATGTTGGAAATATTGAGAGAGGAACTGTTGTCATTCACAATGGGTGTAAAAAATAAAAACAGACTTGCTTGACTTTCTGTGTGCTGAAAATAATGTCTCTCTTTGCCTATGTAACAGACTTATTTGGGAAACTGAATGAGCTGAACGCAAGCATGCAGGGAAAATACAAAATCATTCTACAGATGAGTGAGCAAATTAGTGGATTCAGCGGAAATAATTATTATTGGAGAGAGAGTCTTTCAAAAGCGAAACATGCCCCCTTCACTCGGCTGTGTATGTTTCTAACAGAAAACAGCATCAGTAAGTGTCCCACACGAGGGATGACTGCTCACCTCCAACGCTTGGAAGAGCACTTTGGGACTTACTTCCCAATCCATTTGACTATGATCCTGGCTCAGTTGACATGCCAGCAAGTGAAATGGAACAGTTGATTGAGCTGTCATGTGACCGAATCCATTCACGGGTCACTACGGAGGAGTTTTAGTTCCTGACTCAAAGGGAATACCCTGCCGTGTTAAAATGCTGTGTTAAAAGCACTGAACTCGGAACTGGGAACTTGGAAATCTCAAACTTCTGATTTCAGTGCGTTCAAGACAACTGAAGACAAAACTAGCTCCGACTGGGAAAAATCGTTTGGAATGATCATCTAACTCGCAATTCCAACTTGGGAACTCTTCTGACTTTCCGACCTGAAGACCACTGACATCATGGTACCCTTCGTCAGCTCATATCTGTCTGAAGCTGGAGTCAGTGCTCTCGTCTGCATTAAAACCAAACATCCATCCAGGTTGGATGTGACAGCTGAGATGAGATGTGCACTGTCAACCATGCCCCCTGACTTCGATAAGCTTTGACACCGACATGCATCAAGCACACCCATCTCATTAGTGGTGGAGCGATAAGATACATTAATTTGCAATTGACTGTCAAAGTAGCCCCACATTAAAAGTATGCGATGGTGAGTTGAGAAGACAGTCAGAAATACTGTTAGAATGTATTTCAATTGACTGCCATAGCCCCAAATAAAAAAGTCTACATTGGATGTTAATTGCATATTTTTTTTGCACATGGTTGGGGTCACAAGAATGTTCAAATATCAAAATGGGGTCATGGGCCAAATGTTTTTGGAAACCCTTGCTGTAGTTTAAGTGGCAGGAAAAACATGTCTTGCAGTTACTTATTTGTTGACACAACATATGGTTTCTAGTGTAGAATGGCTTGATAACTCATGCTTGACATTGAATATCAAGAAGACTTTTGTGATTTGCATTTCCTCCAGAAAACAGCAAATGGTAGAGTCACTCAACATTATGATCAAAGGAGAGCAAATCAGGCAGATGTTCTAATGTTCAATATCACAGAATCATTTTAGACTCAGCTTAAGTTTGATAAACATGCAAAGAAAATCAATAGAACAGTGAAAACAAGTCTCAACTGTTTTAGGTGATTAATTTGATACTGCACTTATGTTTCTACACACAATGATGATTTCACAAATATCCTACTTCAAATTGGGTTAAACATGTGATCACTTATAGACCTCTTATTAATAGGGTTTCTGGACACAGATAATGCCATGTTCTGGACTGGAGGGCGATGGCTATTATCCATCGGGCTTGGTCATTTAGTTCTGGCCTTGGTCTGGGGCGATGTTTTTGTAACTATGTTTAGTTTTTGTTTGTTATTGTTTTCATGTATATGTACAGTATTGTGTGCATGTACAGTACCAGTCAAAAGTTTGGACACACCTACTCATTCAAGGGTTTGTCTTTATTTTTTTACTCTTTTATACATTGTAGAATAATAGGGAAGATATCAAAACTATGAAATAACACATATGGAATCATGTAAGCAACAAAATGTTAAACAAATCAAAATATATTTAACATTTGCGAATCTTCAAAGTAGCCACCATTTGCTTTGATGACAGCTTATCACACTCTTGGCATTCTCTCAACCAGCTTCATGAGGTAGTCATCTGGAATGCATTTCAATTAACAGGTGTGCCTTGTTAAAGTTATTTTGTGGAATTTCTTTCCTTCTTAATGAGTTTGAGCCAATCAGTTGTGTTGTGTCAAGGTAGGGGGGTATACAAAACATAGCCCTATTTGGTAAAAGACCAAGTCCATATTATGGCAAGAACAGCTCAAATAAACAAAGAGAAATGACAGTCCATCATTACTTTAAGACATGAAGGTCAGTCAATCCGGGAAAAAAGTTTCTTCAAGTGCAGTCGCAAAAACCACCGAGCGATATGATGAAACTGACCGCAACAGAAAAAGAAGACCCAGTTACTTCTGCTGCAGAGGATAAATTCATTAGAGTTGACTGCACCTCAGATTGCAGCCCAACTAAATGATTCACAGAGTTCAAGTAACAGACACATCTCAACATCAACTCGACAACGGAGACTGCGTGAATAAGGACTTCATGGTCTAATTGCTGCAAAGAAACCACTACTACAGGACACCAATAAGAAGAAGACACTTGCTTGGGCCAAGAATTACAAGCAATGGACATTAGACCAGTGGAAATCTGTCCTTTGGTCTGATGAGTTCAAATTTGAGATTTTTGGTTCCAACCTGTGTCTTTGTGAGACTCAGAGTAGGTAAACGGATGATCTCCGCATGTGTGGTTCCCACCGTGCAGCACGGAGGAGGAAGTGTGATGGTGTGGGGGTGCTTTGCTGGTGACACTGTTGCTGATTTATTTAGAATTCAAGGCACACTTAACCAGCATGGCTACCACAGCATTTTGCAGCGATACGACATTCCATCTGGTTTGCTCTTAGTGGGACTATTTGTTTTTCAACAGGCCAATGACCCAACACACCTAAAGGCTGTGTAAAGGCTATTTGACCAAGAAGGAGAGTGATGGAGTGCTGTGTCAGATGACACTGGCCTCCACAATCACCCGACCTCAACCCAATTGAGATGGTTTGGGATGAGTTGGACCGCAGAGTGAAGGAAAAGCAGCCAACAAGTTCTCAGAATATGTGGGAACTCCTGAAAAGCATTCCAGGTGAAGCTGGTTGAGAGAATGCCAAGTGTGTGCAAAGCTGTCATCAAGGCAGAGGCTGGCAACACTTTTTTTGGTTACTACATTATTCTATATGTGTTATTTCATAGTTTTGTAGAATGTAGAAAATAGTCCAATTAACTTTTGACTGGTATTGTATATCTGTAGGTATGTGTATTTATTTATTTTATTTTGTTTAGTTTCTTTTTCTTGTCATTTTAATGTTTATCTAGGGCCGGGCACTGCAAATTAGCTCAAGCTAATGTGTTATGGTACAATGCATCTTACTGTTGTAAATGACAATGTGCCAATGTTATTGCATCTGTGCCTACTCAAAAAAACTTTTAGAATAATAATAAACAAAAGTTCAATATTAGCTGCCCCTTTGGAATAAAATGGCCATTACTGTTGCCCTATTAACAGTGCAGAGAACATTAGGCCAATGTTTCAAACAGACAGAGAGAATAATCTTAACTTAATTTAAACTTTAAGTTAATTCTCTAGAATTGTTCTTAACTTGTGAATTAAATCTATTATTTTTGAATGTTATTTTCATTGCCAGATCTGTGAAACACAATATTATCCAATGAAAATGGATGTTGAAGGGTGAAACTCTGTCTTCTATTAAATTGAATTTCCTCTGAGGATGGTAACTGTAGTTGGAAACAATCTCTTCATTTGATATCAATTTGATTGAATTATAATTTTCCTTGTTTTGTTGGACACCATTATAAAATGTATGGCTAAGGAAGAGCTGAATTGCAGAGCACAAAGAATCAGTGAAAGGTGAAAATGAACCGTATTGTGTTACCCTGAGTATGAGCTCATCTTCTTCAGGGTAAGAAAATATAGACAAAATATTAAGTGCCAAGTCAATGTCAAAGTTGTCACAGTGAATGCATTTACCCAGCAGAGTAGAAGTACTGAGCTGAGGCGCCTGCGATTATTTATGAGTTAGTGGATCCTCCTATCCTGAGGCAGAGAGTTGGTTGAGGAAAGCAATAAGTGTGTCTGTATACGTGTGAGCATGGAGACATACACACACACAACAGATGGAATCTAGTCAGCATCACATTCTTTTGGAAAAACTTGTTTTTCTAGACAAATGTAGTGTTTTTTTAACATCAGGCCTGTTACTTGGTGATCCAATAAGTGCTGTTTGGTCCTGCTTAGGTAGCAGACTGTGATCTGATTGCTGTTGATAGCATTAGCCTGTGGCTAGCAAGTCTCAAAATGTCACTTTGAGAAATCTGGGAGTTATACTGCTTTACTGCAATTTCCCTGCTATGCTGTTTAAGGCGGAAAGACGCAACACACTAACGAGGCTTTACCAATTTTTGTGACATACAGTTGAAGTCGGAAGTTTACGTACACCTTAGCCAAATACATTTAAACTCAGTTTCACAATTCCTGACATTTAGTCCTAGTACAAATTCCCTGTCTTAGGTCAGTTAGGATCACCACTTTATTTTAAGAATGTGAAATGTCAGAATAATAGAGAGAATGATTGTTTTATTTCAGCTTTTATTTCTTTCATCACATTCCCAGTGGGTCAGAAGTTTACATACACTCAATTAGTATTTGGTAGCATTGCCTTTAAATTTTTTAACTTGGGTCAAACGTTTCGGGTAGCAATCCACAAGCTTCCACAATAACTTGGGTAAATTTTGGCCCATTCCTCCTGACAGAGCTGGTGTAACTGAGTCAGGTTTGTAGGCCTCCTTGCTCGCACATGCTTTTTCAGTTCTGCCAACACATTTTCTATAGGATTGAAGTCATGGCTTTGTGATGGCCACTCCAATACCTTGAATTTGTTGTCCTTAAGCCATTTTGCCACAACTTTGGAAGTATGCTTGGGGTCATTGTCCATTTTGAAGACCCATTTTAGACCAAGCTTTAACTTCCTGACTGATGTCTTGAGATGTTGCTTCAATATATCCACGTAATTTTCCTTTCTCATGATGCCATCTATTTTGTGAAGTACACCAGTCCCTCCTGCAGCAAAGCACCCCCACAACATGATGCTACCACCCCAGCGCTTCACGGTTGGGATGATGTTCTTCGGCTTGCAAGCCTCCCCCTTTTTCATCCAAACATAACGATGGTCATTATGGCCAAACAGTTCTATTTCAGTTTCATCAGACCAGAGGACATTTCTCCAAAAATGACAATCTTTTTCCCCATGTGCAGTTGCAAACTGTAGTCTAGCTTTTTTAATGGCGGTTTTGGAGCAGTGGCTTCTTCCTTGCTGAGCGGCCTTTCAGGTTAGGTCGATATAGGACTTGTTTTACTGTGGATATAGATACTTTTGTACCTGTTTCCTCCAGCATCTTCACAAGTTCCTTTGCTGTTGTTATTGGATTGATTTGCACTTTTCGCACCAAAGTACATTCAACTCTAGGAGACAGGACACATCTCCTCCCTGAGCAGTATGATGGCTGCATGGTCCCATGGTGTTATTCTTGCGTACTACTGTTTGTACAGATGAACATGGTACCTTCAGGTGTTTGGAAATTGCTCCCAAGGATGAACCAGCTGTTGGTCTTGGCTAATTTCTTTTGATTTTCCCATGATGCCAAGCAAAGAGGCACTGAGTTTGAAGGTAGGCCTTGAAATACATCCACAGGTACACCTCCAATTGACTCAAATTATGTCAATTAGCCTATCAGAAGCTTCTAAAGCCATGACATCATTTTCTGGAATTTTCCAAGCTGTTTAAATGCACAGTCAACTTAGTGGATGTAAACTTCTGACCCACTGGAATTGTGATACAGTGAATGATATGTGAAATAATCTGTCTGTAAAAAATTGTTGGAAAAATGACTTGTGTCATTTAATGACTCCAACCTAAGTGTATGTAAACTTCCGACTTCAACTGTATCTTTCAAGCCACTCACTATCTTTACGAGTGCCCAGCTTTTGTGCTTATACACATATTTAAAGTGACAAAGGCTAACAAAACCCAATATAATCAATGCTCTGATTCACTACCAAACTGATATTTCATCACAGAGAACGAGAGAGGGAGCAAAAGAGAGAAGAGACAGATGGGGTAGAGAAGGAAGCAAAGATGAAGAGAGTCAGGAAGATGCTGTGCAGTTTTTTCGGAATGTTAGTTATGAAATCAATGCTGGAAGAATTACTTAAAAGGAATACATTGGTTGGTAGGTAGTAAAATAAAGGCTAGATTTCGTATTTGGTGAATTTGACAAGAAACACATCCATAATTTAGATGTGATGTCAATATGAGAATTCAACCAGTGATGGCTTATCTTATTATAATGTTTACAACGGTTCATTAGAGTACATAATTTTAAAAAGTGTCTTACACTGTTACTGTTTGAGTGCACATTATGTTCTCAGCAGCTCCTTCAGTATAGACAGCTGTAGAACAAAAGGAATTTCTGCATCAGAGTGTATAGTAGCAGACTGAGGAGTATTGCTTATGGAAGATGGCCCTTGTTTATCTCCTCACACCAAGTCATAAGCTGAAGCTGCATTATACAGCTCTGGCCATTACAATGTTGCAGATACTGTGAAGCAAATGGTGTCACCCTCTGCGTCACAATGGGATTTGATTAGCTCTTAGCGTCCGTTGCTAGGGCCGTTGCTAGAACTTGACAAATTCTGGCTACATAATGAACATTAAAAAATCTATAACATTCGTTGCTATGCTGGTTTCTATGTTCTGATTGCATTGATTAGAAGAGGCGTGCAGAGAGGCACTTGCAGTCAAAATACAGAGTAAAATGGGATAAAGTGAATGGAAATTATTGCAGAGATCAGCTTTGTTTACGTAGCAGGGATAAAGAGTACACCCATTTATTTGACTGCAGTGATCTCCAAAATGTTTATTGACATAGCAACGGACACTAAGAGCTAATCAAATCCCATTGTGACGCAGAGGGGGACAGTATTTGGCATGACAGGCCACTTCAGTATGGTGCATACCGTATGTGAGGAGAGGTCTGTGGAGACTAGAGGTCTATGGTCCAGGATTTAAAGCGTATTAACTTGATTTCAAGCCTGTGTATTGACCCCTGTCTGGCTGAATCAACCTGCTGTGTGCACCAGAGCCTGGCAGTCCTCTTATCAAGAGTAAGCCCTTCTCTTTGTTCACCGGCCACAGGGCGGGATGCCTCCAGAGTCTATGTCAGACTTCAAATGGAGTAAGGCTTTATCTTTCAACTTTTTGGCTCCCGGTCCTCGACCACTATGATCTTTTACTTCAAAATAAATGTTCTCTGTCCATTGGCCTGGGTTAACCATACCACTTTTTGAGATTGATTACTCACTCACTCAGTCAGTCAGTCTTCAATCCACTAGCCCCTCATTCTCTGTTACAGAATGCCATTAATACACTGTGTTATGATACTCTGCTAGATAATCTGCATAAAGTCATTAAAGGTCCAACCTATCCGTTTTTCTCTCAATATCAAATCATTTCTGGGTAACGATTAACTACCTTACTGTCATGGTTTTCAATGAAAATGGTAAAAGAGAAACAAAAATAGCTTCTTAGCAATGAGCAATTTCTCAAACAAGAATTTTGCTATGACTTTCCAGGAGTGGTTTGAGTTGGGAGGGGAAAATTGAAAACTAGCTGTTATTGGCAGAGAGATTTGGAACTATCTTTCTTATTGGTGTATTAATTAATTGATTGCCAGAGGATGTCAGCAGACAGGCCAAAACTCCATCCCACCAAAACAGCCTGACATTTCAGACAGTATTTTTAAACAGCTCTTACACTAAAAGGGTAAAATTTTCACAAATTCACAATATTATTCCAACCTCATGGTGTGGAAAACACAGGGAAATCACGTATTTGACTGCACTGGGTCTTTAAAAAAAATGCACAAGAATGTGGATCGTATGAAATTCTACATCATGAAAAGTTGTATTTTTCAAAAGCTTTGTGATGACATAATCTCAGCCAGCACACAATTTCATGTCAGGTTTCAGCAGTAAATGCTCCATTCAGGGTCTGCAGCTCACAAACTCATGACTCACTGTGATTTTCTTCATCTTCCTTTCAGAGGCGTAACTAATCAGAGGACATTGTGTCCCAGTCAGACTGCCCCGGCAATGATGTGGACGCTGTATTTGATTACCAATTTAGCCGTATCACATCAGAAGATGAGACACCCCTATGCTAGCATCTTAATAATAGCTATAAATATTCCATGACCAAGACGGGGAGTCGGGGACGTCATTGAGGGGCAGGGGGATGTTGGAGTTCATATCGGTTGCTCCGCTGTATTTTGATTTAAGTTGCATTCAATGAAATAATTATGTGACACATGCTATTCTCCCGCAGCAAAGAGCCATAATATGATTGGGGTATAGTCACTGTGTGCACTGTATGGCTCTGCTACATCCAAACTGGCATTGAATGGGGAAACATAAGAGTAGTTTTGTAACGGTTTTCTTTAGGTGAAGTAGAGGCGGACCAAAATACAGTGTGGTGGTTATTCATGTTTTGAATAAAGACAACTATACATGAACAGACTAAACAAAACAAGAAAATTGAAAACCTAAACAGTCCTATCTGGTGCAAACACAGAGACAGGAACAAGGACAATCACCCACCAAACCCAACACAAAACAGGCTACCTAAATATGGTTCCCAATCAGAGACAATGACTAACACCTTCCTCTGATTGAGAACCATATCAGGCCAAACATAGAAATAGACAAACCAGACACACAACATAGAATGCCCAACCAGCTCACGTCCTGACCAACACTAAAACAAGGAAAACACATACGAACGATGGTCAGAACGTGACAAGTTTATCCATAAACTGTCTGTAATAGCTTTCTGTTGCTCAATTGGTATAGCAGAAAAGGTGGAATAGGTGGCTTTTAAGGCCATCATAGCTGTAGTGTTATTGTTGTGCTCAAATATGAATTTCAACTATTTCAAATACCATAGTTTAGAGATTGGATCTTTGCAAATTTTCTAAAGTAAAGGGTAGCGCTGCATGGAGTGTCCACTGCCTTAAAAGACAATGTGTATTGTGTGTGGATATCTCGTTTAATCAGAAAGTCTCAGCTCAGTGAGATAACAGACCCCATTATGTGTTATGTTTATTGATTAGCAATGAAAGGGAAGGATGGGAGTCCTTAATTGGAGTAAATTGTAATTTTAATGGCAAAGAAAATGAATTGATTGATGGCTATTGATTTTGGCCCCAGATGAATCCACATTTGTGTAGTCAAGGTTTGATCTGGTCTGTCAATATTTAGACATGTCCATGTGCATGCAGATAGCATGGTTCAGGTCTAACTGATGACATCATCATTAACATCTACTGGTAACCATCTTCATATTAATCTACCAGGCTCCTGGCCAGCCAGGTAGAATCAACTTCTGTTAACCATGGCCACACCATCCAACTGCTGATGTCAAATGTAGCTGATCTGGGTGTAGCTCAAGCGGGACTTGATATGGCAACCTTGCTTCAGTCCAACATCTAAGCAATTTTCCCAAATGGGATGAAACTATGGATGGAACAGCTGGTGTTTAGGATGTAACATGGTATGTTTACTCCATCTCAGTTAATGTACCATGTCTTACATTTATTTTGATGGGATCGATTCTGAAAATAAGCCTCTGTAAATTCCAGAAGATATATTGCTGCTATTTGAATGAGAAGAAAACGCCTTCTGGGTATTTTGCCCTTTGCTTGATTGCTTGATGTTCTCACTGTTAAATCAAAATGGAAATATTGATGTGAGAAGAGGAGGAATTTGCTTAATGTGATGTCAAATAGGAATGATATAATCTAATTAGATGCCTGGCTGATATTCAGAGAACTCATTAATTCATATTTATTGATGTAATGAACAAACATTAAAGTGGCAATCAGCAGTTGAAACAATAAAAAAACATCTCCCTACCTCTCTTTCTTTAAAAAGCTGAGGGGTGGGACTGGAGAAATGTAACCACTCTCAAATTCATAGACAGAGCTATGGATACAAGGACCGGGGGAAGAAGAAAAATCTGTTGGAAATAGAAACTAAGTAATAAATAAATGTCAAAATTGTGTTAGCTAATTGATGCCTGGTTAGCAATGTCATGTTTTATGGGATAGAGTGAAACATATTTTCTTGCTATATCAGTATCAACCTGTCAGTGCCACTGACTAGTTAGCTAGTGGTTAGTGCTCAGCTAGCTAGCTAACGTTATCGATCATATTTTTGCACAATTAATGTGATAACTAGCTAGCTAACTAATGATTTGCCCTATATTTTAAACGCTTATATTTTTTGGTGAAGAAGTTGCTGTTTTTTTTATACTAATGTGCATGGAAATATGCTAGCATGACTGTTCAGTAGCTAGCACAACAGCTAAGGTTGCTAATGTTATGAGTATCCTCTTTTAGTGAAATACTTACACTGTCATCTCTAACATGTAGGCTCAGCATTCCCAAACAGTCCCATTACAAGTCAAGTCATAATGTTGAACAAACTTAAATTGAAATGACTTTACCTGTTGTCCTCTGATTTTTGTCCCTATGTCAGAGATAATGATATTTTTTTTATTTCACCTTTATTTAACCAGGTAGGCAAGTTGAGAACAAGTTCTCATTTACAATTGCGACCTGGCCAAGATAAAGCAAAGCAGTTCGACACATACAACAACACAGAGTTACACATGGAGTAAAAACAAACATACAGTCAATAATACAGTAGAAAAATAAGTCTATATCCAATGTGAGTAAATGAGGTGAGATAAGGGAGGTAAAGGCAAAAAAAGGCCATGGTGGCGAAGTAAATACAATATAGCAAGTAAAACACTGGAATGGTAGATTTGCAGTGAAGAATGTACAAAGTAGAGATAGAAATAATGGGGTGCAAAGGAGCAAAATAAATACAGTAGTGGGAGAGGTAGTTGTTTGGGCTAAATTATAGATGGGCTATGTACAGGTGCAGTAATCTGTGAGCTACTCTGACAGCTGGTGCTTAAAGCTAGTGAGGGAGATAAGTGTTTCCAGTTTCAGAGATTTTTGTAGTTAGGGAAATTTCCATAGGGAAATGCTATTGTTTTTTTGCACGAGACAAACACTTGCACAATATGGCCGAGCCTTGGCTGAATTATCAGCCTTACTGTATATCATAGCGATAAAAGACTAATCAACTGTTTCAGAGAAAAGCATGGCCACCTGTTTTCAAATGAATATCTCTGTTCTTCCTCAAAGTTTTTGTTTTTATAATTATATCATTGTATAATGATAAAGGCAACTGTAGCCTACAGTTTGTCAAATATTATGACACATTTTCCCTTGAAGGTTTTCATTTTAATTTTAGCTTAAATTCTTTATATTGGGGTGGAGCTCGTTTCATTGTTATGGTTTCCCTTTTCATAATGTGTGATGTATAAATGAGGTATTGATGTTGGCTTTCAGAGTTGTTTGCTTAGTTTTGTCAACACAAGACAGTTCACTCTCCATTAATTGACTTTCAGTTTAAGTTCCTGTTGAGCAAATGTATACCGTACCATAAGTGGCAATAAGAGACTTCAGGGTTCAACTATGGTATGATAGCTTGTATTTTGCACACTGAGACAACATTCAGATTGTCATTCAGACTGTTTCAACAATGGCCTGCAGAGGTATCCCTACTGCATCTTTTCTGATATTGTTCGGAACTTGCTGAAAGCATGAATAAAACATTCAGTATCACGAATATGAAAAACTTGTTTCTACCAAAGTAGAGCACAATTCTGTACAGTTATACTGTATATGTTTGTCTGCTTCCTATGTACAACTTTTATATTATTCAGTTCATCAGGTATAGTAACGGCTGCCATTTATTCTGACCTAGTGAAACATGGGAAGCTTTTGACAGGTATACCACCTAAACTAAAAAAGGTAATGAATCCCCTTGTGAGTGTCTCTGAACACAAAACACAATTGCTGATGTCCCAGTTTTTTAACCTTTATTTAACCAGGCAAGTCAGTTAAGAAAAATTCTTATTTACAATGACGGCCTACCCTGACCAAACCCTCCCCTAACCTGGACGACGCTGGGCCAATTGTGAGCCGCCCTATGGGACTCCCGATCACGGCCGGTTGTGATACAGCCCAGGATCGAACCAGGGTCTGTAGTGTTGCCTCTAGCACTGCAATGCAGTGTCTTAGACCGCTGTGCCACTCGGGAGAAGTCCACCAACAAGTACTGGAAATAATAGAACCCTATGACAAATCTGGGAAACCAGGCTCGGTATTCATAGCTGACTATGAAAAGGCTTTTGATAAAGTACGACTGGAATTGATATATACAGTACCAGGACACACCTACTCATTCAATGTTTTTTATTATTTTTTATTATTTTCTACATTGTAGAAAATTCCACCAGTCTGCTAATGGACAGACCTATTGTCAATCTGCCTATCGGTAGACATTGTCTTCATGGGTAAAAGACAGAGAGAGTCCTGTCTCATCCCACCCCTGCTCTGCAGTATTCACGATCAGAAGCATTGTAACGTGTTGTAAAAGCTCTGTATTGCAAGGCGACAGGCTTTGCAACACTGCCTGTCTAAAGCCTCATCTGCACCATAGCAGTGGGAAGTGGCATCCTTAGAGTGTGAATAAAAGATAATATCACAAGCCTGACCAAGACACTATCTGTCAATCTCTGGCCTTTGTTTAGTCTTGGTGGTATTATAAATGAGATTGAACTGTGACTCCTGTCAGACAGCCAGAGAGGAAGTTATTCTCTCTCACACCTGAGCTCTGTATTGGAAATAATACTGCTAGTCTACCTAGGCGTCTCAAATGGTATTGTCCTTCCATATTCAGTGCTCTCCTTTAAGCTAGAGCCCTATGTTTTAGGCAACTTGCCTATACAGCTGTACAGTTAGTTATTCACCGCTACAGTCTTCATTTTTTTAACCATGAACTATAGGTCAATCAATCCAGACTGAAGTAATGTATATAGACAACTAAAACCTAATGACACTATTGTTTAGCTCAATAAATTAATAAATGTTGTTGACTGTCAGCTGAACTGAAAGAGCTTAAATCTTGAGGAGATCTGTATAAGGCAAATATTGAGACGTGCGCTGATGTCTGAAAGTCTGAGAGTCAAACTGAGGGATAAATTGTGTTTTCCTCAGTGCTCTGTAGTAGTAGACACTTTTGATGACAACAGCTACATCCACTTCTCTAAACTGATTTAATTCCAAGTTGAAGTAAAAAAATTATCCTGAGATGTTGTCTTTGTTGTGTATAAAGATTTGTAGAGTTTTTTTGAGCAGTTGAGTTGAGGATCAATGTGCCTTGTCAAACTATGGCATGCACATATTTTGTATTTAGGCAGAAGAATAAATAACTATGGATTGGTCAGTCCAAAAGCAGATGTACCATAACAATAGCATTTCTGACATGGTGTAAAATCTGTGGATGAATTCATAGAGAATTGTATTTTATCATAGAACCACACTCCAGACCCAAACGTTCACAAATAGTTTACAAGATCAAGTGTAATATATTATGAAAGTAAAGCAAACTGGATGGAATATGGGGAAAAATGCACCAAATAAATGTTTTAATCTTCAACATAGAAATGCTACCAAAAATGATTTATTGCAATTTATTACAAATAACGGGTCCCCAATGATTCCCCAAACAATATTTTGAAAGAAGAAGCATATTAAGAAGTATATTAAGCATATGTTTTTGTTTCAGACTCCTCAATCTCCACTAACTGAAGTGAATTGTATGGATTTCTTTTCTATTAATAATATAAAATTAACAGCTGTACAGAAAGACTCATGTGAAGTACCAGATTACGGAGGAGGAACTGGTTGATGCAATTAAAGCATATAAGCCTGGGAAAACTGCAGGGCTGGATGGCACACCAGTGGCTGTATACCATACCTTTTTTGATATACTCAGAGGAGCGTGTTTTAACCACTCCTATAAAAATTGAAGATGATCAGATATTCAATAAGAAGGTTTCATTTCATTATTACTGAAACAGTATACAATTGGTAAATATAAAGATTCAGACCATTTAAAAAATTGGAGGCCCCTTACACTTCACTGTTGTGATGCGAAAATTCTAGCAAAATGAATAGCTCATAGAATTAAAAAAGTATTGTCAGATATTTTTACATGAATGATACATTGGAGGTAATATAAGACAAGTACTGGAAATCTGTTTTATATGTGTTATTTAATCATTTTCATGTCTTCACTATTATTCTACAACATAGAAAATAGTCAAAATAAAGGAAAACCCTTGAATGAGTAGGTGTGTCCAAACTTTTGACTGGTAGTGTATGTTTATGTACATGTAATGTATATTTACAAAAAAATATATGGCGGGGTTGGAAATGATGCAGAGAATTACATTGATGGAAGCTACAATCTATCTACAATATTAAAGATGATCTATCCCCCCCCCAAAAAAAACCCCACTACAAATCAAATTGGTGACTGATACTGTACATTGCTTTGTTGATTTGTTTTAAAGATTATTCCACAGAAAATAAAGCTTTATCTTCATAATAGGCCAGCAACCAGGCATATTACTGCAGATAAATGAGAAGTAGATTCTAGTGGGTGTTCTCTTCTTTGTTAAAATTAATTTGCACTCCTGAGCAGGCAGGACCATGAGTCCCTCCACACTCAATATTGAAATGGAGGGTCTCGTTGTGGTGTTGGTTGTCCTAAAACTGTGAGGTGGGGATTAGTTGACTCATTCATGCACATTAAAATGGATCACAACTGACATCTTGTAAGGTCATTTCAAGTGTGTTGTGAAAAAGGACTACTGGCATGATACATTAAACATGGTGGCTGAGGAGACATCCACTGCACAGGGGCTGTAACACCAGACAGATGCTAGAAATGCAGATGCCAAAGCCAGAGGGTGTCTTGCATCGCAGGATGAATCAAATGTATTTTATTTTATGAATATACCTCTACATGTTTTGAAGCAGTTTTTTTGGGTGCCCTGAAAAACAGGCAAATCCTTGACAAAGTTCTTATAGACACCCAATTACAAATAGACAGGGTCAACGTGTAAACAGACTCGCTTCAATCCTTCAAACAACAAGACTAGACAGTTTCCTCTTGAGACAAAAGACACGTTATAAAAGCACTTAATAACCTTACCACAACCCTTCACAAAATCATTCATCGGCAGAAGTATCCACTGATTATGACAGCATCGCCAGAATAGATAGAGGGACATTAGCTTTGGCAGATAACCTGCATTTTGGTTCCAATATCACCTGTATAATTGCTCCCAAAAGTGGATTCTTGATTGTCTGCCCTCTTTCAGTCATTCACTTATTTCAAATACCTGAGTCAGCGGGATTATCAGAGGTCACGGACGCTATTGGCTCGTTCCATTTGATTTAAATCCCTTTTTGACTGCACCCCTTTTGATTTGAATGAAACTTACCATACCATGTTAGAAATTGTCAGAAAGTGACTTTTTGGACCTGAATGCCAAAACATTCAGGAGATAGAAGTGGTCAAAGTTGGCCCATTTTGCACACCCATCATACCATGAGACATCCATGTCTTCATCACTGGAAAATATTAACTGTTGAGTTTGCTATCATTTAAAAGCTTAACAGAGTTGTCAAAATATTGAATAATTTCTTTCTAAATGTTTTTCTTCAATAAAAGTCAATTATCTAAAAGCGCATAAACTCAGATATTGTATGTTGTTGTTGCTTATATTGTTGTAAAGTGACTTTCTGACCACTTCTACCATACGCAAATATGTATGGAACGTTTTGTTTCAATTAAAAGGGGGCGGTCAAAAAGTGATTGAAATCAAATGGAACAAACATATTGTCTTTTTTAGCATCAACGACTGCTGTGAGAGAGGCTGGTAATATCCCCTGCCGGTTTGACAGACTTACACCTAACTCCTCCAGACCCATCTTTGGCAGATCCTTATTTTATCCCCTCTCAAATTCAGCGCACATTTTTCACTGTGACAATGTTGTTGATCACCGGGGAGACAAACTCCCAGCCCTAGCTGCAATGCCATCATTCATAGATCCAGATCTGGGAAGCGGTAGGTGAAACATGTTCATGTATTTCATAGTGTCATTCGTCTTGCCAACAGAGCACCTTATCAGAACTATCAGTGCCATATTTACTGGCTCCCTGACAGGGCCTCCCTGTATGTAGAAAATGGAGAATCAATTCTAGTCTCCCAAAGAAATGACGCCTTCTGCTTTATTCTGTCCCTTTTGGCCTGCCGGGCGGCAGCATAGCAGCGGCAGCGTAGCCTAGTGGTTAGAGCGTTGGACTAGTAACCGGAAGGTTGCAAGTTCTCACCCCCCCTGTGCTGACAAGGTACAAATCTGTCGTTCTGCCCCTGAACAGGCAGTTAACCCACTGTTCCTAGGCTGTCATTGAAAATAAGAGTTTGTTCTTAACTGACTTGCCTAGTTAAATAAAGGTAAAATAAATATCCAAGCTGAAGCTCTCATAACCAAGATAAAGCTCTCTTAACCAAGATGATGTTAAACCAAACTGAAGATCTCATTACAAAGCTGATGTTATAACCTAGCTGATGTTATAACCAAGCTGATATTATAGCCACGGTGAAGCTCTCAATTAACATCAGGATTGAATAACCATGTAAGGTTACATTTACGAATTCATTGCCAGACTAAAAAAATATTGTTATTGTTGACTGTTGACTGATTAAAGCTTAAGAAATGAAAGAATATGGCTTCTGGCAGCGCGTGCAATAAAATCTCTTCAATTGGTGTTTTTTCTGTAATGAAAAGGTATTGCCGCATTCTCTTCAACCAATTGAAAGGCATATCCATAGCAGCAAAAGGCATAATCTAGATTCAAGTCTTAACTTTTTGGACAACTGCCATTCGCATTATTGAGTAGCTGTCCAAAGACAGAACATTTACAGTGGCTTGTGAAAGCATTCACACCCTTGGAATTGTTCCTATTTTGTTGCCTTACAACCTGGAATTAAAATGTTTTGGGGGGTTTGTATCATTTAATTTACACAACATGCCTACCACTTTGAAAAAGCAAAATATTTTTTATTGTGAAGAAAACACGAAATAAGAGAAAAAAAACAATCTTGAGCATGCATAACTATTCACCCCCCAAAATCAATACTTTGTAGAGCCACTTTTGCAACAATTACAGCTACAATTACACATTCAAGTTGGATGGGTTCTGTTCCAATCTTTAAGTCATACCACAGATTCTGAATTGTTGAGTTCTGGGCTTGGACTAGGCCATTTCAAGACATTTAAATCTTTCCCCTTAAACCACTCGAGTGTTGCTTTAGCAGTATGCTTAGAGTCATTGTCCTGCTGAAAGGTGACCTCCATCCCAGTCTCAAATCTCTGGAAGACTGAAACAGGTTTCCCTCAAGAATTTCCCTGTATTTAGCGTCATCCATTATTCCCTCAATTTTGACCAGTTTCCCAGTCCCTGCCGATGAAAAACATCCCCACAGCATGATGCTGAAACCACCATGCTTCGCCATGGTTTTCTCGGGGTGATGAGAGGTGTTGGGTTTGTGCCAGAAATAACGTTTTCCTTGATAGCCAAAAATATTGATCTGACCAGAGTACCTTCTTCCATATGTTCGGGGAGTCTCCCACATGCCTTTTGGGGAACACCAAAAGTGTTTGCTTATTTTTTTCTTTAAGCAATGGCTTTTTTCTGGCCACTCTTCTGTAAAGCCCAGGTCTGTGGAGTGTATGGCTTAAAGTGGTCCTATGGACAAATACCCCAATCTCTGCTGTGGAGCTTTGCAGCTCCTTCAGAGTTGTCTTTGGTCTCTTTGTTGCCTCTCTGATTAATGCCCTCCTTGCCTGGTCCGTGAGATTTGGTGGGCGGCCCTCTCTTGGCAGGTTTGTTGTGGTGCCATATTATTCCATTTTTAATAATGGATTTAATGGTGCTCTGTGGGATGTTCAACGTTTCAGATCTTTGTTTATAATCCAACCCTGATCTGTACTTCTCCACAACTTTGTCCCTGACCTATTTGGAGAGCTCATTGGTCTTCGAGAGCTCCTTGGTCTTCGTGAGATCATGTGACATATTCCGTGATACTTAGATTGCACACAGGTGGGACTTTATTTAACTAATTATGTGACTTATGAAGGTAATTGGTTGCACCAGATCTTATTTAGGGGCTTCATAGCAAAGGGGGTGAATACATATGCACGCACCACTTTTCCGTTATTTATTTTTTATAATCATTTGAAACAAGTAATTTTTTTCATTTCACTTCACCAATTTGTATTATTTTGTGTATGTCCATTGCATGAAATCCAAATAAAAATCCATTTAAATTATAGACTGTAATGCAACAAAATTGGAAAAATGCCAAGGGGGATGAAAGCTTTCGCCAGGAACTGTAAGCAAAAGTGCAAGTTTGTGGCTGTATACAACGCCTTCTGAAAGTATTCACACACCTTGACTTTTTTCACATTGTTTTGTGTTACTGCCTGAATTTAAAATGGATTCAATTGAGATTTTGTGTCACTTGCCTACACACAATAAACCATAATGGAAGTGGAAATATGTTTTTTGAAGTTTTTACAAATTATTTAAAAATGAATTGTGAAATGTCTTGAGTCAATAAGTATACAACCCCTTTGCTTTGGCAAGCCTAAATAAGTTCAGGAGTAAAGGTTTGCTTAACACGTTACAACAAATACCGACGTGTGTGCAACTATGGGGAAAAACAGATCGTTTTTGGCTTAGGTTGTTGACATTATATATTTAGTCTCCAAATGTTTATTGAAAACATAAATACATTTGCAAAATGAACACTTGTTGTCTCTCAAATACATTGTTACAGTTGTTGGTTAGATGGTGAATTTGAGCAATATTAGCATTGACATGAAAGCAATCAAAACACCTCAAAACAAGACATGGTATAAAGAAATGTTGTGATGTTGTCGGCCAACCCGTCTATAGGCCCTCCATTTAGATTCCATTATGTGTATGTCCTTCTCTGTTAGTATTTATAGCTGTTAAGTTATGAACTGGATACAATAAAATAGAATTTCCTACACAAACTATCAATTCTCAGGACAGAGAGAATACCTCTAACGAGCAATCCCTGCACAAGCAATTAAATGAGTGCTCCACCAGATCATCGCTGTTCGGCATTCAGCCTAATTTATCTGCCCATGGTAGGAACACAGTCCAGAGGACATCAGGAGATAGATGCAACTAGTACGTGGTTAGAATCACAGTTCTGACATAAAGTCGCCGGTGGTGAAAAGAAGCTGAGAACTAAGTTTTAATGACTTGAACGCCTTGTAGCAGCAAGTACCTGGACAGAGGAAGAAGAGATTGAGACGGACTCACATTGTGCCATCTGTATTGGATTTTGCCCAAATAAGTGCGTATATTAATGTGCTATATTCAAAGTGCTTTACCAGGTAAAGCTCCAAAAGAAAATGACTGTTAGATAAAAGGAATGAGATTCATTTGGATTTAAACTACAATTGAGAGATGAAACTGTAGAGCATAGCCACCTCTCCACAGGGGATATTGGAAGTGCACTGGAATACTACAGATACACCACCTTTATTTGTACCTTTTGTGTTTTCACACAGTATAAGTGTACAGGAAGACTGGAGCAGGGCCTATTCACACGGACACCAGGTGGTGTGTGGGCAACGTGTGAGCGTGCATAAGAAATGGCGGCTAATGATTTCACTTTCTTCCCAATTAAATGGTTACATTTGAAAATGATGAAAAGTACATTTGTAGGTAAAATAAGCTAACTGATGGCATAGGTTGAACAGAGGCCCAATCTCCCTCTCTGTGAAGATGTGTTAATGACTTCCTTGTAAATAATCTAAATAGAAAAACGAATTATGTTTAGTGCATGTCAGACGACCCATGACATCCCATGAGTGTCAAAACCTTTTTCTTAATGTTGATTGGGAGTACTCATAGATTCTCACATCACTTGTTGAGAAGTAATCAAATATTTGAATGGTGTGAAAATGACAGCCTGAGTTCTTCATCTAACCAGCCCTTCTGCTGGCTTGATGAGGCTGCCGTGTAAGTGCTGAGAAAATCAGAGAGGTAATAAAGTGCTGTGCCAAGACTGTAATCAGGTTCCGGTGAGAAGTCATGAAAGTGGATATCATTAGCAGTATGTAAAGGAAAAGAAAAGGTCACATCACTTCACTTCCTTAGACAAGTACAAGGAAGTCTTTTTTTTTAACGTCTGCCCTCAATCTGCTGCACTGCACAGGAGGATGACTTTTATCTCTTATTAGAGATGTTTTATTCGCCACTTATAAAGTTATCTTAAAATCAAAAAGACAATGTAGTATTTATTATATACTTACATAACTAACTGACTGAAGAAAGAAAAAATATAATTATCAAAGACCAAAATAACTTATTTATTCAAATCCGTATAGGCTAATCCGTTTCACTGATAAACACGCAGTCTTACTGACTGACTGACAAGTTCTACGCAGTAAGTACTGCTCCTACATTCCATTTAAGTGAATACAAACACTGTTACACAGGTCAAGGTGTACACTTCTGTCACTAAAATTCTCTCTCACACACTGCAGTTTTGACGACTTGGATTAAAGCCGTAAGCCATCAGTAGTTGTCAGATTTGACATTTGGCTGTTGAGCCGCTGAAATGCAGCTGTCCAGATATGAGAAGTGTTGTCCTACAGGGATCTAGCCTGGTGTTAACCAGTGACAATGTGACACACAACCTTTTCAGATCTCTGCCCTTTGCCATTATTCACCCTCAGGGTCATGAATAAGGTCGGGCTCTGTTTGGATTTGAACTGTACTCCAAATCTCAGCAATACTTTTACATGACAAAACGTGACACTGGATGTAACTAGGTTGCTGTTGAAAGTTCAAGTGGCCAAGGATGATGCAAAATTGAACAACCCATGCATGACACAGAGATTCAATGATACAGGTTTGAGCTATGTTGGTACGCCACTGACAGAATGGTCAGTGTGCAAATACAGTGCCTTCAGAAAGTATTCACACCCCTTCAGTTTTTCCACAATCTGTTGTCTTTCAGTCTGAATTTAAAATGCATTAGATTGAGATGATTTGTCACTGGCTTACACACAATACCCTATAATGTCCAAGTGGAATGATGTTTTTTTAAACATTTTTTACAAATTCATAAAAAACGAAAAGCTGAAATGCCTTGAGTCAGTAAGTATTCAACCCCTTTGTATTGGCAAATAAAAATGTGCTTAACAAGTTACATAATAAGTTACATTGACTCACACGGTGTGCAATAATATTGTGTAACTTGATTTTTGAATGACTACCTTCAAAAATCAGACATTGAATATCCCTTTGTACATGGTGAAGTTATTATTACACTGTCTATGTTGTATTAATACACCCAGTCACTACAAATATACAGGTTTGTGTCATGACATTGGCCTGATGGGGTGTATGACCCCCATAAATACCTTTCCCCTTTTTCCTCTCTCTACTCTACCGATGTGACTATTGAAAATCCCTTTGTTAACATGGAGTCTGGTAACATCAAGAGGTGGGAAACTGAACCATATTTTGGTAATCCAACCAGTTGAAAATATGCGTTGGTACTTAATGAATATGATGTCAGATCAGTTGGCGTCTGAGGCATTATTACTGATGATAGGACGACATAAACTGCATCTTGGAAAGTCTACACATTCTAGTTCAGATTATAGATCAGAGTAATTTTAGCTCCTAAATGAGATAATTGGTTTTCATGAGTGAACTATGCTCAACTCAATGGCCCCGCCCATGTGAACAGACACTGGTTGTAAACTATGAAACACGGCCCTCTCTCCCAACCCTATATAAGCCCCTTTAAGAAAATGTGACTTCCTGTTCCAGGGACGTGCAGACTTGAGGTCCCCATGTTGAAAGGACAAAGACCACCTACAGAACTACGCCAACCTCAGCAAGAACCTAATGAAATTAGCATTGAATTTCAGTGTGAAGGTGACGACCTACACGCCGGAAGGATGAATTTCGACTATACCAGCCAGAGTATAGCATGAGGTAAAAGTATGGCAACTTGGTATGGACTTTGAACTCTTATTCACTAAAGAAGTGATACCGTCTAGCGTTAGCGTTAGCGCAGCAACTGTAGACGTGGGCTAGGAGAGGACGGATAGAGTATTTATTCTACCACACGACGACGGTACTACCAAGTAACCGTTCTACCAAAATTCCAGGACTGATTTTAAACCATCATTCTTAATTTAATCTGATCTTTACATACAGTATAGCCTACTAATATATGTGTGGAATTATTTTGTATTACAATGGCCCACAAAAAAAATGGCATACGTAGCCTGCAAATAAAAAATACATGGACCTGATATATGTGCTATGTGCACAGCCATGCATTGAACAGTCTTTTTTTTTGCAAACAGTGATTAAGTTATATTATTAGCCTAAATTATGACTATCCAATCTACTCATCACATTATGAATAGTAGGCTATCTTACATAAGTCTGCAAATGTGATTATATATGTAATGCTTTATCATAATGGGGAATTTTTATGGTGAAAATGATGTTTCCCCAAACTTGAAACTCACACGGTGCCTATACTCTATGCCAGTTAGGCTCTACACCTGTTGTACAGCAGATTACTGTGCTTAATTTTATTTGGCCACTTTAGTTGTGATTACAAACCTTATCAAAACATATATTTCAATGTGCTTGGCTACATGAGTTGTGAGACAATGATTTGAAAAAGTCCTCACTGCACACACTGGGCATCCTTCACAAGTGATAGTATTGTCACCCATCAGACTATTCTTAATTTATTGTTGTCTTTACATATAGACTACTAAATAATATATATGTCTGAAATTAGTTTAGATTTAGAATGGACCATTATCCTGCACCTGTCGGACACGGGGGCAAGGGAAAAAAATACATGTCATCTATGCACTTAAATAGTGAATGGAGGACGCTTTTCCAGTGGTTCATTCTCATGCCAGACAGGTAGGATATACTCCAGTTGTAAAGCGAAGCAATGTGTTTAATATTAGGAACATTGAGAAATCAATATAGTAGACCTAGCCTATAGAAAGCTGATGGGATCCTTCTCTTTTTAATATAGGCCATCAAAACTCTGTTTTCTCATGCAATTGCATAGCCCATCGAAATGTTGTGCAACATGAGCTCATGGGCTCTCATGAAGTGTTTGATTTGATTTCCAAATACATTAGCATTGATGTTGGAGTGATTAGAGAGGCAATAGAGTACCAGGCCATTAGGGACTGGCAGTTAGCAAGTTTGGTAGGCTACTAATGACCATCAGCAGCATCAGAGCACAGTTTTGGGGAAGCCTAATTAGCATGTGGAATTTGACTGCTGTCATGACTTGTGACTGCCAGTAACAGCCTTAGGTGTAAGAAAAAATGCTTGTTAAAAAATGGGAAGATTTCCACTAAATTCACCAATTTAGTGTTTAGTTTCTTCTCAGCTGCATCCAATTCAGCAATAACTGTTACATGGTTGTAATCTCTTGTGGACAGATGCGTTGGGTGTCCAAGATGACAAAGGTTGGAGGATCAATGGGCTCTAATTACCTACCCGTAATTACCTTAACCTAGGTGGTACACAAAAAGTGTACCATCTTGGTTGAGTTTACAACAACCGATCAGATATAGGTCAATCTCACTGACTGGGGTCAACCATACGGGTGTCATCCCAGATTATAATTTTGAAAAAGCATAATTAATTTGTACATTACCCTTTATGACAACCTGATCCTCCTTGCCATCCAAGTGAGAGAATAAACCCACCAGTATACCACAGTGTACATGTAATATCTGCATAAGTACAATGTAATCACTATGTTTTACACAGGATTTAGCTAGTTAAAAGGAAGCGTATCATGAGGTATACTTACTTGTAATTAATGTGTACTTATATAGTACATTACCCATCCTGACAACCTGGCTCTTATTTTAAGGCTTCTGGAAGCACCATCCAAGTGAGAAAATAAACACTAGTACACAACAGAGAACATGTAATACCTTCATAAGCCAAATGTAATTAATAGGATTTAGTTAGTTAAAATTAAAAACATTTCTATGTAATGACATTAACAAGTGAAAATACCTGCAAACAAAAGATGAGCTTCTACTTTAGTCAACTTTATTGCGAGGTATAAATACCTTACATTTCTTACAAAATAATAAAGATTTGGATTGTTAATACATTGATTAATTAGAGTAAATAAAGATATACGCCTACTCAATAAGATACATCTGTAGCCTAGATCATTGTTTCCCAGCTCCAGTCCTGGAGTATCCTCAACAAAACACATGTTTGTTGTAGCCATGGACAAATACACGTGATTCAACTCACAGAGGGCTTGATGAATCAGGTGTGTTTGTCCAGGGCTTAAATGAAACTGTACAGTTGGGGGTACTCAATGACTGGAGGTGGGAAACACTGGCCTATATGCTGTAGCTAATTTAGAAGAAATAAACACATATATATGACAATTTAGTATAGACACTATTACCCCTAGTTATCATCATCATGTCTATAGTTTACGCATATAGCTAGGCCTACCTAGCTAAATGTTGTGTTATCCCGTTAGCAATAATTGTGCTTGCTAACACTAATAAGTTAGTGAGTGTTTAGTTCGATTGAAATGGAACTAATTTTACTCAGTGTGTTGACACAAGTAGCTAGCTAGCTAACATTAACATGCTCGGTGAGTCTCACGTAATACCATTGGGGAATGGATAACAAGGTTCAGGGAAGATGAGACCATCACGCCGTGCTAACGTGAGCTAGCTAACGAGTAGCGACCATAGCATAATTGGCAGCTTTAGTTAGCTAGCTAGTCAAGCTTAGAAAACTAAATAGCTACCTAGCGAACTAGCTAAAAACTCAACAGATTCCATGGAAAGTCTATTCTGCTAGCTAGCCAGGCTAGTAGGTAGGCTGAACAAAAAAGCGAAAACACCAGCTAACATTTGCTGGCTAGCTACAGCCAACACCAGGCAAGTTAACTAGCAAATGCTGTTCTTTGCGCACTGTTACATGATGTCAGTATCAACACATCTGGGCATGTTCGAGGTCGTTCTTATTTCGAGCGTGTTGCGCATATTGGTAGATCTTGACATGATGCCTAATTCCTAGGATATATAAATAATTGCGCCATGCATCCCATCCACAAGTGAGAATGTTCCTAAACAGTGAAACCCTTGCAAGGTTACATGGTGGAATAAGAGTTTGTCTTATGATCATTTTAAGTGCAATTATAAATCACTTTTCAACGAAGCATAATAGGTTTACAATTTGTCAAGCACGAATGACTATCTCACAATTTTTACCATAACTGTAAATTAATGTGCCATTTAAAAAAATTGCTGGTTAAAGTAATTGTCCCATTGCCAAATGCACCATTAAATGATTTAACAATTTAAAGTATTTTTTTATGTTAACCATTTGTGAACCCGTTTTTCCCGTTGGGCCTGGGAAATAGACTCAAGAGCCCTTTAATGCAGAGTTATGTCAATTAGGTGGTCAATTTTCAATTGGCTAACACTTATCACTGTGGTTTGTGCTGGCTATATGATACGGTCCCATCTGGGACATTCAAGTTCATCCGATCCTATTCTAACCCAATTCTAAAACAGTTATTTTTTTAGATCACTTGCAATGTGTTGGTCAGAGTATGCATCCCTGTTTAGATTTTTTTCCCAGAGCAAAACAAAATGCATTTATATTCCGGTCAGTAAAAATTGGGTCAAGGTGAGATTGTATCAGTATCATACATACTGTTTATTGTATCTCTATCAACTCAAGCCACAAAAGCAATTGTCAAAAAGTGCCTAGGATGACCAGCCTAGATTGAAGTTGCTTTGTATAATAACAATGGAATAAGATACTCCATATGAAAAAAATGCATGATGATAATATAGAAAGAAATCTAGGTTGATGGATGGTGATTGAATCAAAAATGATGCTGAAGTATAGTTGCTATTACAGTAGAAGCCATCTTAAAGTACGGCAGTCTTGCTAAGAGCCATGTCACATTCTGTGAGAGTGAAATGACTGGTGACACTTGAAGCGGGTCGCTACAGTATCACAGGGAATTGGTGGGTGTGATTAGCGTGAGAGGCTGAACTAGCCGGTTGGCTGTCACTGTTATTGCCCACTGTCCTCCAGGCAAGAAAGCCTAGCAAAGTTGCCTTTTGTAATTAGCTCACTGAATTCTATTTGATCCTGATTTGTTACTGCTGTGACATGTGGTGCTTGAAGTGTTACTTTGCATTTTGAGATTTGCAACAGACTGTAAAAGCAATGTATGCTAATTAATTCACCCACATGTGTAAAGACTGCTGCAAATGCATTTGATGTTTTGACATCAATCCATTTGTCACGAGAGTCACTTTAAAATTCTATATAATTGCCAATTGTTTATCAGCAAAGACTTCAGACTGACAGTGTGAAATAGATGGAATATAATGGAAATTGTCTGGCCGCATGGCCTGTGAGAAATCTGACCTTTATTGAGATGTTAACAGCATTTTAAGATGGCTCTTTACAAAGGATCAGCGTAATGGGGAAAGGTGAGAGGGTGAGTCATAGCTCTGAGCATATACCGGCACTTGCCTTTCCTCTCTCGGTCTCATTCCTGCAACAGCTGTGCTACGTAGACAGACAATCAGAACAGCACAAAGCCCGAGCAGCAGTCTGCTTTCATCTCCATTCATTGTGCCCACTATATACTGTTCATACTATTGTCTGACAAGGTTAAATGTCATTTGTGTCATGTGGCAAGGCTTACAGTACCACAATTGCTGGATTTCACTGGACTGGCTAGGAGGGTTAATTAACAGTACATTGGTATGCAATGTGTTGGGGGATGGAGGGGGCAATACTATCCAATATACAATTATGCGGTTTCAGATATTCTCTAACGGCCCGAGAATACAGTCAGTTAGATAATGTAGTAGGTGACAGTGACAGTCGGTACCATTTAAGATTAGGGAGGACCATTTTTGTGTGCCTTATTTATATTACAGCATATTGGATGACAGTAATTTATATTCCATTCACCCAGCTCAATGTAACATCAATACGTTTAGGCTATTACATGATACTCAAATTTTCCCTATAGACATCATGAGGTTGCTACAACCTAGCTTATGAATGAAAGTTTATAACATTGGCGAGAGACAAATTGGAGTTATCATGGTGACAGACAGTGTCACATTCAATACCGCCTTGCACACTCTTGCCTACATGCAGCTGATCTTGGGTGCAATCATTAGTCCAAACAGTTTCAACCAAGAGTTTCTAACATAGCTGCTAGAAGTAATGCGCTAGTAAACCCCCTACAATCAAACAGTGCAGTGTACAGCAAGCAGTTTAGCAGTTACACCAGCAGACCCTGGTGGCAATACATTTAGAAACCCAAAAGCTAGCTCACATAAGTAGCATTCCTCTTTGTTTGAGCTGGGTGTTTGAGTAGGCTAAATTAGCTAGTTGCATTAGCTAGCTAATTAACTGAAAGTGAATGAAAAAAAATACAATCAAATATAGCTAGCTCTCTCTCATTCTGCTGCTTCTCCTAATTTAAAAAAAGTATTTGTTAAAAACTGATCAACTATTTTTCAACTACTCACCACATTTTATGCACTGCAGTGCTAGCTAGCTTATTATTTCACTATTAGATTAATTATCTGAACCTTTGATTGGGTGGACAACATGTCAGTTCATGTCAGTTCAAGTAACTCTGATAGGTTGAGGACGTCCTCCGGAAGTCGTCATAATTACTGTGTAAGTTTATGGAAGGGGGTGAGAACCATGAGTCTCCTAGATTTTGTATTGAAGTCAATGTACCCAGAGGAGGAAGGAAAATAGCTATCTGTCGACTACACCATGGTGCTACCCCAGGGACTGCTGTTGAGGCTACTGTAGATCTTCATTGCAAAACAATGTGTTTTAATGTTATTTGTTGACGTGAATATATTTCGTATTGTTTTCTCTCTTTTCACTTAAAAGAAATGAAATTCACTGAGTAGGATGGTACTTCCCTTCCTCCATTTAGGAACCCATACCTCTTATCACCTCTCCAGTGCTATTTCTTTCTTCTTTTTTTGTGACAAACTTTTTATTGTTGTCATTTTTTATATATTCACTTATCATATTTGCATTTCATACTCGAAAGAAAAAATATATATCTGAGAAATACATACTAAGATAAAGAAGAGTATCAACAGTTTGTACTATTTTGTATGCAAGGAAAATAAACAAAAAAGGCTCTCCCTCCCCAACCCATTCCCCACTTCAGTCCCCATCCACCCGCCCGCATCCTCCCTCCCTGCCCAGAAATCCTCCACCTCCCCGACCCGAAGAAAGCATGCCTCCCATCCCTTGCCATCAGTCCCCCTCCCACTGATCCATCCCGAGTCTCCTCTTACATTCTTTACTATATTTTAATATTACATTTAACGAAGTGCACATCAAACTAGCTAAGTTTAGAAACTTGAATCTCTGAACCCCAGCCCCAACCGTGCACTCGTCTAAATACTAATAGGCTACCTTTGAGTTGGATCTGTCATGTGTGTCACTGTGGGTCCGAGAGGGGGGCAATTTGACTGCTTGTTTGTAAGAGGCAGATGTCAGCAGCAGCAGAACAAACTAAAATCAAGTAAAAATGAAACAGCATAGTTAACTAGTAAAAACCTTTAAAAAACTATATTTGTTCCGTTTGGGGTGATTGTATGGATGACTGCCATGCTGTTATGCAGATGATTGATGATTGGCTAGTTAATGCACTGGGCAGAGTTGTTATTTTTTCACAAGAGATTTTTCCACAATATTACTAAAAGTGCAGTTTTGTAGCTTGTATAGGCTATTTAACCCTGAAATACAGGACAACATGCCTCACATTAATTCTCACAACAGACAAATAATATGGGAATGGAAGTGTATACAGGTTAACCTAATGTCCTACTGTAGCAGCAGAGATCGGCCAGCATACGAATCTCTACCACACAACAAACATATGGATGAGAGTACACAGAGTAAGCCTTATACTTCCTATGTGACCAAAGTAGTCCCATGTAGCTCAGTTGGTAGAGCATGGTGCTGCAGCGCCAGAGTTGTGAGTTTGTTGCCCACGGTGGACCGGTATACAAAAGGTATACAGTCATTCTGGATAAGTCACTGTTAAAATGCAAAGATCCATAAAACAATCCTATGCGAGGACGATGAAGAATACCTTGATGACCATATTGGTGAGAGCCCCTAAAGGTAAACATGTTTTCTGGTTTCATGTTTAATGGATTTCATTCACGGGATGGACAGCACAGACTTCAAAATCGCAGGACAGAGTGTTAAGTTTCACTAAAATGTTTTATGTGTTAAAAATGTATCAATGCAGGTTTGTGTTTTACATTTTAGACGCATGCAATTGACATTGCAGGTCTATCATTTTATTATCATGTTGTATTTATTGACATTTCACGCTTGTCTTGTGAAAAAAGTAAAAAGTCAGGCTGCAATTCCTCTGTATCATTCAACCATACATTTTTTTATTATGCTCTTCATAAGCACTTTATACATATTGGAGTAAATTGAAATTATCTGGGTGAAATGTCCAACATCTGTTCTGATCAAGCCAAGACAAAGGTAATGGTAAAATGGAGAGTACAGTAAATTATAACTGATGACAATTACCTGGGATCGACAAAAATGATGTAAACCCAAAATAATATGTAGAGAGAACTCGTATAGTTAAAGTACTGTACTGCTATTTCTGAAGTCGATTCAATTACACTTGAGCTAATCCTTATTGGGGAGGGGGTCTGTTCAATCTGAACCCTGAATGCCTGTTATCCAGCCTTTGTGTTGATAGTGCAATGTTGAGCCCTGTTGGAGGGAAATGTTATAAAGCCCAAGGCTCTGAGACAGTAAATTGGGACTGTAGCATCAGAACTGTGTTTCCATCAGTACACTGCCGCAGCTCTGTGACTCACCTTAAACAGCTCCAGCAGGTCCACAGATATATTATTAATCACCGTCCAATTGATATGACAGTAAAGAATATGTACCTTAGCAATAGTATAGGTTGGACTGATAGTTAATCCACAGGGAAGATTCCCCCACCCATTGAAAAATGGAAGTGTATTTTTTTGTGGTGTCCTGTGACTGCATGGTAAATGGATATTGAGGATAGGCCTAGCACTTCATCTCACAGGCTTGTCTCTAGCTGAGTGTGGCACCTAAGGGGTTGACGTTCCCCCACCAGAGGTCCCTCTCTCTCTTTTTGGGGCCAATCCTCATTTGAATTTAAGTCATCCATGTTTCTATTTTTTCAATGAATGAATCAATGAATGATATGGAGTTATACTGATTTAACCATGCTCAAGGGATTTTCCTGTCAAAAAATATAACGTCTTACTTTTTGCTATCAATCAGCTACTTGGAGGAGTGTCTGTGATATCAGAGATATATACGGTCACCCTATTGAATACTGAATTTCACCTGTCCTTGTGCTTGTCTCCACCCCCTCCAGGTGTCACCCATCTTCCCCACTTATCCTCTGGGTATTTATACCTGTGTTTTCTGTCTGTCTGTGCCAGTTCGTCTTGTTTGTCAAGCTTACCAGTGTTTACCCTGTCAGTGCCTGTCTTTTCCCAGGCTCTCTTTTTCTTGTCCTCCCGGATTGTTACCCTTGCCTGTCCTGACCCGGGAACCCGCCCGCCTGACCACTCTGCCTGAGCCTGCCTGCCGTCCTGTACCTTTGCTCCACCTCTGGATTACTGACCTCTGCCTGACCCTAAACCTGCCTGCCGTCCTATACCTTTGCTCCTTATCTGGATTATCGACCCCTGCCTGCCTTGACCTGTCGTTTACCTGCCCTTGTTACAATAAACATTGTTACTTCACAGTCTGCACTTGGGTCGTACCTTGATACCTGATACAGTATATTCTCATTGTAATACAGTAAATAATACTTTCCTTACATAAATAGTGCACGTTTTTGACTTCCTTACTGGCTGACCTTGACAAAGGTGAACTATCGATTTACAAATGATAGAAATCTATTTGAAACAAAAATCCCTGACTGGTCAAAGTCCATGTGAACACACATTGGTCAAAAAGGTAATGGGTATACTGTACATGGTTCTCATTATACAACCATCCAAGCTCACAAGAAAGTAAGTAAGCTATATACACAGGGTCAGTATTGGCAATGACCCTGTATATAGTTTAGTTACTTTCTCCCGTTCTTCTTATTTCTAATTTTAGTGGGTTTTTCTTCTACTTTGGTTATTTTATAGTACTACTGGTATAGATTACTGCATTGTTGGGAATTTGTTTGCAAGGCATTTCACTGTACTTGTGCATGTGACAATAAAACTGGTAACTTGAAACCTTAATTCAATCTAGACTCTCTAGACCTACAGTATGTGACTTCTGCACCCTTTTGCTTAGTTTCCAAAAACGTTCCATTTCAAATGTAAACTTTCATCATTATAGCTAGAGGCAGATGTGAATGGTGCTGACATGCATAGCAAATGAACAGGTTGACACTGGGACATTTCTCCTGAGGTCGTGATTCCCCTCTGTGACAGATTATGTATCTTAAATACATTTAAAAACATAATTTACATAGTTAAACTAGGGGTAATATTCACTGAAGCTTTCTCCTGGGAATAAATTGCAACTCACATTTCTATGCATGTTATCTCATAACCACAGACATGGGTTAAAATCTAAATTAAGCAAAACATTTTAATGAGGAAATTGAGCTAGTAAGTGAATTCACTGACAGAATTGTAATGACAGAAGGAGGCTATTACATAAATAGTTATTCATTTGAATGAACATCTCAAAAAGCTTGATTTTCACGAATTAATCTGTATTGACTTCATTTATTTACTCTACATTTTGAGTCCCTATTTGCACTCAGTTGTGTCAACTTCAATAAGAAACTCTAAGAACAGCTACCTGTAAAGGTTATAAAGGTGATGAAAGTCAATTAAACCTTAAAATAATATCTCTATATAAATAAACAGAGCAGAAAGCAAAACTGAAGTAGCACCTAGAAAGATATTGAAGGACATAGCTAGATCTTGGACCTTGGACTAATAAGAAGCCAATATGATGCCAATTTCATGACTTTGAACAGCATTATATCACAAGACTTATCCACATTTAGATACAGAAAGGAAAACTAAGCTACACTGTAAAATATATTTTTTTCTGGTCTAATCTTTGAAGCAGAGTTCTCTGTATTTAGAGTAGGATGTGTGGATTTAGTTATCTCAGTGGTTATAGAGATTGTAGTCATTTGCAAGTTTGAAAGGCACTACAAGATGAGGATTTCACACAGCTTATTCCACACCTATCAAACCCATTGCTTAAAAAACCCGTGAAGAGAACCAGTGACTGGAGAACAGTGTCAGACCATGTCCTTGTATGGAATCGTGGACATGCAAATGTTTGAAATGTTTAAACACTCTGGAATGGAGTTCTCACTATTTTTGTTTTAGCTGGATGGCATAGTTTATCAGAAACCCCGGGCAGTGCTAACATTGTCATGATGCAGTGCATGTACAGTATAATATGAGAGGTAACATATAATAGATTAACTGCTCATTTCTATTTTGCTGACTGGATTACACTACCAACATACCACCTCATTATTCTGCTTTAAAAATATATATGTGTATTTACCCTTTAGCATGTCCTTTTATGCATTGTTTTCCCACCAAGGACCTTAACAATTAAAAGGGAAACATGTTTCCTACATAAAGGATTGTGTAATAATGCTTCTCCAAATGGCTGATGTATGATATGGTGATGGAATGTTTTGGATGGTCTGAAAAGATTGGCTTATTCAGAAGAACATTATTGGACATTCTGCTATGTGTCCGTGAAATAGATTATAAGATTATTTTGGTTTTATTATTATTTTTTACATTAAATGTACTGCATCATGTGGGTTGAATTAATAAATAAAAGTCCCACGATGGTAGTGACTTCCCATGACTGATTATCACTTATTAACCATCATTTATTCATATTTACTTTAAGAAAATATTTCAGTTGTTGTTTATATTACATTTGTTAATTTTATGATTTCCTTATTTAATTTCAAGTCATCATCTGATCTCTATAGAGCTGCTGAGTCCAAATTTGAGATTTTTGGTTCCAACCACCGTGTCTAGGTGAACGGATCATCTCCGCATGTGTGGTTCCCACCATGAAGCATGGAGGAAGTGTGATGTGTGGGGGTGCTTTGTTGGTGACACTGTCTGATTTATTTAGAATATAAGGCACACTCAACCAGCATGGCTACCACAGCATTCTGCAGTGATACACCATCCCATCTGGTTGGCGCTTAGTGAGACTATCATTTGTTTTTCAACAGGACAATGACCCAAAACACACCTTCAGGCTATGTAAGTGCTATTTGAACAAGGAGAGGGATGGAGTGCTGCATCAGATGACCTGGCCTCCACCATCACCTAACCTCAACACAATTGAGATGGTTTGGGATGAGTTGGACTGCAGAGTGAAGTACAGTCAGCCAACAAGTGCTCAGCATATGTGGGAACTCCTTCAAGCCTTTTGGAAAACCATTCCTCATGAAGCTGGTTGAGAGAATGAGTGAGTGTGTAAAGCTGTCATCAAGGCGAAGGGTGGCTTTGAAGAATCAAAATACATTTTGATTTGTTTAACACCTTTTTGGTTACAACAAGATTCCATATGTGCTATTTCATGGTTTTGATGTCTTCACTATTATTGTACAATGTAGGAAATGGTAAAAATAAAGAAAAACCCTTGAATAAGTAGGTGTGTCTAAACTTTTGACTGGTACTATATAAACCTTGAGAACTACCCACACAGACCGAACAATGGATTATGATCATTGTTGTTTTTTCTGCGCTAAACTATGTAGAATAGTAGCCTGTTGGAAACTACAACCCCCTACTACATTGCAGAGTTTGGGCTTGATCTGATTTATCTGTAGAGAAACTGAATTGAGCTCAGAAAAAAACGTAATGAAATAGAATTAAAATGAATGAACCAACTTAAGTCAATTAGTCATAGAATTGTTTCATAACCTAAATGTTGGTTAAGAGCTTAGCACTACTGTCAACTAGGGATGGGCACAATTATTCAAATATCCAAATGGACCTTAGTATTCTATTATTTGCAAGAGTATTCATTTTTTAATAAGCAAAAACTATATAGGCCTATTTTAATGAAAAGGCTTTGTCTAAATGATCTATGTGACATTGCTACCTACTGTTCAATGATAGTCCATGACATTTTAATAAAACAAGTTTCATGACAGTTTTATGAGTGCGTTCAATAAAAAAAAGACAAACTAGTAGCCTACACACTTTTCATGTGTGTAGCGTGTTATTGTTGGTCAACCAAAGCAGCACATTTTTTATGAATGCAAAATGGAATTACAATTACAGAATGAAGTTGGCTACAATGATCAACCAACAGGTAGGTTGTTGTTTAATAATCGTAATATGCAATACAACACGATAACAACACAACATGGTAGCAACATAATATGGCAGCAGCACAAATACGGTACAAACATTGTTATGCAGACAACAGCATGAAGGACAAAAAGGTGGAGACAACACATCATGTGAAACAGCCATAAGTGTCAGTACAATCTTAGAAAAAAACGTTGCTATCTGGAACGTAAAAGGGTTCTTTGGCTGTCCCCATAGTAGAAACCTTTGAAGAACCCCTTTTGGTTCCATGTAGAATCCTTTCCATAGAGGGTTCAACATGGAACCCAAAAGGGTTCTAACTGGGCCCTAAAAGGGTTCGACTATGGGGACAGCTTTTTGGAACCATTTGTTCAAAAGGTGTAAGAGTCTTTGAATGAAGAGATTATCATAAAACTCTCCATTTGAGTGTTTTTACAGCTCGTTCCAGTCGCTAGCTGCAGCAAACTGAAAAGAGAAGCGACCCAGGGACGTGTGCGCTTTGGAGACCTTTAACATAATGTGACTCGCAGAACGGGTGCTGTATGTGGAGGATAGGGGGGAATGAGGCCTAAGAAGGTTTTATAAATAAGCATTAACCAGTGGGACTTGCGCCGGTTATACAGAGATGGCCAGTTTACAAAGGAGTATAGAGTGCAGTGATGTGCCTTACAAGGAGCATTGGTGGCAAATCTGATGGTTGAATGTTTTTTTAATTGTACCTTTATTTAACTAGGCAGTCAGTTATAAACAAATTCTTATTTAGAATGACGGTCTACCCCGGCCACACCCTAACGGCACTGGGCCAATTGTGCGCCGCCCTATGTGACTCCCAATCACAGCAGGTTGTGAAACAACCTGGAATCGAACCAGGGTCTGTAGTGACACCTCTAGCACTGAGACCCCTGCGCCACTCGGGAGAAGCCTGGTAAAGAACATCTTGCCACTCAAGAGCACCCTTACCTGCCTATCTATAAATCATGTCTCCGTAATCTAGCATGGGAAGGATGATCATCTGAATCAGGCTTAGTTTGGCAGCTGGGGTGAAAGAGCATTTACAATAAAGGAAACCAAGTATAGCTTTGGATATGTGTTGAGAGAAGGACAGCCATACTCCCAGTACTTGTATGAGATGACTACCTCAAGCCCTAAACCCTCCGAGGTGGGACATTCTTCCCACCGAACCACATTACCTTTGTTTTGGAGATGTTCAGAACAAGGTTAAGGGCAGAGAAAGCTTGCTGGACACTAAGAAAGCTTTGTTGTGGAGTGTTCAACGCAAAATCCAGGCAGCTGAGTAAAAGACTATCATCTGCATACAAATGGAAGAGAGCTTCCTACTGCCTGAGCTACTGTATGTTGTTGATGTATATTGAGAAAAGGTGGGGCCTAGGATTGAGCATTGGGGTACTCCCTTGGTGACAGGCAGGGGCTGAGGTAACAGATGTTCAGCCTTGACACATTGCACTCTTTGCAAAAGGTAGTTAGCAAACCAGGCCAAAGGCCCCTTAGAGACACCAGTACTCCTTAGCTGACCCACAAGAATGGAATGGTCTACCGTATCAAAATCTTTGGCCAAGTCAGTAAAGATAGCAGTACAACATTGCTTTGAGTCAAGGGCAGTGGTGACATCATTTAGGACCTTTAAGGTTGCCGTGACACATGCATAACCAGAGTGGAAACCAGATTGCATACTAGACAGATAATACTATAGACATCAACAAAGCCAGTCAGTTGATTATTAACAAGTTTATCCAACACTTTTGATAAACAGGGCAAGATAGAAATTGGTCGTTATCAATTAGGATCCCCCTTTAAATGAAAGGATACCTTCCAAGCACTGTGAACCTCCCCAGAGAGGAGAGACAGGTTAAAAAGGTGAGAGATAGAGGCTGCAACATTAAAGTATAAAGGATTCAAACCATCTGAACCATGTGTTTTTTTAGGGTCAAGTTTAAGGAGCTCCTTTTGTGACATGGTGAGGTTGGACCCAAGTGCAGAAAAGAGATCTGACGAGGAATCAGCAGTTAAGGATAAACATAACACTTTACTGAAAAACCATAAGAGAAATATCACAGTGACACTGGGAAACCAACCAAACACTAAGTCTCAAAAACTCACTCAGGTGACAAATGCACACATAACATAATTCAAGCTTTCAGCAAAGGACAACAGAAAACACACCTCTTTTTAGCAGGGAAATCATAATGAGTAAATAGGACACACCTGAAAGTCGTTAATGTCCCTAGGAGGGTCTCTGTCGCCCTCTGGTGACAGGAGGAACCATGACAACTTTAGCACCTCAGACTCAATAACCGCCTGCAGGGAGAAGATGTGTGGCAGGGAAAAAGAGGGAGGAGCATCAGGACTTGTCGCATTAGAAGGGTTGGGAGATGAGTAAGTGTTGGACGGGCAAGGAGGCATGGCTGAGTCAAATAGGAATCCTGACTCAATGAAGTGGTGATTAAAGAGCAGCCATAACCTCTTTTTCAGTAACAACCACATCATCAACATTAAGGGACATGCACAGCTGTGAGGAGGACGGTTTATTCTCAAGGACTTCACCATTTTCCAGAACTTCTTGGGGTTAGACTCACAGATAGTGAACTGCTCCTTAAAGTAACTAACTTTGGCCTTCCGGATAGACTGAGTGCAGTTATTTCTCATTTGCCTGAACGACAGCCAGTCAGCCTGAGTATTTGTGTGCCGAGCCTTTCGCCAAATGGTGTTCTTGAGGTGGAATAACCAGATCACAGTCGAACCAGGGGTTGAACCTGTTTTCATTTCAAATGTTCAACTCAAATTTTCTTGTTAACAATACCACTGAAATAATTTAAAAAAAGAATGTGACAAATCTATGACAAATCAGGACAGGTCGTTTAACTGAGCAGCCATTTATGAGCACAGGGCATAAAACAGTGATCACTTCGGTCATTTCAGAAAACAACAGACTGATACCTATTAGGATTATACCTTATGGGATTGGTAATTATCTGAGAGATTTAGGGAGTCCAATTGTTTTAAGACTTAGTGAGTTGGTTTAAGCATGTGCCAGTTTAATTCACCTAGCAAGAAAAATTCAGACTTAGGGTACAGGGCCAGAGAGCTTAGTGCAACTGACAACCTGAAATGGTCCATCCATACAGATAGTGGGTGGGGTTATATCCTGCCTGGTCGGCCGTGTCCAGTTGGCCCTGTCCGGGGGTATTGTCAGACTGGGCCACAGTTTCCCCAGACCCTCCCTGTCTCAGTCTCCAGTGTCTATACTGCAATAGTCCATGCTAGGAACAGTCTGTCCTATCTGGTGAAATTCTCCTGTCTTATCTGCTGTCCTGTGTGAACTTTAGTGTGCTCCCATCTCTCTCTCTCTCTCTCTCTCTCTCTCTCTCTCTCTGAGGAAGAGGGAGGAGGACCTGAGCCCAAGGACCATGCCTCAGGACTACCTGGCTTGATGACTCCTAGCAGTCCCCAGTCCACCTGGTCGTGCTGCTGATCCAATTTCTGCTGTTTTGACTGGGGCTATGGAACCCTGACCTGTTCACCAGACGTTCTACCTTGGCCCGGACCCTCTCTCTCTCCCTCCCACTCTCTCTTTTTCCTAGCCACCGTGCTTCTACATCTGCATTGCTTACTGTTTGGGGTTTTAGGCTGGGTTTCTGTACAAGCACTTTGAGACATCTGCTGATGTAAAAAGGGCTTTATAAATACATTTGATTTGATTTGATTAAACACTGGTCACTTTAGTTAATGTTTGCATACTGTTTTACCCACTTCATAAGTATTTACTGTATTCTAGTCAAGGCATCCTATATACACTACCGGTCAAAAAATGAAGAACACTTACTCATTCAAGGGTTTTTCTTTATTTTTACTATTTTCTACATTGTAGAATAAGTGACCTCAAACAAGACATCAAAACTATGAAATAACACATGGAATCATGTAGTAAGCATTTATTTTGAAACAAATCAAAACATATTTTATATTTGACATTCTTCAAATTGCCACCCTTTGCCTTGATGACAGCTTTGCACACTCTTGGCATTCTCTCAACCAGCTTCATGAGGTAGTCACCTGGAGTGCATTTCAATTAACAGGTGTGCTTTCTTAAAATTAAATTTGTGGAATTTCTTTCCTGCTTAATGCGTTTGAGCCAACCAGTTGTGTTGTGACAAGGTAGGGGGGGTATACAGAAGATAGCCCTATTTGGTAACAGACCAAGTCTACATTATGGCAAGAACAGTAAAAATAAAGAAAAACCCTTGAATGAATAGGTGTTCTAAAACTTTTGACCGGTAGTGTAACTACTGCTGTACACACCTTTTCTATTCAGAAATTAGTCCATAATGTTTATACACACCATCATATACATATACAGTATATTTATATTCCAGACTCTGACATTGCTCCTTCTAATACTTATATATTTCTTCATTCCTTTCTTTACATTTTGGGGGGGATCTACACGTGTTGTTTTGTATTGTTAGGTATTACTGACTGCACTGTTAGAGCTTGGAGCATAAGCATTTCGCTACACCCACGATAACATCTGCAAAATACGTGTACACGACAAATAACATTTTATTTGACCAAACACATCTGGATTGAAGCTGTGAACCCACACTTTCAATTGATACATTTTAGGTAATAAGCTCCTGGTGTTAATGTGCTGAAAACCCAGGCTTTTACGAGAGAAGAAATCAGTGAAGCAGACATCATCAGAGCACAAGTCAGAATTGGGTCTTGCAACAGCAGATGGGCCAGGGTGTACATGCACATTTCCACATATCCTCAGCAGTAATACAATCAGGGCACAGCAGAGGAAAGGGAGAGCTTCACATTGTTGATTTTTATGACATTTGAACGTGCATCAGATGGCAACAAGATGTTGTATAGCAATTTCATCAGGTAACATAAATACAAAGCCGGCGAGAGAGGGATAGAATAGGATGGGAAGCCAAGTCTGTGTAACCAATAGAGAGTTAGAGTCGTGAACGTGGGAACAACATTGTCTGTCCCACGGTCCCATAAATGAGAAAGTTCATATTCAACAAAGTGCGAAAGAGTCATTGAGAAAATAGCACAAAGTACAATAACAAATGTGAATGGCTTGGAGCTAGCCATTGCCAGTTTAAAGAGTTACTTGCCCAAACAAAATAATAATAGAAAGTAGTCCTGTTGGTTCCAGACATGGTCCACTGGTACCGCTTGCCATGCGGTAGCAGAGAGAACAGTCTATGGCTTGGATGGCTAGAGTCTTTGACAATTTTTTTGCCCTTCCTCTGACACTGCTAGGTATAGAGGTCCTGGATGGCAGGGAACTCGGCCCCGGTGATGAACTGGGCCTAACTCACCACCATCTGTAGTGCCTTGCTGTTGGGTGACCTGCAGTTGCCGTACCAAGCGGTGATGCAGCCAGTCAGGATGCTCTCAATCATGCATCTGTAGAACTTTTTGAGGATCTCAGAGCCCATGCCAAATCTTTTCAGCCTCCTGAAGGGGAAGAGGTCCTGTCATTCCCTCTTCACAACTGTGTGGGTGTATGTGGACCATGTTAATTCCTTAGTGATGTGGACACTGAGGAACGTAAAGCTCTCGACCCGCTCCACTACAGCCCCATCGATGTGGATGGGGACGTGCTCACTCCTTCATTCCCTGCTGCTTTGTCTTACATTTTAATTTTGTCCTCAGTGATCAGTCCTACCACCGTCGTGTCATCAGCAAACTTGATGATGGTGTTAGAATCATGTGTGGCTGCACAGTTGTGGGTATACAGGGAGTACAGGAGGGGGCTAAGCAAACACCCCAGAGGGGCCCCAGTGCTGATGGTCAGCTTCACAGATGTGTTGTTGCCTACCCTCACTGCCTGGGGAAGGCCCGTCAGGAAGTTTAGGATCCAGTTGCAGAGGGAGGTGTTCAGTCCCAGGGTTCTGAGCTTAGTGATGGGCTTGGAGGGGACTATGGTGTTGAATGCTGAGCTGTAGTCAATGAATAGCATTCTTACATAGGTATTCCTTTTGTCCGGGTGACTGAAGTGTGGAATGCAATAGAGATTGCATCATCTGTGGACCGTTTGGGTCGGTGTTCAAATTGGACTGGGTCCAGGCTGTCTGGGATGATGGTGTTGATGTGAGCCATGACCAGTCTTTCAAAGCATTGTATGGCTATAGACATGACTATATATGTGATAGTAATTTAGGCAGGTCACCTTTTGTTTAAAAGACAGCATTGAAGTATCCATTATTGGCATTCCCATTGTGAAGGTACTTGAGTCCCTGAGTGACACGCTGAATGCATTTGTCAAAAAAGCTCACATCAAGCAAGAGGAAGCATCTTCCAAGGTGGCGTATGAGTATGTTTCTTACTGAATACCAATTCATGGGATGAGAGAAAAATGAATATAAACATCTAAACATTTCATATAACTTCCTTTCCTGTCATTTTCAGCATGTGCTTCAATGTCTCCTCCAATCTTTGATTCATCTTTCCCCCATGTCAAACTCAATAACAGATGGGGTGGCTTTGAGGATTATCTGCACTCCCGGTTAAATGGACCATCATATCTTACCATGTGTGTTCCACCTCTCCCTTAGGCATACAGATGGTATAGCGAGAGCACACACCTCACAGCCTAAAATGCTGCTGCACATACCATTTCCCCATGGATTCACCCAAGGGTTCTGAGAGCAGCGTTAGAACACCAACGTGATCTTGTGCTATCATGCAAACACCTGCCTCCATGCTGAATTGATTTTACTGGTAGCTCCATTCGCTTTGAAATCAATTGACTCATCTCAGATATCTAATAGACTGTATACACTACGGTTCAAAAGTTTGAGGTCACTTAGGAATGTCCTTGTTTTTGAAAGAAAAGCAAATGTTTTGTCCATTAAAACAACATTGAATTGTACAGACTCATTTCCCTTTTGAATGTGGATAGAAATTTGCTTTCTAAAATTCTAGCCACTTATTGTGAAACAATGTTAGGCGACTTCTTAATGTAATTCAAGCCTACCAATGAAGTGCTATGGATGGCCTTGTGCTCTCCCTAGATGCTGAGAAAGCATTTGACCATGTGGAGTGGTCTTACCTATTCTTTGCTCTGACTAAATTTGGTCTAGGGGAAAATTTTATAAAATGGGTGAAAGTTTTATATGATGATCCTTAGGCTGCTGTCCTCACAAATGGGCTAAGGACAAATAGCTTCTCTCTACACAGAAGTACCAGACAGGGCTGTCCTCTGTCCCCTCTCTTATTTGCAGTTGCTATGGAACCACTAGCCGAGGCCATCAGGGTAACGCCTGCTATACAGGGGCTGCTCATTGATGATGTTCACCAGAAAATAAGCTTGCATGCTGATGATGTCCTGATATTCATCTCTAGCCCCGAGACTTCAATTCCATCTCTTGTTAATATTATTGAATTATTCAGCAAATTCTCAGGCTACAAGATTAACTTAACTAAATCAGAGGCTATGCCACTTGGTAACCTTCATTCTGTACCTAATACTTCTCCCCCATTTCCTTTTAAATGGTCTCCCTCGGGTTTTACGTATATGGGTATATTTGTAACACCTACATTCCAACGCCAATTTTGTTCCCTTGTTTGATACAATAAGACAGGATCTGGGGCGCTGGAACTCTCTTCCGATTTCATGTTTGGGTAGAATATCCCTCTTTAAAATGAACATTGTACTCTACCCAATCCAAATTATCCCAGTATTACTCTCCAATAAGGTAATAAAGGATGTAAATGGATGGCTAAGTTCCTTTATATGGAGTAAATGCAAGCCAAAGTTCTATGAGCGGCTTGGATCTGCAATAATATCAGGTTCTATCTGTGCCCACCTATGTTATATTTCTGACTGGATTAGAAATGATTACTCCTCTATTTGGTTAGACATTGAGACTTCTTTTTCAAAATACCCCTTACGGGATATTTTATTTTTCAGAAGTTTCAAGTCTGTAAAAGATCACTGCAATAATCCCATTACACTTAACACACTCAAAGTATCGAGGTCAGTTCAACATTTTTTGGGAAGGTCCAAACTAACCTCTGCTCTTACCCCAATTCTTAACAACCCATATTTTGGTCCAGGACTGCTGGATGCTGGCTTTAACTTTTGGCTTAATAAGGGCATAGGCAGACTACATGATTTATTTGCTGATAAGATGTTATTGTCATTTGAGAAGATGGTTGAGAAATATCGACTCCCAAAGCAGAATTTCTTCCGCTTTCTACAAGTAAGACATTATATTTTGATGAGCACCACCTTAATTGGCAACCCTGATGTGTCAACATAAGTTTGTTTTATAATGCTTTAATGTCCCTTTCTGCTGTTGACACACAGAGGGTGAAACAAGTGTGGGAGAAGGAATTGTCTGTTACTATTGATGAAGAGATGCGGGAGGACATTTGGAGATATGCAAAAACAATATCTATATGTAATCGTACTAGAGCAATCCAGTTAAGAATAATACACAGATTGCATATATCCCCAAATCACAGACATGCTTTTAGCCCCTCTTCCTCTTCTCCTCAGTGTCTTAAATGTAAAACTGATACAGGCACCTGAACACATTGTTCATGGTCATGTTCCAAAATACAAAGATACTGGTCTGGTGTTCTGCAAGAAATTGAAAAGATTCTAGGGTTTGATCTAGAATTGGACCCAGTTTCTTTACTGTTGGGTCTCCCAAGTAGGCATGTGACTTCTGTGGGTAAGAGGAGGCTTTACAACATCCTTACCTTCGCAGCGAGGAAAAACATCCTCTTACAGGGGATTAGTGATAAGGTTCCTTCTATTAAAGATTGGCATGAGATACTATTTCAATGGGTGCCACTGGAATATCTAACATGTACATTGCAGCTATTAGCTATTATGCTGCAAGGATTCTCTTAGAATGGTGGTGATCTATTTATTTCAGAATTACACTGTACGTTCCATGTGTTGAACCTAACTTCTTAAACTGAGCTTTTTGGTTTAATTTCTGTTTGTTTAAAATGTATGTATTGAGAGATGCAATGAGAGAAGCAGCTAGCAGAAGATGATCTATATATGTATGTATGTATTTTTTTACATTTTACTAGGCAAGTCAGTTAAGAACAAATTCTTATTTTCATTGGCAGCCTAGGAACAGTGGATTAACTGCCTGTTCAGGGGCAGAACGACAGATTTTGTACCTTGTCAGCTCAGGGATTTGAACTTGCAACCTTTCAGTTACTAGTCCAATGCTCTAACCACTACCCTGCCGCCCCGATGTATGTATGTCTGTAGGTAGGTAGGTAGGTAGGTAGGTAGGTATATATGTATGCGTATGTGTAAGTGAGTGCTGTTTTTTGCTTTTGTCTTTGTTGTTGTGTCTCTTAATATGGGTGAAAATTGTGAAAATCCAATAAAAATAATGTTACAAAGAAAAAACATTAAATTGATCAGAACTACAGCGTAGACATCATTGTTAATTGTCACGTGTGCTCTCTCTCCGGCCTCTAGGTCATCAGGCTGCTCATTATCCCGCACACCTGTCACCATCGTCACTCGCACCAGCGCCTCATGACACTCATCTGGACTCCATCACCTCCTTGATTACCTTCGCTATATATGTCACTTTTGGTTCCTTCCCCAGGTGTTTCTGTTTCTGTTTCATGTCTGTGCGTTGTTCATGTTTCTTGTTTTGTAATATGTTTAGTTTATTGCTTAAATCACTCAATCCCTGAACTTGCTTCCTGACTCTCAGCGCACATCATTACATTAATGTTGTGAATGACTATTGTAGCTGGAAATGGCTGATTTTGTTTTTATAGAATATCTACATAGGTGTACAGAGGCCCATTATCAGCAACCATCACTCCTGTGTTCCAATGGCATGTTGTGTTAGCTAATCCAAGTTTATCATTTTAAAGGCTAATTAATGATTAGAAAACCCTTTTGCAATTATGTTAGCACAGCTGAAAACTGCTGTGCTCATTAAAGAAGCAGGCTCAAAATGACCAGAAACAAAGATTCTCTTCTGAAATTTGTCAGTCTATTCTTAAATGAAGGCTATTCCATGTGAGAAATTGCCAATAAACTGATGATCTCGCACAATGCTGTGTACTACCGCTTCACAGAACATTGCAAACTGACTAACCAGAATAGAAAAAGGAGTGGGAGGCCCCGGTGCACAACTGAGCAAGAAGACAAGTACATTAGAGTGTCTAGTTTGAGAAACAGACGCCTCACAAGTCCTCGATTGGCAGCTTCATTAAACAGTAACCGCAAAACACAGGTCTCAACCTCAATAGTGAAGTGGTGATTCCAGCTGTGCTGACTTCTACAATAGTCATTTACAACATGAACAATGTCTAACAATATATTTAGGATTAATTTGATGTTATATTAATGGACAAAAAAATGTGTTTTTTAAAGAAAAATACAAGGACATTTCCAAGTAACCCCAAACTTTAGAACCGTTGTGAGTATATATGCAGAAGTATGTGGACACCCCATCAAATTAGTGGATTCTGCTATTTCAGCCACACCCGTTGCTATCAGGTGCATAAAATCGAGTCCACTGCCATGCATCCTCCATAGACAACATTGTCAGTAGAATAGCTTTACTGAACAGCTCAGTGACTTTCAATGTGGCATCGTCACAGGATGCCACCTTTCCAACAAGTCAGTTTGTCAAATTTCTGTCCTGTTAGAGCTGCCCCGTTCAAATGTAAGTGCTGCTATTGTGAAGTGGAAACATCTGTGAGCAACCATGGCTAGCAACAGCGTAGAGTGTAAAAATCGTCTGTCACTACTGAGTTCCAAACTGCCTCTGGAAGCAATGTCAGCACAAGAACTGGAGCTTCATGAAATGGGTTCCCATGGCGGAGCAGCCGCACACAAGCATAAGATCATCATGCGCAATGCCAAGCGTTGGCTGGTGTGCTGTAAAGCTCGCCGCCATTAGACTCAGTGGAGCAGTGGAAACACGTTCTCTGGAGTGATGAATCACGCTTCACCATCTGGCAGTCTGACGGACAAATCTGGGTTTGGAGGATGCCAGGAGAACGCTACCTGGGGTACCCCAATGCATAGTGCCAACTGTAAAGTTTGGTGGAGGGGGCTGTTTTTCATGGTTCATTCATTTGTGGTTTGTTCATTCAATTAATTTGGGTTGAATTTCATGGTTCGTTCATTCAATTAATTTGGGATGAATTGGAACGGCGACTGCGAGTCAGACTTAATTGCCCAATATCAGTGGTCGACCTCACTAACATCAGTGGCCGACCTCACTTCTCTCATGTGGCTGAATGGAAGAAAGTCTCAGCAGCAATGTTCCAACATCTAGTGGAAAGCCTTATTAAAGCCTTACTCCATATTACTGACCATGATTTGGAATGAGATGTTCAACGAGCAGGTGTCCACATACTTTTGGTCATGTAGTGTATCTCTGTAGGCATTTTCACATTGTGTTCTCCACCCCAAGGTGACTCCAGGGAAAACAGGCTAGTGTTTCAACTTTAGCATTTACAACCCTGAGTAACACTGGGGAAAATCATTCCAGGGTTATATGATTTCCCCTGGGTTAGGGCATTTGCCCATGGGTGAAACACCAGCTTGAAAACTTTTGTGTTGATCTTGTTTCAGGTTTTCTTTATGACAACAAATATCTACTGTATAACTGCTCAACATGGTCTAACCCTGTATAACACTCAATCCAACCTGAGACACACCATAACCAATTATTTTGTACAAATCTGCAGAATTAAAGAATTAGAGCCACAATGGTATAATGTGTCATATGGCATGGCATTACACAAACAAATAAGTGTGTGAAATCATAATTTGATAATTATTGTTAATTAAAACATTGTCAAGACTCACCTTTTATGGGAATGTGTAGCTGCTGTCAGTATGTGAAATGTCACAGTTTACATTTCGTGCTTCTTTAACGTGGGTAACAAACATACTGTACTTACCTGTGGGGTGCAAAGAACACATTTTATCAACAAAAGCACAGTGTCAAAATGACCCAAGCTCATATTCGGCCCATTCCCTATTCAACGTCTGAATCGGAAAAAGCCACACTGCTCTGAATGATAGCAGGTCTGGACAATTTTATGATAGATTCTAAGAGTAATGACTTCAGGAACATTTTTTTTTTAAACGAGACAGTCAGATCTACAACTAGCTTTCACAAAACAGTTTCATGAAAAGATTGTAGAAACTGAATGTAGATACAGAAGATGTGGCGATCCTATATTTTTTTACCTCTTGGAATTACACATGAACGTCAGCAAACATCTTAATAGAGCATGGATTCAATGCACTGGGCCGTTAGCTATATTGCTGAGCTATATCACTACATCTCTCTGTGGGGTAAACAGTGGTGTCCTCTGTGGTGTCCTCAACAGTTTTCAGTGAACCTCTACTGACATCATATGGTCATTGATAGAATGCTTTCAGTGTGTTTTGTTGGAGGTGGTGAAAGAATGCTGTTATATTTCCATGTCAGTCATTTAGCAGACACTCTTATCCAGAGTTAATTTATTTTCATACTTTTTTCGTACTGGTCCTCCACGGGAATCGAAACCACACTGCAAATAACAGCTCTAACTGCTACTAAGTGCTAAGTGGAAGTTGATCGTATACTAGGTCAAATGAATGATCTGAAAGGAAATGCCTGGCATGACTTTCTTTGGTGTCCCGACTTGTGCCGTACCATACTGTCATTCTCAAAATGGGAGTAAAGAGAGCCGTCGTGTACATCTCTAACTAAGATCTTATGATCAATTAATTATCTCTGACCCTGCAATTGAAAAAACACACATAGTAATTAATTACATTAACATTTACCCATTCATATTTCTACAAAGTATTAAGGACAGTGCAACTTGGACCTACACAGACAAGTGTGCAATACAAAGTCCTCTCCTTTGAGTGACCTCAAGGGGGCACTCTAGATACATCATTCGACCGATGCACCCAAAGAGGGACAAAAGTGAGTAATAGTTGCAACACTTTCAGAAACACCTTCTCCTGTGAAGGAAATCAATACTGACAGAAACATGACAATGAGTCACATAAGATCTTGTTTATAGAATGATATATAGATTGATTAACATTTATGGACATCTTACTACTCTGATAAAATAGAAGTTTCTGCAGATCACTCTGACACTCCCTTCCTTCCAGTGCCAAGGTGTCTGGCTGTAGAACTCTCTCACCTCCCAGACCTTGGCCAACTGACCTCTGATTGGTTGCCATGTAGCCCAGCAACTATGATCCTGATCACCAGACACATCTAGCTAATCAGCTCCATGCAATTAGGCTACCTGGTTTGGACCAGTTTAGGCAGCTTTGACCTTAGTCTCCTCAAGCTGCACAGAGAGAGCGGATGCTCCTGTATCTATTTGCTGCTCCTTTCACCACTGGACTTCCCCATCCAAGGACTACCACCTGCAGACACCTTTCTTATGGACTCCTTTAGTAAGTGGACTTTGTGGAGCCAGAGTGACTTTGTGTATTAGTTTATGCACCTGTTGTATTCCTATGTAAAACCCCTTTATTACTTGGTCACTACTATTCCTAATTGTTATCCAGTTTATCTTGGTTAATATTGCACATGTATGTAATTTCATTTTTGGTCAAGTTTGAAAACTTTTACTGTTGGGCCAATAGTTACACTCTACTTGCCATTGAGGCCTAAGATGGCCGCTGACTTAAGATAATTTACATATTCAATATGGCCGTCAAGCATTACCACATCCAATATGGCCACCACGGCCCTCGTAGCCTTATGTATATTGGTATGCTAGCGTAATTAAGCACTGAATGCTAACTTGCTAGCTAAGTAATTATAGCTATGTACTGCTTATACTGTGTGCTATGTTATCTTAAACTGTTTATTATGTATCAATTTCATTACTATCATATTGCCTACTAATAGTCTACCTGCTAGTATCCTTTACTGTGCTCCATACTAACTTACAGAATATGCTAGTGACCTTATAGTGTGTACTGTTTTCCTATTAGCCTGTTGCTAATGCTTAACTGCCAAGCTCCTTAGCCGTTACTACTGCTGCTATAGCATACCTTGTCATTACAGTGCATTTCTATTTTTTTACCTTAAGGCAAGTCAGTTAAGAACACATTCTTATTTTCAATGAACAGCGGGTTAACTGCCTGTTCAGGGGCAGAATGACAGATTTGTACCTTGTCAGCTCAGGGATTTGAACTTGCAACCTTTCGGTTACTAGTCCAACATTCTAACCATTAGGCTACCCTGCCACCCCATATAACATGTTTAGTATTATTGCTCCCACTACTGCCATTGCTATGGTATTAGCCTCGCTGCTATTAGTTCCTCTTGATGCTATTACTATTAGCCATTAGCCTTATAATGTTATAGCACATTTATAGCCGTATTATTACAGTGCTATCCCTATTAGCTGTTATCCTGCTATTGTAGCACTATTGTCATTGTTACATTATCATGCCATTACTGTAGCTACATCTTTATAGTTATATCACTATGTAATGCATCTTCCTATGTCTTCTTCCATAGCTTCCACACTCTATCTCCCATTCTCCTGCAATGCTGGTGTGTGTTGAGCCTGGCAATAAACCTGTGTTCTGAGTCATCTGCCTCTAACCGGGGACCTAGGACAGATGTTTCTTACACCTTGCACTGGCAACTCTATGCGTCCACCTCTTACCAGGTGGCGCTCTCTTTCAGTCACAATGAGACTGCAGCAGTCTATATTGTGAAGGAACAGTCTGGGATGATGGCTAACTTATACTGATTTGAATGAAGTGATTTTGGCACATCTGTGCTGTTATTTACATTAGTTTGCTTTCGAGGACAAAAATGTTGCAAGCTGAAAGATTATTAATATTCTCTCTTACAAACATTTAAGTCCAAAAATCACACACAAAGTGCACATGATATCATATGAAACACAGCATATGTACATCTCCATTTCCCTGTGACCTCAGGACAAGCGGGCTGCAGTTTCAAAGACATTTTTTACAAGCTTTATTCTTTGTCTCCTCGAACTCAGATTCAGAGGTTGCCTAGCAACAGTGACAGTAACAGCTGGGACAGCCTTGATCTTGTTGCTTAAACCATTAAAAATAGGTGATGGAAGGTGGCACCCATGGTAACTAAAACAGAGCCACAGTGCTCAGGAGCAGGTGTCTGTGTTGGCACACTTCCAGCCTGAAAGAGAATCCACCTAACTAAGCCACTCCCCAACTATTTATCACAAATGATAAACAAACATGTTTTTACACATGATCTGAATTTTACCTTGCTCATAGGTGGTAGTCATGTACAACTAAATACAGTGGTGTGTTGTGGCTAGGTTTTTCCCCAAAACATGTTTTCCAATATTATGCATTCTACAGAATACAGAATAATAACCATTTACATACGGACTGATTCTCAAAGTGTAAAACACAGAGTGTACTGTATATGGCTTCAATAATTCAAATGACACTGTGCCCTTGAAACCCAATTTAGTGACTAAATCACAGTGCAAACCGCAAAGCCATAAAAATCAAGATGGGAAGGCTATACGGTAATTGTAACATTATAGAGGTAATCCAGTGGTCGTATCTCAATTACAACAGGATACGTATAGTTATAATGCAAGGGCAAAGCAATGAATTATACATGGGTTTCATAGGAGCTGGAATGCTGAGAGACGTGAAAGCAATAAAATGTGCCATGCCAAAAGAAACAGATCATTGATGTGCTATACTTCCGCTTTATTGACCCATTAACATGTAGAGATGGATATGAATTGTTTGCCTAAAGACAGACATGCATTTCCACGTTCATCAATCAATGGCCCATGAGGGAGCTTCCGGTATCTCTCTTCTAAGCAATTCAAAAAGATTGTGAATAATATCAGTGTGCTTGGCTGAAAGTCAAAAGAGAATTTCTGAGGAGACAGCAGTAATGTTGATGACCAAGCAGAGGTTGGTTTTGCGGCAGACACTGCTGTGCTCGACAGATTTATCCTACAATCAACTTATTGTTGATTGTGCGTGCATGCTTGCTTGTGTGCGTGTGTGTGTGCGCGGGCGTGTGCACGCATGTGTGCATTCGTGCAGGAGCACAAATATTTACATACCTGTGTTGATGAGGGTGAGATGTGAGCGTTTGATTCATTAGTGGTCAGATTACAGTAAAATGCAGTTACAACATTACAGACCAAAATCAACTTGAAACAAAATATACATCAAAACCCATGTATATTTACTTTGACATATTTGAAATGATAAACATGTGGTTACATGGATAAGTGTAGTATAGTGTTCTTGGTACAGCTCGCTCCCTCTATCCCTTTGCATGTGGCACTGGCAGATCTCTAGTTCCTCATTGAAATAACACCATCCCAGGGACAACATATGTTGACAGATTAGGTTGCTGAGTAGCACCTGGTCAGTCTCTATGTGTGAGTTGATACATGTGGTGGCGCCCACAGTTCCTACTACTCCCTGCTCTACAGGAAGTGCTGCAGGGAACCAAACACAAGGATGAGCTTCTCTTGTGGCCTGAACGGCCCTGAACGGCCGGCCCTCAATGGATCCTCTCATCCAGCTGTGAGAGAGCCTATCCCCACAGGCCTGGACATAATACAGTAACCACTCTGTGTGCACAGGCTATGGCCGCCAACTCAGCATTCTTATGCAGATGGAGGCCAACCGTTTGAATGGGCAGTGAACCCAGAGTGGGTCCAACACAGTGGGCTCCCAGCAGCATGGCTTCTTCATTGAGCTGGTCAAGAAAATGAACGCTTCACTTTGATCATGTACCCAAGTCCCCCCTCCAGTCACCTCAAGCTATGCATCAGTACTGTACATGAAATGACACACAGTAGTGTAGGTGCTTCAAACAGGGAGCACAGCCTTTAGCCTGCAAATGTATTTAATCTTACATATGGAACTGCATAACTATGCCATCGCAGAAGGCCATTTTATGTCAGTGTTTAATAAGACTAGAAAATTTGTAATTGCAGAAGTGTAGCGGAAATACCTGCAGGCTTATTGGACAATGGTGCAGTAAGACCCATATTTACACATCTCAATCTGCTGTCTTGCAGCATGATGGAGCGTTCCTATTTGCACCACAGTGAACTGTATCTTTAGAAGTGAAGTAGCCCTTCATTGAGGTTGAACACCGCAGACTTTATCCTTGTGAGAAGTGCTTCGGATTCCTGCTTCTTGGCACTGACACACATAATATTCTCCCTTGTTAAACAAAGTGATTTGTGATATTGCATTCACAAGGTTATTTTCCTGGCCCTAGCATTGGGCCAGCTGCGGATCTTCTCCTTGACTCTTACCCAGTGTTTATTTGTAAATCAGGAGGTGCCGGAACAAAAAGTGAGCGCCAGAGGGGTTGACCTGGGGAGGTACCAAAATACATAAGAAAAAAAATCACATTCATATTATCATCACATTTGCATAGTGGCATAGAGCAGTCGAGTAGAGGCACTTGCAGAAGTTGCACACATGGGAAATATTTTTAGTAGCCTGGGGTCTAGGACGAATGGAGCCTTTTATAAATGCATTTCATGGAATTCTTCAATTAAGCAATTAACACCCCGTCATGCTTAAGGTAACATATAAAAATGCCCAGTTGCTTATTATTTTGGCTACCACGGCTAGAAGAAGAGATCTCAGTCACTTTGACAGAGGGGTCTTAAAGGAGCATCGGGTGTTTGAAGGGTGTGTGTATTTGAACACTTTCAACACTTATGGGAGATTCTGGAGTAGCGCCTGACACAGTGTTTTCCACCACCATATATGGAATGTCTCGTGGAAGAACGGTGTTGCATCCCTCCAATACATAAAGGTTAAATACATAAATGAAAATACAATGAACTAGTTGGATATAGGGGGCGCTCTTTTAATTTTTGGATGAAAAACGTTCCCGTTTTAAACAAGATATTTTGTCACGAAAAGATGCTCCACTATGCATATAATTGACAGCTTTGGAAAGAAACCACTCTGATGTTTCCAAAACTGCAAAGATATTGTCTGTGAGTGCCACAGAACTGATGTTACAGGCGAAACCAAGATAAAAATCCAATCAGGAAGTGCCGCATTTTTTGAAACCGCCTCATGCCAATGACTCCTTATATGGCTGTGAAGGAGCTAGGAGTCAGCTTACGTTTTCCACGTTTTCCCCAAGGTGTCTACAGCATTGTGACGTCTTTTTAGGCATTTCCATTGGAGAATGGCTGTGAGACCATATAGGGCGAGTGGTCGCATGGTGTCTCCCGGAGAAAACCTTGCGTAAAATACTGAGGTAGCCATTTTTCCAATCGTTTCTTATGAGAAACCAACTGCCTCGACGGATATATTATCGAATATATATGTTAAAAACACCTTGAGGATGGATCCTAAACAACGTTTAATTTTGAAAAATAGTTCATTTTGAAAAAAGTTCGGCGTTGTAATGGTAGCATTTTCCGGTCGATTTCTCAGCCAAGCATGAGGAACAAACGGGAGCTATTTCGCCTACAAAAATAATCTTTTTGGAAAAAAGGAACATTTGCTATCTAACTGGGAGTCTCCTGAGTGAAAGCATCTGAAGTTCTTCAAAGGTAAATGATTTAATTTGGTTGCTTTTCTTATTTTCGTGAAAATGTTGCCTGCTGCCAGCAGAGCTAGCATAGCATTGTGCCATGATAAAGTTACACAAATGCTTGTCTAGCGTTGGCTGTAACACATATTTTGAAAATCTGAGATGACAGTGTTGTTAACAAAAGACTAAGCTTGTGTTTGAATATATTTATTTAATTTCATTTGCGATTTTCATGAATAGGAAAAGTTGCGTTATGGTAATGCGCTTGAGGCTATGATTACGCTCCTGGATATGGGATTGCTCGTCGCTAGAGGTTAAGTTCCAGACACTTGGTGCATTGAAGCTGTTCTGGCGGCTCCTGGTGGCCCAACACCTTATTACAGTTTTTTTCAATCACTTTGGTGCAATTTTCAGAAGTACGTGGTACATTTTCAAAGCACAAAAATCTAAAAAGATCATCAACTTGGCTCATTTTTCAAAACTCTAAGCATATTTTCAATTGACGGAGTACAACAAACAAATTCACCAAGTCACTTGTTCACTGCACCAAATCACTCTTTCAATTGGGATACATTTGAAATCTAAGTATCTGCTTTAAAAAATGAAATATTCACTTTGCTTTTGATATGATCTTCTTGAAATTTGTTAACAATACAATTAACTATCACTTAATCAAACTGCTCAAAACTGACAACTACTGAACCAAAAGTATGTAGTGCCTAGTTAACCTATATAGTTTGATAACTGCTAAGGTCTGTAAAATTCTATATTTTCACCTCATACAGTAATGTATAAATTTGCCAAATCATATATGAATGTGGCTTTAAATATTACATCATCATTCTCCATCAGCCAGTGGAAAGAGTCACTGTATGTGCTACCATTTGGAATTATAGTGTAGAGTACAATGCACTGCTGAAATACCTGGTACACTGCTGAATACAATATATTTCACTCATTATCTGAATTTCAGTGATACACAGTAAGCTAATGAATTTCAAGCAGCGAAACAGGCAATGCTGTATCAGTTGACAAGTCACGTAGGAAAGGTGATCTTGTACAATCATGCACAGGGGCAGAAAAGGCATACAACTCCATGCTACGTTTTTACAGTCCCTAACTGCTTTACAATACCCCTATTTCTGATGATTTGTCCTGTGTATAAGGATAATGAAACTGTAACACTGACATATTTCTAAACATACTCACATGTTTAGACACTATGCTGGTGTTTCCTTTACATTGGCAGTTACATGTATGTTGTCTTTACATTGTTCAACTGAAATCTGATACAGGTAGCAGCTCTCTGATTCTCCTTGGTTTGTCATCAAGAAGGTATTTGGGTTTTCACACACCTGGGCTGGAAGTGTGACGTAGTTTGGGGGTGAACAGATTACTTGCCCTTGATTACTTCACTGTCTTCACAAGTAAATGGGGATAGTCAGAATCAGTTTTATTTGGATATTACTTTAAGTAAACTAAAGAACTGTTGGGATTATTGATAAAACAGCTAAATTGACCTTGGGTATAGCCCCTTTGCTTCTAACTGGCTAGTGAATGGTGAGCATTGTTTTAACTGTATTTCCTTACATTCTCAGTGCATAGAAAAATGAGAAACATCCCCCTGTTGGAGCACCAAAATCAATACATTCTTTCTGGTGCGCTCTACACTAGCGTAAAGTGAACCAAGTAAAGTTTCCTATTGTCTCTCCCATTCAGACTGACCACTCCATAGGTCAGGCTGGAGGGAAAATATGCATTGTATGGAGACATGAAGGATACCGCAACCAAAAAGACTCTCTTTTGTGCGGCTCCATCTTGAACTCTGATCTGTGCAAAGAGCTGAAGTGTCATATTCAGGAGAAATATTCAGAGCTAGAAATACAAAAATACTGTAGGGCATTGTGTGTGGGACACATCACCATCCACAGATACTAAACTTAGACCAATACCCTGCAGTGGTGATCTATTATCATGTTCCTGACTGAAACACTGCATTCAACATATCTTTAACTGGTCACTTAAGACCAGCTGTCAGTCCAACTGATTGGATTTACTTGGCAGTAGTGGGCCCAGTTAATTTAGTTTCGTGACTCGATCTCATCGGTTATCTCCTGTCATGTTAACACTAGTCAGAGATAGTGGCATATCACAGAACAGAAAGTAAAGTGTAGAGTACAAAAACCTACTATAATGTCTTTCTACATGATGTGTTTCTACAATGTGTTTCTGCATAGCATATTTCACAACTTGATTACATCCATCATTCAGAGATCAGCATGCAGATATATATTTCCATCTCAGAATGAATCAAATCAAATAACTAAAGCAAATACACAATGATTCAATGTCAGAATGCCAACAGCAAATCAATCGAAGAGTCCCAGTGAATGGCCAGTGAATCTTACTTTGACAATAAGTAAGATTAATAGTAGGCATTATCCACCCCTGGGAGATTTAACATTTCACTGAAAGGTCTTTAACCTTTATGTTAGACTAGCTAGTTTTTTCATCACATGTACTAAAGTTATTCTGACTGTTCACTGCTCAATAATGCTTCACTGCATATTGTAGTATCTACTGCTTGGTTGATAATGACTACTTTATCATGGATTTGTTATTGTTTTCCAAGGACCACTGATAGCTAGCAGCTATCCCTAAACACATTAATACTATGCTACCCAAAATGTCTGCCCAAAGTATCAGGCTACCAGCTTTGAATTTGGGGTTAGTTCATCTCATATCTAAATAATAGTCCATCATTCTGTCTGTCTCTTTGTGTGTGTGTGCGCATTTGTGTGTGTTTGTATGAATGACTTTGCTTCTGCCGCACTCTCATGCTGTAAATCCCATAAAAGTCCATTAGATCCTGAGAGACACAAACGAGCCATTACGATCTCTGATGATGGAGGGGGATGTATATCGCTGGGGACAGTAAGAGCTGGTTGATCAGTTGCTGCCGGTCGCCCCCCTAACCTCCCCCTCACATCCCATTTGTCTCCTAAAGCTTTTACTGTTTGTGTTAGCACAATTACCCCTTTCAGACCAGCCGCTATGGCAGCATGGGCGCAACACTTGAGGGTTAGATTTCATTTCATCAAAGCATTACTGTTTCAGTTGGTCTGAGGATGGCTTTATAATGAGCTGGGCTGAGATGTTCTCAGAGACTCACTCTTAAGAGTGCTTCATCAACCCTGCCTGTGTGTCCTCAATCAATCAATCACCTAACCAAACCTACATGTACATATTACCTCAATCAATCACCCCAACTGCCTCGTACCCCAGTACACTGAATAGGTACCAGTGTAGCCTGTATATAGCCTCGCTATTGTTATTTTATTGTGTTACTATTTTCTTTTTATCTATTTGTAAATGTTCTTACTTTATAACTGGATTGTTGGGAAAGGGCTCGTAATTAAGCACTTCACAGTAAAGTCTACGCTTGTTGAATTCGGCGCATGTGAGAAATAAAATTGGATTTGGTTTGATTTAAGCTGCAGTTATAAACAGTCCCCAAGCAGCAGTGTTTGCTATACTACACAGTGATTGTTGTTTTAATCCGTTATGGAAAGTAGAACACACCTGCATGTTGGTCAATGGTGTGACCGTACTAAGGGGCTGATATTTGACTGACTTGCAATGTGGTTGCTGCAAAGGACCAAAGAAAGCAGAATGACATAGCCTTCAAATGTAGGGATGGAGTAGAACAGACAAAAACTGACAACAGACATCCACCAAAGGCTTTTACATGTGAAGGACCTGATTTGACTCAATGCTTTTGTATTACGTAGTAACTGGCAAGCCATTTTACACAATCATCCGTACACTGTACACAGTTTTGTCTGTTGTAGCACACAGCATTACAAGGACATCATACATGTGTACAGCATCCTCAATATTTGAGCTAAACTCTTGATGCTTGAGGACATCAGTTTTATCACATTAGAAGCTCTGCCACACAGACCCAAATTCAATCAGGGATGCCTGGCCATGTGTAATTAATATCTGATTAGACAGATGCACAGGACTGCCATCTCACTGATGGAGAGAGGGAAGGAGGGAGAAGGAGAGGGAGGGGGAGAAGAGGGAGATTATGAAGCAGGTATGTAGAGAGATGGAGAGAGAAAGATAGAAAGGCCCAGGGGAGGAAATAAGGAGGAGAGAAGGAGAAGAAGATGGTGCCGGAGAAGGATTGTGTGCCAGAGAGGATGAAAGAGAAAGAGGGAGAGGGAGAGAAAGGGGGAAATAGAAAGAAAGTGGGTGAAGTGCCCAAGCAGTCACAGACCCATCACAGCTGTGTTGGCGTGTTTTGGACCCCTTCCTTTCTCTTTCCTTGTACAGCACACACACACACAGAGACACACAAACACACTGCACAGATGAGTGAACACAGGGATACGCACACACGCTTCGATCCTCACCAGCACTTAATTAGCCATCAGGGTTGGATTGGGCCATGCCTTCAGGACCAGCCCCCTGCCTGCCCGCCTGCCCGCCTGCCTGCCTGCCCTGTGCTGAATGCCTGGCTCGCAGCTGTTGTGATATCGATGGGAGGTTAAAACAAGAGCTCATCAGAGGGTCTTCCTGATGCCCGTCTTTCTGTCATTAGGGAGGGGAACTGTCAGTCTCTCTGTTTCTAACTGAGAGAAGGCTTCACACTCACAGTTCCTCTTTATTCCATTATGATTCACCATGTAAAGAGACTGGCTGTTTTTGTTGTGGGGGGGGCAGAACCCTGGGATGGCTCTTTGAAAGACGAATAGTAGACGAGTATTGACATCTTCAAGTCAACATAAATAAGTGTTGAGTAAAATACCAATAAGAGTAATTGTATTGAGACAGATAAGATCATTAGCGATATAAAAAATAATTTATTATGAACCTGTGTCATTCTATAACTCTTGGCCCATTCAGGCGGAACATAATTGGGGATAAACACATATCCTCATCCCAGTAGCTAGTATTCTAGTTTGGTAGCAAAGCTTCACGGCTAAATAAACACTGAAATGTTTGTTGATGTTGTAAACATCTGAAAGGACTTCTCATGAGACATCAGCTCTAAACTGCTGTATAACGACACTGCTCACCAAAGCAAAACCCTCTCTAACATTTTTACCACCATATAGGCGTCAGTATGACCTGTCCAGACAAAGACATTCAGGGAAGTGTGATGTGTTTGGAAAGTGGGTTTGACTGACCTACTTTGTTATTTATTTCTGTCTTTAAATATTCCATCTCTCAGTGTCAATTTGCCAGAGAACAGCATGCCAGGATTCTTATTTGGCTTATGCCCCCAGCAGCTCCTGGTTTGTAGGCACAGCAAGGCATTAGACACTAAGTATGCCAAACATTATGAACACCTTCCTAATATTGAGTTGCACCCCCTTTTCCCCTCGGAACAGCCACAATTTGTTTTGTCAAATTTGCTTTGTCAAAAGCTTCCCACAGGGATGCTGGCCCGTGTTGACTCCAATGCTTCCCACAGTTGTGTCAAGTTAGCTGGATGTCCTTTTCGTGGTGGACCATTCTTGATACACATGGGAAACTGTTTAGTGTAAAAAAACAGCAATGTTACAGTTCTTGACACAAACTGTGCGTGCGCCTGCACCTACTTCCATACCCTGTTCAAAGGCACTTTCCCATTCACCCTCTGAATGGTGCATACACAATCCATGTCTGAATTGCCTCAATGCTTAAAAATCCTTCTTTAACCTGTCTCCTCCCCTTCAACTACAGTGATTGATGTGGATTTAAAGAAAGTGACATCAATAAGGGATCTGTCACGTCTACTCCCGCTCCTCCCCTCCGTCGTTCGACGTCGACGGTTTACAAAACACCGGTCTTGGCAACCATCATTACGCGCACCTGTCATCAATCATTACGCGCATCTGCTCCTCATGATTAGGCTCACCTGGACTACATTTCCTCTCTCATTACCTCCTCTACATCTGGCACTCCCTTAAGTCGATTCCCCAGGCAGTATTAATGTTGTTCCATGTCCGTACGTTACACTTGTGTCTTACATTGTGCTCTGTTACGTTTATTATTAAACTCACCACCTGCACTTGCGTCCCGTCTCCCAGCGTCGTCATTACAGAATACTGCCTCAACAAATGGACATCTACCAGACAGTCAACGAACAGGGATACCCACTTCGTAAGCAACACGACTAGCTGGCGAAACTGGGGATGGCAATGGAAGAGGTTCTTTGTAGTCTTCAACATCTCAAACACGCCAAAGAGGCATTACCTTCCACTAGCAGAGGATACTCTGCCACCAGTCGGGCCAGCGAGTCAGCACATCAGTCTATTCAGCAGTCCGCCCAGGTCAGCAATGCTAGTTTGTGTCTTCCAGATAAATATGACGGAACCCCATCCTAATGTAGAGGCTTCTTACTCCAGTCCTCCCTCTATTTTGTGCATCATATGGGAGGCCCCTCTACCGAGAGATCAAAGGTTGCCATGGTTATTTCTCTGCTGACTGGGCAGACGTTGGAGTGGATTACGGACATTTGGGAAAGGAGGAGCTGGCTAAGTATTAGGGGTTCATGGCTGTGTTCAGAGGTATTTTTGATCATCCACTGGAAGGCAGAGAGGGGGTGAGAGAGTGCCTACTCCAACTACGGCAGGATGACTGGAATGCTGCCGAGTCAACGCTCACCTTCCAGACAGTAGCAGCATACAGCGGATGGAATGAGCCGGCGCTCCGTACACTATTCCGAAGAGGACTGCGCTAGGAAGTCAAACATAACTGTCATGTTGTGATGAACACCTCTCTTTGGACGCCCTCATCACAATGGGCATCTAGTTGGATAACCTACTTCAGTAGCGACGGTACCCTCATCACTTCTCTCCCTTCCTCAGTGAACATTCTGTAGCAGAGCCTGAACCTATGGAGCTAGGGGTCACATGCCGCCCCGCAGCGGAGCGATGCAGACGGAGACAGCTGAGGCTCTGTCTCTGTTGTGGTCAAGGAGGTCTTCAGCACTTTCCGGTACGTCCCAACCTGGGATCCACGAGAGTAGAGGGACGGTCACTTGATCTTCCAACTCCTGGGGCAGGTGTGAGTATCCCATCTTCGTCAGTTTCTGCTAAAACCTTTTTTAGTGTCGATCAAGCTAGCAGGCTGTCCCTCATGTACTGTTGCTACAGCGTGAGTGGATTCCGGTGCCACGGTAAACTTTATTGACCAGACCCTTGCCGCCTCTCTGAACATCTCCTCATACCCGCTCTCCTCTCCGTTTCTGGTTCAAGCCCTTGATAATCAAGCACTAGGATCCGGAACCATCACCACACCACTCACCCTCACTGTGGAGTTCATTCATCAGGAAAACATCCCCTTCATCAAAAGTGCACCAGCTCACAAGATCAGCCTCGGCCTCCCATGGCACCAACTCCATAACCCCACCATCTCATGGTCAAGGATGAGAATCATGGACTGGTCACCTGAATGCTTGTTTCCTGTTCCCTCTCATGTCGCAGCCCCTGTGGTCTGGGATGTAGCTGTGGACATTCGCCAGGCTCTAGAGAGGGAACCCGCTCCCACTACCTGTACTTATTTTCGGACAGCGCATCTACATTCCCACGGGGATAAGGGGGCAACTGTTGACCTGGGCACACACAGCTGTCATCGCTGGACATCCTGGGATCACCTTGGCCCACCCTATTTGTGGCCCACCCTGGCGCAGGACGTTACTCGCTAGTTCAACTACTGTTCTGTGGATAGATTTTCAAAATCATGTCGTTCATCCCTGTCTGGTCTTCTTACTGCTCTCCAGGTCGCTGAGGCACTGTTCCTGCAGGTCTTCCGGCATTATGGCTTTCCGGAGGACATCATCTCTGACCATGGCCCCCATTTCACATCACGGGTATGGAGAGCCTTTATGGAGAAGCTCGGGGTCACGGTCAGCCTCACTTCCGGGTATAGGCCTCAGTCAAACGAGCAGGTGGAGAGGATGAACCCGGAGCTTGGGAAGTTCCTGAGGAGTCACTGCCAGGACCGGCACGGGGATTGGGCCCAATTCCTTCCATGGGCAGAGTACGCCCAGAATTCGTTACTTCACTTCTCCACCGGGCTGACTCCCTTCCAGTGTGTTCTGGGTTATCAGCCGGCCCTGGCTCCGTGGACCCCAAGCCAGACCGAAGCTCCTGCTCACATGAGACTCCAATGCGACGTCCACCGTCAGAAGAATAAGGCAGACCGCCACCTCAGAGAGACTCCTGTGTTCCATCCTGGTGATCGTGTCTGGCTCTCTACCAGGAACCTCCCACTCCGCCTGCCCTGCAAAAAGCAGAGAGGGGGGGGGTACTAACCACCGGTTCTGGCAACCATCATTACGCCCACCTGACCCTCATGATAATGCTCACCTGGACTCCAATTCCTCTCTCATTACCTCCCCTATATCTGCCACTCCCTTAGGTCTACTCCCTAAGCAGTATTAATGTTGTTCCATGTCCGTACGCTATACTTGTATCTTGCATTGTTTTCTGTTACGTTTATTATTAAACTCACTACCTGCACTTGCTTCCTGTCTCCCAGCGTGGTCTTTACAGGATCATAGCTTTCACCTGGTTTCACCTGATTAGTCTGTCATGGAAAGAGCAGGTGTTCTTAATGTTTTGTTCACTTACTGTATATGAAATTACCAGGTGTTTCCCATTTTACTTTTACAGTTGGCAGTAAAGGCCCTCATTTAATTTCATTGCCTCACACAAACACTGGCCTACTTAACATTAAATGACAAATATAATACACTATCTCTCTCACTCCAACCCTCTCATCTCTATTGCTCAGTCTCTGCCATCTCTATCTCCCTTTCTCCCGATCAAGGACAAGGGCTTATTTTATGTTTCAATTGAGAAGCGTGGCCATGGAATCACCATTAAATCTTGTGGTATGGTGACAAGTTAAACAATTACCAAACTGCTCCCAATCAGGATGTGATAGGTGTGGGGGGTGGGGACATTACTGTAAATAATTTCATTGGTAATTGAAAAAGTGGCCTTATAATGAGGAGCAGGAATTATGGTAAACTCTGACCCTCAATGTCTGAGTCATTAAATGTATGGGGGAAAAAACGATCATACTGTATCAATACTGAAAGCTTTGCCTGGAGGTTTAGAGGTAATGTAGACAGGTGACTTCATATGTATTTGTGTCTTTCCGTCACAGGTGACAGCAGAAAACATTTGCAGTGTGTGAGCTGATAGTAATATCAATGCAATCTCCACATGTAATTCCAGTATCCATCAGGTTGGAAACATTTGGAATGCATTGCTGGCAATAGCTTTCATCATTGGGAGCAATATGTGTCTGCCTTTTTCATGTTATAGAAGTGATAGATACATGGACCAATGGTTGTCATATTTAGTCACATTTAGTCTCAAAACTGGGTCTCAAACATACTGTACATACAGTACGCTTGGTGGTAACTTACACCACGCGTCACTAATAGGTGGGACCGCCTTTTCTAAAGAATGCATCCTAAAGGGAAAATCTCAATGTCATCACAAGCTTAGGTCCCTGACAAAATATCTGAGGCCCTTTTGGATGTGTTCACTGAGCGAATACAAATAACTTTGGATTTGGACTTGTGGCCCATTATAGCACATTCCATTCCCTGCAGCCACTGCGTGAGTGCCCGTTTCTGGCTGGCGAGAGCACAAGTGGAGAGACAAAACATACAGTCCACCTCAAAATGTATTTTCATCACACATCACAATCCCATTGTCAATTACTATTCTCCAAATCCCGGTGCCCTAGGAGCACCTATTTAACTGGTTTGGGGGCATAGATGTTGGTCAGACAATACAGTAACTAGGTACAGTTGAAGTCAGAGGTTTACATACACTTAGGTTGGAGTCATTAAAACTTGTATTTCAACCACTACACACATTTCTTGTAAACAAACTATAGTTTTGGCAAGTCGGTTAGGACATCTACTTTGTGCATGACACAAGTAATTTTCCCAACAATTATTTACAGACAGATAATTTAACTTATAATTCATTGGATCACAATTCCAATGGGTCAGAAGTTTACATACAATAAGTTGACTGTGCCTTTAAACAGCTTGGAAAATTCCAGAAAATTATATCATGGCTTTAGAAGCGTCTGATAGGCTAATTGACATAATTTGAGTCAATTGGAGGTGTACCTGTGGATGTATTTCAAGGCCTACCTTAAAACTCAGTGCCTCTATGCTTGACATCATGGGGAAATCAAAATACATCAGCCAAGACTTTAGAAAACAAATTGTAGACCTCCACAAGTTTGGTTCATCCTTGGGAGCAATTTCCAAATGCCTGAAGGTACCACGTTCATCTGTACAAACAATAGTACGCAAGTATAAACACCATGGGACCACGGAGCCGTCATACTGCTTAGGAAGGAGACGTGTTCTGTCTCCTAGAGATGAACGTACTTTGGTGCAAAAGGTGCAAATCAATCCCAAAACAACAGTAAAGGACCTTGTGAAGAAGCTGGAGGAAACAGGCACAAAAGTATCTATATCCACAGTAAAATGAGTCCTATATCGACAACCTGAAAGGCCACCCAGCAAGGAAGAAGCCACTGCTCCAAAACCGCCATAAAAAAGCCAGACTACGGGTTGCAACTGCACATGGGGACAAAGATCATACTTTTTGGAGAAATGTCCTCTGGTCTGATGAAACATAAATAGAACTGTTTGGCCATAATGACCATTGTTATGTCTGGAGGAAAAAGGGTGAAGCTTGCAAGCCAAAGAACACCATCCCAACCGTGAAGCACGGGGATGGCCGCATCATGTTGTGGAGGTGCTTCGCTGCAGGAGGGACTGGGGCACTTCACAAAATAGGTGGCATCATGAGGAAGGAAAATTATGTGGATATATTGAAGCAACATCTCAAGGCATTAGTCAGGAAGTTAAAGCTTGGTCGCAAATGAGTCTTCCAAATGAACAATGACACCAAGCATACTTCCAAAGTTGTGCAAAAGTTCTTAAGGACAACATAGTCAAGGTTTTGGAGTGGCCATCACAAGCCCTGACCTGAATCCTACAGAAAATTTGTGAGCAGAAATGAAAAAGCATGTGCGAGCAAGGAGGCCTACAAACCTGACTCAGTTACACCAGCTCTGTCAGGAGGAATGGGCCAAAATTCCCCCAACTTATTTTGGGAAGCTTGTGGAAGGCTACCCGAAACGTTTGACCCAAGTTAAACAATTTAAAGGCAATGCTACCAAATACTAATTGAGTGTATGTAAACTTCTGACCCACTGGGAATGTGGTGAAAGAAATGAAAGCTGAAATAAATCATTATCTCTACTATTATCCTGACATTTCACATTCTTAAAATAAAGTGGTGATACTAACTGACCTAAGACAGGGAATTGTTTACATGTCAGGAATTGTGAAAAACTGAGTTTTGGCTAAGGTGTATGTCAACTTCGGACTTCAACTCTATATACTGTAGATTATGTTGATGTCAAAGTTTGATGCCACATTTGGACAGGTTTTTACACTGAAGGGGAATGAACTAAAGATGAGACACAAGGACCAATCTCTGCCTACTGGCTCTAGTTAATTAGGACTACAGTGTGCTAGTTTGATACAAAACCAAACATTACTTGAATTACAGTAGATGGCAACTAAATCGTGGAAGAATTGCTAGATAATGTGTAAGAAAAATAATGTGCCAAGCATTGATCATTGTCACGACTTCTGCAGAATTTTCTGAAACCGTAAGTTAGCAATCGCTAAGCTTTGGTCTTCATTATAGCAAAACTGACCTCTCACTAAAGCAGAAACACAAGCACACCACCTGTAAATCTTTACCATATGGCCCCAGTCTCCAAACCATCTGTACAGTATGTTCTAAACATATAGGCTACTATGTCTACAACATATCAAGAGGACACAATAAAGCCGTCACTTTGAAAGATGCATGATATTGATGCTACTTTTTTCTATGTTACTTTCCCATTGGTAATTCTGTGAAACTGACTATAAGCTAATGATAGCTGGCATGTAAGTGGACTCATCTTACTAGTAGAACAGACCAGACTTTCACTTGTTTTGATAACATATGGTTTATAGGCGCTAGTAGGGGCCACAATCTCTGCTATGTTGCAAGAGGAGATTCAAACCTTCTATTTGTGTATTACATGTCATTTCACCCTTACTTAGATATGTATATATCACATTATCACAAAACACATAAATAAACAAAGAACATGACAGCAAATACGTGGAAGTCTTCAATCCACTTCTGAACATGACCTTGGAAAGATAATTTTCAAAACCTCTCAGCTCCACAATTGTTCATGTGATATATGCAACACAAATATGTTCCATTCCTGTATCATGATGACTACTGCTTGGTCTATTCCCTCCCCTGTTGTCTGAAACAAATCAAATTGCCTTCATGTCGTAGATGTTAGCAAAATGAATGCTGGTCGCAATTTCAATGTTCTTTCTACATGGTGAATGCCATATGCCAGACCAAGCCCGCTGAACCAATAGGCTTTCAGGCCAAGAGATGTTGGCTCAGTTTTGAATCTGAGAGGCTGTTTTTGCCTGACCCACCCCCCCCTCCCCAAATCTGCATTGTGAGACAGAAAATATTAAATCACAATGTGTTTAAGACCAAAGCAGATCAGATGCTTGTATAATTCCAAGTTGTGCTCACAGGAGAGTCATTCCCAGGGCATACTGCTATTGCTGGAGTACATCAGCTTCAATGTCAGTTCAGGGATAAATATATTTGAACAACAAAGGAGAGCGTCCCCAGAGAAACACACTGCTCACAGACAGGGATGTTTACATGTTCGTAAATATACAAATTGAAATTATATTGAACAAAAATATAAACGCAACATGTTAAGTGTTGGTCCCATGTTTCATGACCTGAAATAAAAGATCCCAGAAATGAAAAGCTTATTTCTCAAAAATGTTGTGCACAAATTTGTTTACATTCCTGTTAGTGAGCATTTCTCCTTTGCTAAGGTACACACAAAAAGCTTATTTCTTATTTATGACCCTGTTAATGAGCATTTATCCTTTTACAAAATAATCCATCCACCTGACAGGTGTGGCATATCAGGAAGCTGATTAAACAGCATGATCATTACACAGGTGCACCTTGTGCTGGTGACAATAAAAAGCCACTCTAAAATGTGCAGTTTTGTCACACAACAAAACTCCACAGATGTCTCAAGTTTTGAAGGAACGTGCAATTGGCATGCTGACTGTAAGAATGTCCACCAGAGCTGTTGCCAGATAATTTAATGTTAATTTCTCTACCATAAGCCGCCTCCAACGTTGTTTTAGTGAATTTGGCAGTACGTCCAACCAGCCTCACAACCGCAGACCACGTGTAACCATGTCAGCCCAGGACCTCCACATCCAGCATCTTCACCTGCGGGTCTGAGACCAGCCTCCCGGACTGCTGATGAAACTGTGGTTTTGCACAATCAACAGCCTGATCAACACTATGCAAAGGAGTTGTGTCGCTCTGCATGAAGAAAATGGTGGTCACACCCGATATTGATTTGTTTTCTGATCCATGCCCCTACCTGTTTTTTAAGGTATCTGTGACCAAAAGAGTCATGTGAAATCCATAGATTAGGACTTATTAATGAATTTATTTCAGTTGACTGTTTTCCTTCAATTGACTGATTTCCTGTAACTTAGTAAAATCTTTGAAATTGTTGCATGTTGCATTTCTTTTTTTTCTTCAGTGTATATAGACTTTGACACATCCTCCAAATGTCACAGGAGACATGTAACATGTGCTTCTATAACAAACATGTACAGACTGCTCAGATCTGCTTTCTATGTCGTTTCAGAATGTGATAGAAACAGTCTATTGACTAAATCATCAATCATGGCTTCAAGTCACAGCAATGCTGATTGTGCTTTCGGCCATAATTGCCTGAATGCAGTGTGGTTTTGTCAAATCTAGCCAATCTCAAGAATGTTCTGTCATCCTATTGAACGGTAACTTAATTGGTTATTCTATATTAGTCTGAGCAAACTCAATCTGTGGTGCTTGCCCAGGAAACTGGGAACATTCCCAGAACATTAGCTAAGATTCCCATTAACTTCTAGTTAGGGTTGTATCTAACATTAGGATGGTTACATCCCCAAACAATTGTAATAATGTTTTGATAACAATTATTATTACAATTATTATACATTTTTTTAATGAAATATCCTTGAAATGTTATCCTAACATTCACTAAAACTGTGTTCACAACATCTGTCACAACCACCACTGAACTTTCCCCAAAAGTTCTCATTTAGTTAAATCATTTGTGGGATTGAACCGACAATCTTCTGCCAGATCATATAACTCTCTGCGCCACCAGGGGAGAGCTGTTTGTTATTGCATTGAACCTGAATTCGTTTTTGTATATTTATCATGAGTGCGTGGCCAAGCACGACTCCAACACCCTCATTCAGTTAGCAGACAACACAACAGTGGTAGGCCTGATCACAGATGACGAGACAGCCTATAGAGAGGAGGTCAGAGACCTGGCGGTGTGGTGCCAGGACAACAACCTCTCGCTCAACGTGATCAAGACTAAGGAGATGATTGTGGACTACAGGAAAAAGAGGGCCAAGCACTCCCCCATTCTCATCAACGGGGCTGCAGCGGAGCAGGTTGAGATCTTCAAGTTCCTTTGTGTCCACTTAACCAACCAACTAACATGGTCCAAACACACCGAGACAGATGTGAAGAGGGCACAACAACAAGACCCCCACAGGAGACTGAAAATATTTGGCATGGGTCCTCAGATCCTCAAAATGTTATACAGCTTTTTATTTTACCTTTATTTAACTAGGCAAGTCAGTTAAGAACAAATTCTTATTTTCAATGACGGCCTAGGAACAGTGGATTAACTGCCTGTTCAGGGGCAGAACGACAGTTTTATACCTTGTCAGCTCGGGGGTTTGAACTTTCAACCTTCCGGTTACTAGTCCAACGCTCTAACCACTAGGCTACTCTGCCACCCCGTCGAGAGCATCCTGACTGGTTACATTACCACCTGGTATGGCAACTGCTCGGCCTCCGACCGCAAGGCGCTACAGAAGGTAGAGCAGTACATTACCAGGGCCAAGCTTCCTGCCACCCAGGAAAAATGCCAAAGACTCCAGCCACCCTAGTCATAGACTGTCTGCTACTGCATGGCAAGCGGTACCGGACCACCAAGTATAGGTCCAAAAGGCTTCTTAACAGCTTCTACCCCCAAGCCATAAGACTGCTGAACAGCTAATCAAATGGCTACCCAGACTATTTGCATTGACTCCTCCCCACTTTATACGCTGCTGCTACGCGCTATTTATTATCTGTGCATAGACATTCTGAGCTTGTATTTAAATAGCGTATAACTACACAATAATACAAGTTATTTAAAGGAAGCTCTATCCAACTAAAATCATACTTCATATGACTTTCAATACGTGGGCCTCCCGGGTGTGCCACCAGAGACTCTGGGTTCGCGCCCTGGCTCTGTTGTAACCGTCCGCGACCGGGAGGTCCGTGGGGCAACGCACAATTGGCATAGCGTCGTCCGGGTTAGGGAGGGATTGGCCGGTAGGGATATCCTTGTCTCATCACGCACCAGCGACTCCTGTGGCGGGCCGGGCGCAGTGCACGCTAACCAAGGTTGCACGGTGCACAGTGTTTCCTCCGACACATTGGTGCGGCTGGCTTCCGGGTTGGAGACGCGCTGTGTTAAGAAGCAGTGCGGCTTGGTACGGGTTGTGTATCGGAGGACGCATGACTTTCGACCTTTCTCTCTCCCGAGCCCGTACGGGAGTTGTAGCGATGAGACAAGATAGTAGCTACTAACAATTGGTTACCACGAAATTGGGGAGAAAAATAAAAAATTCAAAAAAATTCACTTTCAATACGTGACGAATTAAGAAAACCTTAAAATGCAGAGTTACAAGTACACAGCATATGAAGAGGATGGAAACATTTTAATAACTCAGAAATTGTGTTGCAGTTTTATATCTGTATATAATCCGCTAACTAGCTGGTTGTTTTGTCTTGTTTCTACCAATGTAATACATATGGAAACAGCTCAAGCTGCTTGCTAGAGCTCGCTAGCTAGCTAGTCTGTCAGGCAAGTGTTTTGTGTTGAGGTAATTTGGGCTGTGCTCGTGAAGCGTCAACCTCAGCTGATATTTTCAGTAGCTAGCCATACAGACAACCAGCTAACTAGCCACCGAAATGGAGATTAGAGTAATTTGTGTTTATCTGTTAGGCTTAGGTGATGGTTTGCCATGTTTGCTAGGTACAGATATTCATAGACTATACTGTCTTGTTTTCCTATTATTTGCCAGCTTAGCTGTCTTGTTAGGGTATATGCCCGCGCAGTGGAGCTCATATGATATTGTGTTGCAGTGATACACTACATGTCCAAAAGTAAGTCGGCACCTGGGCATTAATATGGAGTTCCCCTATGCTGCTATAACAGACTCCACTCTTCTGGGAAGGCTTTCCATTAGTGAGGTTGGGCACTGATGTTGGGCGATCAGTTGGCGTTCCAATTCATCCCAAAGGTGTTCGATGGAGTTGAGGTCAGGGCTTTGTGCAGCCCAGTCAAGTTATTCCACACCGATCTCGACAAACCATTTCTGTATGGACCTCGCTTTGTGCATGGGGGCATTGTCATGCTGAAACAGGAAAGGGCCTTCCCCAAACGGTTGCCTCGATGTTGGAAGCACAGAATCTCCTAGAAGGTCACTGTATGCTGTAGCGTTAACATTTCCCTTCACTAAAATGAAGGAGCCTAGCCTGAACCAGGAAAAACAGACCCAGACCATTATTCCTCCTCCACCAAACTTTAGAGTTGGCACTGTGCATTGGGGCAGCTAGCGTTCTCCTGGCATCCGCCAAACCCAGATTTTTCTGTCGGACTGCCAGATGGTGAAGTGTGATTCATCACTCCAAAGAAGTCGTTTCCACTGCTCCAGAGTCCAATGGCAGCGAGCTTTACGCCACTCCAGCCAACGCTTGGTATTGCACATGGTGATCTTTGGCTTGTGTGCGGCTGGTCTGCCATAGAAACTCATTTCATGAAGCTCCCGACAAACAGTTATTGTGGTGATGTTGCTTCTAGATTTCCACTTCACAATAACAGCACTTACAGTTGACTGGGGCAGCTCTAGCAGGGCAGAAATTTGATGAACTGACATGTTGGAAAGGTGGCATGCTTTGACAGTGCCACTTTGAAAGTCACTGTGCTCTTCAGTAAGGCCATTCTACTGCCAATGTTTGTCTATGGTGATTGCATGGCTGTGTGGTCGATTTTATACACCTGTCAGCAATGGGTGTGGCTGAAATTGCCCAAATCCACCCCTAATTTGAAGGGGTGTCCACATACTTTTCTATATATATAGTGTATTTTCTTACATAGCCTGCTAACATGTTGCTTGTTTTGTCCTGTTTCTACCAATGCAATTAATTTGGAAACTGCCTCAGCTCACATTTCACTGCACATATCCAGTGTATGTGACAATAAAAAATGTTTTAAATCATCAGCAAACTGTTAGACAATAAAACAAGAGTTGATTGGAGGCAAAATTGTGCTTCGCTCGTGACGCTGTCGCTTGATCAACTCTATCCCTCCCTACAAAGACAACCAGCAAACTATCTATCGAAATAGATTAAATATTATTCTAAGCCCGTTTGGCTAAATTGTACAGTGTCATCTTTGTAATGTTTTACTTTCAACATCATATGTAAATAAACAACACTTGAATCTGTAAAACAATAGTGTTGAATCTTACCATCTATGAAAAGTCATCTGACCATGGTTCTTGAAGTGTGTGTACCCTATGTAGCATTTACAGTAATAATCTGATCCATCTATGAACACATTCACAAATGTATTTTTCTGTACTCTATCCTGTCTGATTATCCATCATCATGAACTGAGAAACTGTGTGTGTGTGTGTGTGTGTGTGTGTGTGTGTGTGTGTGTGTGTGTGTGTGTGTGTGTGTGTGTGTGTGTGTGTGTGTGTGTATGTGTATGGTTGAGAAAAAAGTAGAGGAAGGATTTGAGAGACAGCGTGAGAGGGAGAGAGAAAGATGATGTTCCTGACCACAATTGTATCCTATTTGTTATTCTGCCTCTCTCTATCTCTCTCTCTCTCTCTCTCTCTCTCTCTCTCTCTCTCATTTTTACATTTTAGTCATTTAGCAAACGCTCTTATAGTTAGTGCATTCATCTCAAGATTGCTAGGTGGACAAGTACACTTCTCCTCAATAAAGTAGCTATCAGCAAAGTCAGAGCTAGAAGGGGGAGGGGAGGATCAAGTGCAAGTGTTGGTTCAGTGAATTATATAAGATACTCTTTGAAGAGGTAGGATTTCAGGTGCTTTCGAAGATGGGCAGGGGCTCTGCTGTCCTAGCTTCAGGGGGAAGCTGGTTCCACCATTGGTGTGCCAGCACAGAGAAAATCTTGGACAGGGCTGAGTGGAGCTGTCCTCCCATAGGGGTGGGAGGACCAAGAGACCAGAGGTGGAAGAATGGAGTGCTCAGGTTGGGGTGTAGGGTTTGAGCATAGCCTGAAGGTAGGGAGGGGCAGTTCCTCTTGCTGCTCCGTAGGCAAGCACCATGGTATTGTAGTGGATACGAGCTTGGACTGGAAGCCAGTGGAGTGTGCAGAGGAGCGGGGTGACATCAGAGAACTTGGGAAGGTTGCAAACAAGTTGGGCTGTAGTGTTCTGGATAAGTTGGAAGGGTTTGATGACAAGTGCCTGCATTAGGACCTGCACCGCTTCCTGTGTGAGGTAGGGCATGAACCTGGAGGAGCGAGTCACTGCTTTTATGTTTGCAGAGAACGACAGGGTATTGTCCAGGATCACGCCAAGGTGCTTTGCACTCTGGGAGGGTGACACTGTGGAGTTGTCTACCATGATGGAGAGGTCTTTGAGCGGGCAGGTCTTTCCGAAGGAGGAAGAGCAGTGCCGCCTTGTCGAGGTTGAGCTTGAGATATCTGCCAGGGACGCAGAGATGTGTGTCGCCAACTGGGTGTTAAAAGTGGAGAAGGAGAAAAGTAGTTGAGTGTCATCCACATAGCAATGATAGGAGAGACCATGTGAAGATATGGCAGAGCCAAGTGACTTGGTGTATAGAGAGAAGTCAGAGTGCCTAGAACCGAGCTCTGGGGGACACCAGTAGTGAGAATACGTGGTGCAGACACAGATCTTCTTCACGTCACCTGGTAGGAGCGGCCTGCCAGGTAGGATACAATCCATGTGCAGAACCTTAGACGCCCAGCCCTGAGAGGGTGGAGAGGAGGATATGATGGTTTGTGGTATCGAAGGCAGTGGATAGATCTAGGAGGATGAGAACAGAGGAGAGAGAGTCCGCTTTGGTAGTGCGGAGAGCTTCTGTGATACAGAGAAGAGCAGTCTCGGTTGAGTGACCCATCTTGAAGGCTGACTGGTTAGGGTCAAGAAGATCGTTCTGAGAGAGATAACAAGAGAGTTGATCAGAGACAGCACACTCAAGTGTTTTGGAAAGAAAAGAAAGAAGGGATACAGGTCTATAGTTTTGACGTCAGATGAGTCGAGTGTTGGTTTCTTGAGGAGGGGAGCAACGTTGGCCATTTTGAAGTCAGAGGAGACTTAAACCAGTGGTCAGGATGAGTTGATGAGGAATGAGAGAAGGTCTCCAGAGATGGTCTTGAGGAGGGAATGGGGTCGAGTGGGCAGGTTGTCGGGCTGCCAGATCTTACTAGTCACAGGATTTCATCTGGAGAGAGAGGGGAGAAAGAGGTCAAGGTGTAGGGTAGTTCTGTGTGAGTAGGACCAGTAAACTCAATAGGCTGAGTAAATGAGGAGCGGATGTCGTCAACCTTCTTTTCAAAGTGGTTGACAAAGTTGTCCGCAGAGAGGGAGGAGGGATGGGGGGGTGGAGGATTAAGGAGGGAGAAGCTCTAGGACGTGATAGAGAGATAGAAAGTGGCGTTAGCAGTGGATACAGAGGAAGAGAAGGTAGAGAGGAGGGAGTGAAAGGATGATAGGTCTTCCAAAGTTTATTTTTCCTCCATTTTCGCTCAGCTGCCTGCAGTCCTGTTCAGTAAGTTTGCAATGAGTCACTCAGCCACGGAGCAGGGAAGGCCGACCCGGCCAAGAGGAAAGGGGACAGTGCAAGTCGTAGGATGTGGAAAGGGAGGAGAGTAGGGTCGAAGAGGCAGAAGCAGGAGACAGGAGGGAGAAGGATTTAGCAAAAGGGAGAGATGATAGGATAGAAGAGGAGAGAGTAGTGGAAGAGAGAGAGGGAAGATTGTGACGGCGCTTGACCATCTGGGTAGGGGCTGAGTGGTTAGGGTTGGAGGAAAGGGAGACAGAAAAGGAAACAAGGTAGTGATCAGAGACCTGGAGGGGGGTTGCAGTGAGATTAGTAGGCGAGCAGCCTCTAGTAAGATGAGGTCAAGCGCATTGCCTGTCTTGTGAGTTGGAGGGGACTGGGAAAGGGTGAGGTCAAGAGAGGCAAGGAGGGGAAAGAGAGAGTTGGAAAGAAATGAATCGGAGGCAGACGTCGGGAAGTTGAAGTCGCCAAGAATGAAGAGCTAGGAGCCATCGTCAGGAAATGACCTTATCAAGGTCTCATTGAGGAATTCTTCAAGGGCACCTGGTGTTACTCTGTTCCTCTAGGTCATTGAAAGCAAGGGAAGTGATGTGGAGAGTCAGGGCTCAGCAGCAGAAGGCAGGGAGAAGGAGGAGTTAGAGATGATTGCAGGGATAGAGATGTGGAGCGAGGAGGGAAAGGAGGGAGGAGTGGAGCGAGAGGAGAGTGGAGGGAAAGGAAGGGAGTGGAGGGAAAAGAAGACGAACATGCAGAGGAGGAGTAGGAGGAAGAAGAGGATGAGCAGGGCGAGGGAGAGGAGGAAGCAGAGGGAGAAGAGGAAGCAGGGCGAGAGGAGGAGAGAGGGAAAGAGTGAGAGCACACCTGAGAGGGGAGCCTACATTTCCATGGAGTGAGTCTGCCCCAAGTCCGACCATTCACCCTTGTAACACACAGCCTGGGCATTAAGTGACAGTGGCAGGGGTTTTGAAATTGTTTTTAAAAGTGTTTTTCCCCCTTTCAGATCTGGTGTTTAAAAGGAGGCAGGTCGGGAACTTGTTTGCTTGCCATATATTACAAATTGGCTGAAAGGAACAGGGATAAATATAAAAAATATCCCCATTTCATTTGAGGACAAAAATGTACAAAAATGTACAAAAATGTACCGATTCCATGGCACATGGTTAATAAATTGGTTCAAAAAACAACACTTGATTCAACACTTCGAGTTTTTTAATTGAAATTATTCTTGCCACCAACAGAATGCTATATACAGTATATGGGGCATAGAACAATCTCAGCTGCGAAGAGACAGAATCACTAGATCATTTATTCTGGTAATGCTCCTATGTAGCTTGTTTCTGGTTACAGGAATGGTTTAAAAAATCACAACATGCACTTAAATTGAACCCTACAAACAGCAGTATTGGGTGATTTGGAAAGCCATAGTCAGTCAATAAAAAATATAATAATACTTGTAGAAAAGGTTTTCATCTTTAGCTCACAATCTGTGGATACTATACTGTTAGAAAGGTTCAAAATATATGTAAAACATCACAGCACAATTAAAAAATACTTGTCACATGGAAACCTAACGAGGGTGGCCTATGGTGATAGGTGGGATGGGCTGAGGGGTGGGTTTAAAGAGCTGAGGGCTATGGTGATAGGTGGGATGGGCTGAGGGGTGGGTTTAAAGAGCTGAGGGCTATGGTGATAGGTGGGATGGGTTGAGGGGTGGGTTTAAAGAGCTGAGGCCTATGGTGATAGGTGGGATGGGCTGAGGGGTGGGTTTAAAGAGCTGAGGGCTATGGTGATAGGTGGGATGGGTTGAGGGGTGGGTTTAAAGAGCTGAGGCCTATGGTGATAGGTGGGATGGGCTGAGGGGTGGGTTTAAAGAGCTGAGGGCTATGGTGATAGGTGGGATGGGTTGAGGGGTGGGTTTAAAGAGCTGAGGCCTATGGTGATAGGTGGGATGGGCTGAGGGGTGGGTTTAAAGAGCTGAGGGCTATGGTGATAGGTGGGATGGGTTGAGGGGTGGGTTTAAAGAGCTGAGGCCTATGGTGATAGGTGGGATGGGCTGAGGGGTGGGTTTAAAGAGCTGAGGGCTATGGTGATAGGTGGGATGGGCTGAGGGGTTGGTTTAAAGCACTGAGGCCTATGGTGATAGGTGGGATGGGCTGAGGGGTGGGTTTAAAGAGCTGAGGGCTATGGTGATAGGTGGGATGGGTTGAGGGGTGGGTTTAAAGAGCTGAGGCCTATGGTGATAGGTGGGATGGTTTGAGGGGTGGGTTTAAAGAGCTGAGGCCTATGGTGATATGTGGGATGGGCTGAGGGGTGGGTTTAAAGCGCTGAGGCCTATGGTGATAGGTGAGATGGGCTGAGGGGTGGGTTTAAACAGCTTATGTTTGGTAATGTATTATTGTTATGTGATTGCTGTATATAAAGAACAATGTATGCTAAATGTGTATGTAAAATGTATATGTAAAATGTGTATGTAAAATATATGTATATGTAGCAGAAAAGCTGTAAAAAAATATATATATATATACAGTGCCTTGCGAAAGTATTCGGCCCCCTTGAACTTTGCGACCTTTTGCCACATTTCAGGCTTCAAACATAAAGATATAAAACTGTATTTTTTTTGTGAAGAATCAACAACAAGTGGGACACAATCATGAAGTGGAACGACATTTATTGGATATTTCAAACTTTTTTAACAAATCAAAAACTGAAAAATTGGGCATGCAAAATTATTCAGCCCCCTTAAGTTAATACTTTGTAGCGCCACCTTTTGCTGCGATTACAGCTGTAAGTTGCTTGGGGTATGTCTCTATCAGTTTTGCACATCGAGAGACTGAAATTTTTTCCCATTCCTCCTTGCAAAACAGCTCGAGCTCAGTGAGGTTGGATGGAGAGCATTTGTGAACAGCAGTTTTCAGTTCTTTCCACAGATTCTCGATTGGATTCAGGTCTGGACTTTGACTTGGCTATTCTAACACCTGGATATGTTTATTTTTGAACCATTCCATTGTAGATTTTGCTTTATGTTTAACATCATTGTCTGTTGCAGACTCCATCAGGTTTTCTTCCAGAATGGTCCTGTATTTGGCTCCATCCATCTTCCCATCTATTTTAACCATCTTCCCTGTCCCTGCTGAAGAAAAGCAGGCCCAAACCATGATGCTGCCACCACCATGTTTGACAGTGGGGATCAAATCAAATCAAATCGAATTTTATTTGTCACATACACATGGTTAGCAGATGTTAATGCGAGTGTAGCGAAATGCTTGTGCTTCTAGTTCCGACAATGCAGTAATAACCAACAAGTAATCTAACTAACAATTCCAAAACTACTGTCTTATACACAGTGTAAGGGGATAAAGAATATGTACATAAGGATATATGAATGAGTGATGGTACAGAGCAGCATAGGCAAGATACAGTAGCTGATATCGAGTACAGTATATACATATGAGATGAGTATGTAAACAAAGTGGCATAGTTAAAGTGGCTAGTGATACATGTATTACATAAGGATGCAGTCGATGATATAGAGTACAGTATATACGTATGCATATGAGATGAATAATGTAGGGTATGTAAACATTATATAAGGTAGCATTGTTTAAAGTGGCTAGTGATATATTTACATCATTTCCCATCAATTCCCATTATTAAAGTGGCTGGAGTTGAGTCAGTGTCAGTGTCAGTGTGTTGGCAGCAGCCACTCAATGTTAGTGGTGGCTGTTTAACAGTCTGATGGCCTTGAGATAGAAGCTGTTTTTCAGTCTCTCGGTCCCAGCTTTGATGCACCTGTACTGACCTCGCCTTCTGGATGATAGCAGGGTGAACAGGCAGTGGCTCGGGTGGTTGATGTCCTTGATGATCTTTATGGCCTTCCTGTAACATCGGGTGGTGTAGGTGTCCTGGAGGGCAGGTAGTTTGCCCCCGGTGATGCGTTGTGCAGACCTCACCACCCTCTGGAGAGCCTTACGGTTGAGGGCGGAGCAGTTGCCGTACCAGGCGGTGATACAGCCCGCCAGGATGCTCTCGATTGTGCATCTGTAGAAGTTTGTGAGTGCTTTTGGTGACAAGCCAAATTTCTTCAGCCTCCTGAGGTTGAAGAGGCGCTGCTGCGCCTTCTTCACGATGCTGTCTGTGTGAGTGGACCAATTCAGTTTGTCTGTGATGTGTATGCCGAGGAACTTAAAACTTGCTACCCTCTCCACTACTGTTCCATCGATGTGGATAGGGGGTGTTCCCTCTGCTGTTTCCTGAAGTCCACAATCATCTCCTTAGTTTTGTTGACGTTGAGTGTGAGGTTATTTTCCTGACACCACACTCCGAGGGCCCTCACCTCCTCCCTGTAGGCCGTCTCGTCGTTGTTGGTAATCAAGCCTACCACTGTTGTGTCGTCCGCAAACTTGATGATTGAGTTGGAGGCGTGCGTGGCCACGCAGTCGTGGGTGAACAGGGAGTACAGGAGAGGGCTCAGAACGCACCCTTGTGGGGCCCCAGTGTTGAGGATCAGCGGGGAGGAGATGTTGTTGCCTACCCTCACCACCTGGGGCGGCCCGTCAGGAAGTCCAGTACCCAGTTGCACAGGGCGGGTCGAGACCCAGGGTCTCGAGCTTGATGACGAGCTTGGAGGGTACTATGGTGTTGAATGCCGAGCTGTAGTCGATGAACAGCATTCTCACATAGGTATTCCTCTTGTCCAGATGGGTTAGGGCAGTGTGCAGTGTGGTTGAGATTGCATCGTCTGTGGACCTATTTGGGCGGTAAGCAAATTGGAGTGGGTCTAGGGTGTCAGGTAGGGTGGAGGTGATATGGTCCTTGACTAGTCTCTCAAAGCATTTCATGATGACGGATGTGAGTGCTACGGGGCGGTAGTCGTTTAGCTCAGTTACCTTAGCTTTCTTGGGAACAGGAACAATGGTGGCCCTCTTGAAGCATGTGGGAACAGCAGACTGGTATAGGGATTGATTGAATATGTCCGTAAACACACCCAGCTGGTCTGCGCATGCTCTGAGGGCGCGGCTGGGGATGCCGTCTGGGCCTGCAGCCTTGCGAGGGTTAACACGTTTAAATGTCTTACTCACCTCGGCTGCAGTGAAGGAGAGACCGCATGTTTCCATTGCAGGCCGTGTCAGTGGCACAGTATTGTCCTCAAAGCGGGCAAAAAAGTTATTTAGTCTGCCTGGGAGCAAGACATCCTGGTCCGTGACTGGGCTGGATTTCTTCCTGTAGTCCGTGATTGACTGTAGACCCTGCCACATGCCTCTTGTGTCTGAGCCGTTGAATTGAGATTCTACTTTGTCTCTGTACTGACGCTTAGCTTGTTTAATAGCCTTGCGGAGGGAATAGCTGCACTGTTTGTATTCAGTCATGTTACCAGACACCTTGCCCTGATTAAAAGCAGTGGTTCGCGCTTTCAGTTTCACACGAATGCTGCCATCAATCCACGGTTTCTGGTTAGGGAATGTTTTAATCGTTGCTATGGGAACGACATCTTCAACGCTCGTTCTAATGAACTCGCACACCGAATCAGCGTATTCGTCAATGTTGTTATCTGACGCAATACGAAACATCTCCCAGTCCACCTGATGGAAGCAGTCTTGGAGTGTGGAGTCAGCTTGGTCAGACCAGCGTTGAACAGACCTCAGCGTGGGAACCTCTTGTTTTAGTTTCTGTCTGTAGGCAGGGATCAACAAAATGGAGTCGTGGTCAGCTTTTCCGAAAGGGGGGCGGGGCAGGGCCTTATATGCGTCGCGGAAGTTAGAGTAACAATGATCCAAGGTCTTTCCACCCCTGGTTGCGCAATCGATATGCTGATAAAATTTAGGGAGTCTTGTTTTCAGATTAGCCTTGTTAAAATCCCCAGCTACAATGAATGCAGCCTCCGGATAAATCGTTTCCAGTTTGCAGAGAGTTAAATAAAGTTTGTTCAGAGCCATCGATGTGTCTGCTTGGGGGGGATATATACGGCTGTGATTATAATCGAAGAGAATTCTCTTGGTAGATAATGCGGTCTACATTTGATTGTGAGGAGTTCTAAATCAGGTGAACAGAAGGATTTGAGTTCCTGTATGTTTCTTTCATCACACCATGTCACGTTAGTCATAAGGCATACGCCCCCGCCCCTCTTCTTACCAGAAAGATGTTTGTTTCTGTCAGCGCGATGCGTGGAGAAACCCGTTGGCTGCACCGCCTCGGATAGCGTCTCTCCAGTGAGCCATGTTTCCGTGAAACAAAGAACGTTACAGTCTCTGATGTCCCTCTGGAATGCTACCCTTGCTCGGATTTCATCAACCTTGTTGTCAAGAGACTGGACATTGGCAAGAAGAATGCTAGGGAGTGGTGCACGATGTGCCCGTCTCCGGAGTCTGACCAGAAGACCGCCTCGTTTCCCTCTTTTTCGGAGTCGTTTTTTTGGGTCGCTGCATGGAATCCACTCCATTGTCCTGTTTGTAAGGCAGAACACAGGATCCGCGTCACGAAAAACATATTCTTGGTCGTACTGATGGTGAGTTGACGCTGATCTTATATTCAGTAGTTCTTCTCGACTGTATGTAATGAAACCTAAGATGACCTGGGGTACTAATGTAAGAAATAACACGTAAAAAAACAAAAAACTGCATAGTTTCCTAGGAACGCGAAGCGAGGCGGCCATCTCTGTCGGCGCCGGAAGTAAAGATGGTGTGTTCAGGGTGATGAGCTGTGTTGCTTTTACGCCAAACATAACGTTTTGCATTGTTGCCAAAAAGTTCAATTTTGGTTTCATCTGACCAGAGCACCTTCTTCCACATGTTTGGTGTGTCTCCCAGGTGGCTTGTGGCAAACTTTAAACAACACTTTTTATGGATATCTTTAAGAAATGGCTTTCTTCTTGCCACTCTTCCAAAGAGGCCAGATTTGTGCAATATACGACTGATTGTTGTCCTATGGACAGAGTCTCCCACCTCAGCTGTAGATCTCTGCAGTTCATCCAGAGTGATCATGGGCCTCTTGGCTGCATCTCTGATCAGTCTTCTCCTTGTATGAGCTGAAAGTTTAGAGGGACGGCCAAGTCTTGGTAGATTTGCAGTGGTCTGATACTCCTTCCATTTCAATATTATCGCTTGCACAGTGCTCCTTGGGATGTTTAAAGCTTGGGAAATCTTTTTGTATCCAAATCCGGCTTTAAACTTCTTCACAACAGTATCTCGGACCTGCCTGGTGTGTTCCTTGTTCTTCATGATGCTCTCTGCGCTTTTAACGGACCTCTGAGACTATCACAGTGCAGGTGCATTTATACGGAGACTTGATTACACACAGGTGGATTGTATTTATCATCACTAGTCATTTAGGTCAACATTGGATCATTCAGAGATCCTCACTGAACTTCTGGAGAGAGTTTGCTGCACTGAAAGTAAAGGGGCTGAATAATTTTGCACGCCCAATTTTTCAGTTTTTGATTTGTTAAAAAAGTTTGAAATATCCAATAAATGTCGTTCCACTTCATGATTGTGTCCCACTTGTTGTTGATTCTTCACAAAAAAATACAGTTTTATATCTTTATGTTTGAAGCCTGAAATGTGGCAAAAGGTCGCAAAGTTCAAGGGGGCCGAATACTTTCGCAAGGCACTGTATATATTGTCCTCCGAAGAGGATGGGTTAATGATTCCAGTCTGTATTCCCAGTCATGGAAATCCATATATTAGGGCCTAAAGAATTTATTTCAATTGACTGATTTCCATATATTAACTAAAACTTAGTAAAATGTTTCAAACTGTTGTATGCTGCTTTTTATATTTTTGTTCAGTAAATATTACTTCCATTGCCATGAACAGAAGGGAATGTCTGTGCTGAAGAAAATGATCAAATAAGGTTCAGTCAAACAACAAGTCATTTCAGATCAGTCATTCAAGGATAAGGGTCAAAGGTCATTACAGAAAATAACATTCTCTCTTTCTCACTCTTCTCTCTTTCTCCTCTCTCTCTATACCTGCCCTACTCTCTTTCTCCCCTCTTTCCCGCTCTCTCTCCCTGTCTCTTGTTCGACTTTCCACCACACTATTACCTCATGATGATCCCTACACTTTTCTGCTATGAGTAACTCTGACAATGGCAAGGCAGTAAAATACTGAGGAGGATTCCACAACTACATTCTGTATTGTGTGCTTTACTCACGCTACACCATCCTAATCAACACAACCATCCTGCCATGAGTTTTCCAGTCAGATCAGATCAATGACGTAGTGGTAATAAGCAGGCCAACAATGCAAATAATAAAGGAACAATCAATTAATATCTGTACCACTCGGTGGTAATATCTGTACCACCGAGTTCACCACTGTGGTCTCATTGCTGATTCAATGGCTTATGTTTTGTGGCCAGTGTCATTTATGCGTGGGTTGCAGTTGATTGAACTAATAACGTGTTGTCACATAAAATGACCGTGCGATTTAGATGGCTGTAATTCCCATATGCAGTTGTAGGACACTGGAGGTAATTAGAGAACATAAAGATGACACACCCACAGACAGTATACAGTATCTGCTGCCTGCTCCCCAGGCACTGAAGCAATAGTTAGGCTACCAGTATTCATTGTTGGTCTGAGCCATTATTCTTGAGATGTTGACAGTGTTTGTTGATATACAGTACCAGTCATAAGTTTGGACACACCTACTTATTCAAGGATTTGTCTTTATTTTTTACTATTTTCTACATTGTAGAATAATCATGAATACATCACATCTATGAAATAACACATTTGGAATCATGTAGTAACCTAAAAAGTGTTAAACAAATCAATATATTTTTTAGATTCTTCAAAGTAACCATCCTTTGCCTTGATGACAGCTTTGTACACTCTTGGCATTCTCTCAACCAGCTTCATGAGGTAGTCACCTGGAATGCTTTTCCAACAGTCTTGAAGGAGTTCCTGCATATACTGAGCACTTGTTGGCTGCTTTTCCTTCACTCTGCGATCCAACTCATCCCAAACCATCTCAATTGGGTTGAGATCGGGTGATTGTAGAGGTCAGGTCATCTGATGCAGCACTCCATCATTCTCCTTCTTGGTGAAATAGCCCTTACACAGCCTGTAGGGGTGTTTTGGGTCATTGTCATTGTCCTGTGTTTTGGGTCATTGTCCTGTTGAAAAACAAATGATAGTCCCGCTAAGCGTAAACCAGATGGGATGGCGTATCCCTGCAGAATGCTGTAGTAGCCATGCTAGTTAAGTGTGCCTTGAATTCTAAATAAATCACTGACAGTGACACCAGCAAAGCACCCCCACACCATCACACCTTCTCTTCCATGCTTCACGTGTGTGAACCACAAATGCGGAGAACATCCGTTCACCTACTCTGCGTCTCACAAAGACACGGTGGATGGAACCAAAAACCTCAAATTTGGACAAAATCAGACCAAAGGACAAATTTCCACCAGTCTAATGTCCAATGCTCGTGTTTCTTGGCCCAAGCAAGTCTCTTTTTCTTATTGGTGTCCTATAGTAGTGGTTTCTTTGCAGCAATTTGACCATGAAGGCCTGATTCACACAGTCTCCTCTGAACAGTTGATGTTAAGATGTGTCTTACTTGAACTCTGTCAAGCATTTATTTGGGCTGCAATCTGAGATGCAGTTAATTACCGATTTCTGAGGCTGGTAACTCTAATGAACTTGCAGCATCTCATCTGCAGCAGAGGTAACTCTGGGTCTTCCTTTCCTGTGGTGGTCCTCATGGGAGCCAGTTTCATCATAGCACTTGATGGTTTTTGTGACTGCACTTGAAGAAACTTTCAAAGTTCTTGAAATGTTCCGGATTGACTGACCTTCATGTATTAAAGTATTGCACAAGACATTCTCCAAACACTCCACAGGGCCGACATCCCCGTTATTTGCAAGAGGAAGCGAAGCAGGTACAGAGGACAAAGATTGCCTGGTCAGGATCCGGAGACTGGGAAAGCTGCCGTTACCGCCAATACTACTCGCCAACGTGCAATCATTGGACAATAAATTAGACGAGGTACGATTACAAATATCCTAACAACAGGATATCAAAAACTGTAATATCCTATGCTTCACGGAATCATGGCTAAATGACGACATGGATATTCAGCTAGCGGGATATACGCTGCACCGGCAAGATAGACAGCACACTCCGGTAAGATGGGGGGGGTCTGTGCATAATTGTAAACAACAGCTGGTGCACGAAATCTAAAGAAGTCTCTAGATTTTGCTCGCCTGAAGTAGAGTATATTGTGATAAATTGCAGGCCACACTACTTGCCTTGATAGTTTTCAGCTATACTTTTCGTGGCTGTTTATTTACCACCACAAACAGATGCTTGCCCAAATATCACACTCAGTCAGCTGTATAAGGAAATAAGCAAACAGGAAACCACTCACCCAGAGGTGGCACTCCTAGTGGCCGGAGGCTTTAATTCAGGGAAACTTAAAACAGTTCTACCTAATTTCTATCAACATGCTAAATGTATAACCAGAGGGAAAACAATTCTAGATCACCTGTACTCCACAAACAGAGATGCGTACAAAGGTCACACTTGCCCTCCATTTGGTAAATCCGACCACAACTCTATCCTCCTTATTCCTGCTTACAAGGAAAAATTAAAGCAGGAAGCACCAGTGACTCGGTCTATAAAAATGTGGTCACATGAAGCAGATGCTAAACTACAGGACTGTTTTGCTATCACAGACTGGAACATGTTTCGGGATTCTTCCGATGGCATTGAGGAGTACACCACATCAATCACTGGCTTTATCAATAAGTGCATCAAGGACATCGTCCCCACAGTGACTTTACGTACATACCCCAACCAGAAGCCATGGATTACAGGCAACATTTGCACTGAGCTAAAGGGTAGAGCTGCCGCTTTCAAGGTGCGAGAGCTGAAGCTTACAAGAAATCCCGCTATGCCCTGCGACAAACCATCAAACAGGCATAGCGTCAATACAGGGCTATGATTGAATCATGCTACACCGGCTCCGACACTCGTCTTATGTGTCAGGGCTTGCAAACTATTACAGACTACAAAGCGAAGCACAACCACGAGCTGCCCAGTAACACGAGCCTAGCAGACGAGCTAAATCACGTCTATGCTCGCTTCGAGGCAAGCAACACTGAGGCATGCATGAGAGCATCAGCTGTTCCGGACGACTGGGTGATCACACGCTCAATAGCTGACGTGAGTAAGACCTTTAAAAAGGTAAACATACACAAGGTTGTGGGGCCAGACAGATTACCAGGACGTGTGCTCCAGGCATGTGCTGACTAACTGGCAGGTGTCTTCACTGACATTTTCAACATGTCCCTGATTGAGTCTGTAATACCAACATGTTTCAAGCAGATCACCATAGTCCCTGTGCCCAAGAACACGAAGGCAACCTGCCTAAATGATTACAGACCCGTAGCACTCACGTCCGTATCCATGAAGAGCTTTGAAAGTTTGGTAATGACCCACTCCAATTTGCATACCGCCCAAACAGATCCACAGATGATGCAATCTCTATTGCACTCCACACTGCCTTTTCCCACCTGAACAAAAGGAACACTTATGTGAGAATGTTATTCATTGACTGCAGCTCAGCCTTCAACACCATAGTACCCTCAAAGCTCATCACTTAGCTAAGGATCCTGGGACTAAACACCTCCCTCTGCAACTGGATCCTGCACTTCCTGAAAGGCCGCCCCCAGGTGGTGAGGGTAGGTAGCAACACATCTGCCACGCTGATCCTCAACACTGGAGCTCCACAGTGCTCAGTCCCCTCCTGTACCCCCTGTTCACCCCCGACCTCATGTCCAGGCACGACTTCAACACCATCGTTAAGTTTGCAGACGACACAACAGTGGTAGGCCTGATCGCCGACAACTACGAGACAGCCTATAAGGAGGAGGTCAGATACCTGGCCGTGTGGTGCCAGAATAACAACCTATCCCTCAACGTAACCAAGACGAATGAGATGATTGTGGACTACAGGAAAAGGAGGACCGAGCACGCCCCCGTTCTCATCGACGGGGCTGTAGTGGAGCAGGTTGAGAGATTCAAGTTCCTTGGTGTCCACATCACCAACAAACTGGAATGGTTCAAACACACCAAGACAGTTGTGAAGAGGGCACGACAAAGCCTATTCCCCCTAAAGAAAGTAAAAGGATTTGGCATGGGTCCTGAGATCCTCAAAAGGTTCTACAGCTGCAACATCGAGAGCATCCTGACTGGTTGCATCACTGCCTTGTACGGCCTCTGACCGCAAGGCACTACAGAGGGTAGTGTGTACGGCCCAGTACATCACTGGGACTAAGCTGCCTGCCATCCAGGACCTCTACACCAGGCGGCGTCAGAGGAAGGCCCTAAAAATTGTCAAAGACCCCAGACACCCCAGTCATAGACTGTTCTCTCTACTACCGCATGGCAAGCGGTGCCAAGTCTAGGACAAAAATGCTCCTCAACAGTTTTTACCCCCAAGCCATAAGACTCTTGAACAGGTAATCAAATGGCTACCCGGACTATTTGCATTGTGTGCCCCCACCAACCCGCCCCCAACCCCTCTTTTACGCTACTGTTATGTTCATCATATATGCATAGTTACTTAAATCCATATCTACATGTACATGCTACCTCAATCAGCCTGACTAACCTTTGTCTGTATATAACCTGTCTTTTTACGGTTGTTTTATTTCTTTACTTACCTATTGTTCACCTAACACCTTTTTTGCACTATTGGTTAGAGCCTGTAAATAAGCATTTCACTGTAAGGTCTATACCTGCTGTATTTGGCGCACGTAACAAATAAACTTAGATTCTCTTTGCTTATTTGAGCTATTCTTGCCATAATATGGACTTGGTCTTTTACCAAATAGGGCTATCTTCTGTATACCACCTCTACCATGTCACAACATAACTGATTGGCTTAAACACATTAAGAAGGAAATACATTTCAATTCACTTTTAAAAGCGCACACCTGTTAATTGAAATGCATTCCAGGTGACTAGCTCATGAAGCTGGTTGAGAGAATGCCAAGAATGTGCAAAGCTGTCATCAAAGTTAAGGGAGACTACTTTGAAAAATCTCAAATCTCAAATCTATTTTGGTTACTATGTACATTATTCGCTATGTGTTATGTCATAGTTTTGATGTCTTCACTATTATTCTACAATGTAGATAAAAAAGGTCAAAATAAAGAAAAACCCTTGAATGAGTAGGTGTGTCCAGTACCAAGACTGGTACTGTACATGTAGCTTTTATTTGTATAAATGTGAGATTGCTACTGTATTATCTAGTTGTAGAAGTGGTGTTTACAGACAAAATGGCATCATTCAGAGTAACATTATGAATGTTTTGTCTAATCTGAACAGTTTATTGTGATGTTGCAATAAACCATGCAAAGTGCGTACACCAAATAATCAGTGGCTGGAGATTTTCTGGTCACATCTGGTGCTCATGAAAAAATCCTGGTCCTACTGTACATGAAGCATATCAATCACTGATGGCTAAGAAATGGTTGTTGAGAACATCCTCCACAATGCCATTATACTGTATGAGTAGCTCAATATAGACAAGCATATGCACAGAAACAGCATGTATGCATATTACAGTGAAAAATGCTGGTCCAAAAGGGGCACCAGATGATCTTCACCACCCAGTGAAAGGCACACCGTGTTCTTCTCCGGATGTTTCATTCATAAAATGACAGAGAGATCACTGACTGGCATTCAGCATAAATGAAACAGCAATAAGCTGCATTTAATAAGGCAGTTTCAGTGGAACCAGTCTGTTGCAGAGTGATCTAAGCCCTATGCCAAGTGGGCAGATAGTGGGCAGAGTGGGCAGAGTCTATGCTGCCACATAGACTCAGCAGTGATATCATCAACACAGTGCCCTCCCCCGCAGCCCTCAGCCCGCAGCCAGCCGGCACTGAGCCATGGTGTGGCGACCAAGCAGCTGGCCACTTGCTCTGATTTATAATCCATCCAGGTAACCATCAACTACAGCTCCATTGGATTGGAGGAAGCCGTTCCACAGCCCCTATAGGCCGTAGATGATATGTTGTGGATGCAAGTGTGTGAAATTAGAGTTAATATATGTTGTTTGCTCAAGGAACTTAGTGTTTTGATTAAACGAGCAGGTACAAGGTCTTGCATGTTGTAATCAGCTACAGTAGATACGGCAAATAATGCCCATATAACGGTAATATTTCTTGAACAATACAGGATGTTATTCATATCTTATTGAGCTCTTCAAATATGTGCATAGTATTAATATCATTATTACCTGGTCATTACATTTGCATAAAATAATGCTTTGAAGGAATCACTTTGTCTTTTCACTTTGTATTCAGTGTGCCTATCTGGAAAATGACTGGCATAAATCAGAGGGGGATGCCAATCTGCAGAGAAACTTGCAGGCGTGAACACAATCCTTAAACATATCTATCGTTTTCCCAACTGAAACGTATTTGCTCCCTTGGGTTATAAAGCCTATCAACATTCAGCTAATGAGAACAATGTCTACACTATAGTAATAGAGAACATGCTGTCACACACCACCTATGTGTTTTCGTCTTGAAACAATATATATATCAACATTTTAAAAGTGTTACAAATAACACTGTACTTGGAATGAAAATAGAACAATGTCCTGCACTAACAACATTACGACCTAACACCCTGTCATTTACATTTAACTTATCTTTGACAAAAAGGGCCAAACTCTTGACAAGGAGGTGGAGGGGCGGAGGCACACTTAGACATGTCTGGACATTTCCTAGGGGAGACATTTACAGATTAATGCAACTGGAGGTTTTTTTGGCTTGGGGATGTCATACTGTACAAAGAGAATGCTGGACTGCCCATAAAATGCACATAAATGCTACTGAAATGGGGGAAAGTGTGTTTATCCAAACATACTTTAACCTCCTTAATCCTTTTGGAGCCAAATTGGGCTCCCTTGGTTTTGTCCTATGGAAGGACGTCACCAAAACATCCATTAGATACAAGCAAGGTAAGAAACACATGGATCACTTTCTACTCAACATTTGGAATAACACACTAATGGAAAAAGAAACCATTTACTGTACATGACAAATCATTTGTAATCTCAGAGTAGCTGGTCATTTTATGAGCTCAGCTGGGAAAAAGGATGGGGTCATCTACATTCTGCACATCATATCCAAGAATAATGTACATACAAATATAGCTTGTGAAAGTCGTACCAGTCATGACCTTTATCCATAGAGTAAATTACCTCAATATTACGCCATACACCAGAACATACACATAAACAAAACCAGTAAACTATTAAACAATAGCTTTTATATCCAAACCAAAGAGACGGGGGAAACAAAGCTGGAAAAAAATATATTTTGGGATGTTAATGTTTTGTGCAAATAATGGTGACAATTATCCTGCTTAATCAAACACTTTACACTCAGTGATAATTGATTCATGTATTCAAATCAGCTGTTAGCCTCTCTCAACCATGAAATTAGAAGACAGGGAGAATGCAGTGCTCTAATACATTTAGTCAATTTGGGTATTTATGGTAAAACACCATGAACAATATAAATCTGAATCAGCTCATTTGAGTGAGACATAAAAAGGAATATTGTCCCGGAAATGGAAGTATTTAGTGGATGAAGAATGAGTGAACGCATGAGCCCCACAGGTGTGTAATGAACAGAGACTGATCACTATGGATGTATGACTTTGATTGGATATCGTAAGAGTGAACAAAGGTTCCTACATTACAGCTTGAATCCTACTTAAAATACAAAATATTTTGTTTTTAACGCATACAAAAACAGAATGGTGTCTGCAATCTTCTCCCTTTTCCTCGGAAACCTTAACCACGTTTATTCCCAAAGGAAAGTACTACTGGCAACATATCTTCAATCTTGATTTTACTCAGTCGGTAGAGCATGGCACTTGCAACCCCAGGGTTGGGGATTCGATTCCCACGGGAGACCAATATGGAAAAGTACAACAAATATATGCACATACTACTGTAAACCACTGTAGATAAGAGTGTCTGCTAAAATGTAAATGAAATATCAATGAGAATCACATAAAGACAATTTAGCTGTGTGTGACACATCCTTATGAGCATTTTCTGGACTTCTGATCGACTGTAGCTGGGTAGCCTTTATGCCGAAAGCAATATTCTGTCATTTTAGTGGACCTATTCCAAACAGGGTGCCATAGCGATATCTGGATCTGTTTTTAAATGCACAGATTTCCTCCTTGACTTTCCAGAGACATGCAGAGAATTTAGCTGACTGCTGATGTTTCTCTTTCTTGACCCCCAAGGAATCTTATATAAATTCACTGCTTAGAGTTGTAGAATAAATACTTATTGCCTTGGGGAGATAGGGGTAAAGAATCCATAACAATTTCATAAGATGCCTACTTCAAATAGATCCTCGTTTTGATAGCCCAGAATACATTTATTCAGTCTGGATCAAATTTGAATATATATTGCTGTAAATAAGATGAAGTGGTGTGAGGCGATTTCCTACGTTATTATCGTTTTGAAAGTAGCCAGATAATTTCATCTGTGAATTTTGTCTGTCCATCGTAATGTACCTGTTCAGTGTCATTTTGTTCCACTGTTGATTTTACGCTTTGGTAGGGATAGATTAGATTGAATTGAACTTCCATTGTAATATACACTGAGTGTACAAAATATTAAGAATACCTGCTCTTTCCATGACATAGCCTGACCAGGTGAATCCAGGTGAAAGCTATGATCCTTTATTAATGTCACTTGTTAAATCCATTTCAATCAGTGTAGATGAAGGGGAGGAGACAGGTTAAAGAAGGAACGTTAAGTCTTTAGGCAATTGAGACATGGATTGTGTGTGTGTTGCCATTCAAAGGGTGTATGGGCAAGACAAAAGATTCAAGTGCCTTTAAAAATATATAACCTTTATTTAACTAGACAAGTCAGTTAAGAACAAATTCTTATTTTCAATAACAGCCTAGGAACAGTGGATTAACTGCCTGTTCAGGGGCAGAAACCTTTTCAGCTCGGGGATTTGAACTTGCAACCTTTCGGTTACTAGTCCAACACTCTAACCACAAGGCTACCCTGCCGCCCCTTTGAACAGGGTATGGCAGTAGGTGTCAGACGTACCAGTTTGTGTCAAAAACTGCAACACTGCTGGGGTTTTCATGCTCAACAGTTTCCTTTGTGTATCAAGAATGGTCCACCACCCAATGGACATCCAGCCAACTTTACACAACTGTGGGAAGCATTGGAGTCAACATGGGCCAGCATCCCTGTGGAATGCCTTCAACACCTTATAGAGTCAACATGGGCTATCATCTCTGTGGAACGCTTTCAACACCTTGTAGAGTCCATGCCCTGACGAATTGAGGTAGTTCTGCAAATCAATATTGGGAAGGGGATCTTAATGTTTTGTACACTCGGTGTGTATTATGTCCATCATACATTACGCAGTCTTTGTCTTAGGTTTTTGTAGAGATACTGTAGCTAGAGATGGGCACATATACAACTGTTTAAAATGGAATTAACCGCAACCCCCACGGGACAGACATCAGTTCAACGTTTAGTTCTGATTTACATTTGGTCGAGTTGTCAACTAACGTGGATTCAACGTGAAATCAACAAAAAACATCACCCTGTCATTGGATTTAGGTTGCAAGTTGGATTAAAAAAATACAAAAATCTCTGACTTTTTACGAATCCAATTGGTTTTCCACGTCGATTCAACTTCATCACACTGATTTATTTTTTTGTTGAAGTTATGGGGTGGCAGGGTACCCTAGTGGTTAGAGTGTTGGCCTAGTAACCAAAAGGTTGCGAGTTCAAGCTGACAAGGTACAAATCTGTCGCTCTGCTCCTGAACAAAGCAGTTAACCCACAGTTCCTAGGCTGTCTCTGAAAATAAGAATTTGTTCTTAACTGACTTGCCTAGTTAAATAAAACAAAATGTATTCAACCAGTGGCCCTATTTTTTGTGTGACTTATCTTACTATTGAGCTAGCCCTGATCATGATATTGTCTTTCCTTTAGCAATCGTTGTACAAGGTTATCAACACAGAGGAGGACAAATATCCCGGAATCCCTAATCAAATAATGAGCTGAGCCAGGCAGGGTTTTGGAGCAACCCTTCCAAGCAGAACTGTGTTTGATCTGGTGCCAAACACATACTGTAAATTAGTTATTTACAGAAACACATCTTTACATTTACCTATGGTCATTTCCATGTAAAAGGACCCATGTGAAGTTAATAGGAGCATATCAACTTTGGTGTCAAATGAAAGCTAAGAGTCTATATTTTGGGGAAATGAAGGCATAGATACATCTTTCAACCATTTTCCATCCTAAAAATTACAAATAAGCAAAGGCTGTTATTTCTGATCACACAGATGGAAAAGGAGACTTAAAAATACATTACTAGAAAAAGACTTAAAAGGTATTAGTTATACATCAAAACACATGTTGAAGTAAAGGACCCTGGCAACTAATATCAACATTTATATTTAGTTTTGCATAAATTCTTTACCTTTTGTAAGTTTAAGAAATACTGCTTTGTAATGTCTTGTCATTCTTTTACCAAACCCCCCCCACATCCTTAAGATATTTTCTAATTTCTCTCCCTTATGAGGAGAGAGGATAACAAGTTCACAGAAGTAACAAGTAAAGATAGGTCTATCAATTAGTTTAGTGTTTTTACTAATAGCAATTTTGATTATGAATTATTAAGTGATTAAAGCGTGTCACTCTGTTACTAAATCGGTAACAAGGTGACTGAAAAATCTGTAACAGAAAGACTGCCATTGAATTGGCCACAATGGGAAATCATATACATTAGTAGTCACAACCACAGTTGCATTAGAGCACAGTACAGCACAGAATAGTACAGTATACAGTAAAGTTCAATACAATAGAGTAGAGTTCAGTACAGTACAGAAGAGAACACATAACTAGAGTACAGTATAATGTAATCTACTCTACTATACTGCACTCTACTGTACTATATTGCACTGTACTGTCCTGAACTATACTCTACTCTACTGGACAGTGCTGCAATCTACTGTACTGAACTATACTCTACTTTACTTTACTGTACTGTACTGTACTGTACTCTGTGCTCTACTGTACTGTACTGTATTTTACTGTGCTCTACTGGACTGTACTGTGTTGAACTCTACTGAACTTTACTCGTCTACTTTTCATTACTTTAGTGTACTCTACTGTACTGAACACTACTTTCCTTTACTGTACTGAAGTCTACTGTACTGAACTATACTCGTCTACTTTTCATTACTTTAGTGTACTCTACTGTACTGAACACTACATTTCTTTACTCTACTGAAGTCTACTGTACTGAACACTACTTTTCTTTACTGTACTGATCTCTACTGTACTGAACTATACTGTACTGAACTTCTTTACTGTACTGAACACTACATTTCTTTACTGTACTGAATTCTACTGTACTGAACACTACTTTTCTTTACTGTACTGATCTCTACTGTACTGAACTATACTGTACTGAACTATACTCATCTACTTTTCATTACTTTAGTGTACTCTACTATACTGAACTCTACTGTACTGAACACTACTTTTCTTTACTGTACTGAACTCTACTGTACTGAACTATACTGTACTGAACTATACTCATCTACTTTTCATTACTTTATAGTGTACTTTACTGTACTGAACTCTACTGTACTGAACTCTACTGTACTGAACACTACTTTTCTTTACTGTACTGAACTCTACTGTACTGAACTCTACTGTACTGAACACTACTTTTCTTTACTGTACTGAACTCTACTGTACTGAACTCTACTGTACTGAACACTACTTTTCTTTACTGTACTGAACTATACTGTACTGAACTATACTGTACTGAACTATACTCATCTACTTGTCATTACTTTAGTGTACTCTACTGTACTGAACTATACTGTACTGAACACTACTTTTCTTTACTGTACTGAACTCTACTGTACTGAACTATACTGTACTGAACTATACTCGTCTACTTTTCATTACTTTAGTGTACTCTACTGTACTGAACTCTACTGTACTGAACACTACTTTTCTTTACTGTACTGAACTATACGCTACTTGACTTTTCTTTACGATACTGTACTGTACTGTGCTCTACTGTACTGAACTCTACTGTACTGAACTATACGCTACTTGACTTTTCTTTACTTTACTATACTGTACTGTACTGTACTGTGCTCTACTGTACTATACTGAACTACAGTACCAGTCAAAACTTTGGACACACCAACTCATTCAAGGGTTTTTCTTTATTTTTTACTATTTTCTACATTGCAGAATAATAGTGAAGACATAAAAACTATGAAATAACATATATGGAATCATGGAGTAACCAAAGATAATTGTTAAACAAATCAATAGGGATGGTATACAGAAGATAGCCCTATTTGGTAAAAGACCAAGTCCATATTATGGCAAGAACAGCTCAAATAAGCAAAGAGAAACAACAGTCCATCATTACTTTAAGACATGAAGGTCAGTCAATACGGAACATTTCAATAACTTTGAAAGTACTTGTACTAAACTGTACTCTACTGTACTGTGCTATACTCTATCCTACTGTGCTCTGCTGTGCTGTACTGTGATATCCAAACTTGTGAAACGTGTGTCTATGAGTCTATGATTGGTACAGATTGGTCTGGTCTGGGGGCAGAGCTCATTCAAATAATATCCACTGTGTAGAATAATACCCAAACATGCAAAGGACAATATTAAATTGTTCTACCTGTGTCTAACCCTAATCCTATTCAGGATACATCACCATGAAGACAATGACATTAATCATTATGCATTTATGCATAGTACAGATCAAGGACCCATGATGCCATAATGTTACCATCATTCTGTAATTGGGTGTTGATCCACTTCACTTACTGTAGTTCAGGACCTCTATACCAGGCGGTGTCAGAGGAAGGCCATAAACATTGTGAAAGACTCTAGCCACCTAAGTCATAGACTATTCTCTCTGCTACCGCACCGGTAAGTAGTATCGATGCACCAAGTCTGGAACCAACAGGACCCTGAACAGCTTCTACCCCCAAGCCATAAGACTGCTAAATAATTAACCAAATAGCTACCTGGACTATCTGCATTGACCCTTTTTGACTCATCACATACACTGCTGCTAATTATCCCTACATATATGTACATATCTACCTCCATTACCTCGTAACCCTGCACTTTGGTGTTGATTTGATAACCAAAAGAGATTTTGTTTAACTTAAGCTGTCATGTCATAGCTGGCACCCCATTTTCTCTGCAGACATCTCTGAATGTATATTCGGAGTAGATATTTCACAGAGTCTTTGGAAAACGTGTTTGCAAAACACTGAGGGAGATTTTACTGTCATTCTGTTCCCAAACTTTGCATTTGCACTGTTCCTCAAGTAATATATATCATTTTTGAATATCACCTAGGTAGAGTGCCCCATTTCCATTGGATGTTTTTTGACAATTGGATAGGAATCATATGATATACTGTGATGAGAACAGAGATGATATCTATGAACGTGGTCAACCAAAACGTCTTCATTAGGTCACTATGAGGTAATATATTGGGTTGCCATCCTTACTCTACCATCTACTCTTCCAAAAGTGAGAGTTGTACCTGTAGGAGTATCCCTGACATATGGTATAGTCATCTCTCTCTACAAATCCAATACAGTCACAATCAGATCAAATAGAATTCCCGACGTGTTTCATAATTCCAATCAGCTACAGTATCTTGTCTTTTATCAGCATGCATCAACTAGTAAGGGAGCAAAATGCATCTGACAGCAGTCCTGTTGTAAATTCTTGGCCTTAAGTACAGTCCTGCTAAATTCCAGACATATTAAGACAAGCCCTTCCTGTCACATGCTGCTCAGTGCAGCCACACATTTCCTTAGGTCTCACCCTCTCGCAAGACCTTGTAAGGCATTATGGAAAAAGCCTCTGTCTTGACTTGTTCATACCAGTCATAGGGGTGAGATATCTGTGATATGCAGAGAGAGAACTAAATATGTTGGCAGATAATTAGGTGGCCAATTTCCTTCTGTGTTTGCAGGGCATGGATACTGAACCTTGCCTGCCTGCTTCTCAGATATATGCAAAACATTGCATCATTGCTCAATTACTGTTCCTAATGATGCAAATAATAGTACAACGGCGATGGTTTAATTATATTGCATTCAAAAAACTCCAATCATAGTATCTTACTTTAAACAAATACAAGTAGTTCATTATCTCATCAAACACAGGGTTCAGGTTTTGCTCCCTTTTTAGGATTGGCGTGCAGGGGTTTTGAGACAAGGTAATGGGGGAGAAAAACTCTGTCCATAAGTATACTGGCAGGGTTTGTCTACATTCCAGACAACATGAAATCATTCTGATGCAAACCCCAAAATAGCATGCAATCAATTTAAGGAGAAATGAGAGTAAATAGTCAATTGGTAGTAAAAACATCTGAAATATATTGCTCTTGGAGAAATCTTGAAGGAATTGGAAATACTGTAGCTAGAAAATCATTAATTTGCTCAAATTTAATTCATGGATTTCTCATACTGACGTTTTTCTGTGTGTTGGAAATTCCTCTGTGATTACTACAACCTGCATGGCTTTTGAGGTGAACTTGAATTATTCTACCGTCTACTGTATAGCTCCAAATATACGTTAATTATATTGCTTCATTAAGTACATTGATAATCGATTGTGTATTTTCATTTTCAAACGGCTATTTATGTAACAGTATGATATAACGATATCTTGAATCTTCTTGATCTAGATCTAGATCCCAACGGTCAAAGTTTACTGGTTGTTATCTGGTTGTAATGATGTCATTTGAATAACATATAGAATGACTTGCACAGATAGTTGAATGCTGATGTTAAAAAGTGAACATTTCCAATCACTATTAAGCTTATTAACTGTCATCATTTTTGTAAAGACAACATTAATAAGGCTTTATAGTAAAGTCAGTATATGTGGCATGTAGGGGGCAAGCTAAGCCACTCTTTTGTTTCAGGGAACAATGATTAAACTTTAAAATAACTAATGAGGCAGTTTAAAAGTTCCATGGGAAAAAACAGGATCCATAATCCCCTGTAGTCGTAAGAGAGAAGTCATCACTACAAAGTGGAAATAATGAGTCATATTTTCCATTGCGTAATTAATGCATGACTTTTTAAGTAACTGAAGCGCAAAATGAAGGTTATAATTGGTTTTAGCGTACCCTTGTCTTAGCCTCTCCTCTCTGTGCTGACAGACAGTTACAGTGTTGTGGCTTGGTTTACACCAGAGGAAGGAAGAGTGGATTCATTTCTGTGCTCTTTTACTCACTTTTTACTGTCTAAATATTGTTTATTTTAAAGTGTCATATATCAATCAATCAAATTGATTTCATAAAGCCTTTTTTACAACAGCAGTTGTCACAAAATGCTTATACGGAAACCCAGTCTAGAACCACGGATATCAACCAATGCACATGTAGAAGCATGGTGGCAAGGGAAAACTCCCTAGAAAGGCAGGGAAACGAGGAAACCTAGAGACGAACCAGGCTCTGAGGGGTGGCCAGTCTTCTTCTGGATGTGCCGGGTGGAGATTATAAGAGTACATGGCCATTTAGGCCAGATGGTTCATCACAATGTTCAAATGTTTGTAGATGACCAGCAGGGTCAAATAATAGTCACAGTAGTTATAGAGGGTGCAACAAGTCAGCACCTCAGGAGTAAATGTCAGTTGGCTTTTCATAGCTGAGCATTCAGAGGCTGAGACAGCAGTGGGTGCATGCATGACTGTGCTTCACATTAGTTTAGTAAAGCAATGTCTTTATAGAGCAATTTTATAGAGTGATGAAATAATATTCATCTTCTGAAGAGTCTAAATATTTGGGGGACTAATGGTATAATTTTCAGTATTCAGTTATTTTTGTGTTGTATTTTGTAATCTTCTTTGTAAGTTCATAAGACCTCAAATCATGGACCTCAAATCTAAGCCAACTTTACACCACACTCCACAGCTGTATAGGGAACCTTCCCTTTAATGTTACTCTGTGACAATGCAGTAGAGATATCCCATCTCGCTCATGCAACATGTTCCATTTCAACATAATCTATAACCAACTTCAGGGTTGGCATTGTGCCTAAAGCAGAGCTGGCAACCCCAGAGCAAGGTAACACCATACGCATTACAGCCTTATTCTTCCGGGAAAAGCTTCTACTTTAGTGAAGCAACCAGTATGTTCTGTACTGGATTGTCAAGGTGGATTGTTCAAGCTATTTGCATTTCCTTGCTGACTGCTCCCTGGAGAGACTTACATAAAGTCTACTGTTTGCATCCTTGGGAAAAAAAAATGTTCTGAGTGTCTCAGACATTGCAGTGCTTACTCTTTTATTGAGAGGCTCTTTCAGATGAACTCAAATTAATTGGGATAATGGTATAATGCAGATCCCAATGGCAATAATGTTCAGTCCCTAATATATTTAAATGTCATTGCCACTTTGTACAATATACTATGGATGGTGCAGTTTACATAATGCAACTGCATGGTGATAAGTAAAGATGTGCAACTAACGTACAACACAAGTTTTGTTTATGAGAGGAACATTTTGTGCTGTTAGTGGCTGTCCTTCTTTTGATAGAACATTTCCACTTGTACAACATGTGTCATGAAATCCCCTAGATGTGAATCTTAACTAAAATTACTTGGCTGCAAGCAGACCATTCTCTCTTTCCTTATTTGATGGGAACAAGAGAAGTTGTGGATTTCTCAATAGCATTATTCATAGTATTTGGGGAAGTTTGCCCATTTTAATACTACTACTTTAATACTAAGATAAAAAGTCCATGGTGATATTTTCCTTTTTCTGAAAACATTACAAGTGTAATCATATACTCACATCACTGATAAACTCTTCAAGGTACACTTAACAACGTAACAGTAACAGAGAAGAAAGAATCATTCCCATAGATGGCAGTCAAATAACAGCATGAGTGAACGTCACGATGGCACCATGAAAACATATAGGTCATTTTAAATGGTTGGTCCTGTCTGTCACGCTTCAGGGACATTTTACTGTTGGGCATATAGAGTATCTAGGTTCAGCTTCCTAACCTTAACCATTAGGGGAGAACACATAGCTGGTCTTGGATCAGTGTCTAGGGCCAACTACAGCCTACAGACGTAGGATCTTAATTTGAGCCAGTTTGCTACAGCAGGAAAAATGTATTTCTGAAATTTGGAAATTACTAACTTCAGAAGCCTTTTTAAACCTCAAATACACTACAAGTTTTTCATTTCCTACATTGCAGGAAAGTTATCCTGCACAGGGTGATCAAATTAAGATCCTACATGTGTACTCCATCAATAATGCTGCAACAACAAATTTCCAAATCCAGTTTAAAGGGACATGTTTTTTTCCCCCTCAAATCCAAGCTGAAGAACCACTTTGAGTAATAAAAAAAATAATACCTACTGTGTGGATTAAACAACTAGCTTTCAGTCTCACATCAGAATTAGACATTCATCCATGTTTCTCAAACATTACATTTCGAAAGTTGCTGCAAACGTCAAATTTGTTAAGTTTTCAAGGTTAAGTTTTGGCATTAACTCCACATGTTTAAGGTTAAGGTTAAGTTTTGGCATTAACTCCACATGTTTAAGGTTAAGGTTAAGTTTTGGCATTAAAGCCGAAATCGTAAGGTTAGGCATTCACTTTGAATGGTTAAGGTAAGGGTTAAGGTTTGTGATAGGCTCAAAACACAAATCTCAAAAACAACTGTCTAACGATGGATTCAAAATCGCAACATTTGGAATCAGAGGCAGATGCTTATGCCCATATGACACCCCGTCCACAACGGCCTAGCAAAACCAAAACTTACTTGAAGGTAACAGAACTCACTGTTGCCTCTAGTGGCCAGTTTCCACGTCATCCTCCTCAGACATGGATTGACATTGAATACTGACTTGAATCACAGGTGACCTGGCTGGGATTAAATATGCAACAATTATTAATCTAATGTCTATATGTCTGTCATCTCTCATCTTAATCCCACATGGGAGTTACTTTATTTCGAAACGACAAACAATGCCGAACCCTGGCAGTTTTATACCCCAGTGACTGTCAGGAGCATCCAACTCAACATATCAATGGAATTGTAATGCTGAGGTAGTTAAGGGCATGCTAAAATGTTTTCCCCTTTAAGTGCCATGCAGAGGCAATCTTCCTCTGGAAGAAATGTGCTTGTGTAACAGCATGTGGCCTCCTCCCAAAGCCTGCATTGAGATGGGGGATGGGCAATCCAGCTGCTTCCTCTTGCACCACCACATTAAAAACTGCTTTTGCTGGAAGAATGAAAGAGAAGGTGTCAATCAAACATACTGTAGACCCTCATTAATTCTCTGCTGATGCCCCAACAAACATGCATGGTGCAAATCTTAGGACAATAGTTTCTCTTCCCTGACTGTGTCAGTGTATTATTCAAGCCTTTGGATGAACAGACAGTGACTTGAATGCTTGAATTAGAAAATGAAATCTCCATAAATGTTTTGACTATTCATTCAGTAGGTCAATAGCATATCATGTGATCAGTATGACATCAGAAATGACATACTTGTCTACTGTTGTTGATTAATAATAATAATAATAATAATTTTTTTGTATATTAACTTTGAGTCACTGTGTTAAAATGGCTGATTGGATTTTCAAGCCTGACATCTTAAAATTACCTTAGCACTCAGGACTTTCAAGTTATGGAGTTTGTGACCACTCGTAGCTATTGGCGTATGTCATACACACTTCTGGAGTATTTGTAGAGCAGTTACCAAGTCTGACCCCATGTCTTTACCTCATAACCTTGGATACACTATATCTTTGTCCAAAGGGATTGTGTTATAGCATGAATCACACTTTGGCTTTCTGGAAAATTGGGAATATCCAGTAGCTACTGTATGTGCAAAATGATCCATCTAAACCACTCTAGAAGATGAGTGTTGTCTGTGTAGAGGCATGTCCAATATTGCACACTTAAAATTGCAAACACAGAAAGTGTGAAAAAGTATTTTTACTTCAGCATTTTTTTCTCTCTCAATGTTCCCTTCTCTAATTTTCTCTTTTTGGATGAGCAGTTTTCTTCTTCACAGTGCCCCATTATCACTCACTGTGATCACATTTTCACTGCCAGCCTTACCGTTTTCCCGCGTAATTTGTTCAGGCATCCAGTGAATCTTAATGCCATCTCGAGTGATGTGACGTGGGTCCTGTTCTCTCTAACTCTGGAACGCTTGGTACAATCCCATTAATCACTCACACACAGGCTGCTCACTCAGCCCCGGCCAGCCGCCCAGCCCCTCTCGCCATCCCTCTTCAGCTCTCAGGCAGGTAGGAAGGAATAGCCTTGTCACTGCTGTTTTAGCACACATGCCCTCTTTAACATCTACCCCCACTGTGGACCTGACATCTAATGACCAATACAAAGAGGCAGGAATGTGACTAGTGCCTATTAACCTGTACTTAATGTTTTGTATGAGACGCAGTCCCTTCAACATTGAGGTAATTAATGCAGCAAGGCAGTCTGATCTGTTAATCAATGCAGCAAGGCAGTCTGATCTGTTAATCAATGCAGCAAGGCTGTCTGATCTGTTAATCAATGCAGCAAGGCAGTCTGATCTGTTAATCAATGCAGCAAGGCAGTCTGATCTGTTAATCAATGCAGCAAGGCAGTCTGATCTGTTCATCAATGCAGCAAGGCAGTCTGATCTGTTCATCAATGCAGCAAGGCAGTCTGATCTGCTAATCAATGCAGCAAGGCAGTCTGATCTGCTAATCAATGCAGCAAGGCAGTCTGATCTGCTAATCAATGCAGCAAGGCAGTCTGATCTGCTAATCAATGCAGCAAGGCAGTCTGATCTGTTAATCAATGCAGCAAGGCAGTCTGATCTGTTAATCAATGCAGCAAGGCAGTCTGATCTGCTAATCAATGCAGCAAGGCAGTCTGATCTGTTAATCAATGCAGCAAGGCAGTCTGATCTGCTAATCAATGCAGCAAGGCAGTCTGATCTGCTAATCAATGCAGCAAGGCAGTCTGATCTGCTAATCAATGCAGCAAGGCAGTCTGATCTGCTAATCAATGCAGCAAGGCAGTCTGATCTGCTAATCAATGCAGCAAGGCAGTCTGATCTGCTAATCAATGCAGCAAGGCAGTCTGATCTGTTTTTAGAAGACACTACAACATTATGTTGTTTCTATTCCTAACCTCCTTTTAATTTCACTACAGACTTAAAAAATGACCTTGATTGTTATCAAATGAAACATATTTCACAAGTACATCTTGATGTCCAGAGATTTTCTTCAATCCTTCTGAACATAATCTACCAAGGTCCTTGAAGTCCAAATCAAAGTCATGTTCTATTGCCAGCCAGCCATCTCTCTAGAACATCTATGTTTGTTCATCCTTGTAACTAACTGCCATATACTACATCCCACTGGCGCTCCTGTCACAAACTCTAGTCTGGATGTAGTATTTCCCAACCCTAAATCCAACCCTGACTCTATCTCATGTTTGTGCCACGCCTCATATGTTGTTTTCTTACCACTGCTAATACTATCCATTGTGCTCTTCATCACTCCATTTGGATTCATGAGTAATCACTATTTCCCTGCTCCAACTGGTCCACAGAAAACTTGCTGTGCTGGGTGACAAACAGGGGGTGTCATATTTTTTTGACAAATATCATTAGCTTGAACTGTAACCTGTCACAACCAAATATCCTATGTGTTACTGATTAACAGTATGCTATTGCTCAAGTAGGGATACGCTGCCGGGGAAACAGGCTGTCATAACTACTGTAACATTTCCTCTACCTATTTATCTACAGGCTGACCTACTTAATAATGACTACACCATCGTTTGGTTACATGAGAGGACAAGTATGGATATATTCAAGATATATGTATAACATAGAACAGACTGTTATTAAATATTTTAGTACCAGTGTTGGGGAGTAGTGAACTACATGTTGTTCAATTAATAATTTAACTACATTTTGCAGTAGCTTGGTGGTAGTTGAGCTAAATTCTAATCTAGGTAGTGTTTTCAGTAGTTTATTACTTTTTAGCCATGTAGTGGTGTAGCTAACTACTGGAACTACACACTACTTTTTTTGCAAAATTAAAATATGTGTGAAGTAGGCAATAATCTCCTTTCTTTTTCAGCATCAACTCTGCCTAATTCTCACGTTTTGTTGTGTATAATCGGCTAAATGACACATTCTGTTAACATATTTGGCCCAAAGTGATTTTGTGCCTTGCAATTTGTAGTCTATGACATTTCAGATTTATATATGATCATTTTTCACAAAGTAGTTTGGATGCAGTGAACACTTTTTCAAATTAACTTTAGTAACTGTAGCTTTAGTGTAGCTTATCTTCTTCCAGTGTGAAGTAATTGGTAGCTTGGTAACTATATTTTCAGAGCAGCTTTCCCAACACTGGTTAGTACTACCAGTACTTGGCGATCAATTAATTGTGATATAGAGATTATCCTCAAAATAGCAATTGTCAAGGCAAGAATATAGAGGATGTGCAGTATGATTTTAATTGAGGGTAGAGTATGATAGCGGTAAGACTGCATACAAGAGAGAGACTCAGGGAACGTGAGAGATAAGTACATTCAACTTTCTGGTCACTTGATATTAATGAATGCATCTCATGAAAGTGTCCCTTCTTCCAACCATTTATTTCAATGAAACTCATTAAACTGCATACTTAAAATGGATCACCAGCTTTTCATTGAAGTTATGTAAATGGAGTATATTTCCATGGAATGGGGCAAATTGAATATGACATACCTGTTTAACATTTAACCTACTAATACATGAGGAAAACCCTACTGAAATATGTCTATCAAATGACTCCTGTCAGATGTGAATACTCTCTTGACATTGGCCATTTCCCTAGTTCTAAGAAAATAATTATCTGTAGAAAGAACAATAAAATAATTCTGTCATCGAGATTCTGTGATACGTATGGCATATTGAATAAGACCATCAAGACAATAACTGCAAGCTTATACTCTGATGTGATGGATGAAGAGCCTAGAGTAAAAATAAAACACAGAATAAATCTGTTACTGCAATAAAACACTTTTTATATTTGACATTAAACACTTTGCCATCTGTTCCAAGGTATGATAGTACATGAACTGGTCATGGATACACTGCTGTACACTACACCATGTATAGAATGACAATGATTGGTTGTAGCCTACTAGAGGAGAGTTTCTTAAGGATTACTGTTTTATTAATACACTTACATTTACATACTAATTGTTTTAAAATTGAATACTAAATTAAAATCCTCCAACTTTTTGTCACTCCCAGTTACACCATCAAGTTATGAGAAGGGTTTACCAAGAAAAACCTCCAAAATGGCTAATTCGAGGCAGAAACTGAACTGAAGTCATACCATCAAATTACGGAATAGGGGCTATTCCTTATTCCACTAATGTAACAAAAACCCTCTACTCCATTACTATGCAATTACAAAGCAATTACTGAAGTACCATGTAACAACAACGTTGTTAATAAACACAGTTACTACTGATACACAGGTACTGTATCATAATAAAACCAGCAAAGAATGTCTACATCCTCATATGTTGCATAATCTGCAGATTCCACAGTTAATGAAACTCAGGATTCAGGTTCTTTGCGCTTCCAAAACCACTGTTTGCCTGTAGGTGTTTGTTTTGGCACCATGTTGGGGATAAACGTGTATGAAGTTACATTTCACAAGTGAAAAGAGCTTCATTTTTAGACCGGCAGGGCCGCGTTCCTTGGGTCAATGTCGAAATTAGTATGCACAAAGAGCATGAGTGAGAGAAACATATTCATTAGATTAACAATTTGCATTACAGATATACATTGATTATGGATCACTATGCACATATCTGACAGAAATGTAATACCGCTAACTCACATCCCAACATTTAGCTGAAATTCTAGCTTTTTTTCTCTCACACAAGTGAGAAAACAAATGTTATGCTAATAAAACGACATTGTAATGTTCAAGTAGTCTAATGGTTTTCATGTAAAACCTGTTAGTGAAAGCCTGTGCTGATGTTTCTATTTCATAACAATTCATAATTTGGACTGTATGCAAAATAATTTGTGAGAAATAACTCATCAAGATTTTAAATGAATAAATTTGGGGTGGCAGGGTAGCCTAGTGGTTAGAGCGTTGGACTAGTAACTGGAAGGTTGCAAGTTCAAACCCCTTGAGCTGACAAATCATTCTGCCCCTAAACAGGCAGTTAACGCACTGTTCCTAGGCCATCATTGAAAATAAGAATTTTTTCTTAACTGACTTGCCTGGTTAAATAAAGGTAAAATAAACATTGCAGTAACTAGGTAAACATTATTGTGTTGAAACTTAAAGTAGACATTATGGGCACTACTTCAATTTTATTTGACATTTTTTAAGCACCTTTAAACCTCCTCTCAAATAAACTTTGGGTACTCCTAGATAATCTGTGAAAGTTTGCCAGTATTGCTACGTACATCCTGACTCTTGCAGTAGTCGGCTCTGATGGCACTAAAAGCATCCACTGCACAGGCCGGAGTGTTTTACACTTCGCTTTACATCATCTGTATTAGACGCAGAGGAGTAGTTACCATGGCAACATGGCAGACAGGAAGTTACAACCCAAATTATTCTGAAGGTCATACTTGCATACTGGTATAAAAAAAAATAAAAAAAAACATTCTCAGAGCGTTTTAGAGACCTCATGGGCCATAGAACATTAAACAAACACGGTTTGATTATTAATGTTTTATGCTATTATAAACCATACACTCAATCACATTAAGACTTTATATTGAGACATTTTATCTGTTTAAAAGCTGACATCTGAGGAACTACTGCATACTTCCTTTAGCTTATGTTTACCCATTGCATAGGGTTCAATTAACATAACAGCAGATTGTATTCTTTGAATTTGCAACACACAGTTCATTTTTATGTATTAAATCTGAAGCAGTACCACAGACAATTCGGCAAGCTGTCCTGAGGCACATTAGGTTTACACCATTAGCTTGGTCTTGCTTGAATAACTGTGGAGTAACTCTGAAACACACTAATGAGCAAAACATTAGGGGCTGTAGACATTTCAAAGCCAAATACACAAGAAAGTATTTGTCAATATTTTGTATCTTCATAATCTATTAGGTGTCCTTGGCTCTGTTATATCAGGCCATGTGAGTTGGGGCATGGTATCCAGACTGTACTGCACTACTGCCACTTGTGCCATGAAGATAAGTAATTTACCCCTACCAACATGTCAGCAGATTATATAGAACCAGCAAATGACATTGAGTGGCTCTGGCTCTCTGGCTCTCTCATGGCTCTGAAAAGATGCCTTATGAAGACTACCTGAAAAGTGTGGTTGACTATGTTCCTGTGAGTGTTTGTCATTAACAGGTGTAGTGGTCATTACACACAAGTGCCTAACAACTTCAGATCAATCCATGGTCCAAACAGCTAAAACCACCATATACTGACAACATTGATTCCGTTGTTAATTTTCTCATTATCTTACAATGTCTCGAACAATAGGTCAAGGCTCTGATTAGGAAAAACTCCATGACCTCTTTGGTCTCTGAAGGTGTTTGTTTGAAGTCCCACTCCAATAGAGCAAACATTTCCTATTCTGTCACAGCTTTTAACACTATCATGTGTAAATATTTTGCACGTGAATATGTACTTTAGTGGAGAAGAGCTACAATGTATACTATGATGAAGACTACAATGCACAATGTCATTGAGTGCTGTGTACTCCACAGTTACTCTGTATGGTAGATATATTGTTCAGTAGGTAGAGTATGGAGGATACAGGTCTGTTGAACTAACAGACTGCTGATCCATAGCTCCCTGGCAGAGGTATTGATCTCACCAGGTAACCTTCTGATCTTTTATGAAAATAACACAATGCTAAATGAACTTGAGCTGTGTACGAACCTCAAGTCTTTTTTAAGACATTTATTTTATTATTCCGAATAACGATGTGGAGAGAATGACTCAGCATTCCAATGTTGTGCCATTGTTGGGCTATAAAAAGGTTATTGGACAGTTGCGTAAATATTGCCATTCTTCACACCACAGTGGAGGCGTCCTTTGCCAATGAGGGGAATTTAACAGAAAATTCTTGTGAGTTTAGACCCAAAAAGTTTACATCTATCAGCTTCCTTGTGAGGTCATTCTTGTAGAGAATCTCAAGGTAGCCTACCTAGTTAAATAGCAATTAAGCAGATAGTGGTAGACTGGTATGATGGCAATACTGTGTCAGGTATTGCCTACTCATTGTTAAGTGACATTTATTTCCTGAACGATATCTAGCCACATTTTATCTTTGTTAATACACCCTCTTCTGTGGCCTCAGATACATGAATGACTCTCTGAAACAACGACTGGGTAGTAGTGTTATCACACCTTAGATTCTACATGATATGCATCAGCATCCCATCCTATATCACATCCAGGGTTCTGTCTGGATGCAATATGGCTAACAGGGGTCTCAATGGGGTATGATGCTCTTGGGAGTGAGTGTGTAACAGTGTGATTACTGTGGAAGACTTAGCAGAAGACATCTTTGCAGAAGACACTTTTCCTGCAATCAAATGGCCAAATCGCCCTCTAGTGGCCTCATGGGTGGAATGTTATTCATCTTTTCCAGAATTTCAGAATTAATAAACCTTTTCCAAAAATAATCGCAGAAACTCCAGTGTTTTTATGGCAAACAGTTTAGTCTTCTGTGATGTATATCAAGTGTAATATTGGGATGAAAACTCAAAACTGAAGATGTCTCCGCAATGGTGGTAGTTTCACAGCTTTTACTAGTACTTTTGTTGACACAACTCAATCCGATGAGTGTATCATATTTATTTTATTTATTTATTTCACCTTTATTTAACCAGGTAGGTTGGTTCTCATTTACAACTGTGACCTGGTCAAGATAAAGCAAAGCAGTTCGACACATACAGCAACACAGTTACACACATGGAATAAACAAACATACAATCAATAATACATCAGAAAAATCTATATACACCATGTGCAAATGAGGTAGGATAAGAGAGGTATAAGGCAAGAAATAGGCCATGGTGGCAAAGTAATTACAATATAGCAATTAAACACTGGAATGGTAGGATGTGCAGAAGATGAATGTGCAAGTAGAGATACTGGGGTGCAAAGGAGCAAGATGAATAAATAAATACAGTATGGGGATGAGGTAGATTGGATTGGCTATTTACAGATGAGCTATGTACAGGTGCAGTGATCTGTGAGCTGTTCCGACAGCTGGTGCTTAAAGCTAGTGAGGGAGGTAAGAGTCTCCAGCTTCAAAGATTTTTGCTGTTCATTCCAGTCATTGGCAGCAGAGAACTGGAAGGAGAGGCGGCCAAAGGAAGAATTGGCTTTGGGGGTGACCAGTGAGATATGCCTGCTGGAGCGCGTGCTACGGGTGGGTGCTGCTATGGTGACCAGTGAGCTGAGATAAGGTGGGGCTGTACCTAGTAGAGAGTTGTAGATGACCTGGTGGGTTTGGCGACGAGTATGAAGTGAGGGCCAGCCAACAAGAGCATACAGGTCGCAGTGGTGGGTAGTATATCGGGATTTGGCGACAAAATGGATGGCACTGTGATAGATTACATCCAATTTGTTGAGTAGACCCTTCGAGGCTATTTTGTAAATGACATCGCCGAAGTCGAGGATCGGTAGGATGGTCAGTTTTACGGGGGTATGTTTGGCAGCATGAGTGAAGGATGCTTTGTTTCGAAATAGGAAGCCGATTCTAGATTTAATTTTGGATTTGAGATGTTTAATGTGAGTCTGGAAGGAGAGTTTACAGTCTAACCAGACACCTAGGTATTTGTAGTTGTCCACATATTCTAAGTCAGAACCTTCCAGAGTAGTGATGCTAGTCGGGCGGGCGGGTGCGGGCAGCGATTGGTTGAAGAGCATGCTTTTAGTTTTACTTGCATTTAAGAGCAGTTGGAGGCCACGGAAGGAGAGTTGTATGGCTTGTCTGGAGGTTAGTTAACACAGTGTCCAAAGAAGGGCCAGAGGTATACAGAATGGTGTCGTCTGAGTAGAGGTGGATCAAAGAATCACCATCAGCGAGAGCTACATGATTGATGTGTACAGAGAAGAGATATTTAGGGAAATGTCATAATGAACACTTTATGGACATAGCTATAATGTGTACTGAAAGGTGATTTCAACCAATTGACATGTTTTGATGTGAAGAGATACTAGAGTACAAGGGAATATACTGTAACTTCCATAGATATGCCTCCTTAGATGAGAAACATATCAACATAGTTGTACGAATTATGCGTTATGGTATAGAGGACATTCATAATCATACACACACAAAGATGAGTATGTATGTCTCTTCTATAATAAAAACAGATTTTCCTTAGTTCAGCGATACTGCTCTTAAACAGCTATTGAGGTGATGAGACATTATATTAAGCGAACACTCTCCTTGTTTTCTCCCTTGTTCTTCCCAATTTACCAGATGTACAGCCTGCTGAGTCTGACACTCTGTGGTAAGTCACCTTGAGAGAGATGCTGTTGGTTTGTTCGCTCTCCGTGCATGGCGCTCTGTGTCAGAGCTTCTTAATAAATCATTAACGGCTTATGAAAAAGGTAAACTTCCTTCAGGCTACGAGAGCTACTAGCACAGCACACATAACAGACATGGCATCCAGACAGAAAACTTGCTTCCCTGCCTTACCAGCACTCTTACTTACACAGGTAATAAGGAAATAGACAAGGATCCCGTGGACACAACAGTACATGTGTAACACATTAATAACATTAATGCTCACACAAATTAAGCAATACTGCAATGCTGACTACTACAGTACTGAAAGTATTCAAATGATGGAATCTTTAAGTTATCAACCAGTGCTTAATATGAGAGCTAGCCGCATGGATTAAATGATGGGTTGTAAATGTTATTTTAGTATTTTGGAAAGCATAACCATTGATAGTGTGTGCCAATCGTCTAACCAGAACAGTGTGGACTCCTAAGCTGAAGCTGTCTAAGTGTGGGGATAATTTACCCCAATGAAACACATTGAGCTCTATGAATCATTTTAATAATCACTTAAACCCATGCAGTGTTTGAGTAAACACATCTATTGCGGTTAGTATTTTAATAAAGCGAATTTAGTTCAACAACTGACAAAAAGCATGTAGAATTTAAATTGTCCATTAATGTGGTTATATCATACTGAGAAGATGTTTATTCGTAAACAGCAGATGTCCTTGTTTTCTTAAGACATTTACATAACACGCTGGGTGAAAATACTCCCTTTTTGCCTCTATTTAGCTGCACATACTTCCCAAAGATAGAAGTCTCATTTTCACGAGATTAGTGGCCTGAACGACGGGCTCAAATGAAATCATGTGACAGGAAAAATATTGCAGATAATGAGAATACAGAGACACAGCTGCAGGAACCTTCACTTAAAGCCGTTTGTACACTTATTAACAAGCGTGCATAACTTCAAATGTATTCATGTAAAAGCAAAGAGACATTTCATTAATATGTTTGTCACTGTTTGTGTCTTTTGATTTTGGCAAGAATGTACAAAATATCCTTTGACTTTCATGCCCAGTTGGTAATAACTCCAAAACAAGTTCCATCTGAAAACTACAGTTTGAAATAATTCAAACATGACTGCTATAAAACAAATACCAGCGTAGATTAGGGTTGGTCTGTATACTGTATATACCAGTGGCTGTCGGTACCTTTTTAAGATGAGGGAGGATGATATTTCTTTTTACAAGCATGGCCTTATTTCTATTACAGCGTATTGGATGACTGTCATTCATATTCCATTCACCCAGTTCAATGTAACATTGATAAGTTTAGGCTACTACATGATACTCAAATTTTCCTTATATCCATCATGAAGTTGCTACAACCTAGCCTATAAATAAAAGTTTACAACGTAGGTGCACACAGGTCGAGATAAATATTTGAGGTGACAGACAGTGACACATGAACAGACAGTGACACATTCAATACCACCTTGCACACTCTTGCCTGCATCTAGCTGATCTAGGGTGTAATCATTAGTCCAACAGTTGCAAACAAGAGTTTCTATTGGACAAATTCCGGTATGTTTATCCCCGTTTCATTCTGTTTGCTTCCGCTCAAGAACATTTGTCAACAGAATCGGCGGAATTAATACACCCAGACATAACAAATATCTTGTTGTATTCCTTCTCACATCTCCGCTCTCTCCTTCTCTCACTTTTTCCCTTCACTTGTGGACTTCAATGGACAACACATTAGCTGTCTGTGCCCAGGCGGGCCCCGGTGGCAATAAATGTGTAAAACTAAAAGCTTACCTTGACTTGGAAGAGTTCCAGTGTTGATAGTCATAGCCAGCTTGCTAACATAGCATTCCCCTGTTTGAGCCGGTTGTTTGAAAAGGCTAAACTAGCTAGCTGCATTTGCTACATGTGAAAGTGAAAAAAAGACAAAATATAGCTAGCTCTCTCTCTCTCTCTCTCTCTCTCTCTCTCTCTCTCTCTCTCTTGCTCCTCCATTTTTGAAGAAATTAATTTGTTCAAAACTGTTCAACTATTGTCTTTCTCTCTCTTTGAGTCAACTACTCACCACATTTTATGCACAAAATAATCTGAAACACAACCAAAACAAACAGAAAATGCATCCAACAAGTTGGTAGATTCATAAGCTTGATGTAATTATTGCGTGATAGGAATACGGGACCAAATACTCAACTTTTAACTACTTTAATGCACATATAAGTGAATTTGTCTCAATTATTCTGGTCCCCTAAAATGGGGGGACTATGTACAAATAGTGCTGTAATTTCAAATCAAATCAAATTGTATTGGTCACATACACATGATTAACAGGTGTTATTGCAGGTGTAGCAAAATGCTTGTGCTTCTAGCTCCGACAGTGCTGTGATATCTAATAAGTAATATCTAACAAATTACACAACATTTACCCAATACACACACATCTAAGTAGGGAATGAATTAAGACTAAATACATATGGACTAGCGATGTGAGAGCGGAATGGACTAAGATACAGAAGGATAGTATAGAATACAGTATATGCATATGAGATGAGTAATGCAAGATATGTAAACGTTATTAATTTAATGAGATAAAGTAGAATAGTATAGAAAACAGCATATACATGAGATGAGTAATGCCAGATATGTAAACATTAAGTGACTAAGATACCGTAGAATAGTATGGAATACAGTATACATAAATGAGATGAGTAACGCAAGATATGTAAATATTATTAAGTGACTAAGATACAGTAGAATAGTATAGAATTCCAATTTCTAACGGTTCCCCGAGATGGATGAAAATACTCTCAAAATAAAGCTGACAGGCTGCACTTTGACCTCAAAGTCATTGTATAATTTCAAATGCAAAATGCTGGAGTGCAGAGCCAAAACAACAAAAAATAAGTCACAGTCCAATACTTTTGCAGCTCAAAGTATATACAGTTGAAGTCAGAAGTTACACTTAGGTTGGAGTCATTAAAACTCGTTTTTCAACCACTCCAAAAATGTCTTGTTAACAAACTATAGTTTTGGCAAGTCGTTTAGGACATCTACGTTGTGCATGACACAAGTAATTTTTCCAACAATTGTTTACAGATAGATTATTTCACTTATAATTCACTGGATCACAATTCCAGTGGGTCAGAAGTTTACATACACTAAGTTGAATGTGCCTTTAAACAGCTTGGAAAATTCCAGAAAATTATGTCATGGCTTTAGAAGTTTCTGATACGCTAATTAACATCATTTGAGTCAATTGGAGGTGTACCTGTGGATGTATTTCAAGGCCTACCTTCAAACTCAGTGCCTCTTTGCTTGACATCATTGGAAAATCTAAAGAAATCAGGCCAAAAAATTGTAGACCTCCACAAGTTTGGTTCATCCTTGGGAGCAATTTCCAAATGCCTGAAGGTACCACGTTCATCTGTACAAACAATAGTACGCAAATAGAAACACCATGGAACCACGCAGCCATCATACCGCTCAGGAAGGAGACGCGTTCTGTCTCCTAGAGATGAACGTACTTTTGCATGGAAGAAGCCACTGATCCAAAACCATCATAAAAAGCCAGACTACGGTTTGCAACTGCACATGGGGACAAAAGATCGTACTTTTTGGAGAAATGTCCTCTGGTCTGATGAAACAGAACTGTTTGGCCATAATGACCATCGTTATGTTTGGAGGAAAAAGGGCGAGGCTTGCAAGCCGAAGAACACCATCCCAACCGTGAAGCACGGGGGTGGCAGCATCATGTTGTGGGGGTGCTTCGCTGCAGGAGGGACTGGGGCACTTCACAAAATAGATGGCATCAATGAGGAAGGAAAATTAGGTGGATATATTGAAGCAACATCTGAAGACATCAGTCAGGAAGTTAAAGCTTGGTCACAAATGGGTCTTCGAAAAGGACCCCAAGCATACTTCCAAAGTTGTGGCAAAATGGCTTAAGGACAACAAAGTCAAGGTATTGGAGTGGCCATCACAAAGCCCTGACCTCAATCCTATAGAAAATGTGTGGGCAGAACTGAAACAGCGTGTGTGAGCAAGGAGGCCTACACACCTGACTCAGTTACACCAGCTCTGTCAGGAGGAATGGGCTAGAATTCACCCAACTTATTGTGAGAAGCTTGTGGAAGGCTACCTGAAACATTTGACCCAAGTTTAAAAAATGTAAAGGCAATGCTACCAAATGCTAATTGAGTGTATGTAATCTTCTGACCCACTGGGAATGTGATGAAAGAAATAAAAGCTGAAATAAATCATTCTCTCTACTATTATTCTGACATTTCACATTCTTAAGATAAAGTGGGTCAGTTTAAATGTATTTAAATGTAGTTTAAATTAGTTTAAATGTATTTGGCTCAGGTGTATGTAAAGTTCTGACTGTAGATGGATGGGCAAGTTGCACAGTATCCATAATGAAGCTGACGACAACTACTATACATTATGATGGTTAGGGGTGGCCAACCAGAAGAGTCTCCTCCTGAAGAGTCGCCTGAAGAGCTACTGGGTATGCAGGATTTTGCTCAAGCCCTGCTTTATCTAACATACCTGGTTTTACTAATCAGCTGCTCATTAAGACCTTGATAAGCTTAATCAGGTGTGTTACAGTGGTCTGGATAAAAAGCCTGCATGACCCAGGAATATCCTGTGTGGCTCAATTGGTAGAGCATGGTGCTTGCAACGCCCGGGTTGAGGGTTGTATTCCCATCGTGGACTAGTATGAAAGAAAGTATGAAAATGTATGTTGTATGTATATGAGTCTCTGTTAAATGACTCAGATGTCTAGAGCTGTTAAGGAGTATTAATACCTAGACACTGGTGATTATTAGTGTCTAGTAAAGGGGTAAAGGCTTGAAACAAACCCAGCAATTATGTTTACTTCCCAACTCTAATGGAACTCACTGTGATGGGGGAGGATTAATGCTTCACTCTCATAATGAGCAGGAAAACTACACACCTCACTTGATTAGTTTTCGCTGTGAACATACAATCAACATCTGTGAAACGTGGTCCAAATCTGATCCTTCTCAATGGGCGTGTTGGGGCCATTGTTGATGATGTAAGAGAATAAATGTACTTATATCAAGCATTATAGGCATTTCATTCAGTACTCATTAAATAAAACAGATGGTGGTATGGTGTTTGAGGAAGTCATTGGAAAACCAGTAGATTGAGCTCTCTTAAGCTTATCCGTAGTCGTTAGACTACACTAACTTGTTTTACACAATATGTTTTAAACATATTGCGTTTTTATAAAGAAAGTCAGCTCTGAAATAACTGTTTAAGAGTTGATTGCATGATTGTCTCTGGAATCACTTACACATTCTGATGTATATTTGTATTGTTTTCAACAGTCAAACCCACCTTGTTGCACATCTAATTGGAATATTGCAATGCTTGTCAAGTTGATCTGTATTTAACTTCCCTTATAGTTACTAGCATGCACAAAATATATGTATGAGAGCACGTTAGTAGCTGTCTTGATGAGGTCAGAAATCGATGACATACTGTAAGTATATCTCATGACATAATTGGGACATGATATTCTATTTCACTGGTCTGGTCCCATGGAGATAGCCAGTGTAATTTATGGAGGTAAGGTGCAAACATACCCTCTGACTTCTGTGGCGCCAGATAGACCAATATTGGTGATAACATGCACTGTCCAACACATGCATTTCTGGTTTGTATCTGCAAGAAAGCTGACCTCAAGGCTACACTTTATACCACAGCTAGGGAAGCCCGAAGACTATTTGATTATTTAGTCTGCTTGTATAACACCATACAGAAGCATGAACGTGTTAAGCCACTTGACAAAATAGTTATTTATATGAGACTCTCGGAGGAAATCGGACCATTATAAAACCCAGTAAGGGTATTATTACATCAGGTATTCAAATTCCAGTGGGGGAGAGACTCATACTATTCTAGACTCAGGGGGACAGGCTGTTGCTGGTGGGGAATGTTCAAATCAAGCTCCAAACGCAGTGTGCTTGATAATGAAAAAGTAGGACGTGCACAGACTCATAAAACTTGGGAGTATGTCAGTGATGGTGTTGCTGAAAACTTCCAGACAGAAAACTTGCCTGCCCACAACTATTCCACTGTGGTGCTTATGGATTTCCCTATGCCCTGTTGGACTTTGAAAGACTGGTTTTGTCATAAAACCCTCCATCATATAGGTGATACTGACAGTGATGTGCGAGCCTCACATTGTTTTCCCATTCACAGCCAAGCCAGGTTATTTCTCCTGGAGGAGGGAAGCAGTGGAATGCAAATGACACAAACAACAAGCTGTGGGATATAACGAAGAGCCACTCTCATTGGAGCCAAGCGGCTAAACACAACAACTGTTTACTGATGAGACTATTCACAAACACACAAAGCAAATCAGCCAAATTACACCAGATTGGAAACAAAGACAAGAAGATAAAACTGGAAATGGATCATTTTAAAGGCCGTTAGGAATATGTGAAATCTGCAATACAATAGGAACATATCTGAGAGTTCTCTCGAAGATGCACTTTAGTCTTATGTGTAATTGAGTCAGTTTATGACAAATATGAAAAATGTGGGACAAGCGTTTCTGAATGACGCACCAAACAGGAAGCGACATCAAAGTGTCAGCTGATTGCCTGAGGAACACTAAGGTCACTGTCTCTAAATAACGTGTCTTACACTAACAGTACATGTATAGTCACAGTCATAATTATCCATGTCTACTGATCATGACCACAACCCTGTACACTCAGCAGATCATGTGGCTTCATTCGTAATCAAAAAATCAATGTCTGATGGTCTGACTGCTAGAGATGGAGGAAGCATGCCCACACACCCACATGCACACATGCACTCACACAAACAAGCAATGCATTTCACATTTTGATCAATAAAAGCAATTAAAACACATCCATATTTATTTTATGTTATTTTTACATGATATGATGGGAATATGTTGAAACTAAAGCATAGTACCCAGGAGCTGTGAAAAACAGCCTGTTCTGTTCTTCTGGTGACAGTGTAACAGCTGGGTAATCTTGGTGATCGATTGGAAATCCAGCTAACCATTTCATGAGCATTGTCAAGCACAGCACAATTTACTTGTCTCTCCACAGAGGCAGCTGAGGGAGCCTGGAAATACTCAGTTACAGTGAGGAATTGATTGATGAAGTACTCCTGACTACCGACTGCATGTTTATATGGGCTTTTATTAAAGGGAAAATTGACTCAAAAACTTATTTTGGTGTTTTTTCTTCTCATTAGTCCACTGTTAATACAGTCCCAAAATGTTTTGCATGTCAGCATATGATTCATTTTGCATCATCATGATGATGTGGCCAGTGACTCTTTGCTTCTTGAAAGTCCAATATCTTGAAAACTTGACTGCTGACATGCAAAACAATTTGGGACAACGGTTGGACTAATAAAAAAATACTGAAAGATCGTTTTCACATTAACAATTGTAGCTTTTGCTGGAGTTAATTCAACACAGCATGATGGATACAGTGGTGTGGAAGTCAGGCATTTTGGGGCAATTCACTCTCGATGATGATTGTTTAACGTTGAGTAAGCTTCTGCATATCATTTGGTTATTTAGGTGCAGCTGAATATCATAAAGATATTTCCCTAAGCATGACGTTAATATTTGTATTCTAAACGATTAAAATGCATGTAATATGAGTGATGAAGAACAACATGAAATAGATCAAGGATCTGTAGATTGATGTGTGTAGAACTGCTAGAGATGGAGGAAACATTTGTGCATGGTTGCTTTCAATTACTGGATAGAAAACACACTGCTGGATACTGTAAGACCTCCACTCAAGATTCCAGTTTTTTTCTCATCTTTGTTAATTAACATTAAGATCAAAATGAACTGGGCATCATGAAGGATGTACAGTGCCTTCAGAAGGTATTCACACCCCTTGACCTTTTCCACATTTTGTTGTGTTACAGACAGCATTTAAAATGGATTAAATTGAGATGTTGTGTCACTGGCCTACACACAATACCTCAAAACATCAAAGTGGAATTATGTTTTCGGAATCTTTTTCAAATTAATTAAAAATGAAAAGATGAAGTCAATAATTATTCAAACCCTTTATTACTAAATAAGTTCAGGGAAACAAATGTGCTTAACAAGTCACATAATAAGTTGCATGGACTCTGTGTGCAATAATAGTGGTTAACATGATTTTTGAATGAGTACCTCATCTATGTACCCCATACATACAATTATCTGTAAGTTCCTCAGTCGAGCAGTGAATTTCAAACACTGATTCAACCACAGAGACCAGGTAGGTTTTCCATTGCCTCACAAAGAAGGGCACCTATTGTTAAAAAGAAGAAAAAAGTAGACCTTGAACATCCCTTTGAGCATGGTGAAGTTATTAATTACACTTTGGATGGTGTATCAATACACCCTGTCACTACAAAGATACAGGTGTCCTAACTCAGTCGCTAGAGAGGAAGAAAACCACTCAGGGATTTCACCATGAGGCCAATGGTGACTTTAAAACCATTAGAGTTTAATGGCTGTGATAGAAGGATACTGAGGATGGATCAACAACATTGTAGTTACTCCACAATACTAACCTAAATGACAGAGTGGAAAGAAGGAAGTCTGTACAGAATAAAAAATATTCCAAAACATGCATCTTGTTGCATACTGTTTGCAATAAGGCACTAAAATAAAACTTCAAAAAATGTGTTAAAGAAATTAACTTTATGTCCTGAATACAAAGCATTATGTTTGTGGCAAATCCAGCACAACACATCACTGAGTACCACTCTGAGTACCACTCTTCATATCAAGCATGGTGGTGACTGCATCATGTTATGGGTATGCTTGTCATCGGCAAGGACTAGGGAGTTTTTTAGAATAAAAATAAATGCAATATAGCTCAGCACAGGCAAAATCCTAGAGGAAAACCTGGTTCAGTCGGCTTTCCAACAGACATTGGGAGACAAATTCACCTTTCTGCAGGACAATAACCTAAACCCCAAGGTCAAATATACACTGGAATTGCTTACCAAGCCAACATTGAATGTTCCTGAGTGGCGAGTTACAGTTTTGACTTAAATCGATTTTAAAATCTGTGGCAAGACTTGAAAATGACTGTCTAGGCCTCCCGAGTGGCGCAGCGGACTAAGGCACTGCATCGGGGTCTAAGGCATTGCATCGCAGTGTTGCGGTGTCACTAGAGCCGGGGGTTTGAGCCTGTGTCGTGGACGCGAGTCCCATAGGGCGGCACACAATTGGCACAGCATTGTCCGGATTAGGGGAGGGTATGGCCAGGGGGGCTTTACTTGGCTCATTGCACTTCTGGTAGCCCGGGCACATGCAGGCTGACTTCGGTCGTCAGTTGAACGATGTTTTCTCTGACACATTGGTGCGGCTGGCTTCCGGGTTCAGCAAGCAGGTGTTAAGAAGTGTGGTTTGGCCGGTCATGTTTTGGAGGACACATGACTCGACCTTCACCTCTCTCGAGCTCGTTAGGGAGTTGCAGCAATGAGACAAGATCGTAATCACGAAATTGGGGAGAAAAACTTGACAGATCTTGAAGAATTTTTAAAAGTGCATATATTGTACAATCCAGGTGTGTAAAACTATTGCTGACAAAGGTGATTCTAATATGTATTGACACAGGGGAGTGAATACTTACATTGTATGTAAATTAGATATTTATGTATTTCATTTTCAATAAATTTGCAAAAAAATCTATATCATCCATTTTGGATTCAAGCTCTAACACAACAAAATGTGGAATAAGTCAAGAGGTATGAATACTTTCTGAAGGCACTGTAGATACCTGTCCATTGTCTTCACAGATACTTGAAGATCAAAGGAAGGTTTAAACAAAAACACACTATTACCGGTATAATCATTTAAAAAAAAGCATTGGCCACTATATCAGCTACTTCTGACTGTATACAAAGTGACAACCTGTGGTTTAATTTGGGGAAATGGGATCAGGTGTACTTTCTGTGTAGTAGCCTTGCCTTTGAACTGATTTAATCCCTCAATATCCTCCCTGCTGTTTACTTGTTGCCCTAACCCAACGCTGCTGACTGCACACATAAACTTGAGGAATCACATTAGGTTGACATAATGGTCCAAGGCTGAGACAACCAGCTCATTGTACAGATGGAGTTGATGGGGTTAACATGGGCTTTTCAAACCAGACGCAGGAGTGGAGTCAAAGACACAATCAAGGAAACAATGCTAACAATAAACCAACTTGAGGGCCTTTTTTCACAAATCCCTTTAAACGTACAATGTGCACTAGACTGGCATCAGTGGTGTACTGGAGGATAAACGCTTAATTTAGATTTTGCCAGAGCATTTACCCACCTTTTGCACAAAGACGCATTGGAGAAATAGGAAGCCTTACTTTACTTACCGCAAACGGCGTTTGCCCACCTATTGTTTTTGCCAGTACATCATTGTCTGGTGTATGTAATTATGCATGCTCTATGTACTGTATTTGAATACAAATAGAGTAGAACATGGTTCACTTGGACCTCTGTAACACTGCAATGGCATGTGTCTGGAGTTAAACACTTCAGAGAGAGAAATTACAATTCACTCACACAGTACAGAGCTATCAGTGAACAAAACTGCATGAAAATATATGGGTAAACCCAAGGTTAATAGATTTCGATAAGAAATTCCATTAGGCTGTAATTTGCTATTGGGCTGTTATGCAAGACCTAACACCACAATCTAATTCAGATCTGGTGGTTTTATGTTGAGAGCTGTCCAGTCAATTTCCGTCTGCAGACCATTTGTACTCTGTTAAGGATAGCATGAGCTTCGGCAGCTCATTTATGGTTCTTAAGGATGCCTTTGAATATGGATCTAATGGCGACTGACACGTGGAGAAACCAGAGAGGTGCCCCAGGAGGTGTTTACTGTTCAAGTGTGTCCAATTAACACAGATACAAAGGAAAAGCTCTGAGTGTATATCATTTAAAATAGAGTATCAAAGTGTAACGTCATAAAGTTGAAGAATTAATTGCATGTGTTGCAATTCATTTGGAAGTGGGAGTATATGTATAATCATACTGTGCTTTGTGTCATTATTATCTTAACTTGTCTTTATTGTCTTAAGTGCTATTGCTATATCAATTTCTACTGCTTTGTCATGAAAAAGAAGTAACCAACCAGAAGTTAAATGGTTGACTTATGACTTGCAATGCTCCCATTATTCTTCACAAGCACAAACATAGCGAATATTCCCCTCAGTAATGAGTCTCATTTCCGGCATCTTAATATTTCATTAGGCATCTTGCCTCCCCATTGAGAGACACAGAGCACAGAGTAATGGGAGCAATCTGAGGAATGTTTGGGCCTTGGGGGAAAGCATGGCACCGTCTGCTAGCTCAACACTTATTACTGAAACGCTCCTCTAGGGGATACTCCCAACGGTACAATAGGAAATGTGGCATACACAAAGGGATATAGATTTCCCCCCGGTGAGATGGGAGAGATAGCCAACAGAGAGCTCAGTTGTGAGGTGCATTCCTAATCTGATTTAAATAAGATTGTGTTTAACAAACACCTTATCAACCTCAGAGGAAATCCACTCAACCTTCCTCTTATGCCTTGATATGTACGGGAAACAGTGTTCCTGAGGGTGAACAATGTATATTGATACGGCTCCTGAGCCCAGTATTCTCCAGGTGAATTGTTCTACATTACACGAGGACATAACCGGCTCAGTGAGTGGGTGAACTCACAGCCATAAACCCCAGACTCTCTAGGTTGGCCTCTGCTTTGTTCTTACGTTGTCAACGCTGAAATAACCTCCAGAGAGGGTACAGTTGTAACATTTGTATTTTTCCCTTCTTCAGATTGACCCCTATCTCCACCTCTCTCCCCTCCCTTCCACCTTCATTTCTTCCTCTTCTCTCTCGCTCATTGTGGGAGTCTCCACTTTAATTTTTCTCCATGAGTGCACTAGATTTATTGCTCCAGTAAATTTCTGCGAAAGAGAAGAAGGCGCACTGGGCCCCCAGGGAACTTCGGCAGGAGATCACCTGACCATGTTGTGGCCACATCTGCAACAAAAACACATTCCTCAGGAGTCATTTGTTATTCCAATTCTAATCCCAGGCCTGGAGGGGGAGGGAGGAAGGAGGGGGAGGCAGGCGGATGGAGGGAGGGGGCGGTGGCATGGTTAAGCTACAGAAAGCAGCAGAACACCAGCACCAGTTACAAGGCAGCAGGCAGCATACATGCAAGGATATTTCCCTGGGAAACAAGGGACCAGAGGACCAGACTACACAGTCCTGTCCTGACTCTGAAAGCTATAGGGATGCATGAGCTCACTGAACAACAGAGCGTGGGTGGGTATATATCTTATTAATAAATGGCTAAAGTAAATGGGTCAATGTTGGATCTTTCCATCTTTCCACCTCAGCGACAAATCAATTACAATGTTAAAATGTTTTGACATCTTGGTGTTCAATGTTCTGCTCTAGTTGGGAACATTGATCTTGTCATGATATTTTTCATTGGAATATTGAAACCTATTTGATGCCTTTCCAATGCCCCAATGTTTTTTGTTTGTTACTTACATTTAAAAAAGTTGCTTTAAAAAAATGCAATTTATCAAGCCATACAGATGTCATGAACAACATACAATAAACATCTTCAACTTCATATAAAGTCAAGGATCTCCTTTTAGTGCTGGCTGTTCACTTCTTGTAGTGCTGTATACGGTATTCCACCCTCATATGCAGTCCTAAAGGCTTCGGCATGCTTTAGTTCGGCTGGTGCCTAGCCGAACTCGCCTAGGCAACCCGTACGAGTGTGCCTGCATACTCCCTTAAAAGACCCTTACTCCCTTAAAAGACTCGCATACTCCTTTAAAAGACCCATACTCCCTTAAAAGACAGCATACTCCTTTAAAAAAACAAGAAAAAAGCAGCATTAGTACAATTTGTACATTTTGAGACGCTATAGCCAGTATACGCTTCCTCAAAATAGTCCAAATTAGTCTTAGATAACTCAAGAAATCTGTGGTTAATTTTGACAGTTTTAGTTGGTCAATTTTACATCTAACTTAACATTTTGGTGCAGTATTTCTCAATTAAAAGATTTGCATGAAAACGAACCATCTCTCATTGAATGACAACAAAGACTTTATTGAAGAATCCCTACGGTTGACTAAGGGGCGTAGACTTCGTCTATCGACTTCGGCTTGCCTCGAGAAAAATGTTGTGTGCCCGAACAGCCCTACTGAAGTCCAAAACGGAAAAAAAAACAATTCACAAAATGTCATCATAATATATACACAAACTCTCCCAACTGTTTCGGCTGGGAAGCATATGGACGCGTTAAGGCCTCCTCCCCCTATACTCTAACTCCTTCTATACAACTAGAAGGCATTGGCTCTCCCTACCCTCATCACATCAGCTTGTGACTTGTGTTCTGACAAGCTTTCCTTTATAAGAACCCATTCAAGACAAGTAGACACATGTTCTAACAGTCTAAAGAGGGCCATGTGTTAGAAAGCTGAACGGAAGTGTGATTGAGCACTAAGGCTAATTCCCCAGGACCTCCCGGGACAGGGTCAGAATAGTTTGGGCAATACATAAAAGGTACATTACATGCATGAATGCATTACCACCATTTGTCCTGGTACATCTAGACCTTGACGTCCTGAGGTCGCATTTATAAGAGCTGCTAATTCAAAAGAAATAAGTGAAGTTCACTGAAAGGCAATGGGTGAACTTGTGTGAAAGTGTTTCAACGAGCATCAAATGTATTAGGAAAACAACCGATTTTGACATTCCTAATTATGATAATATAATGGGAAGCATCTTATTTTTGGTATTAAAACTGGTATTCACTTAGCAAATAACTGTTTGGGTAAATAATTTGAAGTTATTATGCTGTAAAATATATAAACTGGAGACGAGTCAAGAAGGAAAAACATCCCCTACCACTACTTCTTACCAACTTAAGATGATTAAGTCAACCTTGAGGCCAGTCTTTATATAAGATCCAGATGATAGAACATTGACTCAACTCCATCATTACATATGCATTGAGTAACTCTTCACGAGTTATTATCTCAACTCCATCATTACATATGCATTGAGTAACTCTTCACGAGTTATTATCTCAACTCCATCATTACATATGCATTGAGTAACTCTTCACGAGTTATTATCTCAACTCCATCATTACATATGCATTGAGTAACTCTTCACGAGTTATTATCTCAACTCCATCATTACATATGCATTGAGTAACTCTTCACGAGTTATTATCTCAACTCCATCATTACATATGCATTGAGTAACTCTTCACGAGTTATTATCTCAACTCCATCATTACATATGCATTGAGTAACTCTTCACGAGTTATTATCTCAACTCCATCATTACATATGCATTGAGTAACTCTTCACGAGTTATTATCTCAACTCCATCATTACATATGCATTGAGTAACTCTTCACGAGTTATTATCTCAACTCTTTGAAAAGAGGCAGTGAATTAATGAAGTAATACACTGGCTGGCAGAATGGAGAGACCAACTATCGAGCAAGGGGGAACTAACTGCTGGATTTAGATTGCTGTAGACATGCCAACAAGATTATAAAATGTGCGTGCTGCTTTCCCTGGGCCCAGAGGCATAGTGAGGAGAAACAAATACTTCCAGATCATTGGAAATGAGACAAATGTAGCCTAAAGCATCAGGAAGTAATTTGTACCTGCTATTTTGGTTTTTCACACTTGGATGGCAAAAATCATCTGGCAGATGGGATAAACTAATGACACTTCATTACATGAACCGGCAAACCGAAAAGCTGCTGTCTATTATTCAATATGGAAATAAACAGGAATCACAGTATTGAAGAGAGACAGAGAGGTTTCTGACAGAGATGAAAGCAACTCTGCTCCCGATGACTCTTAAAAAGTACTTGTCATTTTGTCATTTCATTGTCTATATACATGAGTTTCTAATCACTTGTTGACAGTGTAGCCCTTACTGTGTTTTTCTACCTCCTAAATTGCTCCATTCTGTCTATGGCATCTTCTATCCCATGAGATCCTCAGGGTTATCATGTTCATAACATTGCCACAGCTCTGTGTAGTGTCTGTCCCTCTGCGAGCAATAGACACACATCCAGAGCAAAATCTTCCCCAAAAAGACCCCATCGTGGCTTTGTACTTTAACATGTTCTTGGCCGTATGCCAGTATTGCAGGTCTGAGAGACTGATGGTTGTTAAAACAGCAGACTGCATGGGTGACTTCCCAATGACCATGGCTGTGGTCTGCCAGCTGGCTGGAACTGGACAGAGGGCTGGGCCTGCAGACTGCTCCGTTAGTGCTCAGTCAGTCTGATTTCACCGTCTCTAATGAACACACTGTTAATCAAGGACAGCAAGCCTTTAGAATAGATGAGAGAAACAATGTATCCTGGTAATGTTATTATTTTTTTCATTGTTGTCCATGCATTATCTTAGCTCTGACTTTTTACTTACAACATAGTATGAGGGATTTAATTTATATTATTGACCACTCAACTCATTCACATTCAATAACATTTGCCTAACAACCAATGCTGTGTGCCATTTTCTCAATGAAAGGATATGGATGGATATTTAGCTGTGGGGTCAAACTGATTTTGGCAGTGTAGCCAACAGCCAAATTAGCTCCCCCTCAGGGTAGCTGAAGCTAATTTCTATTTTATGATGTGACACTTATAATTCCTGTGACTCTTATAATTCATGTCACCCAGGATATTATTTAGTTTGGGTCCTTTTCTGTTATGCTAATAATTTTGTTCCCAGAGCTCGACTGTCCTGTACTCTGTTACATGTTGAAATAAAATAAAGTGATTAAATGCATAATGGTGCCTTGCCATTTGAAATGCTGCCTGATCTTAACAAACTGTTGGGGAACAAAACATTGAATACAGTTCTGGGTAAACCATTTCAGAGCTTGTTTAATCTTTTACTGCATAGTAGTGAAATAGTTCCTGTCTACGTGCTTTAGTTAATTATGGGACCAATACACACATACATTCAGTTCGTAGATAAACCATGGCAAAAGATGTACACATGCAAATCATCTCATTCAAATACAACATTTGCACAGGCACTTTATTGTTCTCAAGCTTGAATCATGTATACATTACATATGAATAAAAACCGGGTGTAGGAGCACAGGTACAACCTATTCCTGTCACTTCTGATGTTTTCCCAAGTAATTAACATGTTATTTAAGTATTTTTTTCATATACTATACTAACATCCTTGCGTGCAGGTGGTGAAAAAACCAACATAAAAACACAAAGATATTATTTTCCCTGAGTGTTAAGCCGGACAGAACTTCCTTAATTTGACTTTTCAGATAGCACAGGTTGCTTGCCAGTTCTTAGTTGCGATTTGAAATAAGTCAACATTTTTAAAAGGAGTCCATGAAAGTGAGATTTTTTTTTTTTCATCACTTCATTAGGCTGATAATGATAGTCTGGAATTCTATGTGGGCAGGCTGTACTGGTTTGGAGCTGTCTAGTGCTCAATTCTCTGAGCTGTATTCCATTATCTCCTCATTCCCCTCCTAGGTAATCGCACTAGACCACACAGAGCTATTACGGTTTGATCCAATCTCATCCAGGAAGCACTACAATTGGGATGTAGATTATGTCCCAGTTTGCAACCTGTCTGATGGAGCTTCCTCATTAGTGTAGCAGTGTGGGAGTAACAGCAGTAGTTAGGGGGACTGGAGGAGACAGAGACCATCTCAGAGGAGAGAGCTCTCAACAGTGGGAAGAGACTCAATGGGCTCCCAGCTACATGGCACAGAACCACAGGGGGGCTGGGGTGCACTTGTAGTGCGAGGCAGATAAGACATTTTTGTGACATTCCTTTTCTCTGAAATGACAACAAGAACTAAAGTTAGGATTATGAGGCATGGGCCAACATTATGTAGTGTGAGTGTGAAAATGTTACAAGAGGTAGTATATTTGTACACAGGAGTTGTCTTATTTCTAGAGATATTTTACATTATCATTAGCTGTAATAGCCAAATTGACAAAAGGCATGCTAGTTTAGGCTAGATTCAATAACCCAGTTACCCTATTGTAATTCATTTGGGGGAAAGCTACAAATGCTTCAGGCACACCTGGTATCTCCTCATCTGTAGCTAACGTTCTCTGCAAGTCATCAAGGCCTTAAAGCCTAACAAGTACACACATTTGCTTCCTTTGACTCCAACTGAAAACCCTCCGCGAGCTACAGACTTCACAACTACTTTCACACAATTACCCTGACATAGAGTTCTCCCTGAGGACTGGACGACCAATCAACTGTCTATCAGCTAAGTGACAACTGAACACCATGTTAAAAAAGGACAGCATGTCTGGACGGACACCACAATTCTCAGGACAGACAGGGAATGCAGAATGCACATGCTGGTGATGTAACCATCATTGCCCAACATCTTATCAACCAACAAGGTCTTTAACCCCTCACCACCCACCTCAGCACCCACCTCAGCGGGGGAACAAAGGGAAGACAAAGAAAGTGGACAAAACTATTTTTTATTGGAGCACCTGCTACGGCTCTTCCTTGTTTGAAGAACCATTTCCATGGTAATTGCCAGCAGGTACAAACAGTGCAATAATTAGTGTCAGGCCACTGCTATGTAATTACATGGCTTCTCAGAACCATGAGAGAGAGAAGAGTGGAGTATTTCAGAGAGGAGGAGAGCCGAGCCCCCCCCCACCCTAGTGTCCCCCCTCCCTCCAACATCCAATCAGACAGAAGAGTCCTGATTGCTGTACTGTAGTGGCAGCACTCCTGCCTTGGCATTCTCTCTGTGCTTTTGGTTAGGAAGATGAAACAGCCTCTCAGGCTCCATTATCAGACGTACAATACTGAATGTTCACTGGGCACAATTTCTTACTATTACCTTGTTACTATTACCTTGTTAGGAATCTATGGCATTAGGACATGTTGTGCAATGGACCGATCAAAACATATGTGACTGAATTCAGGAAGGTCAGCTTATGTCAAATTTCTTTGGGGTTTCTTTTTTATTTATTACAGACTCTGAATGGTACAGTATATTGTGCACTGCAGTTGGAGGAAACATGGGGAAGTTATGCTTGTTTGGAATTTGATAAACTTGTTATCTCAATTTGGAGACAAGTAGGAGAAAATGCCATTGAATGATTTTCACACATTTAATCTGTTCTTTAAAGTATCCCAGAATGTTTCATTAGGTTGTGGGAAGAGCCTGGTGTGAACATTGTGGGAACATCACAAAAGATATGTTCCCAAAACACAAAAACTGTCCAGTTTTTTGGGGTGCAAAAACATTCACCTGATAGTACAAGAACATTCCCAGAACAGCCTTTCTGAGTTCTTTAAAGGTTCCCAGAACATTTAATTAGGTTGTGGGAACAGTTATTATTATTTTTACTTTTATTTTGAAAGGGAAGTACTGAGACTATGGTCTCTTTTACAGATGAACCCTGCGTAAATACAGCTAACACATACAATATACACTATACAAAACATTTATGAACATAGAGGTCTCCGGTCATTACTCTGATCTGACCAAGAGGGACCAGAACATCACATTTAAGAGAGTGGCGCAACAAAAACTAAAAGCAACTTTACCCAGCTCTGTGGAGACCGAATGGGCCTCAGTGTTTTCAAAGCCTGAGACCGGGTTTGGTCATTTGGAAGTCTAAATTGAATTAAGGATGATAAATACATAGGAAGGTTCTGCATGAGTACCTTGTCGATAAACACAAGAAAATGCTGCTATTTCCCTACATATAAAGAGGCCCAACCCACTTTTTGATACAAAACACAATTGTGAGTTCTGTAACCATTACCAGTAATAAAACTAAGGCCACAATGGAAAACAGCATCTAGTGGTTTAAGTGTAGATGTTGCTGCATGTATATAGATAATATCCCCATAATATGTCCTTCCTATTAACAATAGTCAGACATGCTTTGTTTCTGTAAAAGAAACCAACCTTGAACTTCAACTTCTTCACCAGCTCAATGGCACGTTTTTTAACTGACACTTTGTCATCAAGCCAGATACCAAGATATGTGTAGGAAGGAACTCAATTTGTGTACCGTTCAAACTAGTCATTACAAATTCATTTAAATATGGGTTATGGGACCTAGAAAAAAAGCATGCACTTAGTTTTGTTTGCATTTAGCACTAACTTTAGATCCAGTAGTGCCCTATCCAATGATTGAAAATCAGACATCAAATGTGAAACGGCTTGGCCAACCAATGGAGTAATAGAATACAACACTGTATCATCTGCATGAATACGATTTTTTTTCTTCTCAGCATTACCAATGTTATTTATATCGATTGTAAACAGTAGTGTCACGGCTTCTATAAGTTAGGCGCAGAGAGCAGGGTAGTTCAAAAGATGTGGATCTTTATTTTCCAAAAAACCAGAGAGACGGTCACGCCACACACACAAGGGCGCGTAAAGACCCAGTCCAAACAAACAGGACGAAACTGATCGGAAAAATGAATACCACAATATAATCACACACCATAAACAGAAAAACAAGCCCGCACAAAAACCTGCGGGCCTACTGGGTTTAAATAGCCCACAACCAAACCCTAAACACGAAACAGGTGCAACTAATCAGACACAACTAAATGAAACAGAAAAGGGGATCGGTGGCAGCTAGTAGGCCGGCGACAACGATCGCCGAGCGCCACCCGAACAGGAAGAGGCACCATCTTCGGCGGGATTCGTGACAAGTAGGGGCCGAGTATCAAACCTTGGGGCACCCCTTTATGTAACTCAAGGAACTGAGATTTGACCCCATTTACCTTGATGGCCTGAGTTTTGTAATTGAGATAATTATGAAACCATTGGGAAGCATCAGTACCCAACCATTTCGAGGACAGCTTATTCAACAGAATAACGTGGTCTACAGTATCTAAAGCTTGTGACGTCTACAAGCATGGCAGCACAATTCTTTCTATCATCTAAGACATTTGCTATGTCATTTACAACAAGCATGGTAGGCCTAGTGATGCTATGTTTAGGTCTGAATCCGGACTGATTAACACTAAGAATACCATTTACAAAGAGAAAATCACATAGCCGTTTGTTGACAAACGATTCTAGTATTTTCACAAGAAAAGGGAGCCTAGAAACGGGTCAATAATTAAGAAGAGAACTACTATCCCCGCTCTTATGGAGTGGTAGCACAAAAGCTGCTTTCCCCCATTTTTGAATATTTCCTGATACTAAAGTTAAATAAATAATGTGTTACTGAGCCAACAATGAGTGGCACTGCATAGTTAAGCAAGGACGGGTCAAAATGGCCAGCCCCTAATTACTTCTTGTTGTTAACAGCTAATAAGGCAGTAAGATTTTCTGTTTTTGTGAGTAGCCAAAAGGAAAAACCCTACCACTTCCCAAGTCACGTGAGGTTGACTGATCATCCATCAAGGCAACTGGAGGCTGTATGTGGGAAGAACAGACAACGGACTGGCCAAGACCAGTATGACCACCATTTCTATACAATTAGAAACCAGCTGAGTTAAAATGCTGATTAAAGCATCACACATCTTAACTTTTTCAGTAATGATACAGGAGTCTAAAACCACTTGCTTAGGCAAGGAAGTAGAGGAATTATCCAGCTTCTGTGAATTAATGATTTTCCAGAATTTAGAGGGATCACTAACAGTCTGTCATAGTACTAAGGAAGTAGTTTGATTTGGCATGTTTAACTGAGGCAGTACACCTATTTCTCAATTGCCAAAATATCTGCCAATCAGCTAACGAGCCAGTTTGTCTAGCCTTGGCTCAGGTCTGAGAGTACAGGAGAGTGCCATGGATTACTTACTTTGTTGACTCTGAGTCGCTTGAAAGGGACATATTTATCAGCCAGAGAGGTAAAAATGGATGAGAAAAATTAAAGTGTCTGGTATGCAGTTAGTAGAAAAAAGCTCAGAATAATATAGATAGTAAGGAACGAAGGGGTGAGATAAAAAAATATATATTCACAATTATACGAGGGTCAGAGTATTTCCATTGGTATCTGTATTGCAAGAAATAGGGCAGTGGTCGCTGATAACATTTGCAAAAACACCACTAGCCAAATACTTATGGGGACAGTTAGTCAGGATTAAGGTCAATAAATGATGAGTTTGCCAGATATTATACATTAATCCGAGTGGGCATCATTATCAGCTGAGTCAAGTCGAATTTAGGACAGATATTCTTAAACTGATCTGAGGCATGTGTAACCCATTCAAGATTTAGATCTCCTAACACAACCAGTTCAGATACCAACAGCCTCCGCCGAAGCGGCTGGAGGGTGGTAGACCACAGCAATAAATATATGCATGTTTTGATTTATGGACACTTTTATAACCAACAGCTCACATATTTTGGGGACAGAGATAGTAAGAGAGCATGGTTTAAGAGAAGATCTTACATAAATAGCCACCCTTCCCCGTTTTTTTTGTTGTCTATCACATCTGAAAATGTTGTGGTCCGCACTGGCAATGCTCTTATCCGCAATCAGATTATTCAGCCAGGTCTCTGAGATAACCAGAACGTCCGGGCTAGTGTCATGCACTCAGATGTCCAGAAAGTCCAGATTAGACGACATTTATATGTAAAATTCCAAGCCCTCTGTGAGATTTGAAAACAGCAGGAGTATCCATGGTGACACAAGAGTCAATAGAACTGGTTGAGTTAGCCACAATAGGCTTCCTGATTGGATTCAAAGTCGCAGAGCTAATAGTAGAATTTTACAAGGTATCCAGGACTTTGAGTGCTGATCTAGGTCACTTGCTTTCCAGATCAGGAAAAATAAGACAGGGGGGACCATATGAAGAATTTCAAAGTAGGAATCATATTACGTAAGTTTTTTTAACAGTGCATATTCCACAATGTGTTATTTTTTTTACAGTTAGTTTAAGTATCACAATTCTGACTGGATTTATACATCTGGACAAAATAAAGACATCCTTTCTTTTAGTAGAGTATATCTGAGCCTCGATTTCAATTTGTTTTTGTTTTTAAGAAACATGGTTGAAGAGTATGTGGGATTGAACCTGCAATCTTTGACTCTACAGCTAGATCATCAGCTGGAGCCTTGTGTTCTTTTTCTTCTTCATTCAAATATGGTCAGTCAGGCTACAGAACACAATTTCTGAGTTATTATAACGTTCCCTTCCTCTTCACATGCTGTGTATTATTTAACTTCCATCTCCTTTTGTCTATCCACAATCATCAAGCTGTAATGATAGACATTTTAGAAAATGTACTGTCTGCACAGCTTCCTAGGCAACCACAGCAGCAGGAATGCTGTGATACAAAATCAGCTTTCCCAAGGTAAATTAGGTGGGATATGCTGTGAAACCTGTGAAGACAGACCCAACATACTCTAAGTTATAGTTATTTATTGCAAATGTGAGTCAATTGAACATTTCAGGCACACAATAATTAATTTAAAGTTTTCACAAAAAAGTGCACAACCAAATATTGCATATTTCAAATGGAGTGCTTTTAAACACCAGAAAACACATTGTAGAATGAGTAGACCACTACATCAACGAATTGAGAGCATTATAACTCAGAAAGGAAATAAAAGGAAATTAAATTCACAATCCATTGAACAAACATTTCCCTTTCCAAAAACTTTACAGGCTAAGTAGACGGGGCGGCAGGTAGCCTAATGGTTAGGTAAAAAAAAAACCTGAGCAAGGCAGTTAACCCACTGTTCCTAGGCCGTCATTGAAAATAAGAATTTGTTCTTAACTGACTTGCCTAGTTAAATATAAAAACAGGCTTGGATCTCCTCTTCAACATGTCACCCTTGATCCAGCACTGTATGTGGGGAAGCTGTCTGCCCAGTGTGAGAGGCCTGACAAGGTGGAGGCCATAGCTGGATTTTGGGGGTGGCTGTAGCCTGCTTGATTGAAGCAGGGTACATGGGTCCCCCTCCTTTTCTTCTCCCCTCCCCATCAATCTCTGTAGTTGGTTGTATTTCCTAAAGCCTAAGTAATTACATTTTATGTGGTATGACATCACTCTTTGTTACTTTGTATTGATTTTCAAGCATTCAGACAGGAGATGAGTGTTACAAAATGTACAAATCAATGGGTCCTGCACACTGTTGGGACAGAGTGTTCATGTTGATCAATATTTTGGCTATGCAGAGTCACCAAAAAATTGTCCAGTACACTTATTTTATGCTGTTTTCATGTACTGTGCATTCCATTATGCCTATGCAGGTGAGTTGGGTGAGTTGGGCTTTACTAGTTCTTGTAAAGAAGTGTATCAGTGAACTGTATTCTGTAATTAGTTACAAAACAATAGAAATTTAATTGTGTATTGCTGCTGTTTGCCTGATATCCAACAGTCCATGATCAGCTGTCTTGACCATGAGAGGATTTTGCAAAGAAAATGGGTTGAGGCATACTATTTAGGCTTGGAATAACATGTGGCTCATTGTTTACCTTGTTACCTGAAAACGACCACAAGGGCGAATATAATGAATATAAGCACCCCGCACACTCATACTGTTCTTACAGGCTTCCTGATAAATAGAGATTAGAAAAAAGGTAAAATGTCTTAAATTCTGAGTATTTTAATAGCATAAAAAAACTGTGGGTGATGTTTTGACCATTCAAAGACTTTTTTTAATTTGAGAAATAGGATGACTGTGCGGGACCTTTAATAACTCAGAATTTGGGTTCTGATTGATCATATTTGACTGAAAACCCACAACGCAACAGTTATCCCCTGGCACAGAGGGTTAACAATCTTGCTGTACATCTGACGATTGCAGGTTCAAAATATTTCTTTTCAGATATTTTTTTAACTTGAGGCTCGGGTTTTACTCGACTAAAAGAGAGGATGTCTTTATTTCATCCAAATGTATAAATCCAATCAGAAATGCAGAATTTAGACTAACTGTAAAAAATAAAACGTTATGTAAAAAACTACTGTTCAACACATCAATATCATTTGTAGTTTGAGACACTCGGTATGGTCCCCCTTGCTTATTTTTCATGATCTGAAAAGCAAAAGTGATTGTAAGATCAGCCCTCATGGTCTTGGATACCTTGTAAACATGGGCCCAGAAGTAAGCAGCATATAAAGAGGATGGGTGAAGTATTTCCCTGGGTTAGTTATCTCCAAGAAGGCTAAATGTCTAAAAGGCTGGAATTCCTGATTGACCAGCATATACTGAAAAAAATAAGCTGTAAGAGAGCTTTCCGAGATGGCAACCCAGCAACAAAGCACACTTGTTGGGTCAACACGAGATGCAGTTCAGCCTTAAGAGGAAGCAGACCTTCAAGTATGTTGTTGAAAATTCTCTTTGGTGTGCTGGGTATTTGGTGGCATCGATGAAGACTGATGCAAAAAAACATGCTGCCAATCAGATTACTTTGAAGGAGTCCCATCATCCAGCATCCAGGCCACACCTCTACCCGCATCAGTCCTAAGCTCCTGTATGGACTCCGTGGCCTTGACACCAGTGCCAGGCTGGGCCTCTGTCTGTGCCCACGACACCTGTGCCCTGCTAGGTCTCTGTTCATCATCGCCACACCTGTGCCTGGGTGGGCCTCTGTTCCTGATCTCCACACCTGTGCCCGGCTAGGCCTCTGTTCATGATCTCCACACCTGTGCCCAGCTGTTTCTCTGTCTTTGACCTCCACACCTATGCCTGGCTGTCCCTCAGTCAGCCCCGTCCTCTGCTCCTTACGGGCTGGGCATTCTGATGGAGCCACCGATCAGTTACTCTTGTAATTGTAATTATTATATTATACTTGTAATTATTTGTGTTCAATTGTTTGTCCCTTTGGTGTTTATTTAACTGTATATACAGCATCATTTTTAATTGATGTATTACTGAACAGTATTCTACCCTTTCTTTTAAATCACTCTGAGCACAAAAGCCCTTAGCTGAATTCTCAAATTACATTTTGATCAATTAATGTCAGTCTTTGAATGCTCCATTGTATAAACTATTTAATGTTCCTGCTTGTGTGCTATGTGCACTGATTTCAAACAATTAGAGTATATTTTTCATTCTCACGCATCCTCCAATTCTGTGTCTTCAATTACTTCTTTGACTTACAATCAAAACAATTTCGCCAACATTACGTTTTTGATGTGAACTTGATATTAAATGTATAAATTAAGCCATTTCTCTTATTTGAGATAAACCAGATTTAACTCCTGTGGTGCTTAGGCTTTACACATTTAGGTTCCCCTTCCATAAGATAGGTCAATATATAAAGTGCAAAACATTTTTTGTTGTTGTGTTTGTGTAATTAAATGCTGTTCAAATGTCCTGTAAAGGAAATTAACATGTGGTGTGTTTCTATATCACCTACAATACAGTCATCAAATGCAAATTGCCATTAAATCTGGAGAGAAAGATAATGGGGATGCATTCTAATCTGATTTACGGAACTAAACAATTCAATGTTGTGGTTAAGTTAAATATAACATGCTCTTGAAATTTTCTGTGGACCTCCAAGAAAATGTGAAATGTATATTGCGTGAACATCAATTCAATATTTTGTTAAACCTGAAACAAATACACTATGAATTTCATAGCTGACTTATTTTATTCTTACAACATTAAGGGAATTTCCTTTGCTACCTAATTTAATCATTGTATGAATGTCATCACAACTGAGCATATTTTGTGTTTTGGGAACCTATCTCTTGTAATGTACCCACACTGTTACCACAATATAATTCAATATTCTGGGAACCTTTAACAAAAGGCACATATCAATAGGTGGTCCAGGTAAGTCCCCGGCAGGCCAAAATTGGTTCTGTGAAAGTTCCCAAAAGATTTGATAGGTTGCGGCAAATGTTCTCATAACACTAAAACTATCCAGTCGTGGTGATGATTATAGAATGTTTAGATAAAAAAATTGCCTGATGTTGCAAAAACGTTCCTAGAACACATTTAATCTGTTATTTAAATGTTCCCAGAATATTTAATTAGGTTGTGGGAACATTGTGTGGCCATGACAAGAGATATGTTCCCAAAACAACAACAAATGTCCAGGTGCTGATTATTACAATGTTTCTATTAGGTTGAAAACAAAATCGCCTGATCTTGCAAGAACATTCCCAGAACACATGTAGTCTGTTCTTTAAGTAAATCAGGTGTTAAATGAGGTGAAACGGAGACTGGAGTGCCACTTTAAAGCTAATTTCCTAAAATTCTACAGATTTTGCCATGTCTTATGGTCCAAAAACAATAATAATAAATGTAATTGTTAATATAATAATAATACATGTTTGTTCATCTCCATGGGGGGCATGCTCCACAGTTTAGGAACTACTGCTTTAACTACAACAAAATCCCTCCTTCCATTGCTATTGTTTTCAGGTGGGCTTTTAACTACAGGAGATCTGATGTTAATGTCAATCTAAGGAGACAAAGGGGAGTGATTTGGGGTGTAAAGTGAGAGTTACACATCCCATTGGCCTGATGAATCCTATCACTAATACTGTGTGTGGAGAGGATTAAGCATTTTTCATGGTGAGCCATTTTCCTTTCTAAGCAGAATGCATGTTCGTTGTTCATTTTGAAATAGGTTTAGCCTTCAGGATCAGAGAATAATAGTGAAGAATAATAGTGTTCTATTACAAAACATCTCATTATCATTCTCCTGTAACATTGATAGTTTATACCAACTGCAATGTTCTATATCACCCACAACATTGTCACACTTAACCGCTGCCCCGACAGATGTAAAATCTTAATTGGAGACAGATTGTTACAGCATGAAAATAATTCTGCAGCAACAGGAAATGTGAATAATTCTGTGGATTATAATTAATGGACATTTTTAATAATGGACATCTTTGTAGGGGTTGATACATTTCCGATAAGAGAAAATGTGGAAATTACAAACCTCAAATGCACTACAAGTTTTACATAGGGTTCTCCTGCAACAGGGTGATCAAAGTAAGATCCTACATCTGTATCTGTAGAATGGATCTGAACAATATGACATCCAGATCTGGCAAGGGATCAGTAATGTACTGACAGTTGCTAATTCGTGTTGTTTATTTGCATTTTCTCAACTTAATACGTTTATATTTTGTCAATTGTTTAATTGATACAGTTGAAGTCGAAAGTTTACATACACCTTAGCCAAATATGTTTAAAATCAGTTTTTCACAATTCCTGACATTTAATCCTAGTAAAAATTCCCTGTCTTAGGTCAGTTAGGATCACCACTATATTTTAAGAATGTGAAATGTCAGAATAATAGTTGAGAGAATTGTTTATTTTAGCTTTTATTTCTTTCATCACATTCCCACTGGGTCAGAAGTTTACATACATACACTCAATAGGTATTTGGTAGTATTGCCTTTAATTTGTTTAACTTGGGTCAAACGTGTCGGGTAGCCTTCCACAAGCTTCCCACAATAAGGTGGGAGGATTTTGACCCATTCCTCTTGACAGAGCTGGTGTAACTAAGTCAGGTTTGTAGGCCTCCTTGCTCGCACACGCTTTTTGAGTTCTGCCCACAGATTTTCTATAGGATTGAGGTCAGGGCTTTGTGATGGCCACTCCAATACCTTGACTTTGTTGTCCTTAAGCCATTTTGCCACAACTTTGGAAGTATGCTTGGGGCCATTGTCCATTTCGAAGACCCATTTACGAGATGTTGCCTCAATACAGTATATCCACCTAATTTTCCTCCCTCATGACGCCATCTATTTTGTGAAGTGCACCAGTCCCTCCTGCAGAAAAGCACCTCCCCACAACATGATGCTGCCACCCCCGTTCTTCAAGGTTGGGATGGTGTTCTTTGGTTTGCAAGCCTCCCACTTTTTCCTCCAAACATAACGATGTTCATTATGGCCAAACAGTTCTATTTCTGTTTCATCAGTCTAGAGGACATTTCTCCAAAAAGTACATTCTTTGTCCCCATGTGCAGTTGCAAACCTTAGTCTGGCTTTTTAATGGCGGTTTTGGAGCAGTGGTTCTTCCTTGCTGAGCGGCCTTTCAGGTTATGTCGATATAAGACTCGTTTTACTGTGGATATAGATACTTTTGTACCTGTTTCCTCCAGCTTCTTCACAAGGTCCTTTGCTGTCGTTCTGGGATTGATTTGCACTTTTCACACCAAAGTATATAAATCTCTAGGAGACAGAACGCGTCTCCTTCCTGAGCGGTATGATGGCTGCGTGGTCCAATGGTGTTTATACTTGTATACTATTGCTTGTACAGATGAACGTGGTACCTTCAGGCATTTGGAAATTGCTTCCAAGGATGAACCAGACTTGTGGAGGTCTACCATTTTTTTTCTGAGGTCTTGGCTGATTTCTTTTGATTTTCCCATGATGTCAAGCAAAGAGGCACTGAGTTTGAAGGTAGGCCTTGAAATACATCCACAGGTACACCTCCAATTGACTCAAAATATGTCAATTAGCCTATCAGAAGCTTCTAAAGCCATGACATAATTTTCTGGAATTTTACGGAAGCTGTCTAAAGGCACAGTCAATTTAGTGTATGTACACTTCTGACCCACTGAAATTGTGATATAGTGAAGTATAAGTGAAATAATCTGTCTGTAAACAATTGTTGTAAAAATGACTTGTGTCATGCACAAAGTAGATGTCCTAACCGACATGCTAAAACTGTAGTTTGTTAACAAGACAAACCTCAGGTACTCTAATACATAAATAAATGATAAAATGTAAGACGGAGAGTCATTATTCTTTTCTTTACCGAAGAAAAACAACAAAGAACGCGCTCTCATCCACACGCATGAAAACACTACAGCCAAAATGGGAGCCAACTAGCTAATTTTTCCAAAAACAAGCCTGAAACTCTTTCTAAAGACTGTTGACATCTAGTGGAAGCCTTAGGAACAGCAATCTGGGAGGATTTCGTCTCATAATAAAAATGAAAGCCATTGGACACAGTGATAGGCTGAATTGTTGGGGGGGATGGTTTGTCCTCGGGTTTATCAGCTCTGTTATACTCACAGACATTATTTTAACAGTTTTAGAACCTTTAGAGTGTTTTCTATCCAAACCTACCAATTATATGCATATCCTAGCTTCTGGGCCTGAGTAACAGGCAGTTTACTTTGGGCACGCTTTTCATCCGGACGTCAAAATACTGCCCCCTAGCCCAAAGAGGTTTTCACTATTCTCAAAGCACTTCATGATGACAGAAGTGAGTGCTACGGAGCAATAGTAATTTATTTCAGTTACCTTTGCTTTCTTGGGTACATTATAAGAGATAGGTTTCCAAAACACAACATATGCTCAGTTGTGATGACATTCATGTAATGTTTAATTTAGGTTGAACAGGACATTCCTTTAATGTTGTAAGAATGTTGACAGAACAGCTGGCCTAAGTTCTTTGGGATGTTTACTAGAATATTCTTGTGATATTCACATACGTTGCACAGAACATTCCCACAATGTTCCACAATTTCAAAATAAGTCTCTTTCTAATGACGGTCATAGCATAATTGTTTTAGGTTTAACATAATATTGAATTGATGTTCACGCAATATACATTTTACCTTGTTTTGAAGGTCCTCAGAACTTTTAAAGAACATTTAGAAGATGTTACATTGAAATTTGACCTAATATTACCACAACATTCTCAGCCTGCAAATTTGTCTCTCTTTAAAGCATATGTTTCTCTCCAGATCTATGGCAATTTGCATTTGATGTACATTATAATTGTATTCATAGGACATTTACACAGAATTGAATAATACTAACACAGCCATATTCTTTACATTTCATTACGTTGACAATCTGCACATAATTTCATAGCACATTTGAACAGCATTTAATCATAATCACATTTTTTACACTTCAAATGTCGACAATCTGCACATTATTTAATTTATAGGACATTTGAACAGCATTTAATCAGACAAACACAACCATATTTTGTACACTTCATTTTGTTGACAATCATTTTAATATCTCAGAAATTGTGCTCTGTGTCCTGATTGACCGTATTAGACTGAAAAATCAAAACAGTACCACAACTCTGGTGGTGCAGAGGATTAATGTTCTGGCTGCAGATCCAAAGATTTCAGGTTGAACCCACATATTCTGTAACAAAGGAAGCATGGAATTCCTGATTGACTATACTGCCATGGCTATAGACTGAAAAAAAGAGGTTGAATGAGTGCTTTCCTGGTGGTGTAGGGGATCAAAAACCTGACTTGGGAGCCAAACCCCACATGTGCAGATTGTCAAAATAAAAGGACAAAAAAAGATGGTTGAATTTGTATGAATCGTTGCTGTTTGAATGTCCTATGAATGAAGTTGTCTATATCAACTTGTAGTGGGCCCACATTAAAGACCTCAAATGTGAATTACTGTATTGCTTTAAGGAGCTACAAATTTGCATGCTGAGGAATGTTATGGTAATATTAGGTAAAACACTTTCTAAACATTCTTGACATTTTCTGAAGACCTCCAAGACATTGTATAATGTATATTGCTTGAACATCAATGGAATATTATGTTAAACCTAAAACAAATATGCTATGAACGTCATAGAAATTGACTAATTTGGAAATTGTGGAACATTGTGCAACATTGTAGGAATGTTCTGTGCAACCTTTGTGAATATCACAACAATATTTTTGCAACATTAAGGGAATATCCTGTGCAACCTAACTTAAACATTTTTTGAATGTCTTCAGAACTGATCATATTTTTCAGAACCTATCTCTTGTAATGTATATACACTGTTCCCACACTCTAATTAAATGTTTTGGGAACTTTTAAAGAACATAAAAAAATGTGTTCTGGGAATGTTCTTTTAACATCAGGTGAATGTTTTTAGTACTCTAAAATGAACATTGTAGAACCATCCGGACAACTAGATAGGTTGTGGCAAATGTTCTCATAACACAAAAACTAACAACTGTTCTGGGAACTTTTACAGAATCAATTTTGGTTTGCTGGGAAAATAATACTAGTACATTGTGTTATTACATTACCTGGAAACCTAATGAGAACTTTGGGGGAACGTTCTGTGGTTGTTAAAGATGTTGTGAACAACATTTTAGTGAATTTTAGGAGAACATTCCAAGGATATTTCATAAAAAAAGTAAATATACAATAAAAAAATATTCTTTGAATGTTTTTGGGATGTTATCATCCTAATGTTAGAATAAACCCTAACTACAAGTTAATGGGAATCTTAGCTAATGGTCTGGGAATGTTCCCAGTTTGCTGGGATGAAGGTAATTGGTATGGACATTGGTTTCAGAGAAAATCAAGGCATAAGCTATGGCACTAAACTGCATTACTGAATCTGTTCAAGTTGAGTATTGATAATTGTCTGACCAGTTGCTCAAGAGCTGGACTCTGGTTGTTTCATTGGATAATGGAGATACACATCTCTTTGGTATCTCTCTTTGGTACCATCATGAACATAATTACTCTTATCTGTGGAAGATGACAAAAATACATTGATGCAAAGAGTAGAGACCCAAACAATCCAATCACAGTCTTACAATATCACATGGTGTAACACATACAGTGACTATAATATGGTATTTTTACTTTCCATGGAGCCAGCAGTACAGAAAATACTCACTTTGAAACACACAAAAGATTTACAATGCCAGTATGTGCCACGGGGTTTCCGAAAGTCATAGGGTTTCATTTGAATACTGTGAACACGACAACGCAACATCTTATCTAGTCCACATGCCCCCGATGTTTAGAAACTGTCTCTTCGAGGTGGTCATTTATCATTCCATGAGGCATGCCATTAGAATAGAAAAGGTCTTGGCTTCCATATGCTGCCATTTTAGTTTGCAAATGTTGAACCGTTTTCAGATGTCTCCTAATCTGTCCACCTTGGTACCCCTGCCTTTTCAAAGCCCCTTGATCTGCAGTCGTTTTAAGCATCATGGCAGGATGCTGCTGCCCTTTGAATGTCAGAGGCAGTGTGACACCTGTACCCCTGACCTCTGAAAGACTCTATCCCCACATTTCACTTTATTATCTACTATGATACTGTACAACATCCATATGGAACCAGGGAAAACAAGAGACGTGGGGCTGATTTCAGACTATTAAGACTATAGACCTAGGACAAAATTGACTTTTGGTAAGACTATTGAGCATTCGTTTTCACTGCAATGTCTTAATCCTGGGTTATGGTTAAACCCATCAAAAATTTGACAGAACCTGATATTCCTGAACACCACCCCATACATTTCCAGTCTCCTCACAACTGGGTTACTTTTGCATAAAATATCACAAACACTTTAGATTCACTCCGTTTCAGTATTCAGTATTTGCCTTTACCTCCTGATGTTCTCAGAAAACATTTAGACAGTAGACACTCTCTTCGCACAGGGCAAATTAATTAAGATGAGAGACATCTCAAACATAGAGCCTAGCCATGATTGCCTCAGTCTCAGAGGGCTATCTTTCAAATGAACCATCTCCATAAAACATTAACAACCTAGCAGTTAAACTCAAGATGTATCCTGCATTATCCAGACGCACTAGCTCAGTCCTAATAAGACTATCCTTCTAGCAGTGAGTGTAGTGCAGAGCTAAACTCAAGCAGCATGTTCTTGTCAAGAAATATTGTTCCAACTCATTGGGTATCTTTAGTGACCAATAAAACTGGAAGTTTGCATGGACTAGCAAACCCTGGAATTGGAATTTCAGGATCATTTATTTTATTTCTATGTGACCCTGCCTTTCATCCAATAGGTCTTCAACCTTTTTTTCTCAGATATTAATTTCCTGGACATACAAAAAGTTAAATCTAGACTTGGTTTCCTCTATTGTAATCGGTCCTATTTCACTCCTGTTGCCAAACTACCCCTGATTCAGATGACCATCCTACCCATGCTAGATTACGGAGACCTAATTTATAGATCAGCAGGTACGGGTGCTCTCGAGCGGCAAGATGTTCTTTACCATTCAGCCATCAGATTTGCCACCAATGCTCCTTATAGGACACATCACTGCACTCTATACTCCTCTGTAAACTTGTCATCTCTGTATACCCGTCGCAAGACCCACTGGTTGATGCTTATTTATAAAACCCTTTTAGGCCTCACTCCCCCCTGTCTGAGATATCTACTGCAGCCCTCATCCTCCACATACAACACCAGTTCTGCCAGTCACATTCTGTTAAAGGTCCCCAAAGCACCCACATCCCTGGGTCGCTCCTCTATTCAGTTCGCTGCAACTAGTGACCGGAACGAGCTGCAACAAACACTCAAACTGGACAGTTTTATCTCAATCCCTTTATTCAAAGACTCAATCATGGACACTCTACCTGACAGTTGTGGCTGCTTTGTGTGATGTATTGTTGTCTCTACCTTCTTGACCTTTGTGCTGTTGACTGTACCAATAATGTTTGTACCATGATTTGTGCTGCTACCATGTTGTGTTGCTACCATGTTATCGTTATGTTGTGTTGCTTCCATACTGTGTTTTTGTCTTAGGTCTCTCTTTGTGTGGTGTTGTGTTGTCTCTCTTGTTGTTATGTGTGTTTTGTTCTATATTTATTTATATATATTTTTTAAATCCCAGGAGGCCTTTTGGCCTTTGGTAGGCCGTTATTGTAAATAATAATTTGTTCTTAACTGTCTTGCCTAGTTAAATAAAGGTTAAATAATTATTTTTTAAATAACCTTGGTTACAAGACTGTAGACCTTGGGTACAACCACTAAGAACATACATTTATAAATATACAGTGCCTTCAGACCCCTTGACTTTTTCCAAATTTAAAGCCTTATTCTAAAATGGATTTAAATAAATACAAATCCTCAGAAATCTACACACAATACCCCATAATAACAAAACAGAAAGACCTTATTTACACAAGTATTCAGACCCTTTGCTATGAGACTCGAAATTGAGCTCAGGTGCATCCTGTTTCCATTGATCATCCTTGAGATGTTTCTACAATTTGATTGGAGTCCACCTGTGGTAAATTCAATTGATTGGACATGATTTGGAAAGGCACACACCTGTATATATAAGGTCCCACAGTTGACAGTGCATGTCAGGGCAAAAACGCACTGGAGGCCTGGTGCGTGGAGCCGGCACAGGTAGCACCGGACTGATGACACGCACTTCAGGGCGAGTGCGGGGAGCCGGCACAGGACGTACCGGGCTGGGGAGGCGTATTGGAGGCCTGGTGCGTGGAGCCGGCACAGATGGCACCGGACTGATGACACGCTCTTCAGGGCAAGTGCCGTGCAGAATACACCTAACCAACATATCTCTCCGTTCCCTCTCCTCCAACAGCTCCATTGACTCCCCGACAGTCTCTGGCTCTCTCCTCGGCTCGACCGACAGCCCCATGTGCTCCCCCCAAAAAAGATCTTGGGGTATCTGTGGCCGCGGACCCCGGCATCGTCGCTGTCCTCCTATTCCTTGGCAACTCCCTCCAAGGAAGGGTCTCGCATCCTCCTAGGATTTCCTCCCATGTCCAACTCTCCTTTATCTCCCAGACACGCTGCTTGGTCCTTGCGTGGTGGGATATTCTGTCACGTTCGTGGAAAGGAGCGGACCAAGGCGCAGCGTGCGTAGAGTTCCACATACTTTATTACAAAGTGAAACTTCACAAAAACAACAAAGAATCAACGAACGTCCAGTACAGAGCGCACTAAGGCACTAACTGAAAACAAAACAATATCCCACAAACGCAGGTGGGAAAAGGACCACACCCAATTAGAGGCAATGATAATCAGCTGCCTCCAATTGGGAACCATACTCACACCAACATATAAATATCAAAACTAGAACACCCCCTAGTCAAGCTCTGACCTATTGCAATCCCCGAGGGCTCTCTATGGTCAGGGCGTGACAGGAATAAACAAACATACAGTCAATAATACAGTAGAAAAGTCTATATACAGTGTGTGCAAATTAGGTAAGATAAGGGAGGTTAAGGCAATAAATAGGCCATGGTGGCGAAGTAATTACAATATAGCAATTAAACACTGGAGTGATAGATGTGCAGAAGATGAATGTGCAAGTACAGATACTGGGATGCAAAGGAGCAAGATAAATAATTAAATACAGTATGGGGATGAGGTAGTTGGATGAGCTATTTACAGATGGGCTATGTACAGGTGCAGTGATCTGTGAGCTGCTCTGATAGCTGGTGATTAAAGCTAGCGAGGGAGATATGAGTCTCCAGCTTCAGTGATTTTTGCAGTTTGTTCCAGTCATCGGCCAAAGGAGTAATTGGCTTTGGGGGTGACTAGTGAGGCCTTTATGGTAGAGTGACCAGATGGAAGCCACTCCTTAGTAAAAGGCACCTGACAGCCTGCTTAGAGTTTGACAAAAGGCACCTAAAGACTCTCAGACCATGAGAAACATGATTCTCTGGTGTGATGAAACCAAGATTGAACTCTTAGGCCATAATGCTAAGCGTCACTTCTGGAGGAAACCTGGCACCATCCCTACGGTGAAGCATGGTGGTGGCAGCATCATGCTGTGGGGATGTTTTTCAGCGGCAGGGACTGGGAGGCTAGTCAGGATCGAGGCAAAGATGAACGGAGCAAAGTACAGAGAGATCCTTGATGAAAACCAGCTCCAGAGCAATCAGGACCTCAGAAAAGGAGGAAGATTCACCTTCCAACAGGACAACGACTCTAAGCACACAGCCAAGACAACGCAGGAGTGGCTTCGGGACAAGTCTCTGAATGTCCTTGAGCGGGCCGAGGATCTCAAATCAAACTTTATTTCTCACATGCGCGGAATACAACAAGTGTAGACTTTACCATGAAATGCTGCAAAGAAGAATGGGAGAGACTCCCCAAATACATGTGTGCCAAGCTTGTCATAACGTCATACCCAAGAAGACTCGAGGCTGTAATTGCTGCCAAAGGTGCGTCAACAAAGTATTAAGTAAAGGGCCTGAATACTTACAGTATGTAAATATGATATTTCCGGGGGGTTCTTCATAAATTAGCAAAAAATCCCCAAATCCTGGTTATGCTTTTTCATTACGGGGTATTGCATGTAGATTGTAGAACAATTGAATCCATTTTAAAATAAGGCTGTAACCTACCAAAATGTGGAAATAGGCAAGGGGTCTGAATACTTCCCGAAGGCACTGTATATCAGTGGTAGTCAGTACCGTTTAAGATGAGGACAATAAAAAAATGAGCATGGCCTTATTTCTATTACAGCATATTGAATGAATGTGTAATGAATACTCAGGGAGAAAAAGGTGTAAATTCACGAGCAGAACGCGGCAGAAGTTTATTAAGCCTTCGCAGAGGGCAGGAATCATGGTCAGCAGGCAATGGGTCAAACACAGGTAGGTAGTCAAAAACAAACAATACCTCACAAACATACAAACAGAAATCAAATCAAATCAAATTGATTTATATAGCCCTTCTTACATCAGCTGATATCTCAAAGTGCTGTACAGAAACCCAGCCTAAAACCCCAAACAGCAAGCAATGCAGGTGTAGAAGCACAGTGGCTAGGAAAAACTCCCTAGAAAGGCCAAAACCTAGGAAGAAACCTAGAGAGGAACCAGGCTATGTGGGGTGGCCAGTCCTCTTCTGGCTGGGTGGAGATTAAAGAACTGAACTAACAGGGAGCTGATGAGTCCAGATGAGAAACGAACACAGGTGAAATCAATGAAGAAGGAAAGACAGGGCTACGTTCCAAAACACAAAGAAACAGGGCTATGTTCAAGAACACAAAGAAAAAGAACACAAGGTTGACTAAGACAAGAAAAGCAGAACCTTACAGAATGTCATTCATATTCACCCAGTTCAATGTAACAGTGACAGGCTTAGGATACAACATGATACTCAAATTTTCCTTATACCCATCATGAGGTTGCTACAACCTAGCCTGTGAATTAAATTTTAAAACGTATGTCCACACAGGTCGAGAGAAAAAAGTGACACATTCAATATCGCCTTGCACACTCTGCCTGCATCTAGGTGATATACAATACCAGTCAAAAGTTTGCACACAGCTGCTCATTCAAAGGTTGTTTTTTTATACTATTTTCTACATTGTAGAATAATAGTGAAAACATCAAAACTATGAAATAACACATATGGAATCATGTATTAACCAAAAAAGTGTTAAACAAATCTAAATATATTTTATATTTGAGATTGTTCAAAGTAGCCACCCTTTGCCTTGATGACTGCATTGCACACTCTTTGCATACTCTCAAACAGTTTTATGTGGAAGTCACCTGGAATGTATTGCAAAAAATAGGTGTGCCTTGTTAAAATATCATTTGTGGAATTTATTTCCTTCTTAATGTGTTTGAGCTTACTTAATCAGCTATGTTGTTACAAGGTATACAGAAGATAGCCCTATTTGGTAAAAGTCTAAGTCCATATTATGGCAAGAACAGCTCAAATAAGCAAAAAGAAATGACAGTCCATCAATACTTTAAGATATGAAGGTCAGTCAATACAGAACATTTCAAGAACTTTGAAAGTTTTTTCAAGTGCAGTCGCAAAATCCATCAAGCGCTATGATGACACTGGCTCTCATGAGTACCGCCACAGGAAAGGAAGACCCAGAGTTACCTCTGCTGCAGAGGATAAGTTCATTAGAGTTAACTGCACCTCAGACTGCATCCCAAATAAATGCTTCACAGAGTTCAAGTAACAGACATCAACTGTTCAGACTGCGTGAATCAGGCCTTCATGGTCGAACTGCTGCAAAGAAACGACTACTAAAAGACACCAATAATAAGAAGAGACTTGCTTGAGCCAAGAAACACAAGCAATGAACATTAGACAGATGGAAATCTGTCCTTTGGTCTGAAGAGTCCAAATTTGAGATGTATGGTTCCAACCATACATGTCTTTGTGAGACGCAGAGTAGGTGAACGGAGGATATCTGCAAGTGTGATTCCCACCGTAAAGCATGGAGAAGGAGGTGTGATGGTGTGGGGGTGCTTTGCTGGTGACACTGTCTGTGATTTATTTTGAATTCATGGCACACTTAACCAGCATGGTTACCACAGCATTCCACAGCAATACACCATCCCATCTGGTTAGCACTTTTTCAACAGGACATTGACCCCTTGGGTTGTGCCATGGCAGAGATCTTGGGGGCTATACTCAGCCTTGTCTCAGGATGGTAAGTTGGTGGTTGAAGTTATCCCTCTAGTGGTGTGGGGGCTGTGCTTTGGCAAAGTGGGTGGGGTTATATCCTTCCTGTTTGGCCCTGTCCGGGGGTGTCCTCGGATGGGGCCACAGTGTCTCCTGACCCCTCCTGTCTCAGCCTCCAGTATTTATGCTGCAGTAGTTTATGTGTTGGGGGGCTAGGGTCAGTTTGTTATATCTGGAGTACTTCTCCTGTCCTATTCGGTGTCCTGTGTGAATTTAAGTGTGCTCTCTCTAATTCTCTCTTTCTCTCTTTCTTTCTCCCTCTCGGAGGACCTGAGCCCTAGGACCATGCCTCAGGACTACCTGACATGATGACTCCTTGCTGTCCCCAGTCCACCTGGCCGTGCTGTTGCTCCAGTTTCAACTGTTCTGCCTTATTATTATTGGAACATGCTGGTCATTTATGAACATTTGAACATCTTGGCCATGTTCTGTTATAATCTCCACCCGGCACAGCCAGAAGAGGACTGGCCACCCCACATAGCCTGGTTCCTCTCTAGGTTTCTCTCTAGTCTAACCTAGAAGTGACAAAAGCATGGATTAATTTTTCTGCATCATTTTTGGACAGAAAGTTTCTGATTTTTGCAATGTTACGTAGATGGAAAAAAGATGTCCTTGAAATGGTCTTGATATGTTCTTCAAAAGAGAGATCAGGGTCCAGAGTAACGCCGAGGTCCTGTCACCCATAAACACAGTTCACTTCATAGGAGCGACATTGTATTCCTTCTCGCATCAATGCGCTCTCCTCCTGTCACCTTTTGACTTCACTTGTGGACTTCAATGCACAACACATCAACTGTATGTGACCAGGCGAAGCAACTTCACAAATAGTCTCCCTGTCCCTGCAGCTGAAAAAAAGTCCCAAAGCATGAAGCTGCAACCACCATGCTTCACCGTAGGGATGGTGCCAAGTTTCCTCCAGATGTGACACTTGGCATTCAGGCCAAAGAGTTCATTCTTGTTTTCATCAGACCAGATAATCTCCAAGAGGGCTGTCATGTGACTTTTACTGAGGAGTGGCTTCCGTCTGGCCACTCTACCATAAAGGCCTGATTGGTGGAGTGCTGCATAGATGGTTGTCCTTCTGGAAGGTTCTCCCATCTCCACAGAGGAACTCTGGAGCTCTGTTTGAGTCACCATCAGGTTCTTGGTCACCTCCCTGGCCAAGGTCCTTCTCCCCCGATTGCTCATTTTGGCTGGGCAGCCAGTTCTAGGAAGAGTCTTGGTGGTTCCAAACTTCTTCCATTTAAGAATGATGGAGGCCACTGTTCTTGGGGACCTTCAATGCTGCAGAAATCTTTTGGTACCCTTCCCCAGATCTGTGCCTCGATTCACTCATTGACCAAGTGGAGGATGGATGCAGAAGACATTTCTTTTAATTTGTGACTGTCATTCTTCCTCCTTCATGAGCATGTCTTTAATGGCCCCCTCTTAGGTCTCCCTGTGAAAGATGTGCAATAAATCGATGGTTTTAGATATATTGCTCTCAATAGCTGTGATATAAGCTTTGTTGTCACTATTTTACCCATTACATTTCATAGCTGTTGTAAACTCCAGACCCTCCAGTTCTCCCAGATTCATTTTTAAGTTCACATTGTACCATCTATCCATATCTTAGGCAGACAGAATTGTATACCTGCAAGTCTTCTGTGAGAAGTAGAGTAATTTCATATTTATGAATAGAATCTGTGCTATTCCTTTTCCCTTCACTTCAGTGGGCACTGACAGTTAAAGGGAGTTATCACTCTGTCAAAATAACCATTCTAAGCCTCTTAAAGCCTATTAAGTTATTTCCTAAACTCATTGTATGGTTTAAAGGTTATAAGCACTGTCAGAGAGCTTGGAGGTTTTGTGGCTTTGGAACACAGGGAGTTGATACGCCTTGAGGTTCATCTTCCTGTCGCTGTCGTGACTCAGAACCACTGAGAAGCCAACCGCTCCAGGTCTCAGATCCTATTAGTAGGAGCTGGTAGTTAGAGTCGTAGCTAACCCACACTGGTCTGGATGTCTCCACTCTCTACTGCTGATGAATACCTCTAGGCACTGTTCACCGACTCATCCCCACCAAGATAATGCCTGAGCCCTGGGAGTAATGGATGTCTATCAGTGAGAAATGATCTCACAATGAGAATAATTATCACTTGAAACATGAAGCCTGTGGTTTGTAACAAAGCACTGGCTAAATAAAGATGATACATTGGATGAAAACAGGTTCTGTTGCCGATGTTCACAATTATGAATTTATGCATAAATAAATGTACAAAACTAAAATATAAATGACAATACTCTGAACTGCAATTTCTACTCTGTTAGGAACTGATTTCACTTGTTGCGGCTTTAATTTCACAGTATGTACAGATGTAGGATCTTGACTAGGTATCCCCCCCACTTATCCCTTACCCTTAATTTAAGCCTGTTTGCTACAGCAGGAAAATAATCCTGCAGCAACAAGAAACGTGAATTATTATGTGGATTAAAATTATTGTTTTTTTGTCAGGGTTGATTGTAACGATTGTCGTTGGGGGAAGGAAAAGAGGACCAAAGTGCAGCGTGGTACGTATTCATAATCATTTGAATAAAGATGAATACTGAACAAAAACAACAAACGAACAGTTCTGTAAGGTGCAACAAAAACACTAAACAGAAAATAACTACCCACAAATCATAGTGGAAAAACAGGCTGCCTAAGTATGGTTCTCAATCAGAGACAACGATAAACAGCTGCCTCTGATTGGGAACCATACCAGGCCAAACACAAAAACACAAAACCATAGAACAACAAATAGAATGCCCACCCCAACTCACGCCCTGACCAAACTAAAATAGAGACATACAAAATGAACTAAGGTCAGGACGTGACATTGATACATTTTTATAAGTGAAAATCAAGTCAGAAATTTTGAAGTGAAAATTAGAAACTTCAGAAGTCATTTTAAACCTCAAATACACTACAAGTTTAACATTTCCAGCACTGCAGGAAAGTTATCCAACAGGAGGATCAACTGAAGATCCTACATCTGTGGGGGAGAGTGGGGTTAGTTGAGCCAAAGGGTTAGTTGAGCCACTCCTTGTTTCTAGGAAACCATACACAAAATGAATCATGTGACCAATTATTTAGGAAGCGATCATCATATCATAGAGTCGTTTGAAGGAAGAAACCACATGTTTTATACATCAGTTGGGGTCTCTATAAGCTTCAATATGAGGTCCTAAACCAAGCATGAAAGTGCATCCTTGGAGCTGTGTGGGCTAATATAGTCAAAATGGTTGCCTTGAGTTAAGTTGAAACAATTGCCATGGGGTAAGTTGAGCCAATGGCCCCTTCTTTAGAGAACAGCCAAGGAAATAGAGAAAGGAATGAGTCCCATTCGAGCAGCAGCAAGGGGAAAAAATAGACTGAATGACACTGAAGAGGTACCTTGACAAAAAAATAAAACTTACATGTACAGTGCTTTCAGCAAGTTTTCATACCCCTTGACCCCTTGACTTATTCCACATGTTGTTGTGTTACAGCCTGATTTCAAAATGGATTGAAAAAAAAGTATCACCCATCTACACACAATACCGCATAATGACAAAGTGAAAACATATTTTTAGACATTTTAGCAAATGTATTTAAAATGAAATACAGAAATATCTCATTTATATAAGTATTCACACCCTTTTCCTATGACACTCCTAAATGAGCTCAGGAGCATCCAATTTCCTTTGATCATCCTTGAGATGTCACTACAAATTGATTGGAGTCCACCTGTGGCCGATTCAACTGTTTGGAAATGATTTAGAAAGAAACACAATTGTCTATATAAGGTCCCACATGTCAGAGCTGAAACTATACGATGAACTGTCCGTAGATCTCCGAGATAGAATTGTGATGAGGCATATATATCTGGGGAAGACTATAAAACAATGTCTAGAGTGTTGAACTTTTCTAAGAGCACAGTGGTCTCCATCATTGGGAAATTGAAAAAATATTGAACTAGCCAGAGCCGTCCGTCCGACCAAACTGAGCAATTGGGCAAGAAGGACCTTGGTCAGGGAGGTGACCAAGAACCCAATGACCACTCTAACACAACTACAGAGTTCCTTCACTGAGATGGGATAGACTGAACTGAACTCAGAGACTGAACAGTCTCTACAGCACCTCACCAATCTGGGCTTTATGGGAGAGTGGCCAGACAGAAGTCACTCCTGAGAAAAAGGCAAATGACAGCATGCCTGGAGTTTGCAAAAAGGCACATGAAAGACTGAGATCATCAGGCAAAAGATTATGTGATGTGATGAGACAAAATGGTACTCTTTGGCCTGAATGCAAAGCGCTATGTCTGGAGAAAACCAGGCACAGCACATCCATCACCCGTCTAACACCATCCCTACCGTAAAGCATGTTGGTGGCAGTATCATGCTTTGGGGATGCTTTTCAGCGGCAGGGACTGGGATCTGGTAAGGATGGAGGGAACAAAGGTGCTTTTACAAAGTCACTCAGGGGTGTAAATAATTATGTAAATTAGATATTTTTGTATTTCATTTGATACATTTTCACAGATTTCTAAAAACACATTTTCACTTTGTCATTATGTGGTACTGTGTGTAGATGGGTGAGAGGATTATTTTTTAAATCCAGTTTGAATTCAGGCTGTAACACAATAAAATGTGGAATAAGTCAAGGGTATGAATAGTTTCTGAAGGCACTGTACCTGTGCAAATGAGAGGCTATGATGACATGGAGTCTGAGCTTGCTAAACATATCAAGAATCTCGAGGGCCAGTTTCATGTGCTTAGCAGTTTCAAATGGTCTGCAGTTAGCCTAGTAGTTAGAGTGTTGAGCCAGTAACCGAAAAGTTGCCCAATCGAATTCCCGAGCTGATGGGGATTCTGTTGTTCTGCCCCTGAACAAGGCAGTTAACCTACCATTCCCAGGTAGGCTGTCATTGTAAATTAGAATGTGTTTTTAACTGACTTGCCTAGTTAAATAAAGGTTATCTAAAAATATTAAATGCAGAGAACATGCCTAGAAGTTGGCACATTGAACCAACATCCCTGACACAGACAACTGGTCAAGAAATGGAAAGGTAAGTGATATTGAACAGATCTATATCTGAATGTAGGCATACATTTAAGACATACAATATAATTAAACTTTGACCTACCAGCACCATCATCCAATTACCCTAAGGCGGCTCAACTTACCCTGCTCCTATACTCAATTTACCCCATACCCGGAGAAAATTGTGCCAAGAGACCACTTTTTTTGGACAATAAATGTTTTCAAAACTGTTATGTTTACATGAATTCGGATTATGTCCAGGGATACACCACATCTTGAAATATACACTATGTAGATGTCTTTGTTAGAAAGAATACAACATTTCCCTTGACATAGTGGTGCTGAATGTAAACAATGGCTCAATTTACCCCAGTCTCCCCTACTGTTCTCACAGATTACTTTAAAAACAAATCTCTAGATGACGTATTTTGCCTCTATTGTTTACATAATATAAACATTGAACCCATGCAAAAAACGTGCTATATTATAATTTCCTGCTTCTGGAATAACAGCACAATACTGCATGAAATCCTGACTGCTCTGTTTTACACCAAATATAACTTCAATGAAAGTACCAAAGTTCGGATTATTTTTGTACAGCTTTGGACGCTGAAGTCAATTGAGACGCAAACTATCTTGCAAGAAGTTACATTTTGAGGGAGTTGGATAAATACACACTAAGTTGGTGATAATTATAAGGATGTTGCACTAAGTTACACTTCACTTGACTTTTTTCATCAGGGCTGTGAGAGCTATAAGCACCAAAGCAAACAGAGAGCACTTTTTTCATCAGGGCTGTGAGAGCTATAAGCACCAAAGCAAACTGAGAGCACTTTTTTCATCAGGGCTGTGAGAGCTATAAGCACCAAAGCAAACTGAGAGCACTTTTTCATCAGGGCTGTGAGAGCTATAAGCACCAAAGCAAACTGAGAGCACTTTTTCATCAGGGCTGTGAGAGCTATAAGCACCAAAGCAAACTGAGAGCAGTTTTTTCATCAGGGCTGTGAGAGCTATAAGCACCAAAGCAAACTGAGAGCACTTTTTTCATCAGGGCTGTGAGAGCTATAAGCACCAAAGCAAACGGAGAGCACTTTTTCATCAGGGCTGTGAGAGCTATAAGCACCAAAGCACTTTTTTCATCAGGGCTGTGAGAGCTATAAGCACCAAAGCAAACTGAGAGCACTTTTTTCATCAGGGCTGTGAGAGCTATAAGCACCAAAGCAAACTAAGCACCAAAGAGCAGCACTTTTTCATCAGGGCTGTGAGAGCTATAAGCACCAAAGCAAACTGAGAGCACTTTTTTCATCAGGGCTGTGAGAGCTATAAGCACCAAAGCAAACTGAGAGCACTTTTTTCATCAGGGCTGTGAGAGCTATAAGCACCAAAGCAAACGGAGAGCACTTTTTTTCATCAGGGCTGTGAGAGCTATAAGCACCAAAGCAAACGAAGAGCACTTTTTTCTAACTGGATAATGGAAGACTTCAGGGGAGTAACAGTCCAAATCTCAGATTTTTCCATGTAAACAGGAGTTAGATGTGGAATGTGGATGATGAAACTGTGGAGCTGGAAGAAGCCAGCTTGAGGACATGTCCTTTGGGAAAAGGCTTTCTTCCGGCACTGGAGGATTGCATGTCTACACACTTCCCTCTTGTAACAAGCATTTTGCTGCACCTGCGATAACATCTGCAAATCTGTGTACGCGACCAATAAACTTTAATAACAAAGGAATTTCGTTTTCGGAATTTCGGGTCTCACTTTCACTTGGGATAGACAGATAAGACTATTTTCAAGGAAATATTCAAATCTGTTATACATTCACTGCATATTAATATGGTACATTTTTTAATGAGTTTTAAACTATTTGCACCTAGAATAACACCACTAACTGTCAATATGTCCTCCTACTACACATACTACACATGAATAGAATAAAATGTTTTTTATCTGTGTGTTCCTCAGCCTGATTCCATGTCTATTATTTATGGTCTGTGAATAACAGCGGTGGTGAAAACTGGTGGATGTGTGGAAGCATTCAAAAATATATAAGGGGCACTTAGAGCACAGTAGCAATCTCCAATGCTGCTTGCTCCATCTAATCAATATGTCAATGTCTGTTGGTACTAGATAAAAGGCACCAAGCTATCCCTCCCTACTGCACGGCTGGGCACCTTTGGGTAAATTATGGGATTCTCGAGGTTTCATCTGTTTAGAGTGGATTCCAGTGACGGAGGAGCCAGTCTAGACCAGAGACCACAGGAACAAATTAGTCCTGGCTTATTGCTGTTGTGCGGGGTAACTGGTGCTATCAATTTCCCACAAGTGGTAGAATTCATCCAGTAAGCCCCTCAGAGCCACGCTGGAAAAGGGCCTGCTGGTGTTTTAACAGTAGTTGGATAATCAGGCTTGGCCCAATCATAACATCCTGGAAGGTGAGAAGAAGCACATTTGTTACATTTTAGATAAATTAGGGGTTAAGTGCCTTGCTCAAGGGAACATCAGCAGATTTTCTTCACCTAGTCGGTTTGGGGATTCAAACCAGCAACCTTTCGGTTACTGTCCCAAAGTTCTTAACCGCTGGGCTACCTGCCTCACCAATACATTACTGATGTTGTTGCCCCAAAATCCAATATTGCAGAAGTCTAGTGAATGAAATTGAGATAAGCAAAAAGCTAAACATATTTTGCCAGTACTGAACTCTTCTGGGTGAGCTTTCGTGCCATTTACCATAATATCACACCGCTCATTACTTTCACCACTCAACTTTTGGTAAAGGCTCTGAAGAATCCTGCTTAAACAAAAAAACATGTATAATGATAGATTCTACCAGGCATATTGTATCTCTGCCAAATACACTGATGTTATTCTGCAAAGTCTCTGCTATAAGTATCCCACTCTAATTTATACTGTATGTTCAAAAGCACTACTTTCCCCCCAGTTTTACAGGAATAGAATTGCGAGGTGATCTTTATCTGCCAGTCATAGCAGAGCTGAGCTGACTAGAATGCTATAATTGGACATGAAGAATCACTTAGTAAGTAGCAGGCGATGTGTATCATGTCTGTCCTTGCCATTTCCTCCCTCTTATGGAGGAACAAAAGGTTATAATGTTTTGCTTTTTGGATTTTTATCTTCAACAATCAAACATGTACTTCTAGGAAACATTCATAATAGTCTCAGATATGTTATATTGTAACATGAATGAGAAGCCAGCATAGTGGACAAAGACAATGGTCAAAGTGAATGATAGACTTAAAAAAAAAAACAAAGGCAAACAACTGTGCATTTCAAAACAAAAATGTCATCAAATTAGTGTCCAAATGTTAACAACGATTTACACCCTTGATACTTCTTCAACTGCCGAAGGAAGAAAATGGTGGCTGATAAGCAGTGTGTACTCAGCCTGGTAAATTTGCTCAGCCTGGTAAATGTCCTAATGGGCGATGAAGGATCGGCGTCCCGCCAGCGGGACAACTTCCGGTGAAACTGGAGGGCGCACAATTCAAATAAATAATCATAAATATTATGGATTTTAAACATTTATGTACATATAAGTGTCTTATATGAGCTGAAATCTTCAATTCTTGTTAAACTAACTGCACTGTCCGATTTACAGTAGCTATAAACATGCCATGCGATTTTTTGAGGACGGCTCCCCAAATCAAAATATTTTTCCACCTGCACAGGTTTCATACATTCACATATACATTCACTTACTTTTTGAAAATATTCCTGATTTGTCATCCAAAGGGTCCCAGCTATAACATATAGTGTGGTTTTGTTAGATAAAATCCTTCTTTATATCCCAAAAAGTCAGTTTAGTTGGCGCCATCAATTTGAGTAATCCACTCATTCAACTTGCAGAGAAAGGAATAAAAAAATCTACCCCTAAAATTTGTTTCAACAAGTCAAAATATGTTTCTATTTACTCCTCAGATACCATAACATGTAATCAAACTATAATATTTATTTCGTAAAGAAGTATATTCAATAGGAAACCGATTTTAGCAGGTGCATAATTTATTTATGGCGCGCGCAAACACAGATTTCTAAGACTGTGTCCTTCTACTAAAACTGTTATTTCTTATTCATTTTTGAGTTGAATTGAGTTGAATTGCATCCAGGGAGCTCATTTTCAATATGACCTTTCTCTTGCATTTCTTAGAGGATGGTCTCTCAATTTTTTTTATTCTGGTTGGTTTTTCTTTTCATATCTATTGTGTTATATTCTCCTACATTATTTTAACATTTCTACAAACTTCAAAGTGTTTTCTTTCCAATGGTACCAATTATAAGCATATCCTGGCTTCAGGGCCTGAGCAACAGGCAGTTTACTTTTGGGCCCTAGCCCGAAGAAGTTTTAACAGCTTCTGCCCCCAAGCCATAGGACTGCTGAACAATCAATCAAAATAATCACCCGAAATATTTACATTCACCCCCGCCTTTGTTTTTACACTGCTGCTACTCACTGTTTATTATCTATATGCATAGTCACTTTACAAATTACCTTGACTAACCTGCACCCCCACACATTGACTCTGTACTGGTACCCCCTTTATATAGCCTCGTTATGTTATGTAATTTTCTTGTGTTATTTTTTGATTGGTGAGGACCTGCCTTACAACAGGCCTACAAGCCCTCAGTCCAGCCTCTCTCAGCCTATTGTGGATAGTCTGAGCACTGATGGAGGGATTGTGCGTTCCTGGTGTAATTCGGGCAGTTGTTGTTGCCATCCTGTACCTGTCCCGCAGGTGTGATGTTCGGATGTACCGATCCTGTGCAGATGTTGTTACACGTAGTCTGCCACTGCGAGGACGATCAGTTGTCCATCCTGTCTCCCTGTAGTGCTGTCTTTGGCGTCTCACAGTACAGACATTGCAATTTATTGCCCTAGCCACATCTGCAATCCTCATTTCTTCTTGCAGCATGCCTAAGGCACGTTCACGCAGATGAGCAGGGACCCTGGGCATCTTTCCATTGGTGTTTTTCAGAGTCAGTAGAAAGGCCTCTTTAGTGTCTTAAGTTTTCATAACTGTGCCCTTAATTGCCTACTGTCTGTAAGCTGTTAGTGTCTTAACGACCATCCCACGGGTGCATGTTCATTAATTGTTTATGGTTCATTGAAAAGCATGGAAAACAGTGTTTCAACCCTTTACAATGAAGATCTGTGAAGTTATTTACGATTTACGATCTTTGAAAGACAGGGTCCTGAAAACGGGATGTTTATTTTTTTGCTGAGTTCATTTGGCACACCCTTTATGAACTCATTGTGAGTGTTAATTAAACAACAGCAAATACTGACACAAAGTAGCCCATGTTCCCTGGCACTCTCAATGGTTAATCATTTCCTGGTCATTTCAACACAGGAAGTGTGTGATTCTCTGGGATTGATGTCCTAGACACGCAGGTACCCCTGCAGTGGTCTCTGTGACAGGACTTCAGTCACATCACCTAAGACAAGGTGACACAATGATTCTCAGATGCCTCTCTCTCTTTCCACACGTCAACAGAGGAAGAGAGGAGAGGGCTCTTCTATGAAATAATCTGCAAGACGTGACTGTCTGCCACTAACAAGCTGTTGAACTCTCCTGACAGTTCTGACATTAAACTGCAATGGCAGAGGACAGATTCCTCCCTAAGAGGCAAGAGTTTATATATTTCACAAAAAATGGCAAGAGTTTCCTCACTCAGTTTTTAGACATTGGCCTTCTCCAAAATCCAAATATGATCTAAACAATTACAGACCACAAAACCCACAAAGTAAACATTGAATAATTTAGGGACAATTCATTATTGTTCCTTCACAATGCAGAGCACAGAGAAGGTTAATGCGCCATGTGAAAGAGAAGTATGTGCATTCTGCACCCCATTAAACAAACCAATAAGGAATAATATGTTATTTCCCCTGGCCAGCCTTGATTCCATAATCAAACCAAAAACAGTGATGAACAAGGTCAGGCCGTGTGTTGGGGACATGACAGGAAGGAAATGGAAGACTCGCCGCTCCACCAACAGCTTCTGTCACTCACTGCACACCACAAACCAAAGAGATCATTCCACCCTGCAATCTTCAATCAGCTGCGAATCATTTCTCTGTGTAACGCTCGGGGACTGTAGAAGAAAGCAAAATGGTAAATGGCATCATCTCCCCCTGTCAACAAATAATAACAGATCAGTTTCAACCTTACTCCTGGTACCACTAGAGTAATTAGAGAGGGCAAAGACAAGATGGCGTGGTGACGAATGGCTAATTATCACCTACTACAAGCATTGTACACATGGCTTGAAAAATGCTACAAACAGCTTCTGTGAACAATCACTCTGCTCATTCCCACTGTTTCTCTCCCTCATTCTTCTTTCCTTCCCCTCAGCCTTAGTTAAAGTGTATTTGACAGACATAATGGAGATACAGAGAGATGCAGAACGAGATGCCCCAAAGGACATGGAGACAGTCGCTAACATCACTCATTGTGATTATATTGTCATAAAGAAGAAGGAGAGCACTGCTACTGTTGCTATTATTAGTATCAAGGCTCACTTCAGGATTGATTTGACTGATTGCTATGCTGCTGCAATATGCATAAATCATTTCATGGAATTCTTCTCTTTTGTAGCTAGTTTGTTGTTTTTGCTCTGGATCCTTCAGTATGTAATTACTTAGCATGGTTTTGGAGTGTCTGAGGCCCAGGCTAAATTTGCTGGACTGCGCGGGCAGAGTAGGCTAGTCATTGTGAAATCTGGCATCCACAGGGCAGCGACCTTTGTCTCGTGCCAGATATTCTGAATAGGCCAATATAGAAATAGTCTTCTAGACAATGGCATCGGCTGCAGCACAAATGATCATCAATGAGCTGGTTGGATGTGTGCTGTTGTGTGTGCTGTTGTGTGTGCTGTTGTGTCAGTTGTCCGTAACGGACCGTTTTGGATGCCAATCATTAACAGGGATGTTATTGTTAGCACCTTGTGCACAGCGTTTTAGTGTTGTTTGGTGTTGTTTGGCAGAGTGCATGCCTTTGTTTGGAGCACTTTACACTAAGAGGAGCTATGACAACTAGGCTATGTATCCATTGGTGGAATAAGACCAGTCCTACATTTTGAGCTTCAAATATGGGAAATTATTTTCATCAACATTATACAACATCAAAATTGGTTTATAGTTTGTAAATACTTACACCTAATTCCCTCGATCTTAACAAAATGGTTACTGATTGACTCATGAATGGATATAAGGAAAGAGAAGGAGGAGAGTTACATCAGCAGAGCACTGCTCATGTGCCTGTTGGGAAAATGCATTCTCTACATTATTTTCAGAGGAAATAGGACCTGTAGCTTTGCCGAAGTTGTGGCTAGCCTTCAGAGTCTTCAAAGCAAGGAGCTGAATAACCTGAGGCAACTCTGGGTCTGCAATGAAAGGAACTAGAACACAGAGTGAAATGGCATGGAATGTGGATGGACATTTATTATAGAAATGATAGTGGTGGTTCGATCCATTTTTAACCAATTTAGAACTATATAACAGTAATGTAGCCTGTCTATTATCCACTGTATTTGCTACACTTAAAACATGCATTTTATCTCTGCAAATTGTCACTATGAGTACCTATAGTGAATAGTGCTTGAATGTGCCTCCATAGAGGTTTTAACAGAAGCTCTTACTCTAAGAGTTTCATATTGACTAAGATGAGTAAATCAGCTGCTGAGTGCATGTTTGTGCCATTCAGCAGAGCTGCTAAACAATGTTATTGTTTTCCACCACATAATTACATGTCTGGAGTACAGATTTCTTCTAACCAAAAAGGAAAACAAGAACAAGGGATTTCTTAAAAGGTTCATAGAAAATGTGAAGGGCAGAGAAATGCAGATATCCTGCAGAAATATTGACAATCATTCATGGTTTGTGATTACTCACTTTTGTTGTATAATACCCTTTTCTGTCGAGACTTAATAACCTCTACAGGACTGGTGGGTTCCCCGTGGGACGATTGAGCTAACGTAGGCTAATGTGATTAGCATGAGGTTGTAAGTAACAAGAACATTTCCCAGGACATAGACATATCTGATATTTGCAGAAAGATTACATTATTGTTCATCTAACGGCACCGTTCAATTTACAGTAGCTTTTACAGTGAAAGAATACCATGCTATTGCTTGAGGAGAGTGCACAGTTATGAACTTGAAAATTTATTAATAAACCAATTAGTCTTGATACAATTTTTTTAACAGAAATGCAATGGTTCATTGGATCAGACTAAAACTTTGCACATACACTGCTGCCATCTAGTGGCCAAAATCTAAATTGCACCAGGGCAGGCATAATACATTATGGCCTTTCTCTTTCATTTCAAAGATGATGGTACAAAAAAACGCATTTGTTTTTTTCTTTGTATTATCTTTTACCAGATCTAATATGTTATATTCTCCTATATTAATTTAGAGCGGCAGGTTGCCTAGTGGTTAGAGTGTTGGACTAGAGTGTAACTGAAAGGTTGCAAGATTGAATCCCTGAGCTGACGAGGTAAAAATCTGTCGTTCTGCCCCTGATCAAGGCAGTTAACCCACTAGGCTGTCATTGAAAATAATAATTTGTTCATCATTGACTTGCCTAGTTAAATAAAGGTCAAATAAATGTTAAAAATAGTAAAATTCCACAAACTTCAAAGTTTGATGGTGTTGATGTGAGCCCTTTGAAAGCACTTCATGGCTATCGACTTAAGTGCTATGGGGCGGTAATCATTTAGCCAGGTTACCTTTGCTTTCTTGGGCACAGGAACTATGGTGGTCTGTTGGAAACATACATATTACGGACTCGGTCAAGGAGGGGTTGAAAATGTCTGTGAAGACACTTGCCAGTTGGTCCACGCATGCTTTGAGTACATGTCCTGGTAATCCGCCTCGCCCCGCGGCTTTGTGAATTTTGACCTGTTTACAGGTCTTTCTCACATTGGGGCGGCAAGGTAGCCTAGTGGTTAGAGCATTGAACTAGTAACCGGAAGGTTGCAAGTTCAAACCCCTGAGCTGACAAGGTACAAATCTGTCATTCTGCCCCTGAACAGACAGTTAACCCACTATTCCTAGGCTGACATTGAAAATAAGAATTTGTTCTTAACTGACTTGCCTCGTTAAATAAAGGTAAAATAAAACATAGGCTATGAAGAGCGTGATCACACAGTTGTCCAGAAAAGCTGTTGCTCTCATGCATGCTTCAGTGTTGCTTGCCTCAAAGCGAGCATAAAAGGCATTTAGCTCGTCTGATAGGCTCGGGTCACTGGGCAGCTCACGGCTGGGTTTCCCTTTGTAGTTCTTTGTGCAATGAAAGATGATGACACAAGTTACTAATCTAACCTTGTACAGAACATGTAAGCAAATGCATAGGCTACACAACATTTATGTTATGACTGTTAGTATAATGCAACTAGCAGATGTCAGAAATGTGAACTGAAACATGACACAGTGAGTAAGGAATGTGTCAGCTCTGATGAAATACGTATGTCTGCCTTGGATCTACTGGAGGCAAGCCCTAATTGTTAAAGTGTTAAAAAAAAATCCAAAGTGCAGCAGCAGAGCTGGGCTGTGCTAACTTTAGGCCAGACTATTTTTGTAGGGCCCAGTCAAGCGTTGTGGGTGAAGGCTTTATTCTGACTGCCTGTCTGCTTATTCATCTACATACTGCTCCTTCTCCCTTTCCCTCATTCTCTTTAGCTCCCTCTCCCTTTCCCTCATTCTCTTTAGCTCCTTCTCCCTTTCCCTCATTCTCTTTAGCTCCCTCTCCCTTTCCCTCATTCTCTTTAGCTCCTTCTCCCTTTCCCTCATTCTCTTTAGCTCCCTCTCCCTTTTCCTCATTCTCTTTAGCTCCCTCTCCCTTTCCCTCATTCTCTTTAGCTCCCTCTCCCTTTCCCTCATTCTCTTTAGCTCCCTCTCCCTTTCCCTCATTCTCTTTAGCTCCCTCTCCCTTTCCCTCATTCTCTTTAGCTCCCTCTCCCTTTCCCTCATTCTCTTTAGCTCCCTCTCCCTTTTTCCCTCTCCCTCAATCCCCCCCATCTCCCAGCTGCCCTGGATACCTCCAGCAGAATGATGCTTACAGGTTAAGCCTTCATTCTTATTGCATTTATAGAGCAGGGTATATGCCTAGCAGGGTATATGCCGAGCAGGGTATATGCCTAGCAGGGTATATGCCTAGCAGGGTATATGCCTAGATTTTTTTTTTAATTAAAATGAAAACTGAGAAAATATGTGAAGATATTATATTGATTTATAGTCATTCAAATTAATATCTGAGTATATATTTCTTCAAACGTGTGGCACTGATTACAAAACTGTATACAAACTGATTTCACTGTATACAGTATGTTAGACATGACGCATATGAAATGTTCACTAAGATTAGGTCTGAAGATGCAAATATATCTGAAAGCCATTTTACATGTTCACTTTTACTTATAAGAAATATATTTATGTTTGACTGTAAGATTTTAAATCCTCCCACCTTCCTTTCCCAGCAGGAAAGATAAGAAGTGTTTTTGACTAAGATATCCTTGGCATCTCCGGTTGATACTGTATGCTTTGACCTAAATACTCCACTCTGGATGATGTCAGTAAGAATCAAGGCCCCAGACACTTGAGTCGTATCCACAATAAATCTAAAACTCATATAAAGGCAGCCAAGTCTGTTTTGAATTGCCTAGTTTCACAAATCATCTTCCTACCTAGAACACTTTTCTTTGTAACACACTAGCTCAACCCGCTCCACTGATCAGTTACACTTCAATAAGTACAGTTGCCTGTAGTTATAGCCCAAAGATGATTCTCACGTATCTTTGCGGCATCTTTTGAACTCGCTGGTAATCTGATGACAAGTCTCTCAGACAGATCCTCTGGAGATCTGTTTCACTGTGGCGGGAGGGAGTTAAGGGCCCCCATGCCCAGATACTAAGGGGGCTCCTGCCACCTTCCCCACACCTTCACAACTGCATGTGGCTCCTTTAGAGCTGTGATCTGCAATCTCCTGGGTGTTTCTTGCCTCTCTTCCCCCGGGACTCAGTCTTTCTCTCAACAAATATTTCACCCTGCCTCTAATTGCCACAGGCTGCTGTGGCGGTAGGGTTGCAGACTGCCTCTCTTATTGCTCAGACACAGGTATTCTCCTCCTTGCTCTTTCTCCATATCTGGCTTCGGCTGAGGTGATTGTTCACTTCTAGAATTTAAAAGACAGATGGCCACTCGTTTCTCTAAAGGTTGTACTGCTCTGCCATTTTTGTCTAAAAGGGGCTCCACTGGCTAAATCCACTGGATTCTATCTGTAGTCTTCTCTAGCACACAGGATAATATTTCAATTCAATTTGCTGTTGACATTTCCACTCAAATTCACTGGTAAGCTATTGGAATATTACACCTCGCAAACCTCTTTGCATAGACTTGTGCAACGTACTAGGGAAGCATTGGCAAGCTGGGAAAACTGAACGAAAACAAGCTGGTCCTAACAGAGCATGGAATTTGACGGTGGCTTGCATAGGGCTGTGGCGAATCACTTGATGAGAGAATAGCGTGTGCAGCCTGAGGCAAGCAACAGAGCATTCTCAAATCATCAATAGCCTATAGTTGCATCATGCAGCCCATATCGATTTTCGCAAGACTTAATGGGAACCATCTCGTCCAAAAATATACTTTTGACTCATCTGTCCATTGAACATTTTTCCAAGAGTCTTGATGATCATCCAGGTGCTTCCAGATGCTTTTTGGCAAACTTCAGTCAAATTTTTCAACGATATGGGTTCCATTACTGGATGTCTGGCAAAAACCAAACACTGCATTCCTCAGTAAGAACCTGATACCAATGGTGAAGTATGGTGGTGGTAGTGTGATGGTTTCAGGATGCTTTGCTCAGGACCTGGACGACTTGCCTTAAATAGAAGGAAACATGAATTCTGCTCTGTATCAGATAATGTCAGGACTTGAAACTCCCGAGTGGCGCAGTGCTCCCAAATGGCGCAGCATCCTAAGGCACCGCATCTCAGTGCTAGAGGCATCAGTACAGACCCTGGTTCGATTTCAGGCTGTATCACAAATGGTCGGGATTGGGAGTCCCATAGGGCGGAGCAAAATTGGCCCAGCATTGTCCGGGTTAGAGTTTGGCTGGGGTAAGCCGTCATTGTAATTAAGAATTTGTTCTTAACTGACTTGCCTGCTTAAATAAAGGTTAAATTAAAAATGTGCAGTTCATGCTTGAAAACCCACAAATGGCATTGTGTTAAAGCAGTTCTGCATGCAACAGTGGGCCTAAGCATGTGTTTGCAGTCCTTGCAGCTACAGGTGGCACAACCAGTTATTGAAAGTAAGGGGGCAATTATATTTTCACACAGGGGAATTTGATTTGACATAACCTTGTTAATTAAATAAATAATAAAATAAGTATACATTTTTTAATGTTATTTGTAAACTCAGGTTCCCTTTATCTAATATTAGGTTTTGGTTGAAGATCTGATAACATTCATTATCAAAAATATGCTAAAATAGAGAAAATCAGAAAGGGGGCAAATACTTTTTAATCGCACTGTAGGGCGCAATCATTATTTGAATTTGTGTTTTTTTTTTTCAGACTTGGGCTCATATATAGCCCTATGTGTATGCATAAACTCTAATATGCGTATGGGTGTTTGGAATGAATCATCACCTTCGAAAGCACTGTCCATTTCTTTGTGCTAGGCTTTGAAACAACATCCACTATGACCATGTTTTCCACTCAGTTTCAAAATGTTGTTGAACTTCTTTCTTCAAATTGGTCAATCACAGTGAGGTGAGTTTTAAAAGCACATACTGTTTTGATGATAAGTGTTTGATGTGATTTTCGAATGCATTTACATTGCTGTCAGAGTGGTTAGAGGGACAATAGAGACCTGAGTACCAAGCCATTAGGACCTGATGGTCGGTAGCAAGTTGGGTACTACAAAAGCATGTCCGGAGTGCATAAAAGGAGATTACTGTGGAATTTTACTGTGGTCATGTGCCGGTAGTATAGTCACCGCAAAAGCCCTAGTTTTGCGCCACAACATATGATTCAGTTGACAGTTTTTGTTGGTCTTTGCTACATATAGCCTGCTTGCAGAATGGGGGAGGGTGGCTTTTTCTTGCATTTTCAAAAGGTGGTAACCATACACAGCTTCTTCTTGCTGACAGAGCTAAATGTCAAGCATTAAAATGACAACACTCCCTTGTTGGTTCTGGTATTGCTTGGTTACTTACCAGAGAGCAGTGAGGGTGCTCACCAGAGTCTTAAATAGGAAAGAGATAGACCTTGTACACAATTTCTCAAACATCATTAAAGCTTACTATTTGAAGTGTGTGGGGGCAGATGGCTTGTCAGAATGAGAGTCTGCAGTCTGTACTTGTGATTGAAACTGCAGCGTGCTCTCTGCAGAGATGACTAATCTAATTTGTGTCTTTCACAAGTTCTGCACAGCAAACCAGCATCATCACAGGGCTCTAGGCAAACATGCTCTTCAATGTCAGAGTGCTGCGCTGTTTAAATATTAACATAGGGATTTCTAACTTGTGTCATTTTCTACAAAGCAATCTCTCAGCTCTATCTTGATAGAGGCCCTGGGTCTCAATACCGGCCTGTGCAATTGAGTCCTGGACTTCCCGACAGGCCGCCCTCAGGTTGTGAAGGTGGGAAACAACATATCCACTTCGCTGATCCTCAACACTGGGGCTCCACAAGGGTGCGTGCTCAGCCCCCTCCTGTACTCCTTGTTCACCCATGACTGTGTGGCCATGCACGCCTCCAACTCGAACATCAAATTTGCAGATGACACAACAGTAGTAGGCTTGATCACCAAAAACGACGAGACAGCCTATAGGGAGGAAGTGAGGACACTCGGAGTGTGGTGTCAGGAAAACAACCTCTCACTCAACGTCAATAAAATAAAGAAGATGATTGTGGACTTCAGGAAACAGCAGAGGGAGCACCCCCAATCCACATCGACGGGACAGCAGTGGAAAAGGCGGACATTTTCAAGTTCCTTGGCATACATATCAGGGACAAACTGAAATGGTCCACCCACACAGATAGTGTGGTGAAGAAGGCGCAACAGCGCCTCTTCAACCTCAGGAGGCTGAAGGTATTTGGCTTGTCACCTAAAACAATCACAAACGTTTACAGACTCACAATTGAGAGCATCCTGTCGGGCTGTACACCGCCTGGTACGGCAACTGTGCCGCCCAGAACGGCAGGGTTCTCCAGAGGGTGGTGCGGTCTGCACAACACATTACCAGGGGCAAACTACCTGCCCTCCAGGACACCTACAGCACCCAATGTCACAGGAAGGCCAAAAAGATCATCAAGGACAATAACCACCCGAGCCACTGCCTGTTCACCCCGCTATCATCCAGAAGGCGAGGTCAGTACAAGTGCATCAAAGCTGGGACCGAGAGACTGAAGAACAGCTTCTATCTCAAGGCCATCAGACAGTTAAACAGGCATCATGACCAGAGAGAGACTGCTGCCTACATACAGACTTGAAATCATTGGACACTCTAACAAATGGATCACTAGTCACTTTATTAATGCCACTTTAATAATTATGTTTACATATCTTGCATTACTCATCCCATATGTATATGCTGTATTTTATATTTTTTAAATATTTTTATTTATTTTACCTTTATTTAACCAGGTAGGCAAGTTGAGAACAAGTTCTCATTTACAATTGCGACCTGGCCAAGATAAAGCAAAGCAGTTCGACAGATACAACGACACAGAGTTACACATGGAGTAAAACAAACATACAGTCATTAATACAGTATAAACAAGTCTATATACAATGTGAGCAAATGAGGTGAGAAGGGAGGTAAAGGCAAAAAAGGCCATGGTGGCAAAGTAAATACAATATAGCAAGTAAAACACTGGAATGGTAGTTTTGCAATGGAAGAATGTGCAAAGTAGAAATAAAAATAATGGGGTGCAAAGGAGCAAAATAAATAAATAAATAAAAATTAAATACAGTTGGGAAAGAGGTAGTTGTTTGGGCTAAATTATAGGTGGGCTATGTACAGGTGCAGTAATCTGTGAGCTGCTCTGACAGTTGGTGCTTAAAGCTAGTGAGGGAGATAAGTGTTTCCAGTTTCAGAGATTTTTGTAGTTCGTTCCAGTCATTGGCAGCAGAAAACTGGAAGGAGAGGCGGCCAAAGAAAGAATTGGTTTTGGGGGTGACTAGAGAGATATACCTGCTGGAGCGTGTGCTACAGGTGGGGGATGCTATGGTGACCAGCGAGCTGAGATAAGGGGGGACTTTACCTAGCAGGGTCTTGTAGATGACATGGAGCCAGTGGGTTTGGCGACGAGTATGAAGCGAGGGCCAGCCAACGAGAGCGTACAGGTCGCAGTGGTGGGTAGTATATGGGGCTTTGGTGACAAAACGGATTGCACTGTGATAGACTGCATCCAATTTGTTGAGTAGGGTATTGGAGGCTATTTTGTAAATGACATTGCCAAAGTCGAGGATTGGTAGGATGGTCAGTTTTACAAGGGTATGTTTGGCAGCATGAGTGAAGGATGCTTTGTTGCGAAATAGGAAGCCAATTCTAGGTGTAACTTTGGATTGGAGATGTTTGATATGGGTCTGGAAGGAGAGTTTACAGTCTAACCAGACACCTAAGTATTTGTAGTTGTCCACGTATTCTAAGTCAGGTGCAGGTGGTAGGTGCAGGTAGCGATCGGTTGAAGAGCATGCATTTAGTTTTACTTGTATTTAAGAGCAATTGGAGGCCACGGAAGGAGAGTTGTATGGCATTGAAGCTTGCCTGGAGGGTTGTTAACACAGTGTCCAAAGAAGGGCCGGAAGTATACAGAATGGTGTCGTCTGCGTAGAGGTGGATCAGAGACTCACTAGCAGCAAGAACGACCTCATTGATGTATACAGAGAAGAGAGTACTCTATCAGAGAAGTAGTTGGTGAACCAGGCGAGGCAATCATTTGAGAAACCAAGGCTGTCGAGTCTGCCGATGAGGATGTGGTGATTGACAGAGTCGAAAGCCTTGGCCAGATCAATGAATACGGCTGCACAGTAATGTTTCTTATCGATGGCGGTTAAGATATCGTTTAGGACCTTGAGCGTGGCTGAGGTGCACCCATGACCAGCTCTGAAACCAGATTGCATAGCAGAGAAGGTATGGTGAGATTCGAAATGGTCGGTAATCTGTTTGTTGACTTGGCTTTCGATGACCTTAGAAAGGCACGGTAGGATAGATATAGGTCTGTAGCAGTTTGGGTCAAGAGTGTCCCCCCCTTTGAAGAGGGGGATGACCGCAGCTGCTTTCCAATCTTTGGGAATCTCAGACGACACGAAAGAGAGGTTGAACAGGCTAGTAATAGGGGTGGCAACAAATTCGGCAGATAATTCTAGAAAGAAAGGGTCCAGATTGTCTAGCCCGGCTGATTTGTAGGGGTCCAGATTTTGCAGCTCTTTCAGAACATCAGCTGAATGGATTTGGGAGAAGGAGAAATGGGGAAGGCTTGGGCGAGTTGCTGTTGGGGGTGCAGTGCTGTTGACCGGGGTAGGAGTAGCCAGGTGGAAAGCATGGCCAGCCGTAGAGAAATGCTTATTGAAATTCTCAATTATGGTGGATTTATCAGTGGTGACAGTGTTTCCTCTCTTCAGTGCAGTGGGCAGCTGGGAGGAGGTGTTCTTATTCTCCATGGACTTTACAGTGTCCCAGAACTTTTTTGAGTTAGTGTTGCAGGAAGCAAACATATTGCATCGTGTCAATGCCACTCGGTCATTGCTCATCCATTCTATTTATATGTACATATTCCATCCCTTTACTTAGATTTGTGTGTATTGGGTAGTTGTTGTGGAATTGTTTGATTACTTGTTAGATATCGCTGCACTGTCGGAACTAGAAGCACAAGCATTTCACTACACTCACAATAACGTTTGCTTTTATGTGACCAATAAAATTTGATTTGAAACTAGATTATGGTCAATGTTAACCACATCTATACACTTTCAAAATACAAAATACATTTAAAATGAATTAATTCACTGTGAATACAAGCAAAATAGGAAAGGTTATTCTTGATAGAGCATGATAGGATAGAGCCCAAGATATATATACAGTGCCAGTCAAAAGTTTGGACACACCTACTCATTCAAGGGTTTTCTTTATTCTTGCTATGTTCTATGCTGTAGAATAATAGTGAAGACATCAAAACTATGAAATAACACATACATTTTATATTTTATATTCTTCAAAGTGGCTACATTTTGCCTTGATGACAGGCACACTTTGGCATTCTCTCAACCAGCTTCACAAGGAATGCTTTTCCAAAAGTTCTGAAGTTGTTCCCACATATGCTGAGCACTTGTTGGCTGCTTTTCCTTCACTCTGCAGTCCAACTCATCCCAAACCATCTCAGTTGGGTTGAGGTCAGGGGATTGTAGAGGCCAGGTCATATGATGCAGCACTCCAACACTCTCCTTCGTGGTCAAATAGCCCTGGATGTGTGTTGGGTCATTGTCTTGTTGAAAAACAAATTATAGTTCCACTAAGCGCAAACCATGCTGTGGTAGCCATGCTGGTTAAGTGTGCCTTGAATTCTAAATAAATCACAGACAGTGACACCAGCAAAGCACCCCCACACCATCACACCTCCACCTCCATGCTTCACTGTGGGAACCACACATGCGGAGATCATCCGTTCACCTACTCTGCGCCTCACAAGACACGGCGATTGGAACCAAAAATCTCAAATTTGGACTCTTCAGACCAAAGGACAGATTTCCACCGATCTAATGTCCATTGCTCATGTTTCTTGGCCCAAGCAAGTCTCTTCTTCTTACTCGTGTCCTTTAGTAGTGGTTTCTTTGCAGCAATTCAACCATGAAGGCCTGATTCATGCAGTCTCCTCTGAACAGTTGATGTTAAGATTTGTCTGTTACTTGAACTCTGTGAAGCATTTATTTGGGCTGAAATCTGAGTTGCAGTTAACTCTAATGAACTTATCTTCTGCAGCAGAGGTAACTCTGGGTCTTCCTTTCCTGTGGCGGTCCTCATGAGAGCCAATTTCATTATAGTGCTTGATGGTTTTTGCGATGGCACTTGAAGAAACTTCCAAGTTCTTGAAATGTTCTGTATTGACTGACCTTCATGTCTTAAAGTAATGATGGACTGTCATTTCTCTTTGCCTATTTGAGCTGTTCTTGCCATAATATGGACTTGGGCTATCTTCTGTATACCACCCCTACTTTGTCACAACACAACTGATTGGCTCAAATCAATTAATGAGGATAGAAATTCCACAAATTAACTTTTAAAAAGACACACCTGTTAATTGAAATGCATTCCAGGTGACTACCTCGTAAAGCTGGTCGAGAGAATGCCAAGCGTCTGCAAAGCTATCATCAAGGCAAAGGGTGGCTACTTTGAAGTATTATTTGTTTAACACTTTTTGGGTTATTCCAAATGTGTTATTTCATAGTTTTGATGTCTTCACTATCATTCTACAATGTAGAAAATACTACAAATAAAGAAAACCCCTGGAATGAGTAGGCGTGTCAAAAGTTTTGATGGGTTTTGTATATTGTATAGTGGAAGATATAAAAAGTAGTGAAGGGACTTTTCCCCCCTTTATTTAAAAGGGACGTTTATTTTAACCATGTGTTTTATCATTTATGGGGGTTTCTTTACTACCATATGTTTTAGTACAATAGCATTCCCCCCAGCCGCCTCTCAACTTTCTCCACTTAGATTCTAGCTCGCTCCAGTTGAACAACACTCTACAGAGTTTGTCCTCCCTCCAATCCCCATTATTCCCTTTGAAAAGCCCTGCGATGCCCCCCATCTCTGTATCTTTGTTTAAGTAAAGTCAACACAGCATCTAGCACAAGGCCATGGAGCTTGTCGAGGCTTTACTGGAGGAACCAAGCACAACTCAACAAACAGAATAAAAATACAACAAAACAAAGCGCATTAAAAATTAAACGTGGATATACAGTCCAGACATAACATGGGCTGGATGCTTTTGAGGTGGTATTTGCTGTTATAAGGGTAAAAAGTGTATTAGCCAAGACAGGCCTCTTAAGTGTTCCCCTGAGGCAGGTCTGCTGAAGCCTTCATGTTCTGCTCTGCTCGGAGGGCCAGGACAAACCCTTCAGCTCACTGATCTGAATATTAAATTAAACCTGCTCCTTTGCTCGCTGTCTCCAGTATGCTTGGCGCCTGGATCACTCCCTCTCAAAGCACAGCTCTTACTCCGGCTCATTCCCCTATGGCTTTCCCTGACAGACAGCTAATTAAGCCTGGTCCAAATAATTTTCTCCATCATTATCGCCGTGCACTTCTCCCGTAGCTGGGTGTTTGCAGAGAAAATAATCACTATTGCTTTGGCTTTATTGACATACGCGGCTACAGGTTATGGAGCTCTCCTCTGATGTGGTCCATTATTCATTTATGTAATATCTAACATAAATTATTTGTTGAGTTGAGCCTTTTTCCCCTCCTGAAACAAATATATATGCACACGGCTCCCCCAGCTAACTCAGAGTGTGGGACAGAAGAGGACAGAAATGGCGGGTTTAGTTCTGCACCAGTGATCGCTTTAGTACAACCATTGTCCCTGGGCCTGTATAACCTGCTCCAAACATCCTAGACAAGTACAGCAGTACCCATAACACTGTTTACATCAGTGGAGAGGAAGACATGGATTTCTGACCGAGTGACAAGAGAGAGAAAATGATTTCACATCTTCCTGACCCTGAAGAATAGAACCTACTTTCCTTCATATTCCTATATGATTTTTTTTTACTTCAGAAAACACAGAGAGAGAGCTTCAAAAGGGACATATTTTCATGGAGGTAAGAACTTGCTGAGTCTAAGCGTTGCTGAACGTGCATAGCGGGTGAAGTTAGTTCATATGCAGTCCATTGAAACGGCAAGTGTTATGCAGCCCAATACAGCCCATTGAAATTCAACCGAGGGGGCAGTAGGAATGACAGTGATCTTTCAAAAGTTCTCTCTCTATATCTTCCTAAGACACTTCATCAGACAAATCCCATGACTGTTACAAAAACATGCCTCTTCAGCCACACTGACAAGGAGGCTCATAGTTGCAATGCGGTAAATACTTCATAGATTATCGTAGATTATGTGTGCACACCATGAAATTACATATCACACACAAACAAACTCATACAAAGAAGAGCCTACATTTTTCATAAAGACCACTTGCTGTGGTTCATATCGTTCATAGATCCTGTGGCATTTACACTGACGACATCAAGAACAATTACTCTACACTGAATTGACTCTTTTACTCTTTCTGGCTGGTATTTTGAGTGCATTGTTGGACATATTTCAAAGGTCTTTGTGGATTTGAGAACCAATAGAAGTAAGAAGTGGCGACCACAGAGGAAGTGAGTTTGTGCGCAATGTGTTGTCACAACATTGCATTCAGCTCATGATCCAGTCCATACTGATTTATTCCAACCTTGCCCCCTCTTTTCAATTCTGCCTCTTGCCCTCAGGAAACAGGGAGATATTGTACCAGAAATCCACTTTTGAGAATGAATCCCATCTGGTAGCATTTTTTTTTTTTTTTTTGAGGTCATAGGAAGGTTTGTTCAAGCTTAGTGTTCCAGTGCATTCCGTCTGCATTCTGTCTCACTCCACATTCTATTTACTAACAATAAACTCTGCCTGCTCGTATTCGCCTGCCACAGTCAATAGCATGCTGGATGCATTGTGCACCCCTGACATTTAATCGAGAGTTATCTTTTAGAAAACCCAAACGTTGATTTTGTGTCAAGAATGAAAGGGGGGCCAATGCCAACAAAGACTAAAGCACTAATAAAAACACATGACAAAAAAAATAAGGAAAATGTGACTTGTTTAACTATGATGAATTCACCACCCATCTGTAAAATGTATTACATTAGCTCTCTGCTGTTTTTACAAGTTTGGAGATACGTACACTACCGTTCAAAAGTTTGGGGTCACTTAGAAATATCCTTGTTTTTGAAAGAAAAGCACATTTTTCTGTCCATTAAAATCCCATCAAATTGATCAGGAATACAGTGTAGACATGGTTAATGTTGTAAATGACAATTGTAGCTGAAAACGGCAGATTTTTTATGGAATATCTACATAGCCGTACGGAGACCCATTATCAGAAACCATCACTCCTGTGTTCCAATGGTACGTTGTGTTAGCTAATCCAAGTTTATCATTTTAAAAGGCTAATTGATCATTATAAAATCATTTTGCAATTATGTTAGCACAGCTGAAAACTGTTGTCCTGATTAAAGAAGCAATAAAACGGGCCTTCTTTAGACTGGTTGAGTATCTGGAGCATCAGCATTTGTGGGTTCAATTACAGGCTCAAAATGGCCAGAAACAAATAACTTTCTTCTGAAACTCCTCAGTCTATTCTTGTTCTGAGAAATGAAGGCTATTCCATGTGAGAAATTGCCAAGAAACTGAAGTTCTCCTACAATGCTGTGTACTACTCCCTTCGCCGAACAGTGCGAACTGGATCTAACCAGAATAGAAAGAGGAGTGGGAGACCCTGTTGCACAACTGAGCAATAGGACAAGTACATTAGAGTGTCTAGTTTGAGAAACAGATGCCTTACAAGTCCTCAACTGGCAGTTTCATTAAATAGTACCCGCAAAACACCAGTCTCAATGTCAACCGTGAAGAGGTGACTCCGGGATGCTGGCCTTCTAGGCAGAGTTGCAAAGAAAAAGCCATATCTCAGACTGGCCAATAAAAAAAAAAGATTAAGATGGGCAAAAGAACACAGACACTGGACAGAGTAACTCTGCCTAGCCTAGAAGGCCAGCATCCCGGAGTCGCCTCTTCACTGTTGACGTTGAGACTGGTGTTTTGCTAACACAACGTGCCATTGGAACACAAGAGTGATGGTTGCTGATAATGCGCCTCTGTACGCCTTTGTAGATATTCCATAAAAAATCTGCCTTTTCCAGCTAAAATTGTTATTTACAACATTAACAATGTCTACACTGTATTTCTGATCAATTTGATGTTATTTTAATGGACAAAAAGGTGCTTTTCTTTCAAAAACAAGGACATTTCTAAGTGATCCCAAACTTTTGAACAGTATGTGTTGCAATATAATTTTCTTTAATACATTTCCATTTCTGCTCAGATGAAAATTCCGATGGAGTTGGCCCCTCAGACCTTCAAGCCACCATTAATTGACTCTCTGTTCCAAGCACAAGTATGTTCTATTGATACAGCCCTCCCCCTGCCCCTGTTAACTCCAGTCTTAAGATTTTTGCCACGTTATTCAGAACAAGGCATTACTGGGAACCTTGAGTGTGTCCTCACTTCAGAATATGTTGCAATAAGCCAATGTTAGGAGGAGCAGGAATTAACCATTAATAGGGCTCTTCAATGTGCAAAGTGGCTTAATGAAGCTCAAAAAAGCATATTCTTCTGAGCAATCTGCTAACATAGACAAACCGCTGGGTTATATCCAACTGGTTTTAACCCTTCATATCCTTTTGGTTTCTGATCAATACATACATTAGGTGCATTCACAGAATCACATCTTTGTAATTAAAAACAAGTAGACTTCTTACATTTTCAAGAAAAATACTGCATGGTAGGCTACAGATCTATGTACGGTTTACACAACACTGACCGTGAGTTGCAGCTCTTGTCTTGTCAAAGGATGGACACGCTCTATATCAGTGGAGGCTGCTCAGAGGAAGAAGGGGAGGACCATCCTCCTCAGTGAAATTTCATAAAAATGTAAGTAATGAAACACTAAAAAAGTTATCATTTTTAGATAAAACCATACTAAATATAGTCCTTTGTCTAATTAATCAAATAATTGATTAAAACACACTGTTTTGCAATGAAGGTCTCTAGTAACTTCAACACCACTCTCTGGGGTAGCACCATGGTGTAGCCGGAGGACAGCTAGCTTCTGTCCTCCTCAGGGTACATTGACTTCAATTCAAAACCTAGGAGGCTCGTTGGCCTCACACCCTTCCATAGACCTACATGGTAATTATGACCACTTATGGAAGACGACATCCAACCAATCAAAGCTTTTGCAGTATGAACTGACATGTTGTCCATCCAATCATAGGATTAGAATCAGAGAATGAACCTAGTGTGTTATATTTAGGTTGTGTCGCAGAGCATTATAGGGGGGTTCAATGTGTTGAGAAGCTTGGTGAGTTGGTGACATTGGATAGAGATTGAAAAATGATAGTTAAGCATTTCTTGGGTATTATTCAATTCAAATTAGTTTCTTCAAATTACAGAAGACGGAGGAGGTAGATTATAAATTGTTTTTCTTGGTTTTAGAACTTTATTTTCGTGCACAGTTGATTTATTTCAATTTGCCTTGCTAATTACAGTAACAAGTAGCAGTAGCTACTTTGCGCCAAACACTACCGCCAATTTTGGCTACTTTTTGTTAAAGAACCCCTTTTATTCTCTGGGGTACACGGAAAAGGTGCACATTAAAACCGAGGGTTGACCTCAGCCTGAGATAATTTAATGAAGAAAGATGAAAAGGTGAGGACATTCAATAACAATTGGTATCAAAAGTGTAGCTGGTTAACACGGAGCCTTTCATCATGTCGCCTGTATTACTGGCCTTGCCTGCATTTTGGAAAATCTGAGCTTTGGGTGAAAGGGGGGTACAGTGGCCTGAAGAACAAATATCGTTCTGCTAAATAGAAAAACAAAAACAGAGAGCATATAAATTACCTCATCAGATTTAAGCTTCTGGGAAAAAGCTGCATCGATCATGACGGAGGTCTGCGTATTCAAACTGCGCGACACAACACGAAAGTAAGAAGAAACAGGGATGTTCTCAAGCGGCTTATCAACACCACTGCGTTTTTGGGCATGCAAGAATAGGCTTTTAGAGGACATGACGAGAGGGAAAGTTCAGCTAACAAGGGCAACTACATCTGGGATGTCTAAATCAATTCAGAATGATTTGATTAGTTTCCATCGCATCACCCATTCAAAGTTAGATTAAAGAGAGAGGTTGACGAAGCACATTTTTTTTGCGTGCTCTCAAGCAGGCTTTCCACTTTCCTCCGGTATTTATATAGCATAGATGAAAATTGCCCCATCCCTCTGGGACCTATGGTGCCACCAGTCTGCTTGCAGTTGTCAGTTATCGTCAGGTATGTGGATGATCAGGGCTTTATTCAGGAACGTTTCTTGGTGGGTGAAATGTGCAGTCTTTTTGGCTTTGTGTATTTTGAGATGTCCGAGTTTAACTTCATGGAGAAACTTGTTGTTCAAACCTACAATAGTGTAGCTGTAATGGAATGTATCTGCTATTAGTATTTACAACTAAATCCCATCCTTTTCCCTGATGAAGAGGTGATGACCACTCCACTCAACTATCATTGTCAACTCTCTCTTGACATGAACTGAAGCCATGTCTCATGTGCCCCCTCATCTACTGGCACGTTGAATGTTTCCTCTCCAAGCACTGTGAGTAGCCCTATCAATTTTCTCTCATTACTGTATGTAGAGTCAATGACATACACAATCACATTATTACACATCAATAATTTGACTCCTTATTTGGACTAACTCATTCTTAGCTCTTTTGTCTTACTGTGTAGTGTGTTGTGCTATTGTTTTTTGTCTTCCCAGTCAAATATTTTCTTGCAATGAAGTCAAGCCTCTGAACACCTCAACTCATGCCTCATACCCTCATTCAATCACTGCTGTGATCCCTTCCCAACACTGTGTAAGTAGCCCTCTCATTCCCATTCCCCATAATATTGACTATAAATGTCTTTATTAAATGCTTTAGGTTAATTTTTTTTGTCTTTGACGATTTTTTAAACACACTTTGTTGTCTCCATGCTTTCCGCGCCTATACCGTAGGTCTCCCATCCTCTTCAATTTTTCAAGTCACCAGCCTCTGCTGCTCTATATTCATTAGTGTCTGGAGCCAAATTCTAACCCGGTGCCACTAAGGGGAGCGACCTTTGCTGCTCACCATGAGACAGGCAGCATTTACCAGTCCAAAGGTGACAAACACATTACATCAGATGGGGTGTCTGGGAAACATGGGCTGTGTTTGTTTATACCAGAAGGTTCCTCCTTAATCAGCTCCAGTGTTGGGCATTTGGGAGGGTTGGTTAGTTGGGGGGGTGGGGGGTCTGCCATACAGAAAGAAAACAACCCTCTCTCTTTAATTGAAAGCAAGTTTGTAATGAAAACAAAATGGTATTACTAGTGCAAGAGGATCCAACCGGTTCCACCTCAGACACTGGCATGTAATTGACACAGGGACAGCCCAGCAACAAAAAAATAACATTTCAAAATCATTTTAAAAATCAGGGAGTAGGAAAAACAGAGTCAGAATACCAGCCGTGGTAGTGTAGTGTGGCTCTGCTCTTTCCCTTCCCCCTCTCCTGGCCCTGACTGCACACATACAGACAGCTGGCAGAGGCTTTTTAAAGACACAGTGCCTCAACTCAACTAGGACTTCATCTGGGGACTGAGGTGATAGTCTACACTCCCTCCACAGTAAATAAACATACCTCCAAATATGGTGTCAGGCTGCATGATCACAGGGCAGTGAAAAAAGGACAAAAGGGCTCCTTTTGAGAACTGTTTGTGTTTCAAGATGGAGAGAATGTCAGAGAATCATGCTGAGATGTCAGAACGGCTGAGCGATGAAATGAATAAAGAGTTCTTCCTGCGTGGTGCTGGGGGAAACACTAGCTCTGAGGGAAGCCTGATTAGGTGTTTTTCTTCACTGACCCAATTGGTGCTTACAAGGTCCTGATCCCCCGGCCAACTCAGTGGCTCAGCGCTGTGACCTGGAGGAATTCCTATCACACCCATTAAACACTGGGCCTCTCTCACGATATGCTAAACCAGACAACTTTGTATTCCACTTATATGGTCAGAGATCATATAACTAGTTCACATTAGTTACTACAAGGACAACTGATGTGCTCTGATTAGGTTCCAAAAGGTAGATGGTTTCCCTATAACTGAGAGAACTGTTAGTTTGTTATTTACAATGGTCTTCCATTTAATACCATAGGTAAAGAAATTTCTGCCTAAAATGACATACCCAAATCTAACTGCCTGTAGCTCAGGCCCTGAAGCAAGGATATGCATATTCTTGGTTCCATTTGAAAGGAAACACTTTGAAGTCTATGGAAATGTGAAAGGAATGTAGTAGAATATAACACAATAGATCTGGTAAAAGATAATACAAAGAAAAAAACAACCGTTCTTTTGTATTTTTTTGTAACATCATCTTTGAAATGCAAGAGAAAGGCCATAATGTAATATTCCAGCCCGGGTGCAATTTAGATTTGGGCCACTAGATGCCATCAGTGTATGTTCAACGTTTTGGACTGATCCAATGAACCATTGCATTTATGTTCAAAATTTTGTATCAAGACTACCCAAATATGCCTAATTTGTTTATTAATAACTTTTCATGTTCAAAATTGTGCACTCTCCTCAAACAATAGCATGGTATTCTTTCACTGTAATAGCTACTGGAAATTGGACAGTGCCGTTAGATTAACAAGAATTTAAGCTTTCTGCCAATATCAGATATGTCAACCTCATGCTACACGCATTAACCTACGTTAGCTCAACCATTCCATGGAAGGGACACCAATCCAGAATAAGTTTTTAACAGAGTGAAAATATGTCACACGCAATGCAATCACTGCAGTATTCATAACTCATCTTGTATGACATGCCTATCCCATCTATAACATTTTTTGTTGTTATTTTGCTCACTCTGTACTATTTTTCCCCATGAAGAAACAGGAACCCCAAACAGTATTTCTGAAGTGCTAGAGAAAATCCACCCAGATGAGAATCTGTGGTCTAACGGTGAGTTGAACTTTGCCTTCCAATGAATCCAGAGCTTAACATGAAATTGACTCTTATTGGTGTTTGCCAATGCTTCAAAGGAAGTCCTTACATGAACATGTATTTCCCGTCTTATGCAACAGCATGCCTGGAGTCACAATGGAAGTTCGAGCCAGGACATAGCCTACCAAGCTTTTAACAGGGAGCCAGAGGCATCCTCTCTCTAACTTGTAGTAAGTCCACTTGGTTTCAATATGAAAAGTTATGCCCTTCTGACAATCTCATGAAATTAAATATTACAAAACAATCCATTTAGTATACATGGTATATTGTTCATCCCCGACCCTGTACACTACAATATTGGCTGAGCGTAACCAATAAAGTGCTTTCTAACCACCAAAGCACACAATTGTGAAATATTGTGGAGCCTGTGGTATCACATGTGGATGTTATTCCCCTTATTTCCCCATTTTTAACACAATCAAATAAATCTGCACTTTTCACAATGACAAGAGCCTCTCAGCTTTGAAAAAAAACATTAAACATTAAATTACAAGTAAAAAGACCAATTGTCTCCAAACAATGAAGTTCACCTGCTATTTGATGAGCGAGAGAGAAGTGAGTCATCATGCAAGTTTTGTTGCAGTAAACATTTGTCATGATGTTCTGCTGCAGTTGCCTGGCAACATTTCAGAGAGAGGGGCGAGGAGAGGAGACAGGCAGTGAGGGCTAAGAATGGGAGGGCAGCCCACACTACTCTAATCAAGCTGCTAAGATGAAGCTAATTATTACTCTGGTAAAATTAAAGACCAAAAATACTAGCGAATCAAACAACCCTTTAATAATAGCATTGTCTGTCTGCATGGCAGGCCTGAAATTTTGTGATTTTAGCGGCCAGGCCATTTGGCCTTCAAGAGGTGCCAAATCTGCCAGGGCACCAAGGCCATTAACCAAATAGCCAATTAAATTGATTTGAAAGCAGAAAAACACTAGCTATTCTGTTAAGAAACACATAAGTGTATGTAAATGTACATAAATAATTAGCATACATGTCAAGGTGTAGATGAAGTGTAGGTGATAGCCTATGACTACTAGACTATGTCATGTCCAGACAGATGCTGACATGAGAAAGGTGCTTGAAAATGTAACCAAACTTGAATTAGACTTTTAATTACATATACTGAACAAAAATATACACGCAACATGTAAAGCATTGGTCCCATGTTTCATGAGCTGAAATAAAGGATCCCAGAAATGTTCCAAATAGACAAAAAGCTTATTTCTCTCAAATGTTGTAAACAAATTTGTTCACATCCCTGTTAATGAGCATTTCTCCTTTGCCAAGAAAATCCCCTTCAACCTGACAGGTGTGGCATAACAAGAAGCTGATTAAGCAGCATGATCATTACACAGGTGTACCTTGTGCTGGGGACAATGAAAGGCCACTCTAAAATGTGCAGTTTTGTCACACAACACATGGCCACAGATGTATCAATTTTTGAGGGAGCGTGCAATTGGCATGCTGACTGCAGGAATGTCCACCAGAGCTGTTTCCAGATAATTTAATGTTAATTTCTCTACCATAGGCCGCCTCCAACTTCATTTTAGAGAATTTGGCAGTATATCCAACCGGCCACACAACTGCAGACCAAGTGTAACCACGCCAGCCCAGGACCTCGACATCTATTTTCTTCACCTGCGGGATCGTCTGAGACCAGCCACCCGGACAGCTGATGAAACTGAGAAGTATTTCTGTCTGTAATAAAGCCCATTTTCTGGGGGAAAATTAATTCTGATTGGACTGGGCCTGGCTCCCAAGTGGGTGGGCCTCATGGCTGTGCCCCTGCCCAGTAATGTGAAATCCATAGATCAGGGCCTAATGAATGTATTTCAATTTGCTGATTTCCATGTATGAACTGTAACTAAGTAAAATCGTTTAAATTGTTGCATGTTGCGTTTATATCTTTGTTCAGTATATACAGTGCATTCAGAAAGTATCCAGACCCCTTGACTTTTCCCACATTTTGTTACGTTACAGCCTTATTCTAAAATGCATTAATGACAAAGACAGGTTTTAGACATTTTTGCAAATGTATTAAAAATAAAAAAAACTGAAATAAATACCATATTTACATAAGTAATCAGACCCTTAGCTATAAGACTTGAAATAGAGCTCAGGTGCATCCTGTTTCCATTGATCAGCTTTGAGATTCCTACAACTTGATTGGAGTCCACCTGTGGTAAATTCAATTGATTGGATATGATTTTGAAAGGCACACACCTGTCTATATAAGGTCCCACAGTTCACAGTGCATGTATGAGTAAAAACCAAGCCATGAGGTCGAAGGATTGTGTCGAGGCACAGATTTCGGGAAGGGTACCAAAACCTTTTTGTAGCATCGATGGTCCCCAAGAACAGAGTGGCTTCCATCATTCTTAAATAGTTTGGAACCACCAAGACTCTTCCTAGAGCTGGCCGCCTGGCCAAACTGAGAAATTGGGAGAGAAGAGCCTTGGTCAGGGAGGTGACCAAGAATCCAATGGTCACTCTAACAGAGCTTCAGAATTCCTCTGTGGAGATGGGAGAACCTTCCAGAAGGACAACAGTATCTGCAGCACTCCACCAATTAGGCCTTTACGGTAGAGTGGCCAGGTGAAAGCCGCTCCTCAGTAAAAGGCACAAACTCGCTTGGAGTTTGCCAAAGGGCACCTAAAGGACTCTTAGACAAAGAGAAACAAGATTCTCCAGTCTGATGAAACCAAGATTGAACTCTTTGGTCTGAATAATAAGCGTCACATCTGGAGGAAACCTGGCACCATCCTTATGGTGAAGCATGGTGGTGGCAGTATCATGCTGTGGGGATGTTTTTCAGCAGCAGGGACTGGGAGACTAGTCAGGATCTTGGGAAAGATGAACAGATCAAAGTAAGACAATGCAGGAGTGGCTTCGGGACAAATCTCTGAATGTCCTTAAGTGGCCCAGCCAGAGCCCAGCCAGAGCCCGTGCTTGAACCCGATCTAATATCTCTGGAGAGACCTGAAAATAGCTGTGCAGCGATGCTCCCCATCCAACCTGACAGAGCTTAAGAGGATCTGCAGAGAAGAATGGGAAAATCTCCCCAAATAAAGGTTTGCCAAGCTTGTAGTGTCACACCCAAGAAGACTCGAGGCTATAATCGCTGCCAAAGGTGCTTCAACAATGTACTGAGTAAAGGGTCTGAATACTTATGTAAATGTGATATTAAAGTTTTTTATTTGTTAATTAATTTGCAACCATTTCTAAAAACCTGTTATTGCTTTTAAACGTTTTTTTGATGTACAGGGATCTAATCGCATCCCACAACTGTCCCTGAGTACGTTTGGAATATTTATTTATCGTACAGAAGGACAAGCTGACCAATAGAACAGGTCAGCTTTTGTACTATGGGGGATAGTAGATTGACTTAGGCTAGCGCTTTTGCTGTTCGTTAGGCCTACTCATCTTGTTGACTGACAAAAAGTAAATGTGGACAGTTCTTCTAACATATTCCATATGCACCTCAGAGTTTGATAATAAGGATGTGCACCGTTGCATCCCGGGTGTGTCGGTCTTTACTTGTAGCCTACTTCGGAGCTGCAATGCCTGTTAAAAACGGCACGATCACGTGACGGGCATTGGCTAATAAGATTTGAGATATCTGAGAAAGCCATGTGAGTGAGAGGTGCTTCAGAGTAGGCTACGGCGATTAGCAACCAGGAGAAGGGAATTATAATTGTTAAATTCAGCCCAAGGGCACAACGGCCACTTTGTGCACAAGACATAAACATTTTTTTTGAGGGCATTGCGGCAACACAACAACGGCCATGGCTGCCAATGCCACCAGCAAATTCGAGCCCTGCTGCATGGTATTAGATAGCAAGAAGTTAGTGAAATGACAAATGTCTTGTGTTAAACAGGGAACACAATAAGCTATGGAGTCAGTTTATCATTGTGTAAATTATTTTCCTATACAACTCTCTGTTGTCCAATAACTTCTTAAAGGGGGATTGGATAAGCACAACAATGGTTAGATTATTTATGAGCCAAGTTATAGTTCATTTGCATTTGACAGCAAACTCTACTGGTCATTAGCATCCAGGAACTGACTTTGCACAGTGTTTCTAAGCAATATCCATTTAAATTATTTAAAGAATTTTGGTTTCTGATCAATACATTGGGTACACACTTACTTACCAAAATCAATTGATCAGATAAATCAAGGAAAAGCAAACTAACCCTTATCTCACGTGTGTATGTCAATGGGTTTCTAAAGTGATGGCTCGTGACACTGCTGCATATTCACACACCATATGGCCACCAAAACACAATCAACTTCCATGTGCTTCATGTGAATTCCTAAGTGTGCTGGAGTGGTAATGGCTCTGTATTCCAATATTAGATTCCATAAAGTGTAGGTCAGTGTGCAATACATGAGCGCATGTGTGTGTGCGTACATGGGTTCCTGCCTGCACGCATGTGTGTGTGTGGGTCTGACAAACTTCATAAGGTAGAGTAGATGAGTATGTAGCCTATCTAACCTGTCTGAGTGCTTGATGTCTGGGAAATTTAGGTAATATCTCCAACATTTCAGTTACAGAGCCACACAGCTTAATTTAATACCTTCAGGCTGGCAATTACATTCCGGGTAGCTACCAGTACACTGTCAATTCCAGAGTGTCGGATAGAGTATTAATTTCCAATGGCTCTTGTTGCTTGGAGACCAGGGGAAAGTTGCTCTCGCTTTTTTTATCTGCTGGATTGCCTCAATGTTTATTTATCCTGCTGCTCTCAGCCAAGTGATGGGGAAATATTCTGGATTTACTTGGGATGAGAAAAACGCTCTTGGTTTAGTGGGAGAAAAACAAAGTGGTCAGTCCTTATCTTGTGGTTTTTTAGTTGAGATGTGCTGCAGATATTATAGACAGTGAAATAAATACAGCCAATAAGAAGTATGTTTTGTTCTAAGCATTTTATCTTTGTCATATAGAAGGAGCATTACGATTGGTCCAATGCGTAACATTAGTCAATAAGTGTATATATGGTAAAACGTCACAATATAGGTTGTGCCACAATCTCACACTCTGCAGTCCAATTTGTCAAGCCATGTAGAACTTTGGTGTTGACCGTGCAGTTCTGTTATGCCAGTGTGAATCGAGCACAGGACTGGTCTTGCCAGTCTGATGGAATTCCACAATCATTTGGCCCCACTGTGTACATCAGACAGGATGGCAGGCATGTATTAACCAGGAGGCATTATCAAAACACATTTTGTTTATATGCTACTGATATGTTTATTTTCTAGTGTTCATCTCACATTCATGTGAGACCAAAATGTAAGAATAACCACAGATATATTTACCTATGGTAGTCTGTAGTCTACGTATTCTGTCTTGAATTTTGTATCTGAATTGCAATAAACTATAGCAAAAAGTGACAGAAGGGGAAAGAGGGAGAAGAAGACATTGAACAGGAACTAATGCTTCAGCACAAAGGCAGCCTGATAGACGCAAGCAGTTCATTAGAGAAGTAGCTGACTTCCTGTAATTAATATCACAACTGATCCAGGGAGGTAAGAATCATATGAAGTTGTTAATCCACAATAAGCTCCCAGTTTTCTTTCTCTGCAGGTTTATTTTTTGTTTTTCGGTATGGATATAAAATCACATGCAGGTATCAGAACTTTCTCCCTCAGAGCTTCCTTTGACAGCCAAACACAGCAAGGACAAGCACAGGAGGAGGGGAAAACGCCATAATGATGGCATCAACACAATATTAACCCATTAATAATAAAAAGCTCTGGAGCAATCCAGAGCAGAGGTGTTTGAGAAACCCCTCTAATTCAAGCATTCCCTCTGCTCGTCCATGATCAAAGTCCAGCTCCAACCCAAAGTGAATTGATTTATGGTAATTGTATGGCGAATTGGCTCTGGAGTGTGTAAACATCCTGTCTTTGCATAATGAAACAAATGAAAGCCTCCAGCCAGCAGCCGCATCCCACTGTTAGAGAGAGAGGAGCAGAGCCAAACAGAGTGTGGAGTGGTGGTCACATGTCCACATTCCTGGTGCGCCTGACCCCCCTGACCCTGCAGGCTGTTTTGGAGCATGGAGCACATATCACGGGGGTGGGACTGGGACCGCATGGGAAGGAGAAGTGTGTAAAGCCTTGCTGTAAAGCCCCAACAGAGAAACACCTTCTGGCCTAACAGCATGCAAACTGAAATTTGGAATAGCATGAAGGGGCATTAATACACAGCAAACTAGTCAGCTTAGAGGTACAATTGGCTTAGAGGAAGGACAGATAGGAACAAGCTCTGTTTGATTGATGTGTTTTGACTGGTGAGGGTGAGGTGTGAGGTGGTAAAAAAAGGTGATGGCAATGATTGTATTTTTATGAAGGTTAAAACCGTAAACTGTTCACTTTACACTCCGATAGAATGCCAAGAGTGTGCAAAGCTGTCATAAAGGCAAAGGGTGGCTATATGAAGGATCAAGTATAAAATATATATAATATATTTATATATTTACACTTTTTTGGTTTCTACATGATTCCATATGTGTTAATTCATAGTTTGGATGTCTTCACTATCATTCTAAAATGCATAAAATAGTAAAAATAAAGAAAAACCCTTGAATGAGTAGATGTGTCCAAACTTTTGACTGGTGGTGTATATACAGTATATATATACACTATATATACAGTTGAAGTCGGAAGTTGACATACACTTAGGTTGGAGTCATTAATTCTCATTTTTCAACCACTCCACAAATGTCTTGTTATTAACAAACTATAGTTTTGGCAAGTCGGTTAGGACATCTACTTTATGCATGACACAAGTAATTTTTCCAACAAATGTTTATAGACAGATTATTTAACTTATAATTCACTGTATCACAATTCCAGTGGGTCAGAAGATTACATACACTAAGTTTAATGTGCCTTTAAACAGCTTGGAAAATTCCAGAAAATGGTCATGGATCAGAAGCTTCTGATGGGCTAATTGACATTATTTGAGTCAATTCGAAGTGTACCTGTGGATGTTTTTTAGGGCCTACCTTCAAACTCAGTGCAACTTTGCTTGACATCATGGGGAAATCAAAAGAAATCAGCCAAGACCTCAGAAAAAAATGTAGACCTCCACAAGGGAGCAATTTACAAACGCCTGAAGGTACCACGTTCATCTGTACAAACAATAGTGCACAAGTATAAACACCATGGGACCACTCAGCCGCCATACCGCTCAGGAAGGACATTCATTCTGTCTCCTAGAGATGAACGTACTTTGGTGCGAAAAGTGCAAATCAATCCCAGAACAATAGCAAAGGACCTTGTGAAGATGCTGGAGGAAACAGGTACAAAAGTATCTATATCCACAGTAAAACGAGTCCTATATCGACATAACCTGAAAGGCCACTCAGCAAGGAAGACGTCACTGCTCCAAAACCGCGATAAAAAAGCCAGACTACGGTTTGCAACTGCACATGGGGACAACATTGTACTTTTTGGAGAAATGTCCTCTGGTCTGATGAAACTGAAATAGAACTGTTTGGCCATAATGACCATTGTTATGTTTGGAGGGAAAAGGGTGAGGCTTGCAAGCTGAAGAACACCATCCCAACCGTGAAGCACGGGGGTGGCAGCATCATGTTGTGGGGGTGCTTTGCTGCAGGAGGGACTGGCACACTTCACAAAATAGATGGCATCATGAGGTAAGAAAATTAGGTGGATATATTGAAGCAACATCACAAGACATCAGTCAGGAAGTTAAAGCTTGGTCACAAATGGGTCGTCCAAATGGACAATGACCCCAAGCATACTTCCAAAGTTGTGGCAAAATGGCTTCAGGACAACAAAGTCAAGGTATTGGAGTGGTCATGACAAAGCCCTGACCTCAATCCTATAGAAAAACTGTGGGCAAAACTGAAAAAGCATGTACGAGCAAGGAGGCCTACAAACCTGACTCAGTTACACCAGCTCTGTCAGGAGGAATGGGCCAAAATTCACCCAACTTATTGTGGGAAGCTTGTGGAAGGCTACCCAAAACATTGACCCAAGTTAAACAATTTAAAGGCAATGCTACCAAATACTAATTGAGTGTATGTAAACTTCTGGCCCACTGGGAATGTGATGAAATAAATAAAAGCTGAAATAAATCATTCTCTCTACTATTATTCTGACACTTCACATTCTTACCATAAAGTTGTGATCCTAACTGACCTAAGACAGATCATTTTTACTAGGATTAAATGTCAGAAATAGTGAAAAACTGTAATGTATTTAGCTAAGCTGTATGTCAACTTCCGACTTCAACTGTATATATATACTACCATTCAAAAGTTTTAGAACACCTACTCATTCAAGGGTTTTTCTTTATTTGTACTATTTTATACATTGTAGAATAATCGTGAAAACATCAAAACTATGAAATAACACATATGGAATCATGTAGAACCCAAAAAAGTGTTAAACAAATCAAAATATATTTTAGACTTGAAATTCTTCAAATAGCCACCCTTTGCCTTGATGACAGCTTTGCACACTCTTATATAATTCTGGTATCACATAAACACACATAAGACATGGAAGAATGGATAGAATTGCACTAAATTAGCTTTAAAACCGCAAAACAAATCTCTGCCCCATGCTAAATGTGTAGAATTGCGGGAATTTAGCTTTAAAACTGCAACATTTTCTCTCCGCCAACAAGAGGGGTGTTAACAGTTTCGGCTCGCATGGGTTGTGAGGTGGGGGTTTGTTACTACGGCGATAAATTCTAGACCTAGGAAATTTGTGGGACCGGACCTTTTTAAATAGTACTTCAGTACCCCTGATCTAGAACATGAAAACTGATACCACCAGGGTCCACACTTTGAGGAGCAGCTAGCCAAGTGGAGAATCCTCCTCTATGAGTAATGACCAAGGGATGGTGTATTTTACAGTCAAATAGCAGCACAGGGTAGGCTATAGTATATTCTGATATCTATAGACAACAATCAAAGCTTTTAGAGTATTATGTGGTTGTGTGCTTTATATTAACCAAAGGCCTTCAGCCACAGCACCGGATACAGAGACATCTGACACTCAAGGTCATTCTTCAATTAGAGCTGACAGGAGATGACTCAAAGCAGCTTCTTTTCTCTCATTACGACCATATCTAAATGGGTATGTTTATCCACAATGTAAGTAAAGCTGACTGAAAGTGTGTTGTGTTCATTTTCAAATGCTGACATTTTTAACCTGCTAAAATACTGACTGTTGTTTTTATCCCTGCTTCAGCATTTTCTAGTGAAACATAAGGGTGAGGTAGTAAGCAAAAAATGTGTTGCTACCAAAGCAGTCCAAGTTTTTACGAAATATAGGCTTCTATAGATTGTAATTATTCAACCGTAATGTACAGCCTCAAACAGTAAATATAAGTAAAAAATCACAAGCAGAGTATCTCAATACCAACAAGGTGATGTAAATACTGTACAAGCAAATATGTAATTTGAACTTTTTACACAGTAAGTTTCATAAGGGCTTGAGACAGCCAACTAATAAAGAAATAAAGAGAATATATATAATTCATGGAAGACATGGATGTACAACATAACCCAACCATGAGTCTCAATAAAAAATGCAGTGTTATTCCTGTGGCCAACAGACAGTTTTCTTGATGTTTAGTTAGAGAGACAAAGAAAGAGAGAGAGAACAAGCGAAACAGAGAATGAAAAGAGAGGGAGGAGGGAGAGAGTGAGAGAGAGTGAGAGTGAGTGAGAGTGAGAGAGAGTGAGAGAGAGTGAGAGAGAGTGAGAGTGAGTGAGAGTGAGAGAGTGAGAGGAAAACAAAGAGAGATGTATTAGGTGACAAATTATATATAATACTAATAATAACTTTATTTGTATAGCGCTTTCAATATAAGTAATAAAGTGCTCACATCATAAAATAATAAACTAAAATAGAAGTACCAACAAAGAAACATAGACAAGAGGTAGAAGAATGAAACAAGATTGTTAATTCAAATCACTCTGTATATTGAAATCATATATTAAAATTATTTTTAAAAATGTGTCTTCAGCAGGGATTTAAAAAGAGGCACTGGCTGAACCTGTAAGCCTGATCTCTGGCAGGCCATACCAAAGTCTAGGGGCTCTAATGGTAAATGTCTAGTCTCCATTATTTTTCAACTTAGAATTTGGAATGGTCAACAGTGCCCTGACAGAGGATCTCAGGCTGCATCCTGGCTCGTAAAGAGATAAACGATCTGAGAAATAGGACGGGGCTAAACCAAGCTTAGTCTTAAACGTGATTAATAACATTTAAAAATCTATTTTTGAAAATGAACGGTTGCCAGTGTAGAGAAGCTAAATCGGGTATGAAATGGTTACAGTTTCTCGTGTCGGTTATAAGCCGAGCTGCAGTATTATGAACTAACTGTAGACGATGGAGTGATTTCAAACGGAGACATTTAGACAAAGAGTTACAGTAATCTAGGCATGAGGAAATAAAAGCATGTATAACTTTCTCAAGATTAGTCACTGAAATAAAATACTTGACTTTAGCTATATTTTTTAGATGATAAAAGCATGACTGGACAACCTTCTTTAAATGCAGCTAAACGTTTAGGTCAGGGTCAAAGAAGACACCAAGGTTTCTGGTCGTAGGCTTTACATTGGTGAAGGTTATTTTTAATCTAGATCCGAGCAAGGTGGGGGCCAAATAAAACCACCTCTGATTTCTTATCATTAAGTTGTCAGACATCCAACATTTGATGTCGGCAAGACACATGTGAAGGGTAGCTATGCTAGCTTGATCACTGGGTCTGACAGGTAAATAAAGCTGCGTGTCATCTGCATTACCAATGAAACTCAATGTTACGATTGAGGATGATGTCACCAAGGGGGAGCATGTACAGGGAGAAAAAGGATGGGGCCCAGAATTGGCCCATGAGGGACACCATAGAGGATAGGTGCTGGGGACAATACTGAACCACCCATGCTCACTGAGAAAGGTCTGTCACATAAATATGACCTGAACTAATCAAGGGCAACACCAGAAATTCCCACCCACCTCTCCAGCCGGTCAACAAGAATGTAAATGATCAATAGTATCAAACGCGCCACTGAGATCCAAAAGAACTACAATAGAGCATTCACTGGCATCGGCAGCCAACAGAACGTCATTGTTGATTTTCAATTAAGCAGTTTCCGTGGTGTGAAATGAGCAGAAGCCCGACTGGAATTAAGACCAGTTTGAAACAACTTTTTCAAAAATCTTGGTTAAAAATTTAGGTTTAGAGAGAGGTACATAATTTCTCAGTGAGGAGGGGTCTAGATTGAGCTTTTTAATGAAAGGTTGGACCAGAGCAGTTAAAATAGGCTGGAAAGGAGCCAAAGGTCAGGGAGCTAGTTACAATAGACATAATATAAAGGCCAACAGAAGGCATAACGTCTTCTAGTTTTTATTTATTTCACCTTCATTTAAACAGGTAGGCCAGTTGAGAACAAGTTCTCATTTACAACTGCAACCTGGCCAAGATAATGCAAAGCAGTGCGACAAATAACAAATGTACAGTCAAAAACACAATAGAAAAATATATGTACAGTGTGTGCAAATGTAGTAAGGTTAGGGAGGTAAGGCAATAAATAGGCCATAGCGGCAAAACAATTTTTTTTTGCATTAACTGGTGTGCAGGTGTGCAGACAATGATTTGCAAGTAGAGATACTGGGGTACAAAAGAGCAAAATAAATAAATAACAATATGGGGATGAGGTAGTTGGGTGTGCTATTTACAAATGGGCTGTGTACAGCTACAGTAATTGGTAAGCTGCTCTGACAGCTGATGCTTAAAGTTAGTGAGGGAGATATAAGTCTCCAGCTTCAGTGATTTTTGCAATTCATTCCAGTCATTGGCAGCAGAGAACTGGAAGGAAAGGCGGCCAAAGTAGGTTTTGGCTTTGGGAATGACCAGTAAAATATACCTGCTGGAGTGCGTGCTATGGGTGGGTGTTGCTATGAAGACCAGTGAGCTGAGATAAGGGGGGGCTTTATCTAGCAAAGACTTATAGATGACCTGGAGCCAGTGGGTTTGGCGACGAATATGTAGCGAGGGCCAGCCAACGAGAGCATACAGGTCGCAGCAGTGGGTAGTATATGGGGCTTTGGTGACAAAATGCATGGCACTGTGATAGACTACATTCAATTTTCTGAGTAGAGTGTTGGAGGCTATTTTGTAAATGACATCGCCGAAGTCAAGGATCGATAGGATAGTCAGTTTTACGAGGTTATGTTTGGCAGCATGAGTGAAGGAGGCTTTGTTGCGAAATAGAAAGCCGATTCTAGATTTATTTTTGGATTGGAGATACTTAATGTGAGTCTGGAAGGAGAGTTTACAGTCTAACCAGACACCTGGGTATTTGTAATTGTCCACATATTCTAAGTCAGAACCGTCCAGAGTAGTGATGCAAGGCAGGTGAGCAGGTGCGGGCAGCAAATGGTTGAAGAGCATGCACTTAGTTTTACTAGCATTTAAGAGCAGTTGGAGGCAAGAGAAGGAGTGTTGTATGGCATTGAAGCTCGTTTGGAGGTTTGTAAACACAGTGTCCAAAGAAGGGCCAGATGTATACAGAATGGTGTCGTCTGCGTAGAGGTGGATCAGAGAATCACCAGCAGCAAGAGCAACATCATTGATATATACAGAGAAAACAGTAGGCCCGATAATTGAACCCTGTGGCACCCCCATAGAGACTGCCAGAGGTCCCCTCCGATTTGATACACTGAACTCTATCCGAACTCTAAACCAAGGCTATTAAGTCTGCCGATAAGTATGCGGTGATTGACAGAGTCGAAAGCCTTGATCAGGTCGATGAAAACGGCTACACAGTACTATCTTTTATCTATGGCGGTTATGATATCGTTTAGAATCTTGAGCGTGGCTGAGGTGCACCCATGATTAGCTCGGAAACCAGATTGCATAGTGGAGAAGGTACGGTGGGATTCGAAATGGTCAGTGATCTGTTTGTTAAGTTGGCTTTCGAAGACTTTAGAAAGGCAGAGCAGGATGGATATAGGTCTGTAACAGTTTGGGTTTAGAGTGTCTCCCACTTTGAAGAGGGGGATGACCGCGGCAGCTTTCCAATCTTAGGCATCTCAGATGATACAAAAGAGAGGTTGTTGCAACCCCTATTACAGGCTAGTAATAGGGGTTGCAACAATTTCGGCTGGTCATTTTAGAAAGAGAGGGTCCACATAGTCTAGCCCAGCTGATTTGTAGGGAACCAAATTTTGCAGCTCTTTCAGAACATCAGCTATTTGTGAAGGAGAACGGGGGAGGGGGGCAAATTTTGCAGGGGGTGCAGAGCTGTTGGCCGGGGTAGGGGTAGCCAGGTGGAAAGCATGGACAGCCGTAGAAAAATGCTTATTGAAATTCTCAATTATAATAGATTTATCGGTGGTGACAGCATTTCCTAGCCTCAGTGCAGTGGGCAGCTGGGAGGAGGTGCTCTAATTATCCATGGATTTTACAGTGTCACAAAACTTTTTGGAATTAGTGCAAATTCCTGTTTGAAAAAGCTAGCCTTGGCTTTCCTAATTGACTGTGTATATTGGTTCCTGATTTCCCTGAAAAGTTGCATATCACGGGGGCTATTCGATGCTAATGCAGTATGCCACAGGATGATTTTGGGCTGGTCTGTTCTTAGTTCTACATTTTTTGAATTGGGCATTCATATTTAAGATGTTGAGGAAAACACTTTTAAAGAAAAACCAGGCATCCTCTACTGACGGGATGAGGTCAATATCCTTCCAGGATACCCGGGCCAAGTCGATTAGAATTTTTTTTTAGGGAGCGTTTGACAGTGATGAGGGGTTGTCGTTTGACCGCAAGCCCATTACAGATGCAGGCAATGCGTGTTCCTGGTTGAAGACAGCAGAGGTGTATTTAGAGGGCAAGTTTGTCAGGATGATATCTATGAGGGCGCCCATGTTTACGGATTTAGGGTTGTAGCTGGTAGGTTCCTTGATAATTTGTGTGAGATTGAGGTCATCTAGCTTAGATTGTAGGACGGCCGTGGTGCTAAACATATCCCAGTTTAAGTCACCTAACAGTACGAACTCTGAAGATAGATGGGGGGCAATCAATTGACATATGGTGTCCAGGGCACAGCTGGGGGCTAAGGGTGGTCTATAACAAGCGGAAACAGTGAGAGACTTTTTCTGGAAGGGTGGATTTTTAAAAGTAGAAGCTCGAACTGTTTGGGCAGAGTATGATAGAACTCCACAGGCTCTCTCTGCATTAGACTGCAACTCCGCCTCCTTTGGCAGTTCGATCTTGATGGAAAATGTTGTAGTTGGGGATAGAAATGTCAGAATATTTGGTGGTCTTCCTAAGCCAGGATTCAGACACGGCTAGGACATCAGGGTCGGTGGAGTGTGCTAAAGCAGTGAATAAAACAAACTTAGTGTAACGGCTTTCTTCCGTCGAAGGAGAGGAGGACCAAAATGCAGCGTGGTTAGAGTTCATGGTGTTTAATAAGTGAAACTAAACATGAACACAATAACAAAATAAGAAACGTGGCAAAACCGAAACAGTCCTATCTGGTGCAGAGAACACAAAGACAGGAAACAATCACCCACAAAGTACCCACAGAATATGGCTGCCTAAATATGGTTCCCAATCAGAGACAACGATAAACAGCTGCCTCTAATTGCGAATCAATCTAGGCAACCATAGACATACAATATACCTAGACAAGATAAAAACACATACATCACCCATGTCACACCCTGACCTAACCAAAATAACAAGGAAAACAAAGAATACTAAGGTCAGGGTGTGACACTTAGGGAGAAGGCTTCTGATGTTAATATGCATGAAACTAAGGCTTTTATTGTTACAGAAGTTAACAAATGAGAGCGCCTGGGGAATAGGTGTGATGCTGGGGACTACAGGGCCAGGGTTAACCTCTACATCACCAGAGGAACAGGGGAAGAGTAGGATGAGGCAACGGCTAAAGGCTATAAGAACTGGTCGTCTAGTCAATTGGGAACAGAGAATGAAAAGGTCAAATTTCTGGGCGTGGTAGAAAAGATTCAGGGCATAATGTACAGACAAGGGTATGGTAGGATGTGAGTACAATGGGGGTAAACCTAGGCATTGAGTGACGATGAGAGAGCTTGCATCTCTGGAGACACCAGCTAAGCCAGGTGAGGTCTACCCATGTGTGGGGTGTGTGACAAAAGAACTATCTTAGGCATGTTGAGCTGGACTAGGGGCGCTACAGTGAGATGAAACAATAACTAACCGAAACAGCAGAAGACAAGGCATATTGACATTAGAAGGAGGCATGTGTAGCCGAGTGATCATAGGTTCCAATGAGCAGCAATAGATGAGTCCGGAAGTCGCTCGGTAGTCGCTACTATGCTAGGCAAGTGGGAGGCACACCGTTCAAAAAGCTATCAGGCTGGAGCTAGCAGATGGGTCTTCAGGGACAACGCAACGGAAAAGCCTGTTGAAACCACATTGGACAATTACGTCAGCAGACCAGTCGTGATGGATCGGCAGGGCACCGTGTCGGTAATAAAGGGTTCAGGCCAATTGGAAAAAGAGGTATTGTAGCCCACGAAATAGTGTCTCTACCTCTTCGGCTAGCCGGGAGATGGGCCTAGCTCGAGGCTAGCTCAAGGCTAACTGGTGCTTGCTTCGGGACAGAGGCGTTAGCCAGCGGTGGCCACTCGGTTGCAACTAGCTAGCTGCGATGATCCGGTGTAATGGCCCAGAGCTTGCGGGCAGGAATCCGGTGATGTGATGGAGAAAAGCAGTCCGATATCGCGCTGTGCAGACAGGTATTGACCGAGCTAAAGCTGGCTGGTGACCGAGCTAAAGGTGAAGACCGCTAGCCGTGGCTAACAGTGACTATTAGCTACTAGCTAGTTAGCTGGCTAGCTTCTGATAGAGGTTCCAGTTATAACGTATGACAAATACAGAGCCGTACCACATTGGGTGGGGCAGGTTGCAGGAAAGTATATTTAGATCGTAGATGGAAAGTGAGATCAAAATATATCTGGGAAAAAACGATGAGACCAACTATTTACATGGGACAAGACGGGACAAGACAAACACACGTCCAACTGCTACGCCATCTTGGATACTAAGTAGTCTTGAAGGGACCACATCCAAGGGGCAGGAGGAGGTCTTCATGTGAGCTACAGTATCAAAGAAGGGCTCGAAGGATATTTGCTCAAAGGAGCAGAAGGAAGCAGTAGACTGCCTCAGAATAGTTGCCTTATCCATGTGCTGCTGTCTTGGCTCTGCCCATTTGCCCTAGCAACTTTCACTTTCAAGTTAATATTTAACCTCCGATTACAGCAGGTTCACTCACCTGGCCACCTATTTGTTTATGCCTCTCCAGCATGAAGATAAGACATTTCTGCAGAGGGAGAAGCGGCCAGCCATCAACACAGACCACATGACACAAACCCAGAGCAGGCTCTTTTACAGCCTGTAGTGAGTAGCGACTGTAATGTGAAATTCGAGCGAATTCCTGCCACCCAATCGTTGAAAATGTTGCAGCATCCCAGGCCAATTGAGAAAGAGCTGTTTCTTCACATGCTTGCAGCCTGGTGTCCACGCACTCATTTTGCTACAGTGGAGCTGTTGATTGTATGGCTTGGCTATGAGTCACCGTATTTTGACTTATTTGCTTTAGTGCAAGGGAGTGAAGCTAACGGGTTGTGAACAAGAGGAAATGATCTCCTGACCATGGTGCTTGTAAACATTATCATGTAGAGACTAGAGAGCTGTAACTGTTTAGTAACTCTTCAGATATTGTTCACTGTGTAATCATTATTTTTCACTTTTCCCAAAAGTTTCCCTCATGTACCATTATTTAAAGGGAAGTCAAATCAAATTATAGTTTGCCAGACTCATGTCATCCACTTACAAATAAGCCTTTTAAAACTGCATCTCTTCATGATCTTTGAGATGTAGCATCAATTACTTACTCTGCTCAAGAGCTCATCTCCTGTTATTATTCATAAATATGTTTTTATTAATTAATTCATAAATAAGCTTGTTTAGAAAAAGCACATACTTTCATCACAGATATCCATCCAAAAGTTTTAATATGTGTACTTAAAGCATGCACACATAGACACACGCACAGACACGCACTGTCACCTCACACACACATTAAACCCAACCAAATAAATGATTAGGTCTACTCTTGGTTGCCCTCAGACTGATCCAGTGCCTCGGAGGGCAGTATCCTCCTCAGGCAGGTTTAATATAACTGGATATGGGCAGTCAGAACAGACCACAACAGTAGAACCTAATTCCTCTAAGATTGAGGTTAAACACCTGGACCTGCAGGCCTAGCTATAACCACACAGCGTTTGGCTGTATGGATTCTAGTTTACTGTGCCTAATGGTGGGATTGTGCTATTGGAGACTAAAAAGAGCTCTATTGCAACCTTTTTTCTCTGATTTATTAAGAGGCATAAAGCAGTACTTTCTGATTCAATTAAATAGTATTGGCCCCACTGAGTTTACTGCATGGTTGGTTGCACTGCACAGCAGTAAATAAAAATGCAGACGCTTCTATTAATATAATTTCACACCACAGTGGATTTTGAGGGAATGTTTTTTTTTGGGGTGGTCTTATATTTTAGAAGCGGAAGAACAGTAGGAGAAATAAAATATGACCAATGAATTAAACAGTGAACAGCACATTAAAACATGAATAAAGCACGTTGCATTTCCTTTAAAACAAAGAGATCCAGCCAGAGCACCCGGGTGATTTCTTGTGGCACAAATGTGCAATAGGTCTCCATTATGGCTTAGTGGCTGTCGGCTCATTAGTTCTATTCCCCACTGGGGTTGAGTGAGGCGTGACGTTGGGATTAAACCACTGAGGAATGCTATTGTCCCTCCACATTCAACAGCTGGAAAGGGGAAGAAAACTGTACATTTGAAAAGGACAGACCAATTAGTAAAAGGATAGAAGCGTGGTTATACGAGAAGCTGGCTGGCTGGGGGAAAGCCAGGCATTAAGAGTCTCTTTTATCATTATGTACAGTGAGCCTTGAACTGCAGGCATTCTGCAAAGTCTACTGTGGTGACTTCGAAGCAATGGCTCAAGATTGTTTGTTCTGCTTCATAATGATAATAACCAATATCAACTAAGGAGGGAAATTGCATGTGGTTTGCCAAACAGAATGTGCAATATCCCTAGGAGGAAAGAGTGGAGAGACTGGAAATAACACATGCCTTTATGTTGTAACCTACAGAGGAGAAACAGCATCATAACTATTAGGGCTCAATTCTAAAAGAAAAAGAGGCATTGGAGACCCCAAAGTGCTTCTATAGAGGATCAACATTGATTCAACCCTAAATGTGTAAACAACTTTCTATTTCCTTCCAATGGCTCCCCTTCCTTCTACTTCCCTCAACCACTTTTCAGATCTGTGACTCAAAGGGCATTTTTACAAAGAGGTTGTCTGCCGAGATCCCAGAATCTCCAGCTCTCTCTTTTCACACAACGGCTTAAGCGTTTTCCTCAAGCTAGGAGCAGTGCTTTCTAACCAAGCATGGCTAACTTAAACGGAATCCACACATTCCACACTGTGTGTTCCACTCACTAGTCCCTTTCATTTTTATACAGTCAGCTGAGTGCACTCACATAGCCTACCTCCTCTTCCCTCACTGTCAGTCAACACAAATGATAATATCAAATCAAATTTTATTAGTCACATGTTTAAAAAAACACGGATAAGATTAAGAGATAAAAGTAACAAGTAATTAAAGAACAGCAGTCAGAAATAACAATATATACAGGGTGCCGGTACAGAGTCAATGTGCGGAGGCATCAGTTAGTTGAGGTAGTATGTACATGTAGGTAGTTAATTAAAGTGACTATGCTTAGATGACAACAGAGAGTGGCAGTGGTGTGGACGGGGGGGGGTAACTAGATGTTCGGGAGTCTTATGGCTTGGGGGTAGAAGCTGTTTAGCAGCCTCTTGGACCTAGACTTGGCGCTCCGATACCGCTTGCCGTGTGGTAGCAGAGAGAACAGTCTATGACTAGGGTGGCTGGCTGTAGTCTTTGACAATTTATAGGGTCTTCCTCTGACACCGCCTGGTATAGAGGTCCTGGATGGCAGGAAGCTTGGCCCCAGTGATGTACTGGGCCGTTCGCACTATCTTCTGTCGTGCCCTGCGGATGGAGGCCGAGCAGTTGCCATACCAGGCAGTGATGCAACCAGTCAAGATGCTCTCAATGATTAAGCTGGAGAACCTTTTGAGGATCTGAGGACCCATGCCAAATATTTTCAGTCTCCTGGGGGGGAATAGGTTTTGTCGTGCTCTCTTCACCACTGTCATGGTGTGCTTGGACCATGTTAGTTTGTTGGTGATGTGGACACCATGGAACTTGAAGCTCTCAACCTGCTCCACTGCAGCCTCCGTCGATGAGAATGGGGGTGTGCTCTTCTTTTTCCTGTAGTCCACAATCATCTCCTTTGTCTTGATCACGTTGAGAGAGGTTGTTGTCCTGGCACCACATGGCCAGGTCTCTGACCTCCTCCCAATAGGCTGTCTCGTTGTTGTCGGTGATCAGGCCTACCACTGCTGTGCCATCGGCAAATTTAATGAAGGTGTTGGAGTTGTGCCTGGCTGTGCAGTCATGAGTGAACAGGGAGATCAGGAGGGGGCTGAGCATGCACCCCTGAGGGGCCCCTGTGTTGAGGGATTAGCATATACAAGCTGGATTTCTGATGCTATGTATTGGCCAATGAGAGGCTTTGAAGCCACCGGTTGGCCATATTGGCACTCCCCAGAAGGAGAAGGGTGTAGCTGCATCCAAATATGGCGACCAGAGTATCAGCGAGTGGGTGTGTCGAAAGGATAGTAGTGGGTGTGTGGAAAGGAGTAGGTGTGTCGAAAGAGCTCTGCTATAGGTTAGATGGTTTTGATTGAGCTGTTTTTTTTCCGGCCATTTCTTAACTTGCAACTACCTTACATTGAGCTACTGTACTGCGAGAGTTTGGACTTCTATTTTTAAGACAGAGGATGAATCTAAGTCATATTTCACTGGTAGTTTTACACAAATCATTTTAAATGTTCAGTTGTAAAACTGACCATTATTTTTTTTTCTAAAAGTACTGATGATGGGTGTACTGTTGCTTCATGCATTGTATGCGTGTGCTTACTGCGACTGGCACACTTATATTAGCTATTAGGTAGCTACTTCCCACGCTGTTGCCGGACAGTAGTGCTTGTCAAGCACTACTGTCCCGGTGTTGTTGCTGTACATGCCCCCCCATTGAGTAGTAGATAGTATGTACAGTGCATTCAGAAAGTATTTAGACCCCTTGAATTTTTATTTTTGTTTATATTACAGCCTTATTCTAAAATGTATTAAATAAAAACTAATTCTCATCAATCTACACACAATATACAAATGATATACGATCATGACCATCCTACTAACAGGACATAAAAAATTGTAATATCTTATGTTTCACTGAGTCGTGGCTGAATGACGACACGGATAATACGTCTATTTGTCAAAAACAGCTGGTGCCTAATGTCTAATATTAAAGAAGTCTCGAGGTATTGCTCGCTTGAGGTAGAGTACCTTATGATATGTTGTAGACCACACTATCTTCCAAAAGAGTTCTCATCTATATTATCCGTAGCCATCTATTTACCACCACAAACCGAGGCTGGCACTAAGACCGCACTCAACCAGCTGTATAAGGTCATAAGCAAACAAGAAAATGCTCATCCAGAAGCAGCGCTCCTGGTGGCTGGGGACTTTAATGCAGGCAAACTTAAATCAATTTTACCTCATTTCTACCAGCATGTCACATGTGCAACCAGAGGGGAAAAAAACTCTAGACCACCTTTACTCCACACACAGAGATGCACACAAAGCTCTCCCTAGCCCTCCATTTGGCAAATCTGACCCTAATTGTATCGTCCTGATTCCTGCTTACAAACAAAAAACTAAAGCAGGAATTACCAGTGACTGTTTTGCTAGCACAGACTGGATATGTTCCGGGATTCATCCAATGGCATTGAGGAGTATACCACCTCAGTGATCGGCTTCATCAATAAGTGCATCAACAACGTTTTCCCCACAGTGTCCATACGTACATATCCCAACCAGAAGCCATGGATTACAGGCAACATCCATATCGAGCTAAAGGCTAGAGCTGCCGCTTTCAAGGAGCGGGAGACTAATCCAGACGTTTATAAGAAATCCCGCTACGCCCTCAGATGAACCATCAAACAGGTAAAGAGTTAATACAGGATTAAGACTAAATCATACTACACCAGCTCTGACACTCGTCAGATGTGGCAGGGCTTGAAAACTATTACGGACTACAAAGGGAAAGCCAGAAACTCGCTTCGAGGCAAGCTACACTGAAGCATGCATGAAAGCACCAGCTATTCCAGATGACTGTGTGATAACGCTCTCGGTAGCAAGACCTTTAAACAGGTCAACATTCATGAAGCCGCAGGGCCAAACGGTTTACCAGGATGTTTACTCAAAGCATGCATGGACCACCTGGCAAGTGTCTTCACTGACATTTTCAACCTCTCCCTGACCGAGTCTGTAATACCTACATGTTTCAAGCAGACCACCATAGTCCCTGTGCCCAGGGAAGTGAAGGTAACCTGCCTAAATGATTACCGCCTCATAGCACTCACGTCGGTAGCCATGAAGTGCTTTAAAAGGCTGGCCATGGCTCACGTCAATAGCATCATCCCGGATACCTTAGACCAGGGCTGCCCAACCCTATTCCTGGAGATCTACTGTCCTGTAGGTTTTCAGTCCAACCCTAATTTAGCATATCTGATTCAGCTAGTTAAGGTCTTGTTGAGCAGCTAATTAGTAGAATCAGGTGTGTTAAATTAGGGTTGGACTGAAAGCTCACAGGACGGTAGATCTTCAGGAAGAGGGTTGGGCAGTCCTGGCCTATACCCACTCCAATTCACATACCGCCCCAACAGATCCACAGATGACACAATCTCAATCGAACTCCACACTGCCCTTTCCAACCTGGACAAAAGGAATACCTATGTGAGCACCTCCCTCTGCAACTGGATCCTGGACTTCCTGACAGGCCGCCCCCCAGGTGGTAAGGGTAGGCAACAACACTTCTCCCACATTGATACTCAACACTGGGGCCCCTCAGGGGTGTGTACTTAGTCCCCTCCTGTACTCCCTGTTCACCCACGACTGCGTTTTCCAACATGACTCCAACGCCATCAAGTTTTCTGATGACACAACAGTGGTAGGCCTGATTCCTGACAACGATGAGACAGCCTATAGAGAGGAGGTCAGAGACCTGGCGGTGTGGTGCCAGGACAAAAAACTCTCCCTCAATGTGAGCAAGACAAAGGAGCTGATCGTGAAAAGGAAAAGGCGGACCGAACAGGCCCCCATTAACATCAACAGGGCTGTAGTGGAGCAGGTCGAGAGTTTCAAGTGTCCTCACCACCAACCAACTATCATGGTCCAAACACACCAAGAGGGTACGACAACACCTTTTCCCTGTCAGGAGAATAAAAAATTTGGCATGGGTCCCCAAATCCTCAAAAAGTTATACAGCTACATCATCGAGAGCATCCTACAGAGGGTAGTGCGTCAGGCTCAGTACATCACTGGGGCCATCCAGGACCTACCTATAGGCAGTGTCAAAATTGTCAAAGACTCCATTCACCCAAGTCATAGACTGTTTTCTCTGCTACCGCACGGCAAGCTGTACCAAGTCAACAGCTTCTACCCCCAAGCCATAAGACTGCTGAACAATTAATCAAATGGCCACACAGACTATTCACCCCCATTTCTTTTTACATTGCTGCTACTCACAGTTTATTATCTAGGCATAGTTACTTTACCCCTACCTACATGTACAAATTACCTCCACTAACCTGTACCCCCGCACAATGACTTGGTACCGGTACCCCCTGTATATAGCCTCTGTCATGCACTGACCTTAGAGAGCCGTTTTATTTCTCTAGTTAACCAACTAGGGTGTAGGTCAGGGTGTAATGTGGGTTGGGCATTCTAGGTTTTGTTTTCTAGGTTTCTTTATTTCTAGGTTTTGGCTGGGTATGGTTCTCAATCAGGGACAGCTGTCTATCGTTGTCTCTGATTGGGAATCATACTTAGGTAGCCCTTTTTCCCTCCTTTCAGTGTGGGTAGTTAACCTTGTTAGAGGCATCATAGCAATGTTAAGCTTCATGGTCGTTTGTATTGTTTCTTGTTGGCGACATTCTAATAAAAAGGAATATGTACGCTCACCACGCTGTGCCTTGGTCCGCTTCTTACGACGCCCGTGACAGCCTCGTTATTGTTGTTTTATTGTGTTACTTTTTATAATATTTTTCTTTCTGAAATTGAGCTCAGGGGCATCCTGTTTCCATTGATCGTCCTTGAGATGTTTCTACAACTTGATTGGAGTCCACCTGTGGTAAATTCAATTGATTGGACATTATTTGAAAAGGCACACACCTGTCTATGTAAGGTCTCACAGAGCAAAAACCAAGCCATGAGGTCGAAGGAATTGTCCATAGAGCTCAGAGACAGGATTGTGTCGAGGCACAGACCTGCGGAAGGGTGCCAAAAAATGTCTGCAGCATTGAAGGTCCCCAAGAACACAGTGGCCTCCATCACTCTGAAATGGAAGAAGTTTGGAACCACCAAGACTCCTCCTAGAGCTGGCCGCCCGGCCAAACTGAGCACTCTGACAGAGCTAAAGAGTTCCTCTGTCGAGATCGGAGAACCTTCCAGAAGAACAACCAGAGGTTGCAGCACTCCACCAATCAGGCTTTTATGGTAGAGTGGGCAGACGAAAGCCACTCCTCAGTAAAAGGCACATGACAGTCCGCTTGGGAGTTTGACAAAATGCCCCTAAAGGACTCTCAGACCATGAGAAACAAAATGATCTGGTCTGATGAAACCAAGATTGAACTCTTTGGACTGAATACCAAGCGTCACATCTGGAGGAAACCTGGCACTATCCCAGTGGAGACCCTTCATTCAGGGCAAGTGTGGCAGAGCCCCATGTGTATAGTTAAACTATATACATACATGTTTTTTTGTTGTTGCCTGTTTTGCATGTTATTTTAGTATTAATACATGACACATGTCGGCCTCCCGGGTGGCGCAGTGGTTAAGGGCGCTGTACTGCAGCGCCAGCTGTGCCATCAGAGTCCCTGGGTTTGCGCTCAGGCTCTGTCGTAATCGGCCACAACCGGGAGGTCCGTGGGGCGACGCACAATTGGCCTAGCGTCGTCCGGGTTAGGGAGGGCTTGGTCGGTAGGGATGTCCTTGTCTCATCGCGCACCAGCGACTCCTGTGGCGGGCCGGGCGCAGTGCGCGCTAACCAAGGTTGCCAGGTGCACGGTGTACCCTCCAACACATTGGTGCGGCTGGCTTCCGGGTTGGATGCGCGCTGTGTTAAGAAGCAGTACGGCTGGTTGGGTTGTGTATCTGAGGACGCATGACTTTCAACCTTCGTCTCTCCCGAGCCCGTACGGGAGTTGTAGCGATGAGACAAGATAGTAGCTACTACAACAATTGGATACCATGAAATTGGGGAGAAAAAGGGGTAAAATTCAACAAAAACAAAACAAAAAAAATAATAAAAAATACATGACACATGTCAGTTTTCAAGCAATGTAAAATATTTTTTTTGTTAATAAAGCAGCATACAAACATGTTCTCTTTTTTGCTTTCTTGGGTAAGGCAGCTTCAAAATGCAGTTATTTCAGCATAGCTCAGTGCTTTCTGTGGTGGTGGGGCATCCATACAAAGCGTAGGGGTTGGTAGTTGGTTCTCTAGTTGCGCTGTGATTGTCTCAGTGTTCTGTCACTCATGGGGACACTACGTCACCACAAAATCTAAGGGGAGAGCTAAAAAATTCAAGCCCCTTTGGTGCTGCCATAGAGTTACATTAGAAGTGCCAATCCAAGAAGGCTCAAGGTCATTGGCCACAGATAAAATGACATCAAATCCCATTATATCTACCGTAGCTTTGATTGTACTGATCATGTCAACATCATACTTTCAAAATCTTTGCTAGCAAGCTAGATAAGCAGTCATCATCATGAATCGGCCATTGGAAACAAACATCACACAACAAGTTGGAAATCGCAAATTCAATCAATGAGGGATTTGGAAGGAATCAGTGGCTAGCTGCAAGAGTTGCAAAGCAGTCACTAGCCTGCTATTCAGTGGAGTGTGTGTGGTCCAAGTCTGGGTTTAAGGGTCTCTTTTCCAAGCTTAAATGGATAAACATTCAGCACCATGGGCCATGACTTCTTCCATGTTCAAAACAGTGAGTTCAGGACAACTGGGAACTCCGGAAAAAAACAAGCTCCAACTGGGAAAATACGTTTTGTATGGTCATCCAACTTGTAATTCTAAGTCCGGAACTTGGGCCTCTTTCTAGAGCTCCGACCGGAAGATCACTGACGTCATGATTCAACCTTGTTTTTTGTCGTTCCCAGTTGTCTTGAAAGCACCATAAATCCAGAGAATGACAGACTCTGATTACAAAGTTAGATGACAAAAGTTGTCCACAAGGACTGCCGCACCACCTTCCTGTTCAAGTGAGCACAGCACAAGGTGAGTCCAAACATGTATTGTATGCTGCTGCATAAATGATGTAATATGCCAGGGAGATATGTATACTGTAGCTATGAAAGTAATACTAAGTGTATGTTGTGTATTAAGCTGTTAGAAGCCCATGTTCTGAATTTTGTCGCTGTACATTTCAAAAGAGCTGAACAAATATTTATATTGACTATGTCCGTCCTAACTCGCTCATTGATGTCTTCATCAAAATAACAGATTACGTCTAATCCACACGTCGTCCCCTTATGCCATAGTTTGTACATCTCAATTGTCAGTAGAAACCACGTTTGTTTAAGCAAGTCAGCCATATCAGCTATGTTTTTTTATAAAGGCAGTACATGAGGCTGAATGAACTGTTTCGCTGCCAGACGAGGCACCGCCAGATGTAGCGGTGGTAAAGTCTCCATGGTGCTGAAGGAAAGCTCTGCTGCTGGGACAGCTTTATGTAGACCCTAACAGTTCGTGGGCACCATTTGTCACCGTTATAGTGCAATTAATGTATTGTTTAGTGTTGTGTAGTGTAGTGGCTTGAGGGCATGCATCTAAAGAAATGTGGAGGAGTTTGCCCCCCCAAGATTTACATGCTAAAATTGCCAATGTACCATCCCTATGGTGAAGCATGGTGGTGGCAGCATCATGCTATGCTGTGGGGATGTTTTGAGAGGCAGAGACAGGGAGAGTAGTCAGGATCAAGGGAAAGATTAACGAAGCAAAGTACAGAGATCCTTGATGCAGCTACAGAGCACTTACGACCTCAGACTGGGGTGCAGGTTCACCTTCCAACACGACAACGACCCTAAGCACACAGCCAAGACAACACAGGAGTGGCTTCAGGACAAGTATTTGAATGACCTTGAGTGGCCCAGCCAAAGCCCAGGCTTGAACCTGACCAAACATCTCTGGAGAGACCTGAAAAAAGATGCGCAGAAACTCTCCCCATCCAACCTGACAGAGCTTGAGAGGATCTGCAGAGAAGAATGGGAGAATCTCCCCAAATACAGGTGTGCCAAGCATCTAGCTTCATACCCAACAAGAATTGAGTCAGTTTCACCATAGCGCTTGATAGTTTTTAGTGCTGCACTTAAATAAACTTTCAAAGTTCTTGAAATTTTCCGGATTGACTGACCTTCATGTCTTAAAAAATGATGGATTGTCGTTTCTCTTTGCTTATTTGAGCCATTCTTGCCATAATATGGACTCTGCCGTTTACCAAATAGGGCTATCTTGTGTATACCACCCTTATCTTGTCACAACACAACTGATTGGCTCAAACGCATTAAGGAAAGAAATTCCACAAATTAACTTTTAACAAGACACACCTTGTTGGGCTCTTGAGTGGCATAGCGGTCTAAGGCACTGCATCTCAGTGCAAAAGATGTCACTGCAGTCCCTGGTTCAAATCCAGACTGCATCACATCCAGCTGTGATTGGGAGTCCCAAAGGGCAGTGCGCAATTGGCCCAGTGTTGTCTGGGTTTGGCTGGGGTAGGCTGTCATTGTAAATAATAATTTGTTCTTAACTGACTTGCCTAGTAAAATAAAACATCTGTTAATTGAAATCCATTCCAAGTGACTACCTCATGAAGCTGGTTGAGAGAATGCCAAGAGTGTGCAAAGCTGTCATCGAGGCAAAGGGTGGTGACTTTGAAGTATAACTTTTTTTGGTTACTACATGATCCCAAATGTGTTATTTCATAGTTTTGATGTATTCACTATTATTCTACAATGTAGAAAATAGTAAAAAATTAAGAAAAACCTTGGAATGAGTAGGTATGTCCAAACTTTTGATTGGTACTGTATGTGATATTTCATTTTTTTATTTGTATTTTGCAACAAAAAACAGAAAACATACTTTTGCTTTGTCATTATGGGGTATTATGTGTAGATTGATGGGGGGGGGTAAGCTGTAACGTAATTTTTTTTGCAAAAAGTCAAGTGTCTATGGTTTCAATATTAGGTATTTAGTGTGCTGGCTGCTATCCTACTTGAAAGAAAATCATGTGAGAAAGAAAAAATGGCCAAGTATCTACCGCCGGCGACATGTCCATGATACCTAGTAGGAAGCACTTCTAGTCGGCAGGCACAACACCGGAGCACTGGTAGCCGGCTTACTATCCACTCGTAGTGCAGCCCAATCAGCTACGCAAAACGGTCTTGAGAAGCAACAAATCTGCCCAATTAGTTGATTCGCTTTCCATACACCCACTCCTTTTGACACACCCAATCGCTTATACTCCGGTCGCCATATTGGGCTGCAGCTACTTCAAAATAAGCAGTCCTCCACAGGAATGAATGGAATTCTACAGTATTTTAATTAAATGTTCCAAGGACAAAATTACATGTATTTAAAAAATGTTTTTTGTAGTTGGGGAGAGTAACATTCGAACATTAAAAAAATGATACTTTAAGGAAAATTTTATTCTATATTTTGTCATTTATTTTTATGTTTAGCTCACATAATATAATTTGAAAGCATACATTAAGGTGTCTGAAATAGAATAAACATGGGAAAATATGCATTTCTATAGCTTTCCAAAAATGTTTTAAGACTGGTGGGGAGAGTGCCAAGATGGAGGCGTGATGGCTTCAAAATTAGCATACCCTATCAATGTCATTAAGTCATTGATCAATATTGGTTTCCACTCTGGTTTTCACTCTGTCTGACATGACAAAATTTAAAAAGTCAGTCATTGTAAAGGCTACCTTACACCCAAAAACATTAGAAGGTAAGAATTGTTATTATACAAGCAGCAGGGTTCTAAATTAAATTTGTATTACTATATCATAAAGAGTCCAAAATGAAGCTGTATCTGCACCAAAGCAAATTGTAAGTTGATTTGCATACCCCAGTATCATTGCCTTTTCATATGCATGAGCCACCTTCACTTATTAAGTACTGACATAGGCCTACTGATCTGCAAATAATAGATGTTTACAATCATGCATTGCTAATTTGCCTCCAGTGTGGCACTGATAATCGGCAGGCAGATCCCTGTGCAGTCAGTCACTTTAAAGCGGCAATCAACAATAACAAAGCGTCTTCCCCACCTCCTATTTGCGGCAGGTAGCCTAGTGGTTAAGAGTGTTGGGCCAGTAACAGAAAGATCACTGGTTCGATTCCCAGAGCCAGCAAGGTTATGCCCTTGAGAAAGGCAGTTAACCCCCAACAACAACTACACCCTAGGACCTAGGTGCTGAGGATGTTGATTATGGCAGCCCCCTCACCTCTCTGATTCAAAGGAGTTGGATTAAATGCGGAAGACATATTTCGGTTGAATGCTTTCACTTGTGCAGCTGACTAGGTATCCCCTTTCCCTGGTTCTGTAAAAAAGTGGCAGGTTGGGGCAGGATAAATTGAACCACTCTCAAATTCAAAGACAGAGCTATGGATGCAAGGACTGACCATCTATGATATCAACATGATAGTTTTAATCATTTTTGGAAGATATACATTGTTGTTTACATTTACTTTGTTTACAAACATTGGCGTAAAAAAGCTTATAGTTTGGCTTCTGATAGAGTATGTCAGTTCAACTAAGCTCATGAGGTATTTATAAGCTAGGCTATATTCTTCAAGAATCAACTTAACTCATTAAGTTACAAGTACAAAAATGGATGTAGCAACTGCTGATTGCCCATTTAAGAGCCAAGCATAATATGGAGCTGGCTTTGTAGCACTTGCGCGGACAATAAACTGGATCACTTCTACTCCAACTTCCAAGACATATACAAGGCCCTCCCCTGCCCTCCCTTCGGCAAATCCGACCACGACTCTATTTTGCTCCTACCATCCTATAGGCAGAAACTCAAACAGGATGTACCCGTGGCAAGAAGCATTCAATGCTGGTCTGACCAATCGGAATCCATGCTTCAAGATAGTTTTGATCACACGGACTGGGAAATGTTCCAGGCAGCCTCAGAGAATAACATTGATTTATATGCTGATTCAGTGAGTGAGTTTATAAGGAAGTGCATTGGAGATGTTGTACACAATGTGACTATTAAAACCTACCCTAACCAGAAACCAGGGATAGATGGCGGCATTCGCGCAGAACTGAAAGTGCCCCAAGAAGGCATAGATAACTGAACTAAATTACTATCGCCCCGTAGCACTCACTTCTGTCATCATGAAGTGCTTTGAGAGACTGGTCAAGGATCATATCACCTCCACCTTACCTGCCACCCTAGACCCACTTCAGTTTGCATACCGCCCCAACAGGTCCACATCACACTGCATACTGCCCTATTCGCCATCTGGACAAGAGGAATACCTATGTAAGAATGTTGTTCATTGACAACAGCTCAGCATTCAACACCATAGTTCCCTACAAGCTCATCATTAAGCTTGACGCCCTGGGTCTCAACCCTGCCCTGTGCAATTGGGTCCTGGACTTTCTGATCGGGCCGCCTCCAGGTGGTGAAGATAGGAAACAACATCTCCACCTTGATGATCCTCAACACTGGGTTCCCACAAGGGTGCGTGCTCAGCCCCCTTCTGTACTCCTTGTTCACCCATGACTGCATGGCCATGCAAGCCTCCAACTCAATCATCAAGTTTGCAGACGACACAACAGTAGTGGGCTTGATTACCAACAACAACAAGACAGCCTACAGTTAGGAGGTGAGGGCACTCAGAGTGTGGGGTCAGGAAAACAACCTCTCACTCAACGTCAATAAAACAAAGGAGATGATCGTGAACTTCAGGAAACAGCAGAGGGAGCACCCCCCTATCCACATCAACGGGACAGCATTGGAGAAGGTGGATAGTTCCTTGGCGTACACATCACAGACAAACTGAAATGGTCCACCCACACAGACAGTGTGGTGAAGAAGGCACAACAGCGCCTCTTCAACCTCAAGAGGCTGAAGAAATTTGTCTTGTCACCTAAAACCCTCACAAACTTTTACAGATGCACAATTGAGAGCATCCAGTAGGGCTGTATCGCCGCCTGGTACGGCAGCTGCACCGCCCTCAACCGCAAGGCTCTCCAGAGGGTGGTGCGGTCTGTACAACGCATCACCGGGGACAAACTACTTGCCCTCCAGGACACCTACACCACCCAATGTCACAGGAAGGCCAAAAAGATCATCAAGGACAACAACCACCCGAGCCACTGCCTGTTCATCCTGCTACCATCCAGAAGGCAATGTCAGTACAGGTGCATCAAAGCTGGGACCGAGAGATTGAAGAACAGCTTCTATCTCAAGGCCATCAGACTGTTGAATAGCCATCACTAACAAAGAGAGGCTGCTGCCTACACACAGACCAGAAATCATTGGCCACTTTACTAAATGGATCACTAGTCACTTTAAATAATGCCACTTTAATAATGTTTACATATCTTACATTACTCATCTCATATGTATATAATGTATTTTATACCATCTATTGCATCTTGTCTATGCCACTCGGTCATCGCTCATCCATATATTTATAAGTACATATTCTTATTCCATCCCTTTAGATTTGTGTGTATTAGGTAGTTGTTGTGGAATTGTTAGATTACTTGTTAGATATTACTGCACTGTCGGAACAAGAAGCACAAGCATTTCGCTACAGTCACATTAACATCTGCTTACTATGTGTATGTACGTGACCAATAAAATTTGATTTGTTTGTACCACAGGAGGTTGGTGGCACCTTAATTGGGGAGGACGGGCTCGTGGTAATGCCTGGAGCCGAATCAAGGGAATGGTATCAAATATATCAAACACATGGTTTTCATGTGTTTGATGCCATTCCATTTGCTCCATTCCAGCCATTATTATGAGCTGTCCTCCACTCAGCAGCCACATGTGCTTTGTACCCTCAGGAGAAGCAACAGGATATGTTTTTGTGCACAGCAGTGAGCATAGTCAGGTTTGAGGCAAAAACAGTACATTGGTTGAGGTGATCAGGTTTGTTTACAGAGCACTGAGCATGAGTTTGGCTGATCAAAACATCGGTGACAACCGCTAGGAGCAGGGCGCACGTACCGCACGCCTGCAGAGGCGTTTGGATATTCATAAAACATGGAACCAGCAAAGGCTCCAGAAGCATTGGATTGTTTCCACTGTTACAACTGTATTCATGTCTCTCAACATGTCAGAAATGTCAAATACTGATATAAAAACGCTTATTAATACAAATGAAATCTACACTGTTAAAGTGTTGTATTCTGGCTACTTATAGCCTACCTTAACAGAGCATCTCATTGTCATTCTTAACATTATGATTCAGGATAGTTGATTCTGTAATTATAATTATGAAGGTTGATAAACTCGTGGATAACACATCCACGCGTATCCTAATTATATAGTTTTATGAATTGGTACATGTATAGATCCTGAACAGTTTTAGGAGTCAATAGATAGCCTAATAATCTGTGCATTTGGTCATTTTCTCACCTCCTTGCGCAAAATTGGGGAACAGCTTCTATGCATGTTGAACTTTCCAAAGCTGTGAAAAGTGAGTTCATGTTTTCCCACTCTTGCCTTAAACAGAAATAGCTGCAATGAGGTAATGTGCCTCGATGTTTCTGCTGTGAACGCGGGAGGCGATTGGTGCGGGAGGGTGGCGAAGGCTCTGCTCCACATTTTTTGCGATCCTGAATCCAGACTTTCGTCTCGTCAGATTCAAGATTTGGCTCGCTCCGCCCATGACTGGTTGTATAGTATATCAGCACTGGGCGAGGGCGCTTGAAACAGTTTTTTATTTTTTTCTGAGTTTAGGTTGAAAGTACGCTATCTTGGTTTTCAGAATGCACAGTGTTCACTGAGTTGGGACTACATATCGCATAAACTGGACTGATATAGTTACTCGTGTTGTGCTGACAGCGGAACCACATCCAAGGGATCCAGTCAAGTTTTGTGTATGGACAACAGCCTAGGAGTGACCTGCGGGAAATTTATACACTGAAAAAAAAGTAATTACAATATCACGGAGACATTTGATACAACCTCGCAGCTCTGTTATTATTGTGAACCAGTCTGCAGTTACATTTTATACATAGTGTTTAATATTAATGTTTTACATGGGAAGTATGCTTCTAAATACTTTCTCATTTGATAATTTGAAGGCTTTAACAGCCAGACTATTTACTGGGTGATAATCCTTTCCACTTTCATTGTGCGTAATTTATTGGATAAACTAATTATGTTTGTCTTATCCTGTCGATGCAAATGTAATTTTATTTTTTTATTTGTGACAGCTTGGGGAATGGTAGACCGCATGATGGCAATGAACCATGGACGATTCCCTGAAGCTATTAATGGTCTCCACCATCACCACCCAGCACGCAGAATGGGCATGGGGCAGTTCTCGAACCCATTACACCATCAGCAACAACAACAGCAGCAACAGCAACAGCAGCATGGCTACACTACTGGTATTATGGGAGATCATTTGCACTACGGAGGGGGAAATGTAACATCTAACCACGGAATTAGACATTCTGTGGGTTCGGGGAATGTAAATGTAAACGCTGGACACCCAAACGGCAACATGCCTCCCGGTGCGCGCTATAGCTCTCAATTTGTGGGACCCACCGCCGCCGTCCCCACTCAAGGACAGCTCGCGGCAAGTATGCAGTTACAAAAGCTCAACACGCAGTACTACAGCCACCATACACATCCCTCTCATCATCATTATATGCATGAGTTGCATCCTGCGAATCATCAACTTAACGGGACAGGACAACAGTTCAGAGATGGCAACGCGAAACACAGCACGTCCAGTTTGCCTCCACAGGCGCACCATTTGCCTGCTGCAATACTGCCCCCCAACGTCATTGACACGGACTTTATTGATGAGGAGGTCTTGATGTCTCTGGTCATTGAGATGGGCCTGGACCGAATAAAGGAGCTACCTGAGCTGTGGTTAGGACAGAACGAGTTTGATTTCATGACAGACTTCGTATGTAAGCAACAGCCAAGCCGAGTGAGTTGTTAAATCTCAGCAAGTGGACTTATACAGTCATCTACTCAAACAGACTTTAAAGCATTCCCGTTTGTCTCTTAAACTCAAGCATTTGAGAGAGATCTGCAATATACCAATGGAGAACCATTCAAACATGTAGGCTATACTAGATAAATTCCTCTAATATTTGGAAGGTAATAGGCTTACACTGCAGACATGGAAATGAGTTTGTTTGAGTAGGAATGCACTACAATCTCAATCGAGTCTGTCAGAAGGAAAATCCTCAAATCCATGAAATGCATCATTACCTAATTTAACAACTGAACATGGGAAATCAAGAAAACCTACCCGAGTAGAGCTGTCTGCTTATTTGAATAGTCCTCAAAGAAAATAGAGATGTACAATGGTGTGCTTGGTATATTTATTTTCCTGCCTCATTCAAACATTTTGGATGACAGAAGATGTTGAATTATTATGAATTGCAAATTAACCATATTCTAAATGATCTAAGTGGTTAAGAAACATGCTTCTAGACAAGTGCTGTGTCATTGTTCCCTACAATAATATACTGTAAAAAAAAATGGTGATATACTTATCAGATATCTGTAATGTAAAATGATTTGTCTATCATGGAAGAGAACTGCAACTTGTGTTTTTTTCTCTTCTCCCCTGCAAATGTCTTTCTAACATTGCTTGTATCCCAGCCAGGATGCAGTGTGAGTGAACTTGGCTGTCTTGGTTATTGTAAAGGTTAATTGTAGGAGAGATGTGGATCCTTCAATAACAGGGGGAGTGATGTGTTGAGGTGTGGGTATTGTCCACATGCTTAAATGGGACCTGTCTGGTAGAAAGACTGAGACAAAATATTGTCTTTGGAAAAAGGATACTCCTTGCCTGAATACCCGGCCCCCTCCCCCCTGCTCTTTCCTTTGTGGACAATAAATGGTGTGGAATGTTATCAAGGTAGAGAGCATAATTTCACAGGATGTTTTCTTCCTCATCAGTTCTGAGAATTGACACCACTGTGCTTATTTAGTGTATGCGATACATGGCAATACTACTGTGTTGAAGCTTTCCAGGAAAGTTGGACAGTATTTTTGTAATTTATTCTATTTTAATTTGCAAACGTGAATAAAGCAGCTGAAGTGCATTACTGAAGTGAACATGGTGTGATTGTGGGTGTTGGCATCCGTTCCATGTGTTTTCAATTTGTGGGGTTTGTTGTTGCATACTTTTGCATAGTGGCAGGACAAAAAACAACTATCCTTTTACATTCAGAATTCAGTTTGGTTCACATGGGCCCAAAGTTGTAGTTAGGGAAAGGGGGATACCTAGTCAGTTGTGCAACTGAATGCATTCAACTGAAATGTGCCTTCTGCATTTAACCGAACTCCTCTGAATCAGAGAAGTGCGGGGGGCTGCCTTAATCGACATCCACGTCTTCGGTGCCCGGTTAGTGTTGTGAGGAAATACTACACTCTTAGGTTCTAGATAACACCTTTTTTTTCTAAGAGTCTAGTTCTGAGACTAACCACTAATGATGCATACAGCCTAAAAATACCGAACCACCTAACAATTCTAGTACTTATTACATAGGTATTACAAAGAAGTCTAGTGTTTTGCATCCCTGTGATTGAAACTATGCATGCATAGACATACAGTGCAATGAGAGTTTCACTTTGTCCTTGAAACTAAGATAAAACACCTGTGTTATTTATTATTGACAATGATACGACTGTAGATATTGGACAATGATCTAAAGTGATACTGTTTTTAGTTATGCTTGATATGCCATGTAAGAAGGCACTGCCATTGAATGCTGATTGTAAAAGGTCAGTCTTATTGTCAAGCTAGTTAATAAGTACACTCCTATTATTTTCACCAAACTGTAAATAAGATAAAAAATGTAAAAGATTTAACACTTTCCTTGGATGACAATGAACTATGAAATGACATTTAGACTTTTCAGTCCATAATACCTGTTTCTATGGATCCTTAATGGTGCGAGAGAGAGAGGAACCAAACACATACAAACGTCCTCCAGTGATTTTTAAACTTTCACTGTTGAAAAGCGATATAAATACAGTAAAGCACACACACACTACAGGGTAAAAAAATATATATTTTGAGCAAAATGGTCTTTTAGACACAACTGCAAACTTCAAGGAGTTGGTTTGATGGGAAGTGCTTGAGGAACCATTTAGGAGCAACAGAGAACCCCCCCACTTGTGCTATGTCATGACTTACCTGGACCACCTATTGGGATGTGCCTTTTGTTAAGTAAATCAGGTGTTAAATGAGGTGAAAATGAGACTGGAGTGCCACTAGGAAGTACTCAATGAGATTATGGAATGATCCCTGAGATGTTACGCTGCAGGCGTCTAACCTTTACCATGCTAATGTTCGGTGGCTTCATCTGTTGAGCTCTCTCTCACTGTCTGACGAGACCTGAACCGTTTCTCAGCTAAGGCAATTATACTACTGACTGTTCACTCCTAATTTATGTATCTATTACAGTGAGTTAATTTGAAGAGAATTTTAAACATGGCTTAAATCAATAATTGAGACTAATAAAAGTGCAGGGAGATGAGTCCCAGGTGAGATTTTTACTGAATATTGAAGTGGAGACTCATTCATCCCAGAGGCAATCTACCCTGTATTGTCCTTGAGTTTTTTTCCCCATTTCCAAATCAGTCATCCCTTTCATAACAAAGAAAGGATTAGATTCAGAGGACACACTTTTAAAAGAAGCTTGAATTGTTAGCAGGGAGAGACTGAATAGTTGAAGGGTTATCAGTAAATTGCAATAATTCCTGAAATTGGTGTCATTGACTATAAAAAACTAAATTGACACATCAATACACTAGGTTAGCAATAGAGACACTTGTCTTTGTGAAGTGTGCTGTGCAATCCCTTTAATTATACTGAACAAAAATGTAAACACAACATGCAACAATTTCAAAGATTTTACTGAGTTACAGTTCATAGAAGGAAATCAGTCAATTTAAATAAATTCATTAGGCCCTAATATATGGATTTCACAGGGGCGCAGCCATGGCTGGGCCTGGGAGGGCATAGGCCCACCCACTGGGGAGCCAGGCCCAGCCAATCAGAGGGAGTTTTTCCCCACAAAAGGGCTTTAATACAAACATAAATACTCCTCAGCAACCCCCCCACCCCCACCCCACACCCCTCCTTAGATGATCCTTCAGGTGAAGAAGCCAGATGTGGAGGTCCTGGGCTGGCGTGGTTACACATGACCTGTTGTTGTGAGGTCGGTTGGATGTACTGCCAATGACGTTGGATGCGGCTTATGGTTGAGAAATGAACATTAAATTCTCTGGCAACAGCTCTGTTAGACATTCCTGCAGTCAGCATGCCAATTGCATGCTCACTGAAAACTGTAGACATCTGTGGCATTGTGCTGTGTGACAAAACTGCACATTTTAGAGTGGCCTTTTATTGACCCCCAGCACAAGGTGCACCTGTGTAATGATCATGATGTTTAATCAGCTTTTTGATATGCGACGCCTGATAGGTGGGTGGATTATCTTGGCAAAAGAGAAATGCTCACTAACAGGGATGTAAACCAATTTGTGCACAACATTTGAGAGAAATATACTTTTTGGGCATATGGAACATTTCTGGGATCTTTTATTTCAGCTCATGAAACATGGGACCAACACCAACAACTACAAGTTGCGTTTATATTTTTGTTCAGTATACAGTGCATTCGGAAAGTCTTCTGACCTCTTGACTTTTTCCACATTTTGTTACGTTACAGCCTTATTCTAAAATTGATTAAATCGTTTTTAGCAAATGTATTACTAATGAAAAACTGAAATATTACATTTACATAAGTATTCAGACCCTTTACTCAGTACTTTGTTGAAGCACCTTTGGCAGCAATTACAGCCTTGAGTATTCTTGGGTAGGACACTACAAGCTTGGCACACCTGTATTTGGTGAGTTTCTCCCATTCTTCTCTGCAGATCTGCTCAAGCTCTGTCAGGTTGGATGGGCAGCGTTGCTGCTCAAATATTTTCAGTTCTCTCCAGAGATGTTCGATCGGGTTCAAGTCTGAGCTCTGGCTGGGCCACTCAAGGACATTCAGAGACTTGTCCCGAAGCCACTCCTGCATTGTCTTGGCTGTGTGCTTAGGGTTGTTGTGCTGTTGGAAGGTGAACATTTACCCCAGTCTGAGGTGCATTTTCATCAAGGATCTCTCTGTACTTTGCTCCATTCATCTTTCTCTCAATCCTGACTCGTCTCCCCGTCCCTGCAGCTGAAAAACATCCCCAAAGCTTGATGCTGCCACCAGCATTCTTTACTGTAAGGATGGTTCCAGGTTTCCTCCAGACGTGACGCTTGGCATTCAGACCAAATAGTTCAATCTTGGTTTCAACAAACCAGAGAATCTTGTTTCTCATGGTCTGAGAGTCTTTATGTGCCTTTTACTGAGGAGTGGCTTCCGTCTGGCCACTCTACCATAAAGGCCTGATTGGTAGAGTGCTCCAGAGATGGTTGTCCTTCTGGAAGGTCCTCCCACCTCCACAGAGGGACTCTAGAGCTCTGTCAGAGTGACCTTTGGGTTCTTGGTCACCTCCCGGACTATGGTCCTTCTCCCCTGATTGCTCAATTTGGCCGGGCGGCCAGCTCTAGGAAGAGTCTCCCACTCTGCAGAAATAGAATTTGAACTTTTTCCATTTAAGAATGATGGAGGCCACTGCGTTCTTGGGGAGCTTCAATGCTGCAGACATTTTTTGGTATACTTCTCCAGATCTGTGCTTCGACAAAAATCTTGTCTCGGAGCTCTATGGACAATTCCTTCGACCTCATGGCTTGGTTTTTGCTCTGACATGCACTGTCAACTGTGGGACCTTAAATAGACAGGTGTGTGCCTTTCCACATCATGTCCAATCAATTGAATTTACCAAAGGTGGACTCTAATCAAGTCGTAGAAACATCTGAAGAATGATCAATGAAAACAGGATGCACCTGAGCTCAGTTTTGAGTCTCATAGCAAAGGGTCTGAATACTTATCTAAATAAGATATATCTGGTTTTTATATTAATACATTTGCAAAAAATTCTAAAAACCTGTTTTCACTTTGTCATTATGGGGTATTGTGTGTAGATTGATGGGAATTTTATGTTATTTGATCCATTTTAGAATAAGGCTGTAAAGTAACAAAACGTGGAAAAAGTCAAGGGGTCTGAAAACATTTTCCGAATGCACTGTATATTAATTTCACTCAGACAAAATTATATGCTCTATTGGCTCCCAACATTCCAGATTTACCTCAATATAACTCAGCTTCAGCCCGACCATGATTCTTCATATAGACACAGAACTGTCTTAGGGACAGTTGGCAGGGATGTATTACAGTGAAGAGGAGTATCATTATGCCAAAAACCATAGCTATTGCTCTGCTGGTCAGTCTGTGTGCCATTAACACCTTGTCGAGTGTGCAAACAAGCCCTGATTTGTATGTTTACAGTTTCTAGTAGAAGGAATACAATTACCTGTCCTTAAAAAAGGTTCAATGCTTTGTGATTAATTTTGCTCACAGGTGTGCACAGATTTTTTGTTGAAGACTTAATCCCCACCATTTAAAGAACCAATCTGTACTTTCAACACCCTAACCCTGCCACTGTTTGGAAACTGATGGATTATGCTGGGTACAAATAGAATTAAAGGCAACCCAGAGGGATCTGCACTATCCAAGGTACTCTCTCTCGCCCTGGAGGCATAGTGCTCAGGAGGAGCACTATGCCTCTTCTTCTTTCCATCCCAAGGTGAGAGAGAGTACCTTGGATAGTGTAGATCCCTCTGGGTTGCCTTTAATTCTATTTGTACCCAGCACCAGCAATATTTAATGTATTGTATCTCCACTGGTCTTAGATGTGGCAAATATGTACATGCCTTTTCATCTTTGGGATTTTTATACTGTGTATCTCTCTTGATCAATGTCAATCTACATTCTGTTTCTGAGGCATCATGTTGGAGAGGAGTCACGTTGCAGAGGAGTTTTACATTCAAAATACACATGTAGAACTGCATAACAGGGCCACTTTCATCTTGCACATACAAGATACACTGTCAAGGAAGTCAGTGGAGTGTATCTCTCCAACTTATCTTTCTTTAATGACATGTTCAGGTTCTCTGGAGTGTTAAAGCAGGAGAGTGTCTTGGTTCCCAATGAATCTGATATGAGAGGAGGAGGAGAGGAGCAGCTAGGGCCTGTAATGCTGTAGGAGACAGAAACAGAATGTAGATTGACATTGATCAAGAGAGATACACAGTATAAAATCCCCAAAGATGAAAAAGCATGTACATATTTGCCACATCTAAGACCAGTGGAGATACAATACATGAAATACCAGATCAAACATATAATCAGCTTTCATGGTCAGATCATCTGATTGTTGGTCTACAGTATGTTTAATTTAAACAAGCAATTGCTTTCTGTCCCAAAGCTTTTCTGAAATCATACCACAAAGCTTTCTTTGCGCTTCACTTACAAATTCACTGCACATACTGCAGGACTCCAACTCAACTCCATGAAAAGGAAAGAGTCACCTTGGGTCAAATTAAAGCAATGCTTTAGATCTCTGTTGCTTATGTAACATGCACTCAGGGTATCCTACCTTTTATAACAGCTACTGCAGCACTGGAATATGAGTTGGCAAGACGGAGCAGGTCCACAGTTGACTACGGAATGTTTGATTGTGCCAATTATACTGGTGCCTAGCAGTAAGTAATCTTGTCATATAGTGTCAGTCGGAGCAAAGCGAAGATGAAAGGAACCTTCTGAAAAGTACATGGAATACATAATAGATTTTGTTAATGAATAAACTAACCACAGATACTTAATAGTTTCTGGTCTATTACAGAGACTTTTGACATAAATAAATAATGTATAATATTTATTTATAGCACATTCATTTGTTTCTGGGCTCCCTATACATTGAATCAGTTTAATATAACAAACACCTTTGATCAATCTGACAGAAAGATGGTTAAGTGTGATGTTAAATCTATACTGAACACAAATATAAATGCAACATGCAACAATTTCAACGATTTTACAGAGTTACAGTTCACAAGGAAATCAGTCAATTTAAATAAATTTATTAGGCCTTAATCTATGGGCCGGGGAGCCAGGCCCAGACAAGCAGAATGAGTTTTTCCACAAAAAAGGGCTTTATAACAGACAGAAATACTCCGCAATTTCATCAGCTGTTTGGGTGACTGGTCTCAGACAATCCTGCTGGTGAAGAAGCCGGAATCAGAGGTCCTGGTCTGCGGTTGTGAGGCCAGTGTCTAACGACATTAGAGGCAGCTTATGGTAGAGAAATTAACATTACATTCTCTGGCAACAGCTGTGGTGGACATTCCTGATGTCAGCATGCCAATTGCACACTCCCTCAACTTGAAACATCTGTGGCATTGTGTTGTGTGACAAAACGGCACATTTTAAAGTGGACGTTTATTGTCCCTAGTACAAAGTGCACCTGTGGAATGATCATGTGTAACAATATTGCTTCCGTCCCTCTCCTCGCCCCTACCTGGGCTCCTCTGCACACATCGACAACAGTCACCCTCGAAGCATCGTTACCTATCGCTCCACAAAAGCCACGGACCTTGCAGAGCAAGGGAAACAACTACTTCAAGGTCTCAGAGCGAGTGATGTCACTGATTGAAACACTATTAGCACGCACCCCGCTAACTAGTTAGTTAACATGCTGTTAATCAGCTATTTGATATTCCACCCCTGTCAGGTGGATGGATTATCTTGGCAAAGGAGAAATGTTCATTAACAGCGATGTAAACAAATTTGTGCACAACATTTGAGAGAAATAAGCTTTTTTGTGTACATGGGCAATTTCTGGGATCTTTTATTTCAGCTTATGAAACATGGGACCAACACTTTACATATTGAATTATACTTTTGTTCAGTATAGATGAAAAGCTACAACCAAGGTTAATTTGCTGTCTACCAATACATCATCCAATACGTCTTTTCTTTGAGGTGGAGGACATTATAAACAATTGAGCTGCAAGCACTCATTGATATAATTAAGCCTTGAGCGCAATGTAAAAATCTCTCTCTCTCTCTTTCTCTCTCTCTCTCTCTCTCTGTGTGTGTTGTAATTAGTGAGACATTTATAAAGTACTCAATCCATAGAGGACATTGAGAGTTATATTTCCCATTATACAGACTGATGGCCTCCCTAAGATCAGTATTGCTATAGCAATTATCTCGCATTAGCAAGTACATGTGAATGCTGGCTAGGTAGATTTTCTGATGCTCTCTGCTGATGGCTACAGTGCATTCAGAAAGTATTCAGATCCTTCCTCATTTTGTTACGTTACAGCCTTATTCTAAAATGGATTAAATAGCTTTTTGTCCCTCATCAATCTACACACGATACCCCATAATGACAAAGCAAAAACAGGTTTTTAGAAATCTTTGCTAATAAAAAAAAAAACTGAAATATCACATTTTCATAAGTATTCAGACCCTTTACTCAGTACATTGTTGAAGCTTCTTTGGCAAAAATTACAGCCTTGAGTCTTCTTGGGTATGATGGAGGTGTCATAACTTTCCCTCCTAAGTGAGGATCAGAGAGAGCCCCGACTCCACCACCAGAGAGGAAGGGGGGAAAGTTGGCCAGTTTTATGACTGTCGTAAATACCTTGCAGGAACTCTCTCTCCCACTCTGCAGAAATGGAATTTAAAAATCCCTTTGTTACAACAGAGAGAGACTTTGCAGTACTGTAACATCAAAAGGTTGAACTTTGAGACAATATTCCCAACACAAAGAATGTGGGAATTGGTCGGGAGGGAGTTAAAGAACAATTATGTCAGATCAGTTTTTGTTGTGTGATATTATTAAGGACGGTATAACCAAATAATGGTAACTCTACAAATGTATATGTCCCAGTTACATCTAAATGTTGTGGAACTTATATGATTAAATATGAATTTATTTGTGAGAAGATGAAATGTGATTTTAGCCTTCTAAATGAGATAATTGTTTTTCATGTAAAGTTTTACCCAGTCAGTAAGCACGCACATGTGAGCACAGACCTTGTGGCAGCGTGATGGAACCGCCCTCCAAGACAAGGGCATAAAAGGACAGCTAACAAAATGTACATTAGACCAGAGAACGTGAGGACCATCCACATGTAGAAATGGTTGGAATTTCTACAGACCAGTATACGGACGGTAAGCCGGACGTTTAAAATGGTTAGACTCTACATTAGACAAGCGTGCCCGATGAAAGGTACGAATGGTTAGAAACTCTGAAAATTTCAACAGAGAAGAAGAACATTTCTACCAGACCAGACAGCGTGAAGAGGTGGCTACACTGCTGAGAAATGGTTTAAAACTAAAGACCAGTCGAACTACAGCGCGAGCGGGATATGGCAAAATGGTTTGAAACTACAATACCAGAAAATGGTAAGACCCTCTGAAACTCTCTCTCTCAAAGAAGAAGGCTACACAGGAACATTCAGTCTGCAGCTGTTAGCCTAGGAAACTCGATCTAAGATGAGAGACAAAGAACAATTTCCTCTCACCATTATAGGTATCTCTAGGGTATCTATTCTAAACAAACAGAGTGAAGGACGAGGCCCGCTGAATACCACGTGGTACACCTCTGGAAGATTTGTTTTAAAAGACACTCATAGACCAACCTACTACAACTACAAAGGACATGGTGACCTCTGGTGGACAACCAGAGACTTACACAACCAGAGAATTTCTGTTGACTGACTCGAAAGACTGATCGGGCATTTTCAACAGAGAGAGACGACAAAGACGTACAAGCATAAATATGTGTTGCAATCCTAAATCCAAATGAGCGGTTGTTAGGGTGCTAAATATCCACATTTACGATGAGCATATTATACAACTGCATGTATGATAGCTGAATTCCTTTGTCTCTCCTCCTCCTGCACTTTTGTCCCCCACCCCCTTTCGTTGTGTAACCAGACATCATATTGGGTTAGTCCACTAGGGACTTTTCATTGCATTATGTTAATATTTGATATTATACTGTGTGTGTGTTTTTGTATTCCTGTGTGATTATTTCATTAGTTAGTAAATAAACAATTAAGCCAATTTGTGTAAGCTGATTCATCATGGAGACTAGGGTTCATGCAGATTTATAGGATATTACAACGTTCAGACTGAAATAGGAGCAAATGATTGATGGATGATGGGAGAGTATATCGAGATATTCTAATATTTTAGTTAATTCGGGAAATGGTAACTCGTTAAAAAAAACTTTCCCCGTGGTGCCACAGATTACTACTTAATTAATTGTTATATGATTAATTTAATCGCGTAATAATTGAACGTGGCATGTAATTATTCAATGAATAGCCATCATCGCATTAATGATAGCAACGTCACGACAGAGGCCACTTACCTAGTTAAATAAAGGTTGAAGAAAATAAATAAATAAATGGCGCTACAAGCTTGGCAAGCTTGGTATTTGGGGAGTTTCTCCCATTCTTCTCTGCTGATCCGCTCAAGCTCTGTCAGGTTGGATGGAGAGCATCACTGCACAGATATTTTCAGGTCTCCCCAGAGATGTTCGATCGGGTTCAAGTCCGGGCTCTCTACAACATAAAATCCATGTTTTCGTGTGTAGAGTGCGTATGTTATTGTGTGTTTGTATGCATGTGTCTGTGCCTATGTTTGTGTTGCTTCACAGTACCCGCTGTTCCATAAGGTGTATTTTTATATTCTTTTTAAATCTAATTGCACTGCTTGCATGAGTTACTTGATGTGGAATAGAGTTCCATGTAGTCATGGTTCTATATAGTTCTGTGCGCCTACCATAGTCTGTTTAGGACTTGGGGACTGTGAAGAGACCTATGTTGGTATGTATTGTGGGGTATGCATGGGTGTCTGAGCTGTGTGCCAGTAGTTCAAACAGACAGCTCGGTGCATTCAACATGTCAAAACCTCTCACAAATACAAGTAGTGATGAAGTCAATCTCTCCTCCACTTTGAGCCAGGAGAGACTGACATGCATATTATTAATGTTAGCTCTCTAAGGGCCAGCTGTGCTGCCCTGTTCTGAGCCAATTGCAATTTTCCTAAGTCTCTCTTTGTGGCACCTGGCCACACAACTGAACAGTAGTCCAGGTGCAACAAAACTAGGGCCTGTAGGGCCTGCCTTTTTGATAGTGCTGTTAAGAAGGCAGAACAGCGCTTTATTATGGACAGACTTCTCCCCATCTTAACTACTATTGTATCAATATGTTTTGACCATGACAGTTTACAATCCAGGGTTACTCCAAGCAGTTTAGTCCCCTCAACTTGCTCAATTTCCACATTATTCATTACAATATTTAGTTCAGGTTTAGGGTTTAGTGAATGATTTGTCCCAAATACAATGATTTTAGTTTTTGAAATATTTAGGACTAACTTATTCCTTGCCACCCATTCTGAAACTAACCGCAGCTCTTTGTTAAGTGTTTGCAGTCACTTCACTTGTTGTAGTAGCTGACGTGTATAGTGTTGAGTCATCTTTACTCAAAGCCAGTGTGGCATATTGTTAGTAAAAACTGAAAAAAGTAAGGGTCCTAGAAAGCTGCCCTGGAGAATTCTTGATTCTACCTGGATTGTGTTGAATGGGTTTCCATTAAAGAACACCCTCTGTGTTACTGTTCTTAGTAAAAGGGGCTTTACATTTGCTTCCTCCAGAATTGAGGTCTGTTTGTTAAGCATAGCCACCTCATTCCTGTAGTCCTCTGCTAGCAAACAACTGCCGCTTTGGAACTCCGGATTGTCAATATTGTCACGGACAAGTACGTAAAAAACACTGTGTCTACAGCGCTGGAAACGTTTGTTAGTTATTCCAGGTGAAGCGGGTTCCATTGCAACCTAGTTAGCTAGCTAGCTGGCTGGTTGCTAGCAGGTGTTGACACAGGTATCTGAGTTCTTCAGTTCCAAAGTTTTCAGTGTTGAGTTTGTGTCTCCATACAGCAGATTTTGTTCCTTTGTTCTCCATTAGATCCGGAGTTCCGTTGTATTCCACACGTCTTCATTCATAGCTAAATTAAACTTTCAAGAACAATGCAATGCTTCTGAATACTTTCCAAATGCACTGTATATTTAATTTGTGGTCCTTTAGCAGATGCTCTTATCCAGAGCGACTTACACTTACTGCATTCATCTTAAGATAGCTAGGCGGGACAACCACATGTCACAGTCATGGGAAGTATGTGTTCCCTCAAAAAAGTAGTTATCAGCAAAGTCAGAGCTAGTAGGGGGGAAACATTCAAGTGGCAGTGTGAGTTCACAAAAGGCTTTAAAAATATATATGTTGGGTTGGGGTGCAGGGTTTGAGCATAGCCTGAACGTAGGGTACTAGCGAAGTAGGATACTGTGCAGTACAACAGACAAGCCATGGCTTTCACTATCAACCTCAACATACTGTCAAGCTGCTGAGATAGTGCCCCATCCCCCACCCCAATCCTGGCCACCTCAATCATGTTCTGAATAATTAGATTTAGGATTCTAATCCCAGTCCAGCAGTAGGATTCAACATATTCTTCTGCTCAGTCAATCCACATCAATCAGATGAATCTGAGTTGCCATTTAGCCAGTCATTGAATTTGACCATATAGAGGGTTCGGGGTCAGTAGCTACATACAGTTTATTTTAAATATACAGTTCAGTGCTGGCCTATGAAATAGATGGTGCAGAGGCAAAGCTTCCACATGAAATCCATGAAATGAAATAATTAACATTTATGACTTGGCAAGAAGTAGAAGTAGTGTTGCAGCTGGTGGTAAATCAGGGCGCCAACGCAGTTACAAAATGCACTCTGGAGCAGTTAAATGCTCATCATCGGGAGTCATTCCATAAAAGTTTTAATTAAAAAGAGGTCATTTAGATGGCCCAGTGCCATTTTGGCTGCCTCCTGTAAATGTTGATAGCTGATGTCCATCATATATTCCATTGGATTAAATGTATACACATTTTTATGAGTCCTACAAACAGCTCTATTAAATACTTCTATATAACATGAGACATGGCCGTTTTTACAGCGGTCACAACACAACATAAGCTTTAACTAGGGCCAGGGGAGGAGGTTATCATGACCACATGATACACTACATGACCACAATTATGTGCTCATCGAACATCTCATTCCAAAATCATGTGCATTAAAAATCAAGATGCTGGAACATTGCTGCGGGGACTTACTTCCATTCAGCCACAAGAGCATTAGTGAGGTCGGCCACCGATGTTGGGTGATTAGGCCTGGCTCGCAGTCGCTGTTCCGATTCATCCCAAAGGTGTTCGATGGGTTTGAGGTTATGGCTCTGTGCAGGCCAGTCAAGTTCTTCCACACCAATCTTGACAAACCATTTCTGTATGGACCTCGCTTTGTGCATGGGGGCATTCTCATGCTGAAACAAGAAAGGGCCTTCCCCAAACTGTTGTCACAAAGTTGGAAGCACAGAATCACCACGTCCAGTACCCAGTGCACAGGGCGGGGGTGTCTAGAATGTCATTGTATGCTGGAGCGTTTAGATTTCCCTTCACTGGTACTAAGGGGTCTAGCCGAACCATGAAAAACAGACCCAGACCAGTATTCCTTCTCCACCAAACGTTATAGTTGGCACTATGCATTCGGGCAGGTAGCATTCTCCAGGCATCCGTCAAACCCATATTCATTGGTCAGACGGTGAAGCGTGATTCATCATTCCAGAGAATGCATTTCTACTGCAGTCCAATGGCGGTTGCTCAGCCATGTAAACCTATTTCATGAAGCTCCCAACGAACAGCTCTTGTGCTGACTTTGCTTCCAGAGGCAGTTTGGAAATCGGTAGTGAGTGTTGCAACCGAGGACAGACAATTCAGTACTCGGCTGTCCCCTTCTGTGAACTTGTGTGGCCTACCACTTCACGTCTGTGCCGTTGTTGCTCCTAGGTGTTCCACTTCACAATAATAGCACTTACAGTTGACTGGGGTAGCTCTAGCAAGGCGAAATTTGACAAACTAACTTGTTAGAAAGGTGGCACCCTATGACGGTGCCACGTTGAAAGTCACTGAGCTCTTCAGTAAGGCCATTCTATTGCCAATGTTTGTCTATGGTGATTGCGTGGCTGTGTGCTCGATGTTAAACACCTATCAGCAATGAGTGTGGCTGAAATAGCCGAATCCACTAATTTGAAGGCCTGTCCAAATACTTTTGTATATATAGAAAAACTGGGCCCTAGTTATGAGCCATCTAGGTGACATGGTAAGGAAAACTCAGTGCCCTAAACAAGAGCTATAATAACCAGACAATCCAAACTTGCACGGTAAAACTGCACCAAACCTTTCTTTAAAAACAGCCCCTGGAGATTCCAGGAAGGACAGGCAAGGGTGGGCCTTTGAGCTGCCCTCCAGCAAAGCCTGATCAGAAAGGCTATTATTGTGGCCCCCCCCCCCCATACGCTGACAGCTTCTCCACTTGATGTGAGCAGAGTTGAGTTGCAGGAAGTTATTTTGAGGGGCTTGCCTGTCACAGCTGTTGCCTCAGTCACCAGAGTCCTGTTGGACCCTCTTCACTTTTCTCTTTCTATCCCCTGGACCTGGTAAGTGGATTTCCCAAACACTTTTACACACTGTTCAGGTACAGAAATTCTATGTAAAGTTTGAGTTTTTGGTGGACTTTTCTTTGAGCTATGTCTATCTGCCCTGTTTAGTTCTGATGATTAGTAAAACACTGCTTCATGATGTGTGGTGACAAAGTTGATGAGTTGTCTTTGGCTTTACCTTCGGATCATAGTGACAAATGTGTTGTGCTAGTGTGACCTGTGAAACTTATGTAGTGTAAGCTAACTATTCTGTATCATTATGGTGAATTGAGTTGGTGGTGAAGTATTCTCCGGTGTTAGTTTGGTCTGAAGTCACACTGAATTATTCAGTGTTTTTTGATTTGTGTTGTTTATTCAACATTATCAGAGGAGGTTATGATCTATTCGAAATCATCAACTGAAACACATTGTCTTTAAAAATATATATGTCATCTCATCAGATGTATTATCAGCTAACAAAGAATGAATGTAGACATTTAGAACATAATGTCAACGGTGTTTTTCACACTTCTACATTAAAAGTGCCGTCATCGACATCAACAGATACGTGGCTGGAATAACAAATAGCTTGACCATATTTAGAGGCTCCTAAAATAGAGTGAGGCCTCAGAACAGGTGCCATGTGCCTGCCCGCTGGAAGCAGGGAGGGTGGGAGAGGGAAAGGGGCTGCAGGGGGGGGGGAGACTAGGGCTAATTTTATCCTGATAAGCGGGGAGCAGTCATGTAGCAATAGAGCTGAGGGATAAACAACCTCTGGATGCTTTAAATTAATTCTGTATTAAATCAAATAGAGAAGTGGGAAGGGAGGCTGCTGGGCCTGAGGTCTATTTGTGACAGGGCAGATTTAAATCCTCACATTGGTATTGTTTCCTGACTCCTGACAGGCTATTGGGTTTTGTGCTATTTTTCACCACCCACAGTGATTTGTTCCACATGCATCAGACTGAAAGTTACTTTACTGAGAATTAATACTATACCTAGTATTCAGTCTAAGAGATGCTTAAACATCAGATTAAATATTACAAATGTACATTTTTTAGTTTTCTTTCAGAAAAAGTTCATCTTTTAGATTAACAAAGAGATATTGCAGTTTGGAGATTTTGTTTTAGATTTAGGCAAGTGGTACACAGGTCACCATTGCTGTTGATTCTAAGCAATATTGTGCTGCTATTTTTATTGACTTGGCCAAAGCTTTACATAAGGTAAACCATTCCATTCTTCTGGGCCGGCTAAGGAGTATTGGTGTCTCTGAGGGGTCTTTGGCCTGGTTTGCTAACTACCTCTCTCAAAGAGTGCAGTGTATAAAGTCAGAACATCTCCTGACTCAGTCACTGCCTGTCACCAATGGAGTACCCCAAGGCTCAATCCTAGGCCCCACGCCCTTCTCAATTTACATCAACAACATAGCTCAGGCAGTACGAAGCTCTATCATCCATTTATATGCAGATGATTCAGTCTTATACTCAGCAGGCCCCTCCCCGGATGTTGTGTTAAACGCTCTACAACACAGCTTTCTTAGTGTCCGAAAGCTTTCTCTGCCCTTAACCTTGTTCTGAACACCTCCAAAAGAAAGCTTATGTGGTTTGGTAAGAAGAATGCCCCTCTTCCCACCGGTGTGATTACTACCGCTGAGGGTTTAGAGCTTATACAAATACTTGGGAGTATGGCTAGACGGTACACTGTCCTTCTCTAAGCACACATCAAAACTGCAGGCTAAGGTTAAATCTAGACTTGGTTTCCTCTATGGTAATCGCTCCTCTTTTACCCCAGCTGCCAAACTAATCCTGATTTAGATGACCATCTTACCCATACTAGATTACTGAGACGTAATTGATAGATTGGCAGGTAAAGGTGCTCTCGAGCGGCTAGATGTTCTTTACCATTCGGCCATCAGATCTGCCACCAATGCTCCTTATAGGACACATCATACCAGTCGCAAGACCCACTGTATACCCGTCGCAAGACCCACTGGTTGATGCCTATTCTAAAACCCTCTAGGGCCTCACTCCCCCCTATATGAGATACCTACTGCGGCCCTCATCCTCCACATAAAACACCCGTTCTGCCAGTCACATTCTGTTAAAGGTCCCCAGGGCACACACATCCCTGGGTTGCTCCTCTTTTCAGTTCGCTGCAGCTAGCGACTGGAACAAGCTGCAAAAAACACTAAAACTGGACTCAATCATGGACACTCTGACAGTTGTGGCTGCTTCGCGTGATGTATTGTTGTCTGTGCCCAATAATGTTTGTACCATGTTTTGTGCTGATGCCATTTGTTGCTACCATGTTGTTGTCATGTTGTGTTGCTGCCGTGCTGTTGTTGTCTTAGGTCTCTCTTTATGTAGCTTTATGTAGTGTTGTGATGTGTGTTTTGTCCTATAAAAAAATATATATATCTCTGCCCCCGTCCCCGCAGGAGGCTTTTGCCTTTTGATAGGACATCATTGGGGCGGCAGGGTAGCCTAGTGGTTCGAGCGTTGGACTAGTAACTGGAAGGTTGCAAGTTCAAATCCCCAAGCTGACAATGGGTGTTTTATGTGGAGGATGAGGGCTGCAGTAGGTATCTCAGATAGGGGGGAGTGAGGCCCTAGAGGGTTTTAGAATAGGCATCAACCAGCCTAGTTAAATAAAAGTTCTATAAAAAATGTCATAAAAAAACACAGATAGTGGTCACCCACACCCGCCTACAATTGCTAATAACCCATCAGCAACCGCTTGACTATATGTGTTCAAGTGAAAATCTGAGGCCCACACCCATGCCGGACCTGCAAATATAGAAAATGTGCACAGTCAAGGGGTGCAGAATTTGTTGTTGCTGCCTGATTTAGATATGTTTCTGCTTATAATTTCTGACATTTTGGTAGGCTATTTGATAGTCAACTTGTCTATAATTAGATATATATATATATATATATATATATATATATAGCTTATCTTTTGTCATTATATGTTGCCATAGAATGAATTCTTCAATCTAGTTGACTTAGGTAAAGTTTTCTCTGTCATCGTTCGCGGATGAGTTTGTAAGCTAAAAGAATGCTGTGAAAACCACCCAACATGTTTCTGATAAGGTTTCAGTTCAGCTTTGATGCATATTTCACATGGTTTAAATCAGCTTTTATGATAAAGACAGCACCAACTGGGCAATGCATTCTCTCATGATGCAGAAATAAAGAAATCATATTCCTCCACTCCTGTTCCCAAGTCCAAATGTAGCCTACATTTGGTGCATCATTTTACTGCAAGAAATGCTTAATTCTGCATGAGTTATTATTACATTTCTAAACCATACCAAACCATCTATGGTATGGTGTCCCAATATTATTTGAATTGGGGAAGTGTGATCATAATCATTAGGATATTTTAGCGATCCTCAGTAGATGACATCCTAAATGCCCCCAGCCTTAAGATGTGATGTAAACAGCAAACTTGCACTTTTGATATGCGTTTTTAGGCTATGGATGAGAAAGTTAACTTGTTCCAAACATTTAGGTCTGTTGTATGCTGCTTTGCGATCTATTAACAGCAAGGGTTGCATTAAATAGGCTCAATATTTCGTTATGATGCATTTGGGAGATATTCGATGTATTCGCATTAAACGTGAAAGTGTATTCATGTACACCCTTTATATATACAGTTGAAGTCGGAAGTTTACATACACCTAAGCAAAAATACATTTAAACTCACATTTGAACTTCACAATTCCTGACATTTAATCCTAGTAAATATTCCCTGTTTTAGGTCTGTTAAGAATGTGAAATGTCAGAATAATAGTAGAGAGAATGATTTATTTCAGCTTTAATTTCTTTCATCACATTCCCAGTGGGTCAGAAGTTTACATACACTCAATTAGTATTTGGTAGCATTACCTTTAAATTGTTTAACTTGGGTCAAACATTTCGGGTAGCCTTCCACAAGCTTCCCACAATAAGTTGGGTGAATTTTTCCTCCTGACAGAGCTGGTGGAACTGAGTCAGGTTTGTAGGCCTCCTTGCTCGCACACGCCTTTTCAGTTCTGCCCACAATTTTCTATAGGATTGAGGTCAGGGCTTTGTGATGGCATCTCCAATACCTTGACTTTGTCCTTAAGCCATTTTGCCACAACTTTGGAAGTATGCTTGGGGTCATTGTCCATTTGGAAGACTAATTTGCGACCAAGCTTTAACTTCCTGACTGATGTCTTGAGATGTTGCCTCAATATATCCACATAATTTTCCTACATCATAATGCCATCTATTTTGTGAAGTGTACCAGTCCCTCCTGCAGCAAAGCACCCCCCCCCACAGCATGATGCTGCCACCCCTGTGCTTCACGGTTGGAATGGTGTTCTTCGGCTTGCAAGCCTCCCGCTTTTTCCTCCAAACATAATGATGGACATTATGGCCAAACAATTTAATTTTTGTTTCATCAGACCAGAGGACATTTCTCCAAAAAGTACGATCTTAATCCCATGTGCAGTTGCAAACAGTAGTCTGGCTTTTCTATGGTGGTTTTGGAGCAGTGGCTTCTTCCTTGCTGAGCGGCCTTTCAGGTTATGTCGATATAGGGCTCGTTATACTGTGGATAGAGATACTTTTGTACCTGTTTCCTCAAGCATCTTCACAAGGTCCTTTGCTGTTGTTCTAGGATTGATTTGCACTTTCGCACCAAAGTACGTTCATCTCTAGGAGACAGAACACGTCTCCTTCCTGCACTGTATGACGGCTGCGTGGTCCCATGGTGTTTATACTTGCGTACTATTGTTTGTACAGATGAATGTGGTACCTTTAGGCGTTTGGAAATTGCTCCCAAGGATGAACCAGACTTGTGGGGGTCTACATTTTTTTTTCTGAGGTCTTGGCTGATTTCTTTTGATTTTCCCATGATGTCAAGCAAAGAAGCACTGAGTTTGAAGGTAGGCCTTAAAATACATCCACAGGTACACCTCCAATTGACTCAAATGATGTCAATTAGCCTATCAGAAGCTTCTAAAGCCATGACATAATTTTTTTAAATTTTCCAAGCTGTTTAAACGTACATTCAACTTAGAGTATGTAAACTTCTGACCCACTGGAATTGTGATAAATAATGTGAAATAATGAAATAATGAAATAATAGTGAAATAATCTGTCTGTAAATAATTGTTGGAAAAATTACTTGTGTCATGCACAAAATAGATGTCCTAACCGACTTGCCAAAACTATAGTTTGTTAACAAGAAATTTGTGGAGTGGTTTTAATGACTCCAACCTAAGTGTATGTCAACTTCCGACATCAACTGTAGGCTATGCACTTCATTAAATTGATCGATGTCATGCCTGCTCCCGCACCCCCTTCCTGGCACTCGAGGGCGCCAGGCTGCCCATCATTTTACGCACATGTCACCTTCTTAATGTGCATCGGAACTTCATTGGACTCACCTGTACTCCTTCACGTTTTGATTGCCTTCCCTATATCTGTCTGTTCCTCTGTTTCATACCCGTGTCAGCATGAATGTTTTTTATGTCCAGAAGCTCTCCTGTCCTGCTTCATATATGTTTATTAATTAAATGTTCACTCCCTATACTTGCTTCTCGTCACCAAGCGCCTGTCCTCACAGAATGCTGACACCACAATTTGAAGCATCATGGAGTTTTTGTTTTTGTTTATATTGGTAACGTCGGGTTCGGGTGCCGCTGCCGATGGAGCTGGGGGGCCTCAGTTGGCTCGTCGGGCTTCCACGCCTTAGCTGGCTCGAGAGGTTTCCTTGCCTCGGTTGCCTTGGCAGGTTCCCATTCCACATCATGCCTCAGCCGGCTCGTCAGGCTTTCACGCCTCAGCCGGATCATCAGCCTCCCATGCCTCAGTCGGCTCATTGGGCCTCTACGCCTCGACCAGGTATCACGCCTGCCCCCGCTCCCACTCCCTGGTGCTCAAAGGGGCCAGACTGCCCATCATTACGCACACCTGTCACCTTAATTACGTGCATTAGCGCTTCATTGGAATCACCTGTACTCCTTCACATTTTGATTGCCTTCCTTATATCTGTCTGTTCCTCTGTTTCATCTGTGTCAGCATTAATGTCGTTATGTTTTTCATGTCCAGACGCTCTTCTGTCCTATTTTATGTCTGTTTATTAATTAAATGGTCACTCTCTGTACTTGCTTCTCGTCTCCAAGCATCTGTCCTTATCATCAAATCAGTTATTGTTTTCATGCTCAAACTGTGAGCAATAGGCTACCTGTCAAACTCAGCCATTTCTCTCAAAACACAGGGATGTCGATTGGCACGGGGCTAGTACAATCAGAGGACTTTGGAGTTTGCCAGAAAAACAGTAGGTTATTCTGGTTAGTCAATGCCAGATTTCAGTTTTCATTTAACCAATCTAAACAGTATGCTACTGTTCCCTTGACATGCCATAGGCCTATTTGAAGTCCCGTCTTGTGACTATCAGATTTGTTTAGCGCCTCACAATCATGACACATAACATAGCTGGCAAGGCTATCATCCTCTTTTACCACTTCACCAACTGTTTTACAAACATTACTTTTCTGGCCCTCCCTTCTCATTATTTTCAACTCTCCTTTCTCAGCTTTTGTCTTATTGAATTAAACTTGGACAATGTCCGTTTTGCCTGCTAATTGACGTTAAGTTTTTCTGCCCGTTCCCAAAAGCATTATTTGGAGATTGGCTGTGTAGGCTATTTGATGCGTTTACAGCCCTGAAGTTTAGGCTTATGCACTAATACCAGATAGCCTAAAATAGTGAAAGAAAAGCCTCAATGAAGCCTATATAAATTGCACAATAATTATACATTTATGGATTTTTTTAAAGGCATTGCTTCTCTTTATTCAAACCTGAATGACCCTAAAACCGTCCGCCCTGCAGATATGAGTCATCCCGTGCATCACTATTACACAGGTACCTTTTTAGTATAGTTAGTATTATTAGTATAGTTGTCAGTTTGTTTGTTAGTTTTCTAATGTGTCTCCGTATCTGCCACATGGGTAGTAGTACACTACCTTACCAAAATTATGTGGACACCTGCTCATCGAACATCTCATTCCAAAATCATGGGCCTTAATATGGGGTTGGTCCTCCCTTTACTGCTATAGCAGCCTGCATTCTTCTGGGAAGGCTTTCCGCTAGATGTTGGAACATTGCTGCGGGGACTTTCGGTTTCCATTCAGCCACAAGAGCATTAGGGAGGTCGGCCACTGATGTTGGGCGACTAGGCCTGGCTCACAGTCTGGGTTCCAATTCATCCCAAAGGTGTTCGATGGGGTTGAGGTCAGGGCTCTGTGCAGGCCAGTCAAGTTCTTCCACACCAACCTTGACAAACCATTCTGTATGGACCTCACTTTGTGCACGGGGGCATTGTCATGCTGAAACAGGAAAGGGCCTTTCCCAAACTGTTGTCACAAAGTTAGAAGCACAGAATCTTCTAGAATGTCATTGCTGTAATGTTAAGATTTCCCTTTACTGGAACTATGGGGCTTAGCCCAAACCGTGAAAAACAGCCCCAGCCCATTATTCCTCCTCCACCAAACTTTACCGTTGGCACCATGATTTGGGCAGGTAGTGTTCTCCAGGCATCCGCCAAACCCAGATTTGTCTCGGAGACTGCCAGATCGTGAAGTGTGATTCATCACTCCAGAGAATGTGTTTCCACTTCTCCAGAGTCCAATGGCTGCAAACTTTACACCACTCCAGCTGACACTTGGTATTGTGCATGGTTATCTTAAGCTGCTCGGCCATGGAAACCCATTTCATGAAGCTCCCGACCAATGGTTCTTGTGCTGATGTTGCTTCTAGGGGCAGTTTGGAACTCGGTAGTGAGTGTTGCAGACGATTTTTACATGTTGAGTTCACTCGGTGGTCCCATTTTGTGAGCTTGTGTGAGCCGTTGTTGCTCCTAGATGTTTCCACTTCAATAATAGCACTTACAGTTGACGGGGGCAGCTCTACCAGTGCAGCAATTTGGCGAACTGACTTTTTGGAAAGGTGGCATCCTATGAGAGTGCCACGTTGAAAGTCACTGAGCTCTTCAGTAAGGCCATTCTATTGCCAATGTTTGTCTATGGAGATTTCATGGCTGTGTGCTCGATTTTATACACCTGTCAGCCACGAGTGTGGCTGAAATATCCACTAATTTGAAGTGGTGTCCACAGACTTTTGTATATATAGGACATCTAACATCCTATATCTCTGTCCCCTCTTAGCCACATCTGTGAGAATGGAGATCAACGTCCAGTCTGTTGCAGAGGTCATCCCAGCCCAGACCAGTGTGACTCCACCACCGTCCCCAATCACAGCAGAGACCCCGGTCCCTCTACCCCAGGAGGGCCAGCACATGGACCCCATGGAGGAGTTTGGTCGTCGGCTGGACGAAATTATCAACACCTATGGCTCCGCAGCCAGCCTGATAGAGAAACAGTGCATCATCCTGGAAACGGATAAGGTGGAAGAGGAGGCAAGCGGAGAGGAAGCTGATGAAGTCACAGCCGCCAAGAACACCAGCACGGGCAAGGATGCAAAGAAGTTGCTGAAAGGCTTAGGTAGGTGGATTTAGGGAGGTCAATGTTTTGTTTTCCTCATGCATTACTTGGATTGTGCAGTTTTGTTTTTAAAGACAACATTAACACTTTGATATATATAGAAAACATAGTCAAGTACCACAACCTTACATTCAGCAGCAGAATGGTTTTGTATTTCAACACAGCTATGCTATAATCTGTTGTTGTCCGACAACAGTATCTGTGAGCGCAAAGACGGGGCAGTGTGCTAATGAGATAGACCAGAGGAGGTATTCTAGTTACCACTCAACAAGCATTCAATTGACAGAACATGTTTTAAAAGAAATGATTGGACACATAATGATGTATATCACTCTTAAGAATAGTTTTCATTGACTTCAAATATATACTGAACAAAAATATGAACGCAACATGCGACAATTTCAAAGATTTTACTGTTACAGTTCATTTAAGGACATCAATCAATTAAAATAAATTCATTAGGCCCTAATCTATAGATTTCACATTACTGGAAATATAGATATGCATCTGTTGATTACAGATACCTTAAACAAATGGGCCTCACAATGGGCCTCAGGATCTCGTTGTGGCATCTTTGTGCATTTAAATTGGTGGACATTCCTGCAGTCAGCATGCCTATTGCACGCTCCCTCAAATCTTGAGACATCTGTGACATTGTGTTGTGTGACAAAACTGCCAATTTTAGAGTGGCCCTCTACTGTCCCCGGCACAAGGTGCACCTGTGTTATGATCATGCAGTTCAATCAGCTTCTTGATATGCCACACCTGTCCAGTGGATGGATTATCTTGGCAAAGGGGAAATGCTCACTAACATGGATGTAAACAAATGTGTGCACAAAATTTGAAAGAAATAAGCTTTTGTATGGAACATTTCTGAGATATTTTATTTCTGTCGTGAAACATGGGACCAACACACTTTACATGTGTTTAGATTTTTGTTCACTATAAATGGGGTGGCAGGTAGCCTAGAAGTTAGAGTGTTGGGCCAGTAACTGAAAGGTTGCTCGTTTGAATCCCTGAGTTGACAAGGTTAAAAATGTGTCAATGTGCACTTAAGCAAGGCACTTAACCTTAATTGCTCAGGAGTCGCTGTTAATAATGGAAGACCATGGCCATGACCCTACTCTCAGGAGGAGTTGGGATATGCAACAAACAAAAAAAATCTAATTCACACATGCGTATAGTACACACTTGTAAATGTTTGAAATAGAACAAATATAAGCATCCACCAAATTATTATTATATAGTCAGAGGATGCATTCCTTCATCTTCTTTTGAATCTAAGACTTACTGTATAAGTGGGCAAGATCATTTAAAATCATGACTGCTTATCCACAAAGGAACAAGCAGACATGTTAAGTGTCATGTTATTGTATCTCAACATCCATCCAGGTTGTGCCCCATGTTCAGACTGTGTTTTGAGGACAGGTTACACAAGTTATGGGGAGAGGCCTGCTTCAGAGCAACACAAAGTGTATTTTCTAACCAATAGCAGATGTTGGAGATAGTTTCTTTGCCTCAACATGAAACCAGGCCAGCAACAGAGGGTAATAAAAATCTTGGTTCCGCATTTTCAGCCATTTGATTTTATTTGCTTTTCCAAAGCCATAGGTGTCAAGATGCAAGAGCTGTCATGCAGGGGAAATTGCTTCAGAAAAGTATTTATTTTGAAACCATTTATAGAATGATCCCTGTTGGCCTTTTTTCATCTTTGTTTTTCTAGTGCCTGTCCAAATGGAAACAAACACTACATGATTTCTTTCTATCCACACAGGAAAGGAGGGCACGCTTCTAATGCAAAGTTTGAACAAGCTGTGCACGCCAGAAGAGAAACTGGATGCTCTACTCAAGAAGTATGCCGAACTGGTGAGTGTTCTCTTCTCCCCTCTATCAGCACACCAGAGAGTAGAGTTCTTCAGCACAGCAGGAACCAGCAGCAATAAAACAGACCAGGGAAAGTTGAAAGGAAACAAATAAAAGCACACATGAATCAACAGGGAAAACAGAGAGTGGCTAGTGAGATCTTGAAAGTGGTTCAGTCTCGTACCGTGATGACCTAAATATTCTGCGCCTCTGGCTGCAAAGGCGAATATGAACGCAAAGGCCATATTCCATAATAAGACAGCTAGCTACAACATGGCTCTGTAATTCCTCAACAAGGCAACATCAGGAACACTAGGCATTATGAATAATATTACCAAAGACATCGCCTACCAGTCTGCTTCATGTGTAGTAATTGGACAGTTCCTAGATTTACAGTGCATAGTATCACCAGGAAAAAGAAAGAGACAAAACTTAAGATGTCTTAAGATGTCGAGATGAAACAAATATATACCCATCCACCCACCCAGGCATACCAAATCCTCTTAGGACATGTTTTTATTATTTTAGTCACCCAGTCGGTTGTTAGCCAAAAGCAGCTTAGACAGCCCAAGTCTGAACAGAGGGCAGAGGCTGAATGGCAGTGCAATGTATATGGCACATGTGTCTGCATGGTCCACAGCTGGAGGAGCGGCGAGGGGAGCAGAAGCAGCTGAGGTTCCTTCAGAAGAAGCAGGGCCACATGGGGAAGGAGAGGGACCAGCTCCAGTACGAGCACAGCAGAGCCATCCTGGCCCACAGCAAACTGGAGGGCCTCTGCAAAGAACTCCAGAGGCACAACAAGACCCTCAAGGTGGGTGATAACTGTTCGGCTCCATCACTACACTAATCTACTCGACATTATGGGTTCAAGACCCTGAAGGTGGGTTGATGCTCACTGCTCATCTCTAAAATAACTCAAGAAATCTGTCAATAATTTTGACGTTTTCACAGAGATCTTAGTCGTGCAATTTTACATATCTAACTAAGATGTTTGGTGCAGTATTTCTCAGGTGAACAAAATTTGCATGAAAATGAGTTGTCTATCATTGAATGACAACAAACACTTAATTGACGAATCCCTACTGTTGACCTATGACAGATGAAGTGGCGTAGACTTTGGCTCCAAACTTCAGCTTGCCTTGAGAACATTTTTTGTGTATGAACAGCCAAAAACCCTTACCATAGACCAAAATGAACAAAAATGCTACAAAATGTTGTCTTAATATACAGTACCAGTCAAAGGTTTGGACAGACCTACTCATTCAAGGGTATTTCTTTATTTTTACTATTTTCTACATTGTAGAATAATAGTGAAGACATCAACACTATGAAATAACATATGTAGAATCATGTAGTAAGCAATAAAGTGTTAAACAAATAAAAATATATTTTATATTTGAGATTCTTCAAAGTAGAAAATTCTACTTAACCCCAGTGTCATGGCCAAATTCCCAATCTGGCCTTCAAACCATCATGGCCACCGAATCATCCCCAGCTTACAATTAGCTCTTTCATCCCCCATACTTTCCCCTGTAACCATTCCCCAGGTCGTTGCTGTAAATGAGAATGTATTCTCAGTCAACTTACCTGGTAATATAAGGGTAAAATAAAATAAATAAATAAAGCAACCCTTTGCCTTGATGACTGCTTTGTACACTCTTGATATTCTCAACCAGCTTCACATGGAATGCTTTTCCAACAGTCTTGAAGGAGTTATCATATATGCTGAGCACTTATTGACTGTTTATCCATCACTCTGCGGTCCAACTCATCCCAAACTTTCTCAATTGAGTTGAGGTCGGGTGATTGTGGAGGCCAGGTCATCTGATGCAGCACTCCATCACTCTCCTTACAGGTCAAATAGCCCTTACACAGCCTGGAGGTGTGTTGGGTCATTGTCCTGTTGAAAGACAAATGATAGTCCCACTAAGCGCAAACTAGATGGGATGGCGTATTGCAGCAGAATGCTGTGGTAGCCATGCTGGTTAAATGTGCCTTGAAATCTAAATAAATCACAGACAGTGTGACCAGCAAAGCACCCCCACACCTCCTCATGCTTCACGGTGGGAACCACACATGCAGAGATCATCCATTCACCTACTCTGCGTCTCACAAAGACACAGCAGTTGGAACCAAAAAACTCAAATTTGGACTCTTCAGACAAAAGGACAGATTTCCACCGGTCTAATGTCCATTGCTTGTGTTTCTTGGCCCAAGCAAGTCTCTTCTTCTTATTGGTGTCCTTTAGTAGTGTTTTCTTTGCTGCAATTCGACCATGAAGGCCAGATTCAAGCAGTCTCCTCTGAGCAGTTGATGTTGAGATGTGTCTGTTACTTGAACTATGTGAAGCATTTATTTTGGCTGAAATCTGAGGCCCAGTTAACTCTAATGAACGTATCCTCTGCAGCAGAGGTAACTCTGGGTCTTCTGTTCCTGTGGCGGTCCTCATGAGAGCCAGTCTCATCATAGCGCTTGATGGTTTTTGCGACTGCACTTGAAGAAATGCTAAAATTTCTTGACATTTTCCAGGATTGACTGACCTTCATGTCTTAAAGTATTGATTGATTGTCGTTTCTCTGTCATTATGTTCTTGCCATAATATCGACTTGGTCTTTTTCCAAATATGGCTATCTTCTGTATACCACCCCTACCTTGTCACAACACAACTGATTGGAACAAAAGCATTAAATTAACTTTTAACAAGGCACACCTGTTAATTGAAATGCATTCCAGGTGATGAACTCATAAAGCTGTTTGAGAGAATGCCAAGAGTGTGCAAAGTTGTCATTTAATTTTTTTAAATATATTTCACCTTTATTTAACCAGGTAGGCCAGTTGAGAACAAGTTCCCATTTACAACTGCGACCTGGCCAAGATTAAGCAAAGCAGTGCGACACAAACAACACAGAGTTACACATGGAATAAACAACCGTACAGTCAATAACACAATAGAAAAGTATATATACAGTGTGTGCAAATTAAGTAAGATTAGGGAGGTAAGGCAATAAATAGGCCGTAGTGGCGAAATAATTACAATTGATCTATTAAACACTGGAGTGATAGATGTGCAGAAGATGAATGTGCAAGTAGAGATACTTGGGTGCAAAAGAGCAAAACAAATAAATAACAATATGGGGATGAGGTAGTTGGGTGGGCTAATTACAGATGGGCTATGTACAGGTGCAATGATCTGTAAGCTGCTCTGACAGCTGATGCTTAAAGTTAGTGAGGGAGATATGAGTCTCCAGCTTCAGTGATTTTTGCAATTCGTTACAGTCATTGGCAGCAGACAACTGGAAGGAAAGGTGGCCAGTTGGCTTTGGGGATGACCAGTGAATTATACCTGCTGGAGCGTGTGCTACGGGTGGGTGCTGCTATGGTGACCAGTGAGCTGAAATAAGGCGGGGCTTTACCTATAAAAGACTTATAGATGACCTGGAGCCAGTTGGTTTGGCGACGAATATGAAGCGAGGGCCAGACAACGAGAGCATACAGGTCGCAGTGGTGGGTAGTATATGGGGCTTTGGTGACAAAACGGATGGCACTGTGAAAGACTACATCCAATTTGCTGAGTACAGTGTTGGAGGCTATTTTGTAAATGACATTGCCGAAGTCAAGGATCGGTAAGATAGTCAGTTTTACGAGGGTATGTTTGGCAGCATGTGTGAAGGATGCTTTGTTGCGAAATAGGAAGCCGATTCTAATTTTGGATTGGAGAGTTTTAATGTGAGTCTGGAAGGAGAGTTTACAGTCTAACCAGACACCTGGGTATTTGTAGTTGTCCACATATTCTAAGTCAGAACCGTCCAGAGTAGTGATAATAGACTAGGCGGGCAGGTGCGCGCAACGATCAGTTGAAGAGCATGCATTTAGTTTTACTTGCATTTAAGAGCAGTTGGAGGCCACGGAAGGAGAGTTGTATGGCATTGAAGCTCGTCTGGAGGTTTGTTAACACAGTGTCCAAAGAAGGGCCAGTGTAGGTCATCAAGGCAAAGGGTGGCTACTTTGAAGAATCTCAAATATATTTTGATTTGTTTAACACTTTTTGATAACAACATGATTTCATATGTTATTTCATAGTTTTGATGTCTTCACTATTAATCTACAATATAGAAAATAGTACAAATAAAGAAAAAAAATTGAATGAGTAGGTGTGTCCAAACTTTTGACTGGTACTGTATGTACAAACTGTTCCCGAACTGTTTTGGGTGGGAACCATACGGATGCCTTTAGTTGACTCCAATACACAGCAGGGGAGCAGGGCAACAATCTACCAGCCTCTTACTGTATGTTTAATCAACTGATCTATTGATGTCTCACTGTTGGTCGCTGTGAGTATTGAATCTCAAATAGACTTGATGAGTGAAATAGGACATCAAATGCAGGAGAGAGAAAATGTTACTGTCAATGCCTGTCAACTATACTTACTGTCCACTGTACATTTGATTTTGTTTCTTAAACTACTGGTATTTTCATTCTAAAAGTTAGATGGCTAAAGGGGCCACTTCCAAAAGGCCTTGACTCTCTTCCCTGAGTCAGAGTGCTCTCAATGTGAGAGGGTCATAGCTCAATTAGCCCTTACATGCTTGAGTGTCCTGTTACATCTATAAATAATAGATTGACAAATGTTTAGTCATCCCATTATAAGCAGTTTGTCTGTAAGGTTTCAAAGAAAGTCCATGACCAATAGCACTACCTAATTTGGCCACATGCTTAAGCAAAGGTCACAGGTTTAGCATAATCAAAGATGTATATTGTGTTGCCACTGCTGTTAGTCCTTTTAATGTGAAACCTCTTCAGCTAAATCTCCGGTTTTGATTAAGTTTATCCCTTAATTCAGCATCACTGAACCCAGTGTTCACGTATTCTTTGATTCACAGCCAACAGTTATGTACACAGTATGATTAAATGGGCATTTGATTTGTTTATGAATCATTTATAAATCACCCTATTGGTCATTAATGGCATAATGCTCAATGATCTGTAAGCAAATGGACCTTTTTCACTGGATCAGTATCCTGTCTATTGTGTACCACTTACACAACCTCTGGGACGTATTTCATCTCCTGTTCTTCTCCCCTGGGGAGGTAATTGGACACCCCGTCTCTCTACACTTGGAGGACCTCTGTTGTCTCTCACTGCCACACTGCGCCGTGTGTATGTGTTAGTGTGTGTGTGATTCACACTCAGGCCTTGGGAGGAGACCCCTCAGACACAGGGCACCGGTGTCGTGGCTCTCTGACAAGAGGGATGGTCTCATTGGTCTTTTGTGGCATCTGCCCTTCGACTATAAATCAAAGGCAAGAGAAAAAGGCTCAGAGGCACAAGCAGAGGATGGGCGCGGCCCTCCCCTGATGGGCTAAAGCTCTAAAGCCTTGACACATCCATCTCTTTCCTTCTAACATCTTCACATTTCAATGTCTAAAGGAAATCAGGGTGGAAGCTGAGTTAGGGTTATCATTTGACTATTGGGTATAACTGATTGATAGGCAGCAATCATTATGCAAAAATGAACATTGTTAGTACATGCAAAGTGAATCAAAATGTGCTGATTTGAATGGGAATGTGACAGCTGTTGAAAGTGGAACATCATGTCTTGTCATCTGGTAGCAGAGTCTGAGGAGGAGTGGCGTTAATGTGCTTTGCTACTTCAGTGGTAGGAGCTCTGTCTTTGAGCACTTAGCTGCAGGTTGAATTGAGTTACATTTCCCATGTGGGAGCTTACGCCTGTGTCATTTGTAAAATAAACAGCCATGTCTTAATATAGAAACTCTGGCAATGCTTGGCTTGCTTCTCAGTAAGCTGAGTCTGGAAACTGGCATTTCACAAACCTGACCCCAGCAACTTTATGAAAGGGTTGTGTTGGAGGTTGACTAAAGTCTGAATGTCTCTCTCTCTCTCCCTCTCCCCCTCCCTCTCCCTCAGGAGGAGACCCTTGCGCGTTGTCGTGAGGATGAGGAGAAGCGCAGAGAGATCACCACTCACTTCCAGAGCACGCTGACAGACATCCAGGCTCAGATCGAGCAGCACAGTAACCGCAACAACAAGCTGTGTTCGGAGAACACCAACCTGGCAGACAAACTCAAACACATCATCAGCCAGTATGAGCAGAGAGAGGAGGTACACGACAGGGACACTTAACCTCACTGTTACATGTCTGTATATCTGTACACCCTCATCCCCGGCCTACTAACCCCATACATGCATGCTCCAGTCAGAGAGTCATTTGATAACCAAAGACGTTATTGATGATGATTCATCTACAGGAAATGAACACTTGTATGTAATGTTGAGTGAGATAGCTGTGACAAAAGAGTTGAGTCAGATAAAGACACTCAGAGGCACTTAGAGGCATGGCTGGCCGCGGGAAGATGTTTAGAGGTGGGGGTGCTGGGGGGGGCCTTACTTCCCGCTGCTATGCTTAAAGCTATTATTGCTTCCTACTCACATCAATACTTAGAGATATAGCCGGCAAGGGCTCCTTATTTGTGCTGTATACATGACAAATTCATACCCTTTTTAAGGTTGAATCTCACTAATTGAGTGACATATACAGTATAATCACAAAAAACACACTTAATATGAGGGCACGCACTTAATATGTTGTGAAATCTGTTATGAATGTATTGTAATGTTTTTCAAATGTATAGTAACACTCAAAAGATTGGACACACCTACTCATTCAAGGGTTTTTCTTTATTTTTACTATTTTCTACATTGTAGAATAATAGTGAAGACATCAAAACTATGAAATAACATATATGGAATAATGTAGTAACCAAACAAATCAAAATATATTTTATATTTGAGATTCTTCAAAGTAGTGACCCTTTACTTAGTAGCAATGCAAATATCATGGTACAGCTGCATAGACACTCAATCATCATGTTACTTCTTAATGGTACGATTATAAACATATATTATGATGAATAGAATTTAAACTTGTGTTGTGCATTTTTTTGCCCATTAAAATAACATCAAATAGTTCAGAAAATACAGTGTAGACATTGTAAATGACTATTGTCGCTGGAAAAGGCAGATTTTTTATTAAATATCTACATATGCCCATTATCAGCAAAGGTCACCGTGTTCCAATAGCATGTTTAATTGAACCTTTATTTTACTAGGCAAGTCAGTTAAGAACAAATTCTTATTTTCAATGATGGCCTAGGAACAGTGGGTCAACTGTCTTGTTCAGGGGAAGAATGACAGATTTGTACAGGGGTTTGATCTTGCAACCTTTTGGTTACTAGTCTAACGCTCTAACCACTAGGCTACCTTGCCGTCCCACGTTGTGTTAGCTAATCCAAGTTTATCATTTTAAAAGGCTAATTGATCATTAGAAAATCATTTTGCAATTCTGTTAGCACGGCTGAAAACTGTCGTCCTGATTAAAGAAGCAATAAAACTGGCCTTCTTTAGACTAGTTGAGTATCTGGAGCATCAGCATTTGTGGGTTTGATTACAGGTTCAAAATGGCCAGAAACAAATAACTTTCTTCTGAAATCCGTCAGTCTATTCTTGTTCTGAGAAATGAAGGCTATTTCATGCGAGAAATTGCCAAGAAACTAAAGACCCAAAACTTTTGAAAAGTAGTGTATATAATAATTTATCAACCCTACAAACAAGACTCTATTGTTATGGTGGGAGATTATAATACGGTTTTAAATACCTCTATGGACTGTAAAGGAAATCACACTACAAACTATCACCCTCAGGCACTTAAAACTTCTTCGGGATCGGTGTCCCATCCATGGGGCAGTTGAGCTAACATAGGTTTATGCGATTAGCATGTTGTAAGTAACAAGAAATTTCCCAGGACATAGACATATCTGATATTGGCGAAAAGCTTACATTCTTGTTCATCTAACTGCACTATCCAATTTACAATAGCTATTACAGTAAAATAATACCATGCTATTGTTTGAGGAGAGTGCACAATTTTGAACATGAAAAGTTATTATTAATACACAAATTAGGCAGATTTGGGCAGTCTTGACACAAAACTTTGAACAGAAATGCAATGATTCATTGGATCAGTCTAAAACGTTGCACAAACACTGTTGCCATCTAGTGGACAGAATGAACATTGCATCTGGGCTGGAATAATACATTATGTCCTTTCTCTTGCATTTCAAAGATGATGTTACAAAAAAAAATAAAAGAACGGTTGTTTTTTTCATTGTATAATCTTTTACCAGATCTATTGTGTTATATTCTGTTACATTCCTTTCACAATTCCACAAACTTCAAAGTGTTTCCTTTCAAATAGTACCAAGAATATGCATATCCTTGCTTTAGGGCTTGAGCTACAGGCAGTTAGATTTGGGTATGTAATTTTAGGTAAAAATTGAGAAAAAGGGTCAAATCCTTAAAAGGTTTCCGGAAATCCGATATACATGGCGGAGGCTTAATCAAGCTAGTTGTCTTGATTACTTTCTTATGTCATTCTCTCTGGCACCAAAAGTTTAAAAAGTGTTGATATGGGACAGAGTGCGGTAGGACCATCACATAATTGCATATTACTCTATTACTCTCATATTACAGAATTTCCACGTTGGCGAGGATATTGTAAATTTAATCACAGCCTAGTGGATGATCATTTGTTTTTCACTAGGACAGAAGAATTTATAACGGACTTTTTCCGACATACATAGGTACAGCAGATCCCCTTATTGTATGGTACACTTTTAAATGTGCCTTTAGAGGCAATGCAATTCAGTACTCATCTATAAGACAAAGGGAATTGAAGGACTAACAGTAAAGATAGATAGCAATAAAAACTGTATTATTGAGGCGCAGAGTAAGTTAGAGGAAAAACAAAAATAAATGGAGGAACTTATTCAAGAAATATCCAGTGTAATATATTATGAAAAATTAGGGGAACTGGATGGAATATGGGGAAAAATGCACAAAATAATTTTTCAATCTTAAACATAGAAATGCTACCAAAAACATATTACTGAAACTTGTTACAATTGTTCACGGAACAATATTTTGAAAGAGAAAGTAAAGTACTTTAAGCGTATGTTTTTGTTTCAGTCTCCTCCATCTCCACTAACTGAAGCTAATTGTCCAATTCTTTTCCTATTAATAATGTTAAATTAACATCTGTTCAGAAAGACTCATGTGAAGGCCAAATTACAGAGGAGGAACTTCTTGATGCAATTAAAGACTTTATGTCCGGGAAAACTGCAGGGCTGGAAAGCATACCAGTAGAGGTATACTTTTTTTATATACTCAGATGACAATTATTAGCATGTTATAACCACTCCTATATAAATGGTAGTTTATCGGAACACTCAACAAGGTCTGATTTCATTATTACTGAAACAGGATCCAATTAGTATATATAAAACTCCAGTCCGTTAAAAAAAATTGGAGGCCTCTTACACTTCAGTGTTGTGATGCAAACATTTTGCTAAATGCTTAGCCCATAGAATTAAAATGGTTTTGTCAGATATTATTCATCCTAATCAGACAGGTTTTTACATGGACGATACGTTGGAGATAATATAAGACAATAACTGGAAACAATAGAACACAATGAAATATCTGGGAAACCAGGCCTGGTTTTCATTGCTGACTTTGAAAAATCTTTTGATAAAGTACGACTTGAGTTTATATATAAATGCCTGGAATATTTTAATTTTGGAGAATCTCTTATAAAATGGGTTAAAGTTAGGTATAGTAACCCTAGGTGTAAAATAGTCAATAATGGCCCCATCTCAGATAGTTTTAAACTGTCAAGAGGAGTAAAACAAGGTTGTCCATTATTGGCATATCTATTTATTATTGTCTAAATGTTCTAAATATCTAAATGTTAGCTGTTAAAATTAGATCCAACAATAATATTAAGGGATCAAAAATCCACAATTAGAATCCCTCCACAGCCTCATAGAGGATCTAGATACTTTTTCAAACCTCTCTGGATTAAAACCAAATTATGATAAGTGTACTATATTACGTATTGGATCACAAAAAAATGCTACCTATACATTATCGTGTAGTTTACCAATTTAATGGTCTGACAGGGATGTGGACATACTCGGTATACATATCCCGAAATAAAGAAAGGATGTCACTACAATCAATTTTATTATAAAGTCAGCAAAAATAGATAAGATCTTGCTACCATGGAGAGGAAAATAGCTGTCTATTTGTGGAAAAATCACCCTGATTAATTCTTTAGTCATGTCACAGTTTACCTATTTGCTTATGGTTATGCCTACACCTAGAGACCTGCTTTTTAAATTATATGAGCATAAAATATTCAATTTTATTTGGAATTGCAATCCAGACAAAATTAAAATATGAATTCAGAAGCCAGAAATAATTAAATATTAAAGCATTACACCACTCACCAAAGGCATCAGTCCAAAGGTTATACTTAAATCCAAAATGGTTCTCTGGTAAATTAGTAAGAATGTCTCACCCTGTCACATGCCCTCTCAGGTCTCTAGGTGACCTGGCTGCTCGTTAGGGTGCAAACCTGTCATCAGCATTAGGGGCATAATGACACTGACACAATGATGTTGTTGTTTCTGTTCCTGTTTCATGTCGGTGCGCTGTTTGTGTTTCTTGTTTTGTTCATTTATTAATTAAATGGTTTCACTCCTTGAACTTGCATCCCGACTCTCAGCGCACTCGTTACACACAACATGTTTCAAGAATGGCCATTATCCCTTTATTCAGATTACTCACTTTCGGTTATTTGAAAACATCTCCAAAATATCGTTATTTTTTAAACAAGCCATAGAAAGTTGGTTGCAATTTCAGTTTAATCCACCTGAAAAGGCAGAACAAATAATACAACAAATATTGTGATTAAACTCAAATATACTAATTGATAAAACACCTTTATTTTGTTGTTTTATTTTGTTACTGTCGATGTGTAGCTCGTTTTTGGTCACAGGTCCAGGAATGGCTGAAGAATTGCAATACTTACCTAGCGCTAACGCTGCAGATAGCAGTACTTGGTGATTTGAAAAGTCATAGTCAATCGATCAATAATATAATTATTTTAACAAAATGTTTATCTTTAATTTACAATCTTCAGAAACTATGAGAATAGAAAGGTTCAGTACTTTGTGAAGCATCACAGCACAATTGAAAAATATATGGCAAATAGAAATCGCACTGGGTGGACCTCAGAAATAGAGGAAGGCCAGGACTAAAAACAAACAAAATAGAACTATTGTCAAATAGATTGTGTCTATAAAATGTGTATAGTATGTATATGCTGGAAGTAGAAGCCTAAGTGTTATTGTTTTTTAGTTTACTCCAATTGGGGGAGCGGTGGTTAGGTTTACGGGGAATAAAAAAGGAAGGTATATTCCAAAAAATGTCTATATATGTACATATGTATGTGTATATATATGTACATATATGTGTATATGTATGAATGTTCATATACAGTATATATATATATATATATATATATATATATATATATGTGGGTATGTGCATGTACAGTTGAAGTCGGAAGTTGACATACACTTAGTTTGGAGTCATTAAAACTTGTTTTTCAACTCCTCCACAAACTTCTTGTTAACAAACTATAGTTTTGGAAAGACAGCTGGGACATCTACTTTGGGCATGACACAAGTAATTTGATCAACAATTGTTAACAGACAGATTATTTCACTGTATCACAATTCCAGTGGGTCAGAAGTTTACATACACTAAGTTGACTGTGCCTTTAAACAGCTTGGAAAATTCCAGAAAATTATGGCATGGCTTTAGAAGCTTCTGATAGGCCAATTGACATCATTTGAGTGAATTGGAGGTGTACCTGTGGATGTTTTTCAAGGTCTACCTTCAAACTCAGTGCCTCTTTGCTTGACATCATGGGAAAATCAAAAGAAATCAGCCAAGACCTCACGAAAAACTGTAGACCTTCACAAGTCTGGTTCATCCTTGGGAGCAATTTCCAAACGCCTGAAGGTACCACGTTCATCTGTACAAACAATAGTAGTAGTAAGTATTAACACCATCAGACAGCCGTTATGCCGCTCAGAAAGGAGACACGATCTGTCTCCTAGAGATGAACGTACTTTGGTGCGAAAAGTGCAAATCAATCCCAGAACAACAGCAAAGGACCTTGTGAAGATGCTGGAGGAAACAGGTACAAAAGTATCTATATCCACAGTAAAAATGAGTCCTATATCAACATAACCTGAAAGGCTGCTCATCAAGGAAGAAGCCACTGCTCAAAACCCGTGATTAAAAAAGCCAGACTACAGTTTGCAACTGCACATGGGGACAAAGATCAAACTTTTTGGAGAAATGGTAAGTAGGGGTGGTATACAGAAGATAGCCCTATTTGGTAAAAGACCAAGTCCATATTATGGAAAATAGTCCATCATTACTTTAAGACATGAAGTCAATCCGGAAAATATCAAGAACTTTGAAAGTTTCTTCAAGTGCAGTCGCAAAAACCATCAAGTGCTTTGATGAAACTGACTCTCATGAGGACCTTCACAGGAAAGGAAGATGCAGAGTTACCTCTGCTGCTGATGATAGGTTCATTCGATTTACCAGCCTCAGAAATGTCAGCCCAAATAAATGCTTCTCAGAGTTCAAGTAATAGACACATCAATATCAACTGTTCAGAGGAGACGGTGTGAATCAGGCCTTCATGGTCGAATTGCTGCAAAGAAAACACTACTAAAGGACACCAATAAGAAGAAGAGACTTGCTTGGGCCAAGAAACACAAGCAATGGACATTAAACCAGTGGAAATCTGTCTTTTTGTCTTGAAGAGTCCAAATTTGAGATTTTTGGTTCCAACCACCATGTCTTTGTGAGACGCAGAGTAGGTGAACAGATGATCTCCGCATGTGTGGTTCCCACCATGAAGCAAGAAGGAGGAGGTGTGAAGGTGTGGGGGTGCTTTGCTGGTCACACTGTCGGTGATTTTATCAGACCTCAGGATAAGACCCAGATGCAGACAGTTCAAAGTAATAAAAGTTTATTACAAAAACAAAGGGCAGGCAAATGACAGGTCAACAATCAAACCTCAGGATAAGACCCAGATGCAGACAGTTCGGAGCAACAGAAGTTATTACAAAAACAGGGGGCAGGCAAACGACAGGTCAATGGCAGGCAGATGGCAGGTCAGTAATCCAGGGCAGTGTCACAAGGTACAGAACAGCAGGCAGGCTCTGGGTCAGGACAGGCAGAATGGTAAAAACCGGGAAAACGAGAAAACTGGAGTACGGGAAAAACGCTGGTAGGCTTGACGAGACAAGACGAACTGGCAACAGACAAACAGAGAGCACAGGTATGAATATACAGGGGATAATGGAGCAGGTGGGCGACACCTGGAGGGGTTGGAGACAACCACAAAGACAGGTGAAACAGATCAAGGTGTGTCAGATTTATTTAGAATTCAAGGCACACTTAATCAGCATGGCTACCACAGCATTCTGCAGCGATACGCCATCCCATCTGGGTTGCGCTTAGTGGGACTATTTGTTTTTCAACAGGTCAATGACCCAAAACACACTTCCAGGCTGTGTAAAGGCTATTTAACCAAGAAAGAGAGTGATGCAGTGCTGCATCAGATGACCTGGCCTCCTCAATCACCCGACCTCAACCCAAATTAGATGGTTTGGGTTGAGTTGGACCGCAGAGTGAAGGAAAAGCAGCCAACAAGTGCTCAGGATATGTGGGAACTCCTTCAAAAGCATTCCTCATGAAGCTGGTTGAGAGAATGCCAAGAGTGTGAAAAGCTGTCATCAAGGCAAAGGGTGGCTACTTTGACGAATCTAAAATATATTTTGATTTGATTAACACTTTTTTGGTTACTACATGATTAATTTGTGTTATTTCATGATGTCTTCAATATTATTCTACAATGTAGAAAATAGTACAAAAAAAGAAAAACCCTTGAATGAGTAGGTGTGTCCAAACTTTTGATTGGTACTGTATAACTGCCTTAATTTGGACCTTAGGAAGAGCCTTGGCAGCAGCTAATGGGGATCCATAATAAATACAATACAGGACAAGCTGCTGCTGCTGCTTTTGCTGCTCACATACACAGATGGGAATGGTGTATAAAAACCATCATGATTTAAATGTCCTATTTATTTGTTGTTGTTTTTTTAGTGGTGGAGTTTCTAGTAATTTGTCTCAAGTGCCATCTGCTGGTTGTAGTCAGCATAAACATGTAAGAGGCAGCGTGCCAGAAAGAGATGTGATTATTTGACATCCAAATAACATCTAATGTGTCCTATTAAAATAAGTGATGAGAACCACACATTGCAATGATGAACAAGCCATTCTGACATCAGCAGTTGCATAAAATGGACACAAGTTGACATTTGATAGTTGGCTAAATGCTGAGATGGATTCATTTCCAGATGGACATTAAATGTTCTCCTTTTGGCAGAGAAATTGTGGATTATTCCACACTGTTTACACAAATAGCTATTTGCCATAGTAAAGAAAATACACTGAACAAAAATATAAACGCAACATGTAAAGTGTTGGTCCCATGTTTCATGAGCTGAAAAAATATATCCCATAATTGCTCCATACACACAAAAAGCTTATTTCTTATTTATGTCCCTGTTAATGAGCATTTATCCTTTGACAAAATAATCCATCCACCTAATCAAGCTGATTAAAACAGAATGATCATTACACAGGTGCACCTTGTGCTAGGGACAATAAAAGGCCACTTTAAAATGTGCAGTTGTCACAACACAATGCCACAGCGCTGGTTTCAAGTTGAGGGAATGTGCAATTGGCATGCTGACTGCAAGAATGTCCACCAGCGCTGTTGCCAGAGAATTTAATGTTAATTTCTCTACCCTGCCTCCAAGGTGGTGCAGTGGTCTAAGGCACTGCATCACAGTGCTAGCTGTGCCACCAGAGATTCTGGGTTTGAGCCCAGGCTCTGTTGCAGCTGGCCCGCGACCGGGAGGCCCATGGGGCGGTACCCAATTGACCCAGCTACATCTGGGTTAGGGAGGGTATGGCCGGCAGGGATATCCTTGTCTCATTGCGCACTAGCGACTCCTGTGTTGGGCTGGGCACAGTGCACACTGACCAGGTCGCCAGGTGTACGGTGTTTCCTCTGACACATTGGTGCGGCTGGCTTCCGGGTTGGATGTGCATTGTGTCAAGAAGCAGTGCGGCTAGGTTGGGTCGTGTTTTTGAGGACGTATGGCTCTCGACCTTCGCCTCTCCCGAGTCAGTACAGGAGTTGCAGCGATGAGACAAGACTGTAACTACCAATTGGATACCATGAAATTGGGGGGAAAATATATAACAAATCTCTACTCTAAGCTGCCTCCAATGTTGTTTTAGAAAATTTGGAAGTACGTCCATCCGGCCTCACAACTGCAGACCACATGTAACTATACCAGCCCAGGACCTCCACACCCGGCTTCTTCACCTGTGGGATTGTCTGAGGGGGTTGTGGAGGGGAGCTGAGGAGTATTTTTGTCTGTAATAAAACCCTTTTGTGGGGAAAAACTAATTCTGATTGGCTGGGCCTGGCTCCCCAATGGGTGGACCTGAATGCCAAGTGGTCCCCCATGGCTGCACCCCTGCATACTCATGTGAAGTCCATAGATTAGGGCCTAATTTATTCATTTCAATTGACTGATTTCCTTATATGAACTGTAACTCAGTCACATTTTTGAAATGGTTATATTTTTGTGCAGTATAGATTAGTCTCATGCATAAAAATACATAATATCTATAGAAACAATTGTTTATCCCAATTGAACTAATCTGGGGTCAGTTTTCTTATCAGAATTTGTGCCCTGATAATAATAATCCCTTTATGAGAGGGTTGTATGAAAAAGTATGAAAATATATGCACTCACTACTGTAAGTCGCTCTGGATAAGAGTGTCTGCTAAAATGACAAATGTAAATGTAATCCTGCAAAAGACAATACTTAAAAAATATATATAATAAAGCTTTTGCATTTGTCCTCCTGTTAATTGTGAAACTGTAATCCAAGTCCCAGGTTTTATGAGTTCTCCACCCACTATTTTGTCTGTTTTCTCAGGCATCATAAAACGTGTCTGAACTTTCCAATGAAATACTGTGCACAAACAACAATGGCCTTAATTACTTTTCAAGGCACATGTTAATGACAATTTCTCATAGACAGACAGGATGGCAGTGGTGGTTTTAGAGAAATGTATCCTAATGGATGGATTCATAACCTGTACAGAATGTCTTAGAAGGGCTCTAGTGTGTCATCTCACCTTGTCTATCACTCAGAGCTTGGAGAAGATCTTCAAGCACCACGACCTGCAGCAGAAGCTGTCTGATACCAAACTGGAGCAAGCTAATGCACAGCTGCAGGAGGCCGAGGAGAAGCACAAGAGAGAAAAGGAATACGTGAGTCACTGTACTTACATTTTTTGTCATTTAGCAGACACTGTTAGCCAGAGCAAGTGCATACATTTTCAGACTGGTCCCCCATGGGAATCAAACTCACAATGCTGGCGTTTCAAGTGCAATGTGCTACCAACTGAGCCACAAAGGAGCACAACTTCTACTGACCTTACCCACAAAGTACTGTGAAGCAATGTAAATATAGTTGAGTAACTTTTGTCTAATAAACAGTATTAAGTTTAAAACCAATCATGTTTGTTGTGCATTTGATGCTCACAGAAATTAGTATTGTAACCATCCACTGTCTCTGTTGTTAGCTACTTAGGGAGGCAATTGACAAAACAAAGAAATGCTACACATTGAAGGAGCAAGAGTTGCAGTTGAAGAAAAAGGTAAATTTGTGCTTTACGTGTGTTTTGTTTTTAACCAGTTACTGGTACATGCAGCTGAGTGGAAACTACAAGCTAAACTTCTGAGAGAGCAAGAGACTGTCATGCAGGCTCAGGTGAATATATCCAATGTGGTGCCAAACACCCTTATTCACTACATTTATTTCAGGGCTAAGTCTATGAAAGGCAAGTCCAATCCTACCATTAAGGTCCTCTGGATTGCTCCATGTGTGTTAAAGACAACTAATATTTCAGTATATACTCTATTAAGTTCATTTGGATCTATAGTAATGTTTTTCAATATCCTCACCATGGCAAAAGTGACCATCAAAAATTAGATTCTCCTCTCATAACTAGGCTATATGGCGTGATGTACTTGGTACTTGATATGAAAGGAAAATTTGTCAGCTGTACTGTACAGAGCAGCCATAATTCCCATGATAGCAGCAGGCAAGAGAAACTCCCTCTTCCTGAACCAACAGGATGACACAGCATCATGGGAATATTAAAAAATGTGATGTAATGCCACACAGTACCACATACTCCAGTATCATTGATCATTCAATTATAAAATTATGATACAATTGCAATTGCTATGTTTATTGGATATGGCACAATTATTGTATGGTGCAAGCAAATTATACAATGAAATTAGTTGGTCTGACGCACAAAGATAAATGCTTCCCTGCTGGATTCAGAAATTATAGCTGACAGTTGATATGGTTATAATTAATTGCAGAGAAACCTTGCCATTATTTAAAGCCTTGTGTTTTCTCAGTAGAAACATTACCCTGACTCCCAAATGACAAAGTAACAATAAAACAAATTATGTTAATACTGCATTTCAGTACATATATAATCATAACAAAAGGCGAGACCCAGATGCAGACACAGGAGGCAGATGATGCAGACACAGGAGGCAGTATTTATTAATCCAATAGGGGAAGGCAAGAGAATGGTCGTGGACAGACAAAAGGGTCAAAACCAGTTCAGAGTCCAAAAGGTACCGAAGGGCAGGCAGAATAAAGGTCAGGGCAGGCAGGATGATCAGGCAGGCTGGAAAGTAGTCCAGAGTCAGGCAGGGGTCAAAACCAGGAAGACTATCAAAGGAGAATAGTAAAAGGAGTACGGGAAAAACACACTGTTTGACTTGACTAACATACAAGACGAACTGGCACAGAGAGACAGGAAAAATAGGGATAAATATACTGGGGGAAATAAGCGACACCTGGAGGGGGTGGAAACAATCACAGGAACAGGCGAAACAGATCAGGGCGTGACAATATGATTCATCATGTATTTGTACCAGGCCATGTCATATTTCCAATCCAATTAACTAGGAATGTCAACCTTATTTGTCTCTACGATACCAGGCGTAGATTTAGATCACACAAGGAAACGGCCAAAGCAGTGCACAGCCAGCAAGAAAAATCTATTCGAAAGACGTGAGGCAGAAACTGATCTGTATCAAGTGAGCTTTTCTGAAATACAACACATAACCAAGCAAATGCCTTTCCTCTTTTATAGCGCATGTCAAATCAGTTGTTTAGCTTGTGTTCCAAAACAGTAACTCTCAAATAAAGACGGTTGATCTCAACGGGGTGGCTAGCAGATAGACAGGTTTGAATACGGGAGACTGGCATTGTGTGCGAAGTGGTTTCCCCTGAGGGCCTCCGGAGATTAGCCTGTTAACTCTAGCTGGACCGACTGCCACTGAAAAATGTATAGAGCCGCTCATTAACATAGCTCTGCCAACACTGAGCAGAGGACTGCTAAAGGGAAGCCCAGGGAGGCCGCCTGGCCAGCTGAGTGTAGAGCATTCACACCGAGGGCCCTAGGACTTGGAATGCAATGCTCTGTAATTAGGCCCTGAAGCAATGAAGAAACCAGGCAAGGCATACCAACAATGCGTGGCCTTGTTTGTCAGGGAAAATATACATATTTGAGTCCGTCGTGAATGACTAAATGTTTGGTGAAACCGGCTGGCTCTTCCTCTCACCACACCTCATCTCCCTCTAAAGTATAACAAATTTGTTTCTGGGTCAAATAAGGTTCAAAGCATAGATCTGATTGTTCATGAGGTGAATAGATGCATATGAATGCTACATGTGAAATCAATTTCTGGAGTTCTCTCCTGACTGTCCCTCTGTTTTTCTGCAGCTTGCTCTGTACTCCCAGAAATTTGAAGAGTTCCAGACTACGTTGTCTAAGAGCAACGATGTGTACGCCAGCTTCAAAAATGAAATGGAGAAGGTATGTGGCATCCTTAAAATAAAATCATCCTTCCTTTAAATATACTGTTTATTTTTAGGGCCAAGTGCATGGAGGTAATATAAGGTCGACATAATTCTGAAATTAGAAAACAGCTTTATGTTGGAGAGACTGTTTTCTATATTAATCATATTCAGAATGATGGTAACATTTTCAGATACGTTTTAACCCAACAAACATTTTGCTTCATAGATGACAAAGAAGATGAAAAAACTTGATAAAGAGTCGAATGTTTGGAAGACCAGATTTGAGAGCACTAACAAAGCTCTCTCGGAGATGATTGAAGAGGTAAGTACTCATCTATAACACATGCAATAGTGTTAGACTTTATTCAAATGCACTACAACAAGTTAGACTCTCTTTTCCACAGAGGACTGTAAAGGAGAATGAGTATGAGATGTTCGTCGTGAAGATTGACAAGCTGGAGAGGCTCTGCCGAGCACTCCAGGATGAGAGGAAGATCCTGTACTCCAAGATCAAAGGCATTCGCCAAACGCCTGACGCCACCGAGGGGACACCCAAGGACGAGACACAGGAGGTGGCCACTGAACCAGTCCACAGCCTCATGGACATAGTTGAGGAGCCAGAGATGACAGAGGAGATGGCCCGTCTGAGGGCTGAGCAGAACAGGCTGGCAGAGTTCGCAGCCTCCCTACTGGCCCCGTCTACAGGAGACGATGATGATGATGACTCTGACAGTGAGGAAGAGCCAGAGTCTACAGAACCTGCTGAGGCCCAGAAGATCCCTGAACCAACAAAGGCCCCAGTACAGGTAGTGGTAGAGGCACCAGCACATGCAGAGGAACCAGAACCAACATATGCAGATACACCAGCGCAGGCTCCAGCACAGGTAGAGGCACTAGCGCAGGCTCCAGCACAAGTAGAGGCACCAGCACAGGCTCCAGCACAAGTAGAGGCCCCAGCACAGGCTCCAGCAGAGGTAGAGGCACCAGCACAAGTAGAGGATCCAGCAGAGGCTCCAGCACAAGTAGAGGCACGAGCACAGGCTCCAACACAGGTAGAGGCTCCAGCACAGGCAGAGGCACCAGCACAAGCTCCAGCACAGGCTCCAGCACAAGTAGAGGTACCAGCACAGGCTCCAGCACAAGTAGAGGTACCAGCACAGGTGGAGGCACCAGCACAGGCAGAGATGGCTGCCCCAGTCCAGCCAGAGACCCCAAAACAGCCAGAGCCCTCCGCCAAGAAGCAGACGCCAAAAAAGGAGAATGCAAATAAGACTAGCTGAACCGACGAATGTGTCATTTTGTGAGCGTTAGAACTATAGTCCCTGTGCCTCGTGTTATGGTTGAGTTGAGATATCCAATCCAGCTTGGTTTGTCTATATACTATTTTATCTGAAGTGGTGTGCAGTAAAAGTATGTTTAAGTCGTATACCAGATGAGGACAGACAGAGATTTACTGCATAACCAAAGAATAGGTAGAACGGTTATTCAGGACAATGTACCCTCAAAACTTTCCAATGCCGAATGTTGCTTGCGCAAACAGCATCAGAACAGTCACTGTCTTTTTTGACTTTTCCATCTGAACCCCTATAATGTAACTTCAATAAATATCTCATTGTAGACCATGTAGACATGCCTGTGCTCTTTGGAATGTATTGCATAGACCCATCACACTGTTTTACGAAATATACATCTCATATCCAACCTTATATGACCAAATATTGCAAGATGGACCCATACATCTAGATAAAGGCCTGATATTGATTCCAAGTCCCTTTTTATTTTGACTAATGTCTTATCTATATGGATTGTTAACTATTTGCTTAAAATTTAACTGGCCAGTCATTTGCAATGATTTAGAGATGGATCCTTACAGTAGTTTCCATGGCAACACTCCCCCCATCCAGTGCACATTTCCTTTTTTAACACAATCTGTATCAGACAGTCTCTATCCACAAAGTGGGTTGTTCTGGCCTGGCAGTGGTCGGTCTGTGTTCTGGCAAAATAACTGAGTTACACAAACTCTCCTCCACCAAGGACACAACAGGACATTAGACTGACAGGCACTGAGTCGCCATAGCAACGCCATCTGCAACTCCGTTGAGGACAGCACTAATGTATGAGTGATAATAATAGTGCAGAGGACCCTGGGTTTTTAATAAATACAGATCAGTGTTGAGTGCCACAGGGAAAACAAATTAGACCTGCTACCGATCCCTGTGAATATCATGTTTATGTTCTGGATTGTATTACTGGTTGAGCAGATTGCACACCAAAAATGGAAAACAATTTATACTGTTATGAACTAGAGTAAAGGACAAAAGGACCTAGCTGTCACTTAATGAAGAAACTGACAATGTCATAAAGTATCATCATACTACCACCAACCTATGGGAATCATCAGTCAGCAGGCAGAAAGAGACCCTGCAAGCATACAAATTGGTAGGGAAACAGGCTACACGTAATTCCAAAACCTGTTTCAAGAAGAGTATAGCAGAGGTTCTTCAAAGCTTTCCGGTCACAGTTATATTTCACTTCATTGTTGTGGCCACCAGATGGGGCCTTAGAAACCCATTCAAAATTTCACCAAAACCCTCATACTGACATTCCTCTCATTTTTTAATCCCATGCTGGATTGATACAGTATGTCTAGAAACACTCACATCAACTTTAACAGTCTTAGGAAAATGTTGGTGGAATAAATTCATTGCATACCTCATATTTTAGGAGAGCTTGCACTTCATACAGTCAGAATCTTAGAGATGAATGTATCAACCAACAGCCTATACAATTCATTTTAGCCTGAAGATTAAAATAGGTATCCACTTTTTTTACAGCCCCAGATACCACATGTTCATGTTGCCCATACCAAATATCTAGTCCTAACATTTTTTATAACCTTTATTTAACTACGCAAGTCAAATAAGAACACATTCTTAATTACAATGACGTTAACTGCCTTGTTCAGGGGTAGAACGTCATATTTTTACGTTGCCAGCCGGGGATTCGATCCAGAAACCTTTCGGTTACTGGCCCAACGGCTCTCAGGCTGGCCCCCTTTTCCTGACTTTAGATATCGGACAAAAGATATCCCCTAAACCCGCTTCATCAGCAGCTTCATCAGCAGCTTCATCGGCAGCTTCATCAGCAGCTTCATCAGCAGTTATTGACAGTGAAGTGAGAGCAGGGAGTCTGGGTTCCGTTCACTCACATGGAAACTGAACGAGACAGTGGAACATGGGCTGCGTTCAGTACGTGTTTACGTTCTGGGATGTTCGATTGAACGAGAAAGTTGCTGTACTGAACGACCAGTTGAAAAAAGTGCGAGGGGTTGGCTTGTCGAACGCTGTCAGCATGGCCATTGCCCTTTAAATACGTATTGCATTGCTTCTAGCCACAACCACCAAACAGGAGCAAACTTCCCTCAAAATCTTTTCAATAATTTACAAGAACGTTTTGGGGAAACGTGTTGTTCTGAACAAACCGTTTCGCAACGTAGCAAACGTTCAAGCGAACTGAACGCACCTATGGATGAAGTCTTAATTAAACAGCACACTCGGAAATGTCCGACTTCAAGACAACTGGGAACTCGCAGAAAAAAAAACATCTCCGACTGGGGGAAAACATCGTTTTGAACGGTCATCCAATTCGGAATTCCATCTCGGAAACTCAGGCATCTAGAGCTTCGACTTTCCGACCTGACTGACGTCAGAATTGTACCTTCTTTTTTTGAGTTCCCAGTTGTCCTGAAAGCACCAACCAGTATGACATTTTACATTACACCGTACGTCTTCGCGGATTAGAGATTCACATTTTCCCCAAAATCTGCCAAATTGCAATACCGGGAAGTCCCAGGAAATACCGTAAAAAATAGAGGTGCCAATTTAACGTTTAAACCAAGATATGGTCACTCAATGTTCTCCCAAAATAAGATTGTCGCTGCTTCACATTGCATTCTTGGCTGCGAAACTGTGTAAAGATTTCACAGCAAGTGAAACTGTGATTTAGTGATGATAGAGTAACTTTGATCGCAAATGACATTGTGAATTTCAAAAGGCCGTTCAACATTCAGAGCGTTATGTTCCTCAATTAATTAATCACATTTCACGAGTAGGCCTAGGATATCTCGACACAGAGCGCACCCCGGGAAGGCCACAGCATTGTCGATTCATACAAACCTTGTAACGGCATTTAAACAAAAGTAAAATGGCCAAAGTTCCTAAACTTGCTAGATAACCTCCAACGAATGACATATCTACTATTTGGTTATACGGATAGTATATCAGATCATGAATAACGGGGAGATGGAAAGCAAATTGTTTAAATATCAAGGTATCTTAACGGGGACTAACTCGTAAAATAAATATCCATATATACTCTCATATAGTTTGTTGATCACACATTCTCCACCGGAGCTCTCATATCGGCAACAATTACGAGACAGCGCAGAGAAACAGGGGACATGTTATAGCGGTGTTTTGACATGCATAGCCCAGACGTGCTTTGATAATGCAACCTATGGATTACAGAATAAAGTTACGAATTTTCATGCGAGACAGGAGTCAAGATTTTGCGTTTCAGTGGGATTGGGATGATAGGAAAATAGCCTAGGGTATATATATGGCTACTACGTGAGACAATAGATAAATAATACACTTGATTTATAGGCTACATTATTGCATGCTAAATGTTTCTAATCAGTGATAGATGAGAAAACAAATAAATGAGCTACCACTTCCACTTGTCCAGCCAGTGATCAATTAACCAAATATGCAGACAGATATTCTATTAAACAAAATCGATTGATTGGTTGATTATCAGACAAGTCACGCTTTTGGTCGGGAGCAGGACAGGCTACAACGCGAGTGAAGAGCAAAAGTCACTTGTATAATAAGCTAGCTAAATGTTCTGATCAGCTAATATGTGCGCAAACTACAATAAAGATAATCATTAGCACTCACCTCAACACAGCTAACATTTCCCCAGCCTAATTGTTACCAAATATCCAAACGGAGATTCAGTGAAAACGAAGATCTGACGTTGACTGATTTATCTAGAGTCCCCCACGCTTGTCTCAAAGCAGTGTGATGGTGCTGTCCCAATCAAAAGGATGCTGAAATTACACTGAACAAAAATATGAAACGCAACATGCAACCATTTTTAAGATTTTACTGAGTTACAGTTCGTATAAGGAGGTTAGTTAGCACAGTGTCCAAGGAAGGGCCAGAAGTATACAGAATGGTGTCATCTGTGTAGAGGTGGATCAGGGAATTCCCCGCAGCAAGAGCGACATCATTGATATATACAGAGAAAAGAGTCGGCCCGAGAATTGAACCCTGTGGTACCCCCATGGAGACATGCCAGAGGTCCGGACAACATGCCATCCGATTTGACACACTGAACTCTGTCTGCAAAGTAGTTGGTGAACCAGGCGAGGCAGTCATTAGAAAAACCAAGGCTATTGAGTCTGCCGATAAGAATACGGTGATTGACAGATTCGAAAGCCTTGTCCAGGTCGATGAAGACGGCTTCACAGTACTGTCTTTTATCGATGCCGGTTATGATATCGTTTAGGACCTTGAGCGTGGCTGAGATGTGACCGGCTCGGAAGCCAGATTGCACAGCAGAGAAGGTACAGTGGGATTTGAAATGGTCAGTGATCTGTTTATTAACTTGGCTTTCGAAGACTTTAGATAGGCAGGGCAGGATGGATATAGGTCTGTAACAGTTTGGGTCTAGGGTGTCACGCCCTTTGAAGAGGGGGATGACCGCGGCAGCTTTCCAATCTTTAGGGATCTTGGATGATATGAAAGAGAGGTTGAACAGGCTGGTAATAGGGGTTGCAACAATGGCTGCAGATAGTTTTAGAAAGAGAGGGTCCAGATTGTCTAGCCCAGCTGATTTGTACGGGTCCAGGTTTCGCAGCTCTTTCAGAATATCTGCTGTCTGGATTTGGGTGAAAGAGAAACTGGGGAGGCTTGGGCGAGTAGCTGCGGGGGAGGTGGAGCTGTTGGCCGGGGTTGGAGTAGCCAGGAAGAAGGCATGGCCAGCCATTGAGAAATGCTTATTTAAATTTTCATTATCAGTGGTGATTGTGTTACCTAGCCTCAGTGCAGTGGGCAGCTGGGAGGAGGTGCTCTTGTTCTCCATGGACTTTACAGTGTCCCAAAACGTTTTGGAGTTAGAGCTACAGGATGCAAATTTCTGCTTGAAAAAGCTAGCCTTTGCTTTCCTGACTGACTGTGTGTATTGGTTCCTGACTTCCCTGAACAGTTGCACATCGTGGGGACAATTCGATGCTATTGCAGTCCGCCACAGGATGTTTTTGTGCTGGTCAAGGGCAGTCAGGTCTGGAGTGAACCAAGGGCTATATCTGTTCTTGGTTCTGCATTTCTTGAACGGGGCATTATCTAAGATGGTGAGGAAATTACTTTTAAAGAATGACCAGGCATCCTCGACTGACGGGATGAGATCAATATCCTTCCAGGATATCCGAGCCAGGTCGATTAGAAAGGCCTGCTCTCAGAAGTGTTTTAGGGAGCGTTTGACAGTGATGAGGGGTGGTCATTTGACCGCAGGCCCATAGCGGACACAGGCAATGAGGCAGTGATCGCTGAGATCCTGATTGAAAACAGCGGAGGTGTATTTGGAGGGCAAGTTGGTCAGGATAATGTCTATGAGGGTGCCCATGTTTACGGATTTAGGGTTGTACCTGTGGGTTCCTTGATGATTTGTGTGAGATTGAGAGCATCTAGCTTAGATTGTAGGACTGCCGGGGTATTAAGCATATCCCAGTTTAGGTCACCTAACAGAATTAACTCTGAAGCTAGATAGGGGGGGGGGATCAATTCACAAATGGTGTCCAGGGCACAGCTGGGAGTGGAGGGGGGTCGATAGCAGGCGGCAACAGTGAGAGACTTATTTCTGGAGAGGTTCATTTTTTAAATTAGAAGTTCAAACTGTTTGGGTATAGACCTGGAAAGTAGGAAAGAACTTTGCAGGCTATCTCTGCAGTAGATTGCAACTCCTCCTCCTTTGGCAGTTCTATCTTGAAGGAAAATGTTGTAGCTGGGTATGGAAATCTCAGAATTATTGGTGGCCTTCCTAAGCCAGGATTCAGACACGGCAAGGACATCAGGGTCGGCGGAGTGTGCTAAAGCAGTGAGTAAAACAACTTAGGGAGGAGGCTTCTGATGTTGACATGCATGAAACCAAGGTTTTTTCGATCACAGAAGTCAACAAATGAGGGTGCCTGGGGACACGCAGGGCCTGGGTTTACCTCCACATCACCTGAGGAACAGAGGATGAGTAGGTTGAGGGTACAGCTAAAGGCTATCAAAACTGGTCGCCTAGAGTGTTGGGGACAAAGAATAAAAGGAGCAGATTTCTGGGCGTGGTAGAATAGATTCAGGACATAATGTGCAGACAGGGGTATGGTGGGTGCGGGTACAGCGGAGGTAAGCCCAGGCACTGAGTGATGATAAGAGAGGTTGTATCTCTGGATAAGCTGGTTATAATGGGTGAGGTCACCGCATGTGTGGGAGGTGGGACAAAGGAGGTATCAGAGGAATAATGAGTGGAACTAGGGGCTCCATTGTAAACTAAAACAATGATAACTAACCTAAACAACAGTATACAAGGCATATTGACATATGAGAGAGACATACAGCGAGGCATAAAGTAACCACAGGTGTTGATTTGGAGAGCTAGCTAAGACAACAACGGGTGAGAGAACAACAGCTAATCAGCTAAAACAACAACAGGTAAAATGGAAATGAATGGGCAGACAGGGTCGGTTAACTACACAAAGAGCCTGAGTTCGCAGCTGGGGCCAACAGATTAAAAAAAATAATAATAACAAATAAATAAATAAAACAGAATGGAGTACTGTGATTAATGGACAGTCCAGCGGGCATCAGCTATGTAGCCAAGTGGTCATAGGGTCCAGGGGGCAACAATAGATGAGACAGGGAAGCCGCGGAGTAGTCTTTACTACGCTAGCACGCGGGCGACACAGCGTTTAAAGTTAGTAGCCCGGGGCTAGTAGAAGCGTCTGCTCCCACGTCCGACGGAGGCCGGTTGAAGGCACAGTGGATGGAGTATTCGTCGGCAGACCTGTCATGGTGGTGTGTCAGGGCGCCGTGTCGACTAAGGATCCAAGCCAGATGGCGAAAGAGGTATTGTAGTTGTAGTAATTTAGTTTTCTATCTGGGAGATGCGCCTGGCTCACGGCTAACGGGTGCTAGCTTTGGGGCAGGGGCGTTAGCCACTATAGGCACTCGGTAGCAGCGGTGATCCGGTGCCAAGGTCCAGAGCTTACGGCAAGGATCCGGTGGAGTAGTGTGTTCTAGCCGTGTTTGGGTGGAGTCCGGGTGAACAACTGAGTAGGCCGGGAGGTGAGCCTCAGGGATAGCGTCGGTACTGGGTAACTCGGTGGGTGCTAGCTAGCTGTGAAGATCAGGAGAATGGTCCAGGGATTACGGCAGGAATCCAGCGTTGTAGTGGAGACAGTCCGTTACTGGTAGGCTGGCAAGTATTATCCAAGCTAAAAAAAAGGTCTGGTACCTGTGCAGAAGGTAAAGGCCGCTAGCAGTGGCTAACAATGACTAAATAGCTTGTAGCTAATTAGCTTCTGATGGCTAGGTGGTTCTTGCTATAAGGTCTAGAAATTAAAAATAATAGCGGATCCGTTACACATTGGGTGAGGCAGGTTACCGGAAAGTATAATTGAACTAAAATGGAGAAGAGATAGATGAAAAAATACAAAAGTACACGAGAGGACAAACAAGACACGTCTACACTGCTACGCCATCTTGGACGGTATGTTGGTCACAGGGGCGTGGATCAGAAAACCAGTCAGTATCTGGTGTGACCACCATTTGCCTCATGCATCGCCACACATCTGCTTCACATAGAGTTGATCAGGCTGTTGATTGTGGCCTGTGGAATGTTATCCCACTCCTCTTCAATGGCTGTGTGAAGTTGCTGGATATTGGCTGGAACTGGAACACGCTGTCGTACACGTAAATCCAGAGCATCCCAAACATGCTCAACGGGTGACATGTCTGGTGAGTATGCAGGTCATGGAAGAACTGTGACAATTTCAGCTTCCAGGAATTGTGCACAGATCATAAAATGCCATTGTGTTTGTTGTCAGTAGCTTATGCCCGCTGTCACGAACCCAGCTTGTAGCCCTTATTAACAGAGGGAGACAACGTGGAGATAAGGAATAACAAAACATATATTTATTAAATAAAGTAAACCTCATACAATTAACAATGGTGAGTGTAGTCATTAGTGTAAGTGAGTGGTTGCGTGCATAGATGGTGAAAATGAGGGGTGTTGAGAGGTGCCAAAACAAACAAGCCAGAACCAAAAATACAGTGTGTCTGCGTGGAGAGTCTCCTCAATGAATGAGCTGAGCAAAGCTGAGCCCAGGCGTGTCCCATTTCGCTGATGACCCTCCCAGATCCGCCCACCTACATCCTATTAAGGAAAACAAGAGCAAAGAGAAAGAATTCCGCAAACAGAGTGGGAGGGGCGTCACACTGCCCATACCATAACCCCACTGGCACACTGTTCACAATGTTGACATCAGCAAACCGCTCGCCCACACACAACGCCATACACACTGTCTGCCATCTGACCGGTACAGTTGAAACCGGGATTCATCCATGAAGAGCACCCTGTTGTGTATTTTGTGGAATTGCATTAGTGAGACATTGGGAAAATGTTGTAATTTCCCAGGTCTTGTAATTGTATTTTTTCAGGAAATGTGAAGTGGTCCCGGGACAGTCCCAGGATACCAGCTACCCGTGTTAATCCCTATCACAGAATCTTGTCCCGCTATTGAACGGACAAGTTTACTGTTTCTAACGCAAGAAAGAGGACAGCCCTCTTGTCAGATATCCCTTTTATTTTGGAAGATTGTAAAATATGACCTTTTTTTCCCAAGACAGAATAAATATTTTGTGTCAGGTGATAAAACATGCTTTGTTTAGTTACTTTTTCCTCAACTTCTTTCTCCAACTTTATAGCAAGTCAAGATAGCATACACTAGCTCAACGTCAGGCTAGGTTGAAGATACCACTGTAGCTAGCAACCTCCGCCAAATAAAACATCATTCCCATCACAATAAACTAAAACAGGAGGCAACAGTCAAAATATAATTGGCTTAACAGCCATGGTGTATTATTTAACATTACTATTAAAATGGTACTCACTCTTAGGAACTGTTAACAAGTTATACACCAAATTCAAACCATTAAAAACACATTCCTAATATTGAGTTGCACCCCCTCTTTCGCAGTCAGAACAGCCTCATGGACTCCACAAGGTGTTGAAAGCGTTCTATAAGAATGCTGGCCCATGTTGTACTTCAATGCAGTTCAATGCAGTTGTCAAGTTGGCTAAATGTCCTGGGTGGTGGACCATTCTTGATACACACGGGAAACTGTTGAGCGTGAAAAACCCCAGTAGCGTTGCAGTTCTTGACACCTACTACCATACCCCATTCAAATGCATTTCAATCTTTGTCTTGACCATTCCCCCTCTGAATGGCATACATACACAATCCATGTCTCAATTATCTCAAGGCTTAGAAATCCTTCTTTAACCTCTCTGGGATTGTTCGGGACGCTAGCTCCCCACCTCGCCAACAGCCAGTGAAGTTGCAGGGCGCCAAATTCAAAACAACAGAAATCTCATAATTAAAATTCCTCAACCATACAAGTATTTTACACAATTTTAAAGATACACTTCTCGTTAATCCAACCACAGAGTCCGATTTCAAAAAGGGTTTTCGGCGAAAGCAGAACATATTATTATGTTAGGTCAGCAACTAGTCACAGAAAGCATTCAGCCATTTTCCAACCAAAGAGAGGTGTCACAAAAAGCAGAAATATAGATCAAATTAATCACTAACCTTTGACGGCCTTCATAAGATGACACTCCCAGGACTCAATGTTACACAATACATGGATGTTTTGTTCGATCAAGATCATATTTATATCCAAAACCTCAGTTTACATTGGCGCCATGTTCAGAAATGCCTCCAAAACATCCAGAGAAATTGCAGAGAGCCACATCAAATAACAGAAATACCCATCATAAACTTTGATGAAAGATACATGTTTTATATAGAATTAAAGATAAGCTTGTTCTTAATGCAACCGCTGTGTCAGATTTCAAAAAAGCTTTACGGCAAAAGCACAATATTCAATAATCTGAGAACAGCGTTCAGCCACAAAAGCAAGCCATACAGTTACCCGCCAAATTGTGGAGTCAACAAAAGTCATAAATAGCATTATAAATCTTTACTTACCTTTGCTGATCTTCGTCGGAATGCACTAGTTTTGTTCGATTACGTCCATATTTATGTCCAAATACCTCAGTTTTGTTCGCGCGCTTAGTTCACTATTCCAAAGGCACAATGCCCGAGTGCAAAATCCAGATGAAAAGTCAAAAGAGTTCCATTACAGTTTGTATAAACATGTCAAACGATGTTTACAATCAATCCTTAGGGTCTTTTTACAATAAATCTTCAATAATATTCCAACCGGACAATAGCGTATTCATTACAGAGGAAAAAGAAGGAACGGCGCGCCCGCGTGACCGCGCAGTAACCAACTGATTGGTCTCAGCCTAGTCCACTTGTTGAAACAGCTCTTATTTGACACCCTTCCTCAAACTTTCTAAAGGTGGTTGACATCTGCTGGAAGCCTTGTGAAGTGAAATCTGGCCCCATAGACACAGCATATTGGATAGGCAATCACTTAAATGAAACTACAAACCTCAGATTTCCCACTTCCTGGTTGTATTTGTCTCAGGTTTTCGCCTGCCATATGAGTTCTGTTATACTCACAGACATCATTCAAACTGTTTTAGAAATGTCAGTGTTTTTTATCCAATACCACTAATAATATAAATATATTAGCATCTGGGACAGAGTAGCAGGCAGTTTACTCTGTGCACCTTATTCATCAATGCTACTCAATACTGCCCCCCTGTCACCAAGACGTTTTTAACCTGTCTCCTCCCCTTCATCTACACTGATTAACGTGGATTTAACAAGTGACGTCAATAAGGGATCATAGTTTTCACCTGGATTCACCTGGTCAGTCTATGTCATGGAAAGAGCAGGTGTCCTTATTAATGATTTGTGCACTCAGTGTGCAGTGCCTTCAGAAAGTATTCAGACCCCTACACCTTTTCAACATTTTGTTACATTACAGCCTTATTCCAAAATGGATTAAAATAAAATCTACACACAATACCCCATAATGACAAAGCAAAAACAGGTTTTTAGAAATGTTCAAAAATGTATAAAAAAAATAAAAAAAACATAAACACCTTATTTACATAAGTACTCAGACCCTTTGCTATGAGACTCGAAATTGAGCTCAGGTGCATCCTGTTTCCATTGATCATCCTTCAGGTGTTTCTCCAACTTGATTGGAGTCTTCCTGTGGTAAAGTTAATTGATTGTTCATGATTTGGAAAGTCGCACACACACACCTGTCAATATAAGGCCCCACAGTTGATAGTGCATGTCAGAGCAAAAATCAAGCCATGAGGTCGAAGTAATTGCCGTAGAGCTCAGAGACAGGATTGTGTCGACGCACAGATCTGGGGAAGGGTACCAAAACATTTCTGCAACATTGAAGGTCCCCAAGAACACAGTGGCCTCCATCATTCTTAAATGGAAGAAGTTTGGAACCACCAAGACTCTTCCTAGAGCTTGCTGCCCAGCCAAACAGAACAATCGAGGGAGAAGGGTCTCGGTAAGGGGGGTGTCCAAGAATCTGATGGTCACTGACAGAGCTCCTCTGTGGAGATGGGAGAACCTTCCAGAAGGACAACCATCTCTGCAGCACTCCCCCAATCAGGCCTTTATGATAGATTAGCCAGACGGAAGCCACTCCTCAGTAAAAGGCACATGACAATCTGCTTGGAGTTTGCCAAAAGGTGCCTAAAGACTATCAGACTATGAGAAACAAGATTATCTGGTCTGATGAAACCAAGATTAAACTTCTTGGCCTGAATGCCAAGCTTAACGTCTGAAGGAAACCTGGTACCATCCCTACTGTGAAACAAGGTGGTGGCAGCATCATGATGTGGGAATATTTTTCAGCGGCAGGGAATGGGAGACTAGTCAAGATAAAGATAAATATGAACGGAGCAAAGTACAGAGAGATCCTTGATGAAAACCTGCTCCAGAGCGCTCAGGACCTCAGACTGAGGCGAAGGTTCACCTTCCAGCAGGATAACGACCCTAAGCACACAGGCAAGACAACGCAGGAGTGGCTTCAGGACAAGTCTCTGAATTTCCTTGAGTGGCCCAGCCAGAGTGCGGACTTGAACCCGATTGCACATCTCTGGAGACACCTGAAAATAGCTGTGCAGCAACGCTCCCCATCCAACCTGACAGAGTTTGAGATGATCTGCAGAGAAGAATGGGAGAAACTCTCCAAATAATCAAAGGTATTTACAAAGCCCTTTTTACATCAGCTGATGTCACGAAGTGCTATACAGAAACCCAGCCTAAAACCCCAAACAGCAAGCAATGCAGATGTAGAAGCACGGTGGCTAGGAAAAACTCCCTAGAACGGCAGGAACCTAGGAAGAAACCTAGAGAGGAACCAGGCTCTGAGGGGTGGCCAGTACTCTTCTGGATGTGCCCGGTGGAGATTATAACAGTACATGGCCAAGATGTTCAAATGTTCATAGATGACCAGCAGGGTCAAATAATAATAATAATCACAGTGGTTGTAGATGGTGCAACAGGTCAGCACCTCAGGAGTATATGTCAGTTGGCTTTTCATAGCTGAGTATTCAGAGTTTGAGACAGCAGGTGTGGCAGAGAGAGAGAGTCAAAAACAGCAGGTCCGGCACAAGGTAGCACATCCGGTGAACATGTCAGGGTTCCATAGCTGCAGGCAGAACAGACAAGATTCTAGCAGCTGTATTTAGCACTAACTGAAGTTTATTTAGTGCTTTATCCGGGTAGCCGGAAAGTAGAACATTGCAGTAGTCTAGGCTAGTAATCTAGTAGTAGGCTTTTCTGCATCATTTTAGGACAACATTTCTGATTGTTTTCAATGTTACAGAGATGGAAAAAAGCTGTCCTTGAAATATTCAATGTTTGTCAAACGAGAGATCAGGAACCAGAGTAACACCGAGGTCTTTCAGTTTTATTTGAGATGACTGTACAACCAAGATTAATTGTCTGTCAGGTTTCAGGTAAGACCCAACTGCAGACTGTGTATAAGTACATTTTTTAAATTGTAACAAGAGGGGTAGGCAAACGACAGGTCAAGGCAAGCAGGGGTCGATAATCCAGAGTAGGAGCAAAGGTACAGGACCGCAGGCAGGCTCAGTCAGAGTGGTCAGGTAGGTGGGCTCGGAGTCAAAACCAGGAGGGCAAGAAACGCGAGACTGGAAAAAGCAGGCGTTGAGACACAAAACACTTGAACAAACAAGACGAACTGGCACAGACAGACAGAAAACATAGGTATAAAAAACTAGGATATAAGTGGGGAAGAAGGGCAGAACCTGGAGGGGGTGGAGACAAGCACAAGGACAGGTGAAACAGATCAGGGCGTGACATTGTCAGATCCAACAAAGATCTCTGTTTCTTGGGACCTAGAACTAGCATCTCTGTTTTGTCCACGTTTAAAAGTAAAACATTTGCCGCCATCCACTTCCTTGTCTGAAACATAGGCTTCCAGGAAGGGCAATTTTGGGGCTTTACCATGTTTCATAGAAATGTACAGCTGTGTATCATCCGCATAGTAGTGAAAGTTAACATTATGTTTCCGAATGACATCACCAAGATGTAAAAACAATAGTGGTCCTAAAACGAAACCTTGAGAAACACCGAAACTTACAATTGATTCGTCAGAGGACATACCATCCACAGAGACAAGCTGATATCTTTCCGACATATAAGATCTAAACCAGGCCAGAACTTGTCCATGTAGACCAATTAGGGTTTCCAATCTCCCCAAAAGAATGTGGTGATTGATGGTGTCAAAAGCAGCACTAAGGTCTAGGAGCACAAGGACAGATGCAGAGTTTTGGTCTGACGCCATTAAAAGGTCATTTACCACCTTCATGAGTGCAGTCTCAGTGCTATGATGGGGTCTAAAACCAGACTGAAGCCTTTTGTATAGATTGTTTGTCTTCAGGAAGGCAGTGAGATGCTGCTTTTTGTTAACATTTGAGAGGAATGTGAGATACGATATACGCTGATAGTTAAAAGAAAATATTTAAAAATTCTGGGTTAAGGTTTGGCTTTTTCAAGAGAGGCTTTATTACTGCCACTTTTAGTTCCTCAGGTAGGTGGTTAACCTATTTTTGTACTCTGACGTCCTTGGGTAGGTGGAGGAATTCTAGGAATCTTTGGACGGCTTTTGATTATCCTTGGTTGGGGTCTATGCAGATTATTTGTTGCGATTGCAAACGTAATAAAATGGTGGTCCAAAAGGTCAGGATTATGAGGAAAGGTATTAAGATCCACAATATTTATTCCACGGGACAAAACTAGGTCCAGGGTATGACTGTGGCAGTGAGTAGGACCGGAGACATGTTGGACATCGATGATGCCTCTGAAAGCCTTTTGGAGTGGGTCTGTGGACTTTTCCATGCAAATATTAAAGTCACCAAAAATTTGAATATTATCTGCCATGACTACAAGGTTCGATAAGAATTCAGGGAACTCAGTCAAAAACAATCGAATCAAAGTAAGCTAAATATGATGTGGCTGTCGATGGTGCTGACTTGTGTGTGCGTGCGTGCAAGTAGAAAAAACAACGAGATGCAACATTTGTGTAAATAAAGTTCCCTGTATATGTTAACTCTTGGGGTGCCTTATTCCCCTCTACATTCTGCTTTTGATGTGATTGGTGTCAAGTCAAATCCAAACGGGCTTCCCATGACACGTTTTTTTTTGTGTATCAGGACCATTCACATTTGAGCTCACTCGGTTTAGCCAACACTGATTGGCTATTATTATTTTTAAATGATCAAGGGAGGCGAAATGCTCTCGCCTCCCTTGCATTCAATGCTACGGGCGGCAACAATGTCATACTCTTTAAGACCAGACAGCCTCAGATAAGTGGGCTAAACATACTGAGAAAGAGGGGCGCTGTTTCGCTCGCTCGGGTGCTTTCTCCAGTGAGATACATTCCGCCTCTTGCGATTTTAAGTAAAATTATGAAACACAGAGAGACGAAAGATGCATTTAAAAAAAAAAATTATTTTTTTTACATGTATTTTTCCCTTCCTTTGGCATCCATGAATACACGCCACTGATGTGCAAAGCTGATACAGACATACAGTACCCAAGACGACTCAAAGCTGAAATTGCCGCCAAAGTTGGTTCTACAAAGTATTGACTCAGAGGTGTCAATACTTATGGAAATTAGATATTTCTGTATTTCATTTCAATAAATACTTTCTGAATGCCCAGTTATTCAGGAAAGCTTAAAGTTGCACTGCCTCCTCTCCGATCCAAGTAGCTATTTTTCACTCACCTAGAACGCTTCAATATAGCCTAAGTATAAAATGTATTACCTTTTTATGTGTGGCATAAACACAACCAGTCAAAGTTTTAATCTGATTAGGCTACTTCAAGGCTAACTGCACATGTTCGTCCAAAATATAATTCTAGCATCCAAACTGTGCACCGCCACGCCATTTGATAAATGCAAATAAACATCTGTTCAGTGTGGAAATTACAGGGGGCCAAAGGGGGCTCAAACCCCAGAAGGAAACATGAGCTCCCCAAAATGCAACATAAGTCAAACTTTGGGGAGGGTCTCTAATTGAACCATTCCCTTATTTGTTTAAAATGCCATTTTGTACTGATAGTGGTAAATTTGAAAAGAAAAGCTTATTCCAAATTAAACGAACACCCCCACCTCTCTATCATAGTTTAAACCAGTGACAGTTGGTTCAGGCAGAGAGAGGGAGGCAAAGCAAAAGCCCTGTCTCTGCCCAAAATCTATCTATGTTAAGCATGCAAGGAATTTTTGTTTGGGGGGCAATGTGTCGAATTTAGTCAAGATAAACATGAATTGTTATTTTGATATGTGAGGCTTATTTGATCTAATAGAAGTATCATAATGCTTAGATTGTTACGAGTGTACTTGAAAGAGAGCGACCAGGCTCCACGTATTTGCTGACCCGTGACCCACTGACACCGCCCCCAGTTAGAGGGGAATAAGGCACCCCAAGAGTTAACACATACAGGGAACTTTATTTACACACCCTGACGAAAATTAAAATTGGGGATATACATTTTAATTTTTTTTGTGCTCTCTTTCATGGTCCTTTAAGCTGGATTTGTGCCTTTGCTGACACCTCAGCAGGTAGCCTGGAGGGTAGGAGCGTTGGGCCAGTAACTGAAAGGTTGCTGGTTTGAATCCCTGAGCTGACAAGGTAAAAATCTTTTGATCTGTCCCTGAGCAAGGCAGTCAAGCCAATATACCCTGGGTGCCGATGATGTAGATGTCGATTAAGGCAGCCCACCCCACCTCTCTGATTCAGAAGGGTTGGGTTAAATCAAAATCAAATATAATTTTATTAGTCACATGCGCCGAATACAACAGGTATTTCAACCTTACAGTGAAATGCTTAATTACAAGCCCCTAACCAACAGGGAAGTTTAAAAAAATCTGGATAAGAACAAGAGATAAATAGTAACAAGTAGTAGAAAGAGTAGCAGTAAAAGAATAACAGCATATACAGGGGGGTGCCGGTACAGAGTCAATGTGCGGGGGCACCGGTTAGTTGAGGTAGTATGTACATGTAGGTAGTCACTTTAATTATCTCTATGCATAGACGACAACAGAGAGTGGCAGTGGTATGGAGAGGAGAGGGGGGGGAGCTTGGTAGCTTGACATGTGGTAGAAGAGAGAACAGCCTATGACTAGGGTCTTTGACAATTTTTAGGGCCTTCCTTTGACACCGCCTGGTATAGAGGTCCTGGATGGCAGGAAGCTTGGCCCCAGTGATGTACTGGGCTGTTCGCACTACCCTCTGTAGTGCCTTGCGGTCGGAGGCCGAGCAGCAGGATGCTCTCGATGGTGCAGCTGTAGAACCTTTTGAGGATTTGAGGACCCATGCCAAATATTTTCAGTCTCCTGAGTGGGAATAGGTTGTGTCGTGCCCGCTTCACGACTGTCATGGTGTGCTTGGACCATGTTAGTTTGTTGGTGATGCGGACACCAAGGAACTTGAAGCTCTCAACCTGCTCCACTGCAACCCCGTCGATGAGAATGGGGGCGTGCTCGGTCCTCTTTTTCCTGTAGTCCTCAATCATCTCCTTTGTCTTGATTACGTTGAGGGAGAGGTTATTGTCCTGGCACCACCCTGCCAGGTCTCTGACCTCCTCCCTATAGGCTGTCTCATTGTTATACCCCCATCTAACAATGGTGTTAGAATCGTGCCTGGCCGTGCAGTCATGAGTGTACAGGGAGTACAGGAGGGGGCTGAGCATGCACCCCTGAGGGGCCCATGTTGAGGATCAGCGTGGCAGATGTGTTGTTACCTACCCTTACCACCTGGGGCGGCCCGTCAGGAAGTCCAGGATCCAGTTGCAGAGGGAGGTGTTTAGTCCCAGGGTCCTTAGCTTAGTGATGAGCTTTGAGGGCACTATGGTGTTGAACGCTGATCTGTAGTCAATGAATAGCATTCTCACATAGCTGTTCCTTTTGTCCAGGTGGGAAAGGGCAGTGTGGAGTGCAATAGAGACTGCATCATCTGTGGATGTGTTGGGCGGTATGCAAATTGGAGTGGGTCTAGGTTTTCTGGGATGATGGTGTTGATGTGAGCCATGACCAGCCTTTCAAAGCACTTCATGGCTACAGACGTGAGTGCTACGGGTCGGTTGTCATTTAGTCAGGTTACCTTAGTGTTCTTGGGCACAGGCACTATGGTGGTCTGCTTAAAACATGTGGACTAGGTATCCCCCTTTCCTTTAGTATGGCAGCCCACAGAGACCACACAGGGTAATTGCCACGCTGCCAACCCGCGGTCCAGTGGAGTATGGTTCTGAGGTATCCAGTGTACTACTAACATGTGGATTGTACCCCCTCTCTGGAGCCTATGGAAACCCCACGCCTGAGGACAGTGCAGCATGGATCCTATGTTCCCTCTTCTCCACCTGTGGGATACTACTCAGCACCAGGTGGGGCTGCAGTAACACCCCAATGGGTGGACTACCAGAGAGCCACATTTCTGCATCCGTTGTATGGTTTTCCCTTTTCACATTTTGCTCGTATGAAGCAGGATGTAATGGAGGCTTCTTCACATGATGGCAACAGAAAAATAGATCCCGGGCTTCCCCCAGTCAGGGGAGCCCTCTTCAACAAGTTGCAGTGGAGAACATGGGACAGTCATATTGAGTACATCAGAAGGATGCCACCTCTCCAGCCCCAGCAACATTGCTGGCTACTAATGTAACTTTAGGGTGAGTATATTCAGTACCACTCAAAGGTTTGGACACACCTACTCATTCCAGGGTTTTTCTTTATTTTGACTATTTTCTACATTGTAGAATAATAGTGAGGACATCAAAACTATGAAATAACCCATGGAATCATATAGTAACCAAAAGTGTTAAATTAAAAATATATTTTATATTTGAGATTCTTCAAAGTAGCCACCCTTTGCCTTGATGACAGCTTTGCACACTCGTGGCATTCTCTCAATCAGCTTCATGAGGAATGCTTTTCCAACAGCCTTGAAGGAGTTCCCACATATGCTGAGCACTTGTTGGCTGCTTTTCCTTCACTCTGCGGTCCAACTCATCCCCAACCATCTCAATTGGGTTGAGTTCAGGTGATTGAGGAGGCCAGGTCATCTGATGCAGCACTTCATCACTCTCCTTGTTCAAATAGTGAGCTCATCCGTGGTAGTCGGCTAACCCTCAACCTTCTGGCCTGTAGCCCTGCATGGCATCAACTGTGCCACAAAGGCATGCTTAAGTAGTAAAGTCAATATCCACGTTTATAAACACAGGGTTGCTACAGTTATTGTTATTTGTGACCTTAAACATTATTTTGAGTGAGTGAATTCAATGAGAGGCTATGCAATTATTTTTACAGTACGGGGGGGGGGGTAGATTTTCATCACTACACACCTGCAATATGTACCAATCACTGTGCACCAATAAGCCAAGCATTAACCAAAGAGATTCATAGTATCATTTAAAATGTACTAATTTCCACCGACGCTTTGCCGTTTGCCAATTATGACGAACGAGAACATGCAACATTTCTTTCTCTCCTTTATTAGAGATTTTTTGTAAAAATGCAATTTGACCTACAGATACATTCACTTGTCACAGTATATGTGTTGCTCGTCTTTTTAAGTGCCAGACAGCTCCAAACCGTTTAAGGTCTTGTGAATATAATTTTTTCTGAAATCATGTAGATGTTGTCTTGGAACTTTTTAGTGGAGTCATATTCTTTCTATACATTAAAAAAAGAGAAAACAATAACTGAATCCCAGAAAAAAAGTATTCAAGGCTCAAAATTAAGTTGCCTAGTTATGTAACAAGAGAAACAGCACTAGCATACATGCACAACATTTGTCAATAAGCTTCTAAGACTTTGAAGGAGGAGAATGGCTTGACAAAGTGGTAGTCGAGGTTCCCACAGTGGGGGCACTGCTGCACGTTGCTGTACTCTGAGAAGTACTGCATCCCCACCCTGACATCTATGACCGGCTTACCACAGTGCTTGCAGTTCAGACGGGCCTAAGGGCACAAAGAGAGGAAATGGCTATGGATCTGCAGTAGTTGACTTTGCCATTCATAATGTCAATGAGACTAATTGATAGCAAGAGATCTAGCCACAACACAACCTCCATTTTGCTCGGACTATGGCCCATGAAGTGACTTTATGGCAGCCTGCCATGTCCGAATGACGACCCTTGACCATGCAGATACTGACCCCAAAATTAAATTTCAAACTCCTCATGAGAAGAAAAAGATGTGATGGCCTACTCACCTGACAACATGGCGTCGCAGCCAGTATATCATAGGTGTACATTGTCCCCAACTGGTGCCAGCTCCCATCCCACCTGGACTTGCACTTGATACATACAATTTTGTGGACTCCCTCCAGACAGTCGACACAGATTGCATACAGGTGCATCAGCCTCCCTTCACAAGAGAGACAATAGTGTTATTTAATAGAATCTACAATAAGCCCTACAGCGTGAAAAATACATGCATGAAAGGATTTCACTGTAACGCATATTAATCATGCATATCAAAGCCTGAAGATCAAAGCAACATCATCCATCCAGTTTGAATTCATATCCATGTGGTGAATAGCTACCAAGCTGCTCGTGGAAAATTGGATAGATTGACTTGATTGATATGTATGATATGCTTGATCACATTCATGTGGCATAATCATTTCATTTACTTATCAATTAAAGTCATTCATTGTATTGTTTATTATGGTGTGTTCTCATCTTAAATATATGCAAGAGAAAACACCCTATATGCAGACCAGAATAACAAATTATGAAAATTGTTATTCTGAAGACCTTTGTCTGTCCCACCATACACCTTGAGTCCAAATAATTTGCCTGCAGCCACATACTGTAGCTCCTGAAACCTTATCAGCTGTCAACAGTAAGCTTGAACTTTTCACTGTACACATTTTTCTACCTCAGCAGGAAGCTCAGAACCAAGGCAATCATTTTCAATGTTGTAATTACAGGTTTCCTGAGACTGTTTGTGGGAAAATATGTCCACAGAATATCAAACAAGAATGATGCCATTTTCCGTTAGCAATATTTGAGTTTGTAGCCTATCACAACATACTTATGAGGCATGTGCAATGTTTTGGCTGTCTGCTGAACCTGATAGCTTAAGTGTTTCAAATTCAGTTCCTCAGAGACAGACATTGTTCCGCAGGCCTACCTTGCAGGTGGCACGGCACATCGTACTCGATCTCATCATGTCTAGCGGGGCTCAGGAACAGGGTCCCGTCCACCAGGGGGAACTGCTCAAAGACAGGCAGGGTGCGGTGGCACAGGGCACAGTTGACCATGTTCCTGTGGCTGGCGCTCAGAGCCGACAAGATGTACCTCCTCAGGTCCTCTCCCTGGCCCGCCTGGGCATCATCCTCCATACGTACGTGGTAGGTGTTCAGCTTGTGTCTGGGAATGTGGGTCAGCAGCTCTGTGAGGTCCAGCCTTCGCAGGAACTGCACTGGGTTGTCCCCCAGGGTGAGTCTGGGCAGAGGTAAGATGGTGTGATCCAGGTGGCCTCCGCGACCCAGCATGCCGCTTGCCAGCATGTGCTTCCGGTGGCTATCCATGTGCACTGCATTCTTCAGGAACTCCCCCAGGTGCCGGGAGTTGCGGGGCCCTGCAAAGACGGGCGGGGAGAAGAAGGAGAAGCCTAACGGAGGGGACTGGCCCGGGGACTCAGAGGGTGAGCGGGGCCCCAGGCTGCTTGCACAGAACAGCCCTACGTGTCCCCTCTCTTGAGAGTTCTGCCGATCCACTGACTGTCGGCGAGGCAGCTCCTGACTTGCTCTGTGAGCCAGTTTACTGCCCCCATGTAACTTGCCCCTCTTAGGATCATCAGTCAGATCCAACCCACCTCCACATGCACCCCCTCCAGCTCCAGTTAGGCTGCTCAACTTCCCCAGGCTCTTCTCCAGAGGGATCTTCTTCTTTACATCTGTCATGCGCTTCACCTGGTACCAGTTTGTGTCTTTCTTAAGGTGGCCCTGGCCACAGCGGCAGGAGCAGAAGCGGAAGGCCAGGTCGTATCCCTTCTTAGTCCACATGTTCTGCCGACACTGCTTCTCGTTCCAGCTGCGGGCCCTTCCAATGCAGTTGAACTGGACCAGGATGCTGCTCTCCCACTCGTAGAAGCACTGCAAGTGCATCCAGTTGCCATAGGGGCAGCTATCACTGTTGCACACTACACGTTGATAGTCATCCTTCTCAAGGTCAATGTCTCTGGCCAGACTGCACACAAGAGGGGTGGCACAGGGGGCTTCTGCTGAACACAAAACAAAAGAGTTACTGTATCACTCAAAAATATATTATAACCTCTTCATACGAAGTATGACTTGAAAATAAAAACAAACATAAGCTTTTGAGGCACAAAATTCACTTTGGACATATCACAGAACAACAAAATGATATTAAACATAATAGATTTTAATTCATGCTGTAAAGACTAACTCCTGTGAATGCAATGTTGAACATATTCCATGCTGTTAGTGAACGATTCAGGACTGAAACATCAATGCAGAGCCTGTCTGGAACTTAACATTAAACAGTAATGGACTGTGTGAACATTCAAAAATAAGAAGAATGCTAATGGAATCTGTGTTATTTTGCAACATAAGAGCCATCATCACTGAGCATGGATCACAGAGAAAGGCCATCTGAATACACATCAGACAGGGAAACCCATCAGTACAGCCAAGTGAGTGGGAAAGTAGTCCAATGAATAGATTTAATGAAAATGTGGCCTTCAACGATTCAGGGGAGACCTTTAATGAAGTAATTAAAGAAGCACTACACTCATAGAAAAAAGGGTTCCAAAAGGGTTCTTTGGCTGTCCCCATAGGAGAACCGTTTTTGGTTCCAGGTGTAACCGGTGTGAAATGGCTAGTTGGTTAGCGAGGTGCTCGCTAATAGCGTTTCAATCGGTGACGTCACTCGCTCTGAGACTTGGGGTAATGGTTTCCCTTGCTCTGCGGCTTTTGTGGAGCGATTGGTAACGATCCTTCGAGGGTAACTGTTGGTCATGTGTGCAGACGGTCCTTGGTTAGAGCCCAGGTAGGGGCGAGGAGAGGGACGGAAGTAGCACTGTTACACAGGTACACCCCTTTCGGGTTCCATGTAGAACCCACTGTGGAAAGGGCTCTACTTTGAACCCAAAACAATTCTACATGTAACACAAAAGGGTTATAGCTGGAACCAAAAACAGTTCTTCAGACTGCTGAAGAACCGTTTCAGGTTCTAGATCAGCCTGGTCTCAGACTAGACATCACATAGTAAATGTAAATCCAGTACAGTAAAATGTTACAATATGTTACGTTTGGTATGGGTACATGAGACAGAAGGTTACTTAAGGCAAAAACGAAAGTAGGTTGGCTCGTCGCGGGTAGACGTATAACACGAATGTCTACCAACCCAAATGTTACATATTCGAATCTAATCACGGACAACTTTAGCAACTACTCACTACTTTTTTAGCTATGTTCAACTACATAGCATGTTAACTAACCCTTCCATCTAACTCATAACCTACGTTAGACACATAGCCACCGTTAGCCAAAAACGATTGGAATTCGTAAAATATTATACATTTAGCAAATTTGTTACATATTGTACGAATTTCAATTAGTAACATACAATACCAAATGGATGATAGATATCCACAAATTAATACATACGATACGAAACATATCATACTAAGACAAATGTAAATCCAGGACACTCCAATTAGTATGATTTGTGAATGTCCGTCAACCACTTAAAATTATGTTATTAATTACAATTTGTTCAATATGTTACGAATTTGAGAGGTGTATGGTATGTTACAAAATCCAATTTGCTGTGGCTAATGTTAGCTAGGTGGCTAAATGGATAACGTGAACTAGGCTAAGGGTTAAGGTTATGGGAAGGGTTAGCTAACATGCTAAGTAATTGCAAAGTAGCTAAAAAGTAGTAAGTAGTTGCAAAGCTAATTAGCTCAAATGCTAAAGTTCCCATGATGAGATTTGAACACGTAACCTTTGGGTTGTTAGACGGTTAGGGTTAGCTAAAATGCTAAGCAGTTGCAAAGTTGTTAATTAGTTAAAATGGTCTGTGATGAGATTCAAACACGCAACTTTGAGTTGCTACATGTTTGCGTTATAGGCTCACCCATCCACCTTACTTTCGTTTACCGCCTAAAATAACATTCGGTCTTATGTAGGGCGGCTACCAAAGGTAACTTAACGTACTCATTGACGTTTCCCGGATATACGTTTATTATGTTACTCTAGTCTAAGAGACCAGGCTGAATGTGTGCGTCGTGATATGGCAGTGCATGGAGCTCCATGTCAACGAATCATTAAATTACCAATGTATAATGCTAGTTGCCAATAAAGCAATAACACGTGAGTTAGGTACAGTCGATGACAACAATGAAATGTGAAGCAACGTAAGCTTGTCGTCTAGTGCGTATGCAATAAAATCCATTGCAATAACTTGTCACGCATGTTTTGACACAATTTCACACTTACCACTTGTATGCTCGTGTAACGGTGCAGCTGTAGCACCCAATAAGGTTGTTACCCCTGGTGCTCCCACTGTTGCGGCAGCACTGGCTCCATTTTCTTGCTCATCTCCACTACTATTAGTGCGTTTATTTCTCTTCCCCTTGTTGCTTTTCTGGTTGGGCATTTTACTGATCCTGATATGAATAATTTCAAACTATAATCGACTGTCTGACATTTCTGCGGGTTCCATTTGAATCCCACTTCAAATGAACTGATTCTCTCTTCTTGATTGCAGGTGGTACTGTTTTTGCAGCTATATCACCATCTAGATTTCTGCAGTTGTGACAGCAAAGGTAACCTACGAAGAAGGCGTGTCCGTTTCTTGTTTTGATTCCTGCTTTGAATGTAGATCGGTCAGGCGCTGTTCTGTTTTCCTCCTGCCTCCATGACGAAACACGGCCCCGCCCCCGACCCATTGCTGTAAGTTATTATTAGATCTAGCAAGGGAGTCCCAAGTAAAGGGGCCTGGTAGGAAGGGGAATCCACGGTAATACCTCAGGATCAAGTCAATGCTTTATCTGGTTTATCTGAGGCTACAGTTGCAGTCATAATCTTCTATGGCTTTGCCAACAATAGATTGATTGAGTGCAGACTTACTCTGCAGTTGCATGGTCTCCTATCCTTTTCATGAATACAAATGTTCTTCAATAACACAGTAGAGGCAGAGTGCAATGTAATAATACAGCATAAGGCTACAAAAAGATAGATGTATGCAATGCATCTGTTGTATTGGGCTAATAATCAGGCTGCAAAGTAAAGGTTTGTACTTTATTCACCATCCTCAGAACCCCCCCCCAATTGCTTTCTTAGGAATGTATTATTTCCATTATAAGACAATGATGAACTTTGGAAAGGAACTGCACTTTGATGAAGTTTGATAATGATCATACTGTAAATGCATTGTATTAGTTCAGAGAAATTGTACATTGCTAAATTTGTCATTGTTTTTATTTATTTTTCTAACCATTTTCTTGAAGAATTACAATTGCTTCCCATATCAAGTTTCACATTTCTTTCCTACCAGAGCACAATACTAAGTATGTGTTTCCTTGAATAACAGTAACACCATGCATTGGAAAAACTAAAATGCAAGTGCTTCAAGAGAGGCTTTATGAGGCTTTATGTGCAAAGGTCTCTCTTGAAGCACTTGCTATCTTAGTTTTTCTAAGGAGTTCCACACGAGGTAGCAAAATTACCATTTAAACAATCAATTCAATTGCCATTTAGTGATTCCTGTAAGGGTTAATAAAACAGGGGGAAGTTGTTTCCTAAGAAGTCTACGTATTTCATCCCCTAGAAATACAATATTTGTAGTCCTAAGAATTTATAAAATGTAATAGTAAAGCCTCAAAGGAACGCTTGACTTATCACCTGAATAATGATAACACACTCCTATAAGAATGAAGCTGATGGTTATCAACATTGTCATGGACACCTTGCAGGAGCAGCTCCCCTTCAAATGCGATGATCTTTTCCTCTTGGCAGCCCTCAGAAAGATCTTGGCAGCCCTCAGAATCACAACCAAAGCCTCAAAGATATTGGTGCACTTATAGGCATTGAACAGAACACCAAATTTGACACTAGTTTGTCCATCTGAATGTGTAAAACAAAGCAGGGTTGAGTGAGGAGAAATCAACATTCCTAAAGCTCTTGTGAATGTCTATGACATTATGTTGTTTCCACTAACACTGCATGGTAATGGCAAGGCTTCCCCACCTAGTTCCATCTCCCCACCAAAACATTCAGAAACAATCATTATATATACCGTTCAAATAAACAGTGGATCATACTGAAACAATACACTCAAATAGGCTCTGTCAGCTGAGGAGCAAAAAAGAGGAAGCATGGCTCTAAACAAATATGAAAGCCAGGGGATTTTCAACAGCAGGAGAGAGCATGAGGTAGTGGAGCTAATATGAGGTGGAACAGCCAGAGAGGAGTTCACAAACAGTTGCTGCACTGCCTGAGGATAAAGAGCAAGTGTACAAATGAAGACTAAATACCCTTACTTTTATTGTACTAATTAATTACAGATCTCATTAATAGCATTATGATTCTGGGAATCCACACGGTGTGCAGACTTTGGTTACACCCCAGTGCTAGAATTGTAGAGGTTTTAAAATACAGTGCATCCCCTACTGCAGGAATCACACCACCTATCCCTGGTGATTTTATTATTTTAACAGATCGTCCTGCAAAGTACACTACATGGTCAAAAGTATGTGGACACCTGCCCTTCGAACATCTCATTCCAAAATCTTGGGCATTATTATAGAGTTGGTGCCCACTTTGCTGCTATAACAGCCTCCACTCTTCTGGGAAGGCTTTCCATTAGATGTTGGAACATTGCTGAGGGCACTTGCTTCAATTCAGCCACAAGCATTAGTGAGGTCGGGCACTGATGTTGTCATTGTATGCTGTAGCGTTAAGATTTCCCTTCACTGGAACTAAGGGGCCTAGCCCGAACCATCAAAAACAGCCCCAGACCATTATTCCTCCCTCACCAAAAATGTACAGTTGGCACTATGCATTGAGACAGGTAGCGTTCTCCTGGCATCCGCCAAACCCAGATTCGCCTGTCGGACTGCCAGATGGTGAAGCTCCAGAGTCCTATTGCTCCAGAGTCCTATGGCGGCGAGCTTAACACCACTCCAGCCGACACTTGGCATTGTGATCTTAGGCTTGTGTGCGGATGCATGGCCTTGGAAACCCATTTCATGAGGCTCCCTACGAACAGTTATTGTTCTGCCGTTATTTCCAGAGGCAGTATGGAACTCTGTTGTGAGTGTTGGAACCAAGGACATACAATTTATACATGCTACGTGCTTCAGCACTCGGTGGTCCTGTTCTGTGAGCTTGTGTTGCCTACCACTTTGCGGCTGAGCCATTGTTGCTCATAGATGTTTCCACTTCACAATAATGGCATTTACAGGCAACCAGGACAGCTCTAGCAAGGCAGAAATTTGACGAACTGACTTGTTAGAATGGTGGCATCCTATGACAGTGCCATATTGAAAGTCACTGAACACTTCAGTAAGGCCATTCTACTGCCAGTGTTTGTCTATGGAGATTGCATGGCTGTGTGCAAAAATGTATACACCTGTCAGCAACAGGTTTGGCTGAAATAGCCGAATCCACTAATTTGAAGGGGTGTCCACATACTTTTGTATATATAGTGTCTATTGACAAATTGATTGACTATGTTTCATTTTTGCATTGGTTATTGTTATAAACAACGTGCACTGTAATACTAGATTAGACTTATTTTTACTGGCAAACAGTTGGATCATTACAATAAGCAGACACTTCATGTTGAACCGTCATTGTCCCTAGAAGTACAACAAAGGGTATAATGTCACATGCCAATATTATACAGGTGTTCCCAGAAGCCAAAATCAATAGCAAGGGAGAATAATGGGAGGGGTGTCATAATGAAGACATTTAAGTCATAACATTCCTTGTATTGTATTATAATTTATGGTACCTTATTAATACAGGATATTCAAACAAAGTATTTTAAAGATAGCAACAATGTAGTCTAAATGGTCTACAGCAGAAGAAACAAATCAGTGTCACATTCTAACAAGCTGCAATTATGGGGGCATTATGGGCGCAAACAGATCACTTTTGTGTCACGGCCTTTCAAAGTGTGTTGCATTATGGGGATAAACATTTTCCGACTTGCACCTACAGTACATGTCAACTGCATGAACTTTATAAAAATCATGTGATCATAGGTCATGAAGTTGACTGCAGTCGACTGAAAGTTTCTGCAGTTGCTCTTCAACTTCATCCTACATTGTGGTATTCATCATTGTCAACCAATCAATAGGGTGTTTTTGTTTGAACCACACAATGTAAACAGAGAGGAAGAGGCAAAGCAAGAGGGATAACTCGGTCCAAAATCTGTCTTTTCCAGCAAGTGCCATTTCTTCCGCTTACCAAGCAAAGAGTTTTTGTATGGAGGTCAATGAGTGTTGAATTTGGTTAACAAAAAATGTAATGGCTTATTTGCTACATGAGGTTTATTTGATCTTATAGAAGTTTTGTAATTATCATGTTATTGGGAGTGTACAGATATAGCCTAAGTAGGACATGACATCCCGGCAACTTTGAGAAGAAAACACTATCGAAGTTGTGCCTGTTATTGCTATCTGGGACCCTTGGGAAATGTAAATGTGACCCTAACCATCACCCTTACCTAACCGTAACTATTTTACATTTAAAATGGGGTAAAGTCAGAGTTGGGACATCCCAAGAATCCCAGATAGCACATACCTTGTTTAGCATGATGGCGCCGACAGAGATGGTTGCCTTGCTTCTAGTCCCTAAGAAACTATGCAGATTTTGTTTTTTATATATTATTTCTTACATCGTTAGCCCAGAGAATCTTAAGTGTTATTACATACAGCCGGAAATAACTATTGGATATCAGAGTGATGTCAACTTACCAACATTACGACCAGGAATACGACTTTCCCGAAGTGGATCCTTTGTTCGCACCACCACCCAGGACATTGGATCTGATTCCAGAGGACGACCCAAAACAACATCGCCACAGAAGAGGTAGATGGAGCGGCCTCCTGGTCAGACTTTGAAGGCGTGCACACCACCCACTGCTTTCGAGTATAATACTCGCCAATGCCCAGTCTCTAGATTACAAGGTAGACTAAATTAAGGCAAGGGTTGCTTTCCAGAGAGATATTAACATGGGATTTTAACATTCTCGGTTTCACGGAAACATGGCTCTCTCAGGATATGTTGTCCGAGTCGGTACAGCCACCGGGATTCTTTATGTGTCGTGCCGACAGAAATAAACATCTCTGGGAAGGAGGAGGGCGGGGGTGTATGCTTCATGATTAACAACTCACGGTGTAATCATAACATACATGAACTCAAGTCATTTTGTTCACCTGACCTAGTTTCTTACAATCAAATGCCAACCATATTATCCCCCAGGAGAATTCTCGTCGGTTATTATCACAGCCGTGCATATCCCTCCTCAAGCCGATACCACGACTGCCGTCAAGGAACTTCACTGGACTCTATGCCAACTGGAAACCATATATCCTGAGGCTGCATTTATTGTAGCTTGAGATTTTAACAAAGCAAATTTGAGAACAAGGCTAATCTAAATTCTATCAGCATATTCTCTGCATAACTCGTGCGTGCAATACACGGGATCACTGCTACTCTAACTTCTGTGATGCATACAAGGCCCTCCCCCGCCCTCCCTTCGGCAACTCCGACCACGACTCCATTTTGCTCCTACCGTCCTATAGGCAGAAACTCAAACAGGATATACCTGTGACTAGAACTATTCAACGCTGGTCCGACCAATCGGTATCCACATTTCAAAATTGTTTTGATCACGCGGACTGGGAAATGTTCCGGGCAGCCTAAGAGAATAATATTGATTTATACGCTGATTCGTGAGTGAGTTTATAAGGAAGGGCATTGGAGATGTTGTACCCATTTTGACTAAAAACTTACCCTAACCAGAAATCATGGATACATGGCAGTATTCGTGCAAAACTGAAAGCGCGTACCACTGCATTTAACCTTAGAAATATGACTGGGAATATGGCCGAATATAAACAGTGTAGTTATTCCCTCCGCAAGGCAATCAAACAAGCAAAATGTCAGTATAGGGCCAAAGTGGAATCGCAATTCAACGACAGACGCATGTGGCAGGGTCTACAGGCAATTACAGACTACAAAAATAAAACCAGTCACGTCATGGACACAGACGGCTTGCTTCCAGATAAATTAAACACCTTTGCCTGCTTTGAGGATAATGCAACCTCAGGAGGCTGAAGAAATTTGGCTTGTCACCTAAAACCTTCACAAACCTTTACAGATGCATAATTGAGAGCATCCTGTCGGGCTGTATCGCCGCCTGGTACGGCAACTGCACCGCCCACAACCACAAGGCTCTCCAGAGTTGTGCGGTCTGCACAATGCATCACCGAGGTCAAACCACCTCTCCAGGACACCTACAGCACCCGATGTCACAGGAAGGCCAAAAAGATCAAGGACAACAACCACCCGAGCCACTGCCTGTTCACCCCGCTACCATCCAGAAAGCGAGGTCAGTACAGGTGCATCAAAGCTGGGACCGAGAGACTGAAAAACAGCTTCGATCTCAAGGCCATCAGACTGTTAAACAGCAATCACTATAAACAGCCATCACTGATACAGTGAGGCTGCTGCCTACATACTCAAAATCATTGGCCACTTTAATAAATGGATCACTAGTCACTTTAATGTTTACATACCTTGCATTACTCATCTCATATGTATATACTGTATTCTATACCATCTATTGCATCGTGCCTATGCCCCTCAGTCATCGCTCATCCATATATTTATATGTACATATTCTTATTACATTCTTACTAAGATGTGTGTATTCGGTAGTTGTGGAATTGTTAGAATACTTGTTAGATATTACTGCACTGTCGGAACTAGAAGAACAAGCATGTCGCTACTCGCATTAACATCTGCTAACCATGTGTAATGTCACTACTCGCATTAACATCTGCTAACCATGTGTATGGAACCAATAACATTTTATTTTGATTAGTTCTTGGTTAGTTTCCTCAAGGGAAACAATAACAGTTTATAAAGTCCTAGGTTGCCCCACATACTCCTGAACTGCACCTAATGAACCTCTCAGGCCTGGTCAACCACAGCCTCTGACATTCTACTGGTGATAGTACATCACTGCTTCTATGTTGTTGAGGGGCAATACATGTGTTCACTCTAAAAAAAGTACTCAGGCCAGGGTGAAGATTGCTAGACACTGACAGATTGATAATAGCCCATCTCAAAAACTCTTTCATAATTAATTTGAGCACCACTAGTAGCTTCGTGTGATGTGATGTTTGATTAAATACATCAGTAATTTGCATCTGCATTAATAAAGCAGACCTGAACTCGAGAACCAACTTATTTCGTTGAACGGCATGTGACAGCGATGTTTGTCAGAAACATTTATTCCAGTGCAAAAATTGACTAGAAAGTGCAAGTAGGTTAATTTGTCATGAAGTCAATATAATCTAAACTGGGTTTTGTGATATTTCATTAAGAGTTCGTCAGGACTTACTTGATGGTTGGGTTTTGATTTTAACAAAACCCGATAAACAGTTGCAGATTAAACAGCTGCGGTGATTGCGCTCTATCCGCAGAACACACCGGCACTAACTTTCCATTGACCCAGGTTTATTCGACAAAAGCAATGTCGCAACAAAAAATGATTACATGTGTAATGGAAACGGAAGATAAACATTTCGAAAGATCGACAACAGTAGGCAGTTTTCCATTGACCCAGGTTTATTTGAATAAAGCGACGTCGCTACATCATGTAGCCTAATGGAAACGGCAGATATATAGGACAATTTTTCTAAAGATCGACTAAAATGTTAGCCGTTTGACAGGGGTGGATGTTTCTTTTGTCAGTTTTGTTATTGCGACAAATGACGGAAACTGATCATTAGAATATGGCAAATATTAAATTGCATACTATCCATGCTGGCTTTTGCGTCCAGGTAACTCACCCTAGCAGGCAATTATTGCGTCTATTTTCTATGGAAACTTTCTAAATGTCAACATAAAAATAAAAATAAAAAAAATCACTTGACAAGTTAATGGAAACAGCTATTTTTATCTATTCAACGAGTGGATTTTTCGAATAGAGGATGATTGCCGAATAATTTGTAAGGTAGACGTGACGTCACCGCGTAACTATAAAGATCCACTCCACATTGCATTCAAAATGTCTACTGCTTGCAACTAAAACATTTAGTTTCTCTTTCAAGAATGCCTGAATTGCGCCACTTTTCTTTTCTGGTTGGCAAGTTTTACAATGTCACGGACCGTGTCAATACATTGGCACGTGAATAATTAGAATATGGCAAATAAGGCTACATGAGACAGATAGGTGGGAGGGCATACAGGCGGTCACTGATTAATTACACAAGTTGCCTAAATCGGTAATGTTTTTATCGACACAAGATCGTTCTCAGTGGAAATGCACCCTAGCAGGCAATTGTATTTTCTATGCGAACTTAATAAATGTCGTGAAAAAACAATCACATAAGTTAATAGGAACATCGCTATTAGCGAGGTTTCCATCCAATTGGTGACATTTCATGCGAATATTCTAACATCTGCATAAAGACTGAGCATTTCCCCACCAGTGGTGTTTCCAAACTGAATTTAACTGCAAGTGTGTGTGCACACTACATCACGCACAGCCTTTTATCTGCAACAAGTACAAGGCAGTTATTCTGCATCCAAAATACCAGTTGACCGCAGATAAACGGCATTTAAAAAAAAAAGGGGTATGATATAACCAAGCGTTCCACCGACAGGCCTTGCATTATTTATTTTAGACAATTATCCCAACTTCTCGCATATTTTGTCTTGTCAACATTTTGAAAGTTCCTCCGAAATGTTTCCATCAGGCCTGTCATGAAATGTTATCCAACGTACTTTACACACAAAAGTTTGATGGAAACAGTGAAACGGACCTGCCAAGCATCGTCTACATAGGACATTTTTTTACTTGAGAAATACTGCACCAGAGTAAAATCCTGGCTAAAGCTGACTTGTTCTTCAATTCATTTAGACTATTGTCAGGAATTTATACTAGCTTTGTGCTTATGGTGACAAACATCAATAACTGTCACATCGAACCACACTCTTAATGAATCTGCAGGAACCCCTCTTTATAAGTCTACTGGTCTAACCAGTTAAGTGTAACTAAATTAATCAAAATTGTAATCTACATAATCCCCCAACGTAATTCTCTCATGAAGGCCATCAACAATAATTATTAATGCTGTATAATGATAGGAGACAGGCACAGGAATATGTAATAAGGGGTTTTATTTCTCCATTTAAAATAACAACAAGTGCACAATACAACAGAGCAAAAGGTACTCAACACCAATGGAGAAAAAAAACACAATGGGGAAGAGAAGGCACACTAAATCAGGGGGAACCAGGTGTGCGTAATGAGACAAGACAGACCTGAGTACCGGCCTCAGGGACAAGGTGTGGGTCAGTCAGGGCGCCAATGGTGAAAAACCCTGGTCAGCGAAGCGTCCAGGATGTCCACCGCAGGAACACGTCGCCACTCCTCTGGGCCGTACCGCTCCCAGTCGATGAGGTACTGGAGATGCCCCACCTGACGCCTTGAATCCAGGACTTCACTGACCAAGTATGACGGACCTCCCTCGATGTCCAGAGGAGGAGGCAGGGTGTCACAGGGTCCAGCCTCTGCGAGGGGACCAGACACCACTAGCCTGAGGAGAGACATGAAAAGTCAACAGGGAGTTGCAAATGGTACGTTACCTCATTAACTCTCCTCAGGACTTTAAAAACGGACACACAAACCAAAGACTTCATCTACCCTGCCGGAAGCTGAGGGGCAGGTTAAAGGTGGGGAGCCAGACCTGGTCGCCTGGAGAGAAAACACACGCCTCGTTGCATATACTCCCTGTTCACCCACGACTGCGTGGCCACGCACGCCTCCAACTCAATCATCAAGTTTGCGGACGACACAACAGTGGTAGGCTTGATTACCAACAACGACGAGACGGCCTACAGGGAGGAGGTGAGGGCCCTCGGAGTGTGGTGTCAGGAAAATAACCTCACACTCAACGTCAACAAAACTAAGGAGATGATTGTGGACTTCAGGAAACAGCAGAGGGAACACCCCCATCCACATCGATGGAACAGTAGTGGAGAGGGTAGCAAGTTTTAAGTTCCTCGGCATACACATCACAGACAAACTGAATTGGTCCACTCACACAGACAGCATCGTGAGGAAGGCGCAGCAGCGCCTCTTCAACCTCAGGAGGCTGAAGAAATTCGGCTTGTCACCAAAAGCACTCACAAACTTCTACAGATGCACAATCGAGAGCATCCTGGCGGGCTGTATCACCGCCTGGTATGGCAACTGCACCGCCCTCAACCGTAAGGCTCTCCAGAGGGTAGTGAGGTCTGCACAACGCATCACCGGGGGCAAACTACCTGCCCTCCAGGACACCTACACCACCCGATGCTACAGGAAGGCCATAAAGATCATCAAGGACATCAACCACCCGAGCCACTGCCTGTTCACCCCGCTGCCATCCAGAAGGCGAGGTCAGTACAGGTGCATCAAAGCTGGGACCGAGAGACTGAAAAACAGCTTCTATCTCAAGGCCATCAGACTGTTAAACAGCCACCACTAACATTGAGTGGCTACTGCCAACACACTGTCAATGACACTGACTCTACTCCAGCCACTTTAATCATGGGAATCGATGGGAAATGATGTAAATATATCACTAGCCACTTTAAACAATGCTACCTTATATAATGTTACTTACCCTACATTGTTCATCTCATATGCATACGTTGATACTGTACTCTATATCATCGACTGCATCCTTATGTAATACATGTATCACTAGCCACTTTAACTATGCCACTTGGTTTACATACTTATCTCATATGTATATACTGTACTCGATATCATCTACTGTATCTTGCCTATGCTGCTCTGTACCATCACTCATTCATATATCCTTATGTACATATTCTTTATCCCCTTACACTGTGTATGACAGTAGTTTTTTTTTGGAATTGTTAGTTAGATTACTTGCTCGTTATTACTGCATTGTCGGAACTAGAAGCACAAGCATTTGGCTACACTCGCATTAACATCTGCTAACCATGTGTATGTGACAAATAAAATTTGATTTGATTTGAGTGGCGGTCGGCCTGTTTCTTGTGCCAACACACAGCCCGCTGGAGACGAGTGTGCGCAGCGTTCCAGGTCCCCTCAGCGCGCCAAAACCACTCATCCACCGCAGGGGCCTCAGTCTGGCTGGGATGCCAAGGTGCCAGGGCCGGCTGATACGCCTTTCCAGTGCGTGTTGGGGTGAGGTTAGTGGAGGAGTGGCGGAGGGAATGCTGCACGTACTCCGCCCAAGGTAGAAAACCCACCCACTCCCCCACCGGTCCTGACAGTAATACCTCAGGAACCTGCCCACTTCCTAATTAACCTGCCCATTAGCTTGAGGACAGTACCCAGAGGGGAGACTGACCATGATCCCCAGGTGTGCCATGAATTATTTCCATACAAGTGAGGTGAACTGAGGGCCACAGTCTGATGCAAAAGGCAGAAATCATGGTCACAGGCAATGGTCAAAAACAAACAAAACCTCACAATCATAAAAACAGAAAGAACTGAACTAAATAGGGAACTGATGAGACCGAACACAGGTGAAATCAATCAACAAAAATGAAAGACAGGGCTCTGTTCCAGAACACAAAGAAACATGGCTATGTTCAAGAACACAAATAAAAAGAACAAGGTTGACTAAGAAAAGAAAAGCAGAACCCTATAGGTAGCGTACACAGATTTGCAGACATTATCGCAGGTGCAGCGAAATGTTTGTGTTTCTCGCTCCAACAGTGTAGTAAAACATAGCAAAACAATACACACAATGTAAAAATAAAGAAATTAAGAAATGTCCGAACAAATCCAATTAATAACCCAAATAGCACTGTAACAGTAATCCAAATGCAATCTCATTTTTCGTCCACTTTCCCTCTCCTCACTGCCTCGCCTCGATTACCTTGGAGAGAGGATGCAGGAATTAAGGACGCAGGAATTAAGCAAACCAATTGAGAAAAGGAGAGGCAGCCAGGAGAGGGGAAAGTGGACGAAAATGTACTTGTATGAAATGAGACTCTCCTTCTCCAACACTTGTGTGAAAACCCAAAATAGATGTATAAAGTGATTAAAACATTTTTAAAATAAATGATAAGGAACACATGTTTGAGTGCATTCCTTCGATAAAACAATAACTGATTCAAAGGGGGTGTGGCAGATTTCAAAATTGTTCTGAGAAGGATACACTTCTGCTTCCTCACCAAAAGGAGGCTATCGAGGAGGGGAGGACCGTCTTCCGTTTGCCTACAAACGAATTGGAACAACTCCTCGACCACTCAACACTTATCGGTTTCCGGGTTACGGAGAAGAGAGGATGGGAAAGAGAGGGCTAAGGACGGACTCTGTCAAATGACAAAAGGCCATTGAATTGAATGGGGAGACCCGTTCTATTCATTATATTTCTATGGTTGACATCCTTCATCCGGGACACGGTTAGTCCCCCCTGCTTTGCAGACACGCGCTGACTCTCACGGTCTGTACGATGACATCACGGGGTATAGGAATGGCGGCTCTGGCTGATGGAGGAAAGAGCCAAAAGACCCTGAAACTTTACTTCTAACATAATTAAGAAAGATTTTAAATTGATTGAAACAACATACGGTAACGGAATAGAACCGGAAGAACTCGAATTCCGGTTGATTTACTGTTCAATAGCGACGTCCAGTCTCGGAAGTTGACTACTGGCACTGCTGACTTCAGGCTAACGTTGTTAGTTAAGCTACCTGCTAATATCATATAGCTAGCTTGTTTAGCTAACGTTGGTAGCAACGTCAGTCATTATTTACTCACATTTTATTGATTGATAAATTCATAATTATCCGAAATAAATCATTGTTCTAATTAGTCGGCACGTAATATTGCTACTAGGCTAGTTTCTGAGGACATTCACGAAGGTGAAATACAAAAAAATTATACCCTTCTTGCCATAGCTAGCTAACTACAGTAGTATTTAGCTAAGCTGAGAAACTAGCAAAGCTGACCAGCAACGTCGCTCCTCTCGCCTTGTTGAGTCCAGTTATCACAAGGATAACAAAATTAGTCTGCTGATCGCGTACTTTTGATGCCATAATGGAAAGTTTAACGTTAACTGATGTGGAGCAGAAGTATTACTCTGATTTGTTCGTTTATTGCGATACGGACAACACCAAGAAAGTGGCTTCCAACGGCAAAGTTCTTGATCTTTTCCGGGCGGCCCAGCTACCCAGTGAGGTTGTCCTGCAGGTAAGCTAGCTAATGTATCAATCTGTGAAGTGTGATAGAGATTTATTGTATGTGGCGTGCTTGTTGACTGGTGAACGTGACAAGACACCTTCTAACGTTAGCCAGTTGCAAAGCCCCTTTTCACTTTGCTAACTGCTAACCAAGTATGCTACCCAGAGGAAGTTAGCAAGTTGCTAGCATTCCATTATCTACATGGGCAAACTGATGTTAATAGACATGTTCTTTCAGCACCATATTTATTTCCAATGTTCTTCTAGCTATCTTTCTGCTTGATAGTCTTACAATTTTAATTATTAGCTACCTAACAGTCTATAGCCCACTTCCTTCCTTGTGCAGTTGATACTTAATTGATGACTGGATATAAAGTTTACAATAATATTGTCCATATTTAACGGACACAATCTTATTTGTATTACCTTGATTATATAGGTCGTTATCAATAAAACGTAATACTGTGCAGAGCGATCGATTTGGCTGCTGGGGGGGTAATGCAACACCCACCTTTTGCTATTAACGACAATTGTGTGTGTGTGTGTGTACATGTACCTTTAACTAGACAGGTCAGTGACTGCCTACACCGGCCAAACCCAGATGACACTTGGCCAATTGTGTGCCGCCCTTTGGGACTCCCAATCACAGCCTGGATTTGAACCAGGATGTCTAGTGACGCCTCAAGCACTGAGATGCAATGCCATAGACCGCTGCGCCACTCAGGAGCCCAGCTATGTGTCGTTTTCAAGGGATTGTTAAATAAATGTTATAACTATTTGGTTTTAATATCATCACCTCTTGATATACACATTTCCAATTATTCCAAATGTTTAGCTCTATCATCCAAGTTAATCAGCAATTAACTGCATGCTTAATCATGATCAGTTAACATCCATTGATCATGTATTTTCAGATAAGTGAGGGTAGCCTATCAATTTGGTATGTAGCTAAATGTGTAGTCAAACATGTTATTAGCTAGTTAGCCAATTTGTCAAGGTCCATCAATCAATGAAGCCTATCATGTCTGTTAGCACCAATAGTGATTAAACACTATTAAAAGTAATGTTAAAAATTTGATAATGATAGCCAACTTCACTAGGTTGGCCTACGTTGATTGGAGAAAAAAGTACATTACCTCTACTTACCACTATGTTTAGCCAAGTGTACAAAGTTTCTACCGGTAGCTTACCAAGTAAACATTATCAACTAACAGTACATCGGCAAACACATACCTTCTGCTTGACATGCAGAGCCCACAAAGGATGGGAAATTAACCTAAACCACTCATACTTGACAGGTCTAGTTCACTTTTATATCACTCAAATATCCAATTGATGGTGGCCAATATTGAGAGATATTGTGAAACTACCCTAACATATCTGAAATTACATGATCAATTGATGTTTACTGATCATGATAAACATGCAGTTACTTGTTGTATAACTCTGATAGAGCTACATTAGCTCCTGATCATGACTCTCATTTCCATGACATTACTTTAGACTTCAGAGTCATTGGATGAAGGCCTCTTCTGTACTGGGGCGTTTTGTTAAGAACCCAGAAGCTTGGGATGAACATTAATACGCATCACTTGCGGTACCGTATCTTTTAATATCACAGAGAAATAATAAAGAAAATAAATTGATACCCACCTTTTTTATAGGGTTAGTGAGTATTTAGCATTTTTTTTATTTGAAATGAAAGTAAAGGGCTTTATGTTTCTAGACACGTATCGCAATTGAGAATCGATTCATGTTTTAGATGGAGAATTTGGTTGTTTGGGATGCAAGAGCCAGTCTAACTCAGCAAATAAGTTCCTTGGACCTTAAGGAATAACGGTAGGCTCCTTTTCCTTAAGAGTGCATATTCGGCTATAGCTAAATGTGCACAATTGTTTCGCATGGAATAATCAGAAATGTCATTCTATGCTCTTCAAGAGGTGATAATATTACAACCAAGTAGTTAACATTTATTTTACAATCCCTTGAAAACGGCACACAGTTGTAAAAGGTTTTATCTGAGCTGGGGTCTCTCTCCCCCCTAGCAGGCAAATTGAAAGTGCTGCACCTTTATTGTGACGCTTTGTTGATAATGCCCTATCCAAAGGTCAAAGTGCTCATTTGAATGATTTATCAAATCCAAGATGTAAAGTCAGTAGAATGTGCGTTCTAGCACAGACTGAGTTACTTGAACATAGTTCTGTTCGGCTTGCCTATTTCTTTGTATATTCGTGCTATTATCATTTTCTGGGCTGACATCAACATTACTGTCACGGTTGAAGGATTTCTGGGCTGTCTTTCATTCAAAGTGTCAGTTATTGACCGGCTCAGTCTAATTCCTCAGCCATTTGTCCTGGTGTACATAATTAACTTGCTATTTTTTTGGGCCATGATTTCTTCCTCCTGCAGAAACACAAGACTAATAGTTTCTGCTATGGTTGTTTAGTGTACTGAAGAATAGGCTTTATACATGATCCATAAATCTGAGATGTGAAATGTTTCCTGGGTCTGTCAGTTTGACCGCCTATTTCACATTGAAATGATGCTGAGTCACTAGGCCTAGGCTGGTAGCATCATTTTTTTTACCAACGTTGGTCTTACCCTATAGCACTGCAATGCTAAAGGCGTACACCTCTCCATATTCAGATAGTGCATGTTCCTTTTAGACATTACAGACCATTTTGTGCAGACACAAGTCACATTGCTCAGTAAGCACGCAAAGCAACAACTGTCTTCCTGTGTTAGGAAGCAATGTCCTTGGAACTTTCTCTGCGAGAGACTGCAGCATTCTCCCCATTATAACATTTTGGCACAAAACAGTAGTGCATTAACAGAATGAGTTTGTATCACTCTAAAGACTGATGTTGGTAATATTTTGTTGTCTCAGATAACAGAGCTCTGTGGAGCCACTCGCCTGGGCCATTTTGGAAGGAGCCAGTTTTACATTGCACTGAAACTCATCGCTGTAGCCCAGTCTGGACTGCCTCTCCGGGTAGAGAGCCTCAATTCTGGTGAGTAAACATGTCTAGAATTCTCCAACTATTAGAAATGGACCCCTAAAATATGAGGCAGGGTATAGCACTGGACAATGTTTAAATCTTTGTTTGCCTTCGGTCTGGTTATATTTAAAATCAACCTGCTGATATTGAAGGGACAGTAGTAAAGAACACATGACTATACAATGGCATTTATTTGACTTCAAACGTTGCAACAGGAGAGCTGATTGCATAACTTCAAAGATGGAATAAGGATAGCCTACACTTACCAACTTCTTCCCTGATTCAGAGGGGTTGGGTTAGTTGCATTCAGTTGTGCAACTGACTAGGTTTCCCATTTGAATCAATGGACACACAGTAGGGCTGAGACAATACCAATATCGCGATACTCGTTATTATCGTGGCAATTTAACCAAACACAAAGCAGATTTAACTTATTTAGGAAAACAGACACAATGTTGGAAACAAACATCATTAATGACCAAATATCGCAATACTGGTATCGTCACAGCCCTAACACATGGGCCTAAAATACAAATAAGGTATGTTTTGGTATTGAACTGAATTTGCTCCCTAGAGATGAGCTGTTTTTAAATGTGTAGTATTCTGTCAAAACATGGAGGATATGTGCATCACTTGGGAGACTCACCCAAGTCTCGTATCTGTCTATTAATAAGCAACAGGATGCAAATATATGGATGGTTCAGAGATAGAGCATTGGTGAGCATTTGCAGGAAATAAAGGCATCCCTGTAGGGTTAAGATACAAGAGAAGAATAGAGACTTAAGTCAACAGGAAATTGCACAACCCAAACGGGCAGCTGGGCCAGTGAGATTGGAGGAAAAGACTCCAAGTTGCCCTTTAGAACATGAACATCAGGTTTTTTCCCCCGTCTTTTTTAGCCGCCACCTTTTTTTTGTCCTGTGTTTGGTCTTTCTTTTCAAACCACAATAGGAAAGTGGGAGGTAATGGTTCATGGTCCCCCAGACTACCCTCCACACCTCCCCGAGAACACCCCACCCTTTTAGCCCACTACCCCAGTTTGGTGGACACACAAAAGCAAACAAACCAAGAAAAAACTAACAAAAGAATCACTCCCACACACAAGCAATTACCCTGACAAACTACAAAAAGACATAAAAACACACACACACATTAACTCAACAAAGAAAAACAACTAGAATTGTCATATGGCTACAAGCTTTGTAAAGCACCTGAGAGATATATATATTATATATATTATATATATATTATATATATTTATAAAATATATTTATATAATATATTTATAATATATATATATTTATATATATATTATATATATATATTATATATTTATTATTTTTATATTTTTATATATATATATATATACACACACACACGTTGTCAATCTTGTAATACTTAACTTGATCTGGTTTTTAATATCAACACTTTTGTTGTGATAAGCCATGCTAGACTACAACAACTGACTTGTCAAGACAACTAGCTGGAGGGGATTTGAGGTAGTGCTGTTATCTAGCAGTGTTTTTCATCCACAGTCAAGGACTTGCCTCTGCCTCGCTTTGTTGTGGCCAAAAATGAGCAAGAGGCCAGACACACAGCCATGTACCCTGACTTGGAGAACCAGGGGCCTTACCAGGGTGTGATTCCACGACCCCCTGGCCGAGGGCAGGTCAAGAAGGTGTCTGCCCACGAGGTCATCCAGCCCTGTGTGCCCACAGTAGAACCACAGGTCAGTCATAATAATTCTTCCCGCCTGGAGAAGTAGTTTAGATATCATGCTCAATAAGAGCTGGTATTTTGATAGTGGTGAAAGTTTGATATAGCCTACATGTTGGAAAAGGCAAGGAAATCAACATTTATTTGATACAAACCAATTTGTATTATCCTTTTTTTAAGAAACTGAGACAGATCTAACTTTGATAGACATACGTTTTATCTAATGTTATTTACCCCTCTGCAGCCCGACACCACATCCCCAGTGGTATCTCCCCACCAGTCCCCTCCCACCTCGCCTCATGCCTGGAGAAAGCACAAACGGCAGGCAAGCGGGGGGAACGTGGAGAGACCTGCTGTGGTGGTGGCAGGTGCTGTCTGGACACCTTTCAGAGAAGCACAATCAGGTACACACTCTACTCTGCAAACTGTATCCTCTGCGAAGATGACAATCTGGCGATGGAGATGTCCAATAATGCGTCTTATTGACGTTCACCATCCTGTAACTTTTGCATGTCTTAAATAAATGGGAGGTTCAGCCAATAAACAGAACTGGTTTGTTTCCTGATGAGGATGTTGATGTCATACAATGCTGTGAAAAAGTATTTGCCCCTTTTCTAATTGTAGCTACTTCTGCATATTTTTTCATACTAAATGTTATTAGATCTTCAACCAACACATAATATTAGATAAAGGGAACCTGAATGAATAAATAACAAATTACGTACTTATTTCATGAGCAAAGTCGTCCAAAAAGTTATACTTTTGAATCATCAGCCCATAGAACACTCTTCCAAGAGTCTTGATGATCATCCAGGTGCTTTTTGGCAAACACGAGTCAACTTTTTGGATGAGATGGGTCCCATTTTATGTCTGGTGAAAACCAAACTCTGCATTCCACAGTAAGAACCTCATACCAACGGTCAAGCGTGGTGGTAGTTTGATGGTTTGGGGATGCTTTGCTACCTCAGGACCTGACTTGACTTAATAGAGCAGAATTCATGGTTCCTTCTATCAGGTAATTCTACAGGAGAATGTCAGGCCACCCGTCTGAAGCTGAAGCACAACTCGGTCATGTAGCAAGGCAATGATCCAAAACACACCTCTACCTTCTTGCCCTTTGTGCTGTTGTCTGTGCCCAGTGTCTACCATGTTTTGTGCTGCTACCATGTTGTGTTGCTACCATTCTGTGTTGCTGTCTTGCTATGTTGTTGTCTTAGGTCTCTCTTTATGTAGCGTTGTGTTGTCTCTCTTGTCGTGATGTGTGTTTTGTCCTATATTTATATATTTTTAATTTTTAATCCCAGCCCCTGTCCCCGGAGGAGGCCTTTTGGTAGGCCGTCATTGTAAATAAGAATTTGTTCTTAACTGACTTGCCTAGTTGAATAATTAAAATAAACATGAAAATGGTTAAAAAGCAACAAATTTGAAGTTTTGGAATAGCCTAGTCAAAGTCCAGGCCTAATCCCAATTGAGATGTTGTGGCACGACTTGAAATGAGCACTTCATGCTTACACTCAGGGATATCTGTGGGTTTAAGGGGGCAATTACATTTTCACACAGGGGAATTAGGTGTTGAAGAACTTTTATTAAATAAAACAAATATACATTTTGTTATTGGTAAACTCAGGTTCTCTTTATCTAATATTAGGTTTTGGTTGAAGGTCTGATAACATTCAGTATCAAAAATATGCAAAAAATGGGGCAAATACTTCTTTACCGCACTGTCTCTCTGTAGTCCAGTCCTTCAACAGTTCTTGAGTATGCTCTCTACTGTTGCTAGAACGATCTTTGTGTAATCTAATGGCACTGTCTGAGGCTGTGTAACTATCCTCTCTCCATAGGACCTGTGGTGGTAGGTGATGGGATGTGGTCTGCCCACTCACCTCCCCCCGTTCAGGAAAGCTGGGTCAGTTTGAAAGATACTTATCCCCCCTCCTCCAGCAAAATGCCACCAATGCATCTCTCGCCGGTCCAGGTAGTGCAGCAAATGCTTCCATGGACCTGTCATCTTTCTCACTTAAAGGCAGAGATGGAGCTTTATCGTAACTTCTTGTCTAGCCTACTTCACTATATGCTCTTTTTTGATGGCTTCAGTTTCCCCTTCATAAAAATACATATTTCACTGCAATAAATCAGGAACAGTTCCGTGTCCAAATGAGCAAGATTCATTGTAAGTGGGTTGAGGTATTTGAAAACAAACACTTGCAAATCCTCTTCTGATACTCTTCTGTTTATTTCCCATCGTCCCACAGTCTGTGTATTCATTACCTATTAGTACTATCACAGCTCTTCCAAAGGATTGTTTCAATCTGTTATTTTCCTCTAAATGTTTCACTTGGCTGCCTTTAGGAGAACTCTTCCATACGAACGGTTGCATCTGTTACTACAGCCAATGAAATCCAAAGACAGTCCAGTAGCAGTTATGACGACCCCTGGAAAATCACGGACGAGCAGAGGCAGTATTACATCAATCAGTTCAAGACCATCCAGCCCGACCTCAACGGTTTCATTCCTGGTAAGTAGAGTGATCTTTTTCTGGAACAGGGTTGTAACTTTCCAAAAATGTCCAGGTTTTCCATTAAACCTGGATGGAGGATTCTTGGAATGAGCAGAACATCAGGAATCTTCAACCAGGATTTCTGACAAACCAGGGAATTTAAGGACATTTTGCAACCCTAGTTTGAGACCACCTTTTACACTTGTTCCCATTTAAAGGTTACAGGGACTCTGGCTGTTACACTACAATGATTGGCCTATCACTAACTGACTTTTACCCTTTGTCTATATTACAGGTTCTGCTGCAAAAGAGTTTTTCACTAAATCAAAGCTACCTATTCTTGAACTGTCCCACATTTGGTAAGTTATTAGAAGGTGTGCTATTGGCTTTAGTTGAGATGTTCCCCATGTCTAATGATAACTGAAGCAGATAGCTCATATGTTTTAATCTAGGAAGCTATATCAAAGAATGGAAAATATAACCTTTGGTAACTCCTCTTCAATTAATGAATGTGGCTACCAGTTGGTGAATTCACAAGGGATTCCAGGAGATTGCAATGCATGAGTGGGTTTAAATAAATATTCTCACATTCTTTGCATTACAGGGAGCTTTCGGATTTTGATAAAGACGGGGCGTTGACACTGGATGAGTTCTGTGCTGCATTTCATCTTGTTGTTGCTAGGAAAAATGGCTATGACCTTCCTGAAAAGCTGCCAGAGAGTCTTATGCCAAAGCTTATTGACTTGGATGACTCAGCAGGTAATAGCTCGTACTCTCCTACTGCTACATATTCTGAATCTGTCAAAATCTGCCCCGGGGACCATCTGCTGCAGACAGTTGATTTATGAAACATGGAAAGAAATAAGTGTGATTGAATGGAACAGTCATCCTGATGGTATAAATGTTCCATGTTCTAGAGGTTCCAGACCAGGCCCCTGATGTCGGCTACTCGGGCTCCCCCGTGGAGGTGACCCCAAACAAGTCCCCCATGCCCTCACTCAACCAGACCTGGCCTGATCTCAACCAGGGCAACGAGGTTGGACACAGCACCACCCCATGTTATCACTGTAGAAAAGGACATTATTGAACTTTTACCTTTCCAGCATTTTGTAAATTACTTCTCAATGAAATGATCGAAAAGGTCCTTTCCATTGTGAGGTGTTAGTACCTATCCTCTTGCAGGACTTTCCTGATTCAGTACCTTTCTTATCCATTTCTGAGAAACACCACTTAGTACTTACTAATTTACATACTGTATATGTTTTGTCAGAAAGCTGCAATTGTTGATATTCTTATCAGTCCCAAAGTCAGTTTGCTCCATTTCTGTTTATCTAGTTATCACTAACCAGTTTCTAGTCAATATCCACCCCTCCTCACTATTACTAATGGATGATATGTGATGATAAATGTAGTTCATCACCCCTCCTGTGGGAGAGCAGTGGGGTTTGTAACTGGGTCTGGAATCATCCTCTGTGTGACGATCCATTGAGATGCCTGTGGTGCTGATGTACTTCTGCTCTTGTCTCTAGCAGTGGGAGACTTTTAGTGAACGCTCCTCCAGCTCACAAACTCTGACCCAATTTGATTCTAACATTGCACCAGCTGACCCTGTAAGTCAATCACCTAGTTTGCCTGTTTCTGTATTAATGATAATATTAACCCTTGGCCCCTTGATCTCTCTTAGAGTGCATGTACTTAATTCTGCTGAATCTGCCACAACGGAGGTGTCAATGTGATTTTGCTTGCTTAGCTTATTGGATACTCAACTTTCTGTCCCATATTAAAAATATGATATTGGGTTCTACAATATATTTATTTATTTTGACCTTTATTTAACTAGGCAAGTCAATGTCCGGGCTATTTGATCAATTATAGCAGTATGAAATATCTTTCCCATATCTTCTGGTTTCTTAAATCTGCATAATTGCCACGCATATACAGTGGGGCAAAAAAGTATTTAGTCAGCCACCAATTGCGCAAGTTCTCCCACTTAAAAAGATGAGAGGCCTGTAATTTTCATCATAGGTACACTTCAACAATGACAGACAAAATGAGAAGAAAAAATATTCCAGAAAATCACATTGTAGGATTTTTTAATGAATTTATTTGCAAATTATGGTGGAAAATAAGTATTTGGCCAATAACAAAAGTTTATCTCAATACTTTGTTGGCAATGACAGAGGTCAAACGTTTTCTGTAAGTCTTCACAAGGTTTTCACACACTGTTGCTGGTATTTTGGCCCATTCCTCCATGCAGATCTCCTCTAGAGCAGTGATGTTTTGCGGCTGTTGCTGGGCAACACAGACTTTCAACTCCCTCCAAAGATTTTCTATGGGGTTGAGATCTGGAGACTGGCTAGGCCACTCCAGGACCTTGAAATGCTTCTTACGAAGCCACTCCTTTGTTGCCCAGGCGGTGTGTTTGGGATCATTGTCATGCTGAAAGACCCAGCCACGTTTCATCTTCAATGCCCTTGCTGATGGAAGGAGGTTTTCACTCAAAATCTCACGATACATGGCCCCATTCATTCTTTCCTTTACACGGATCAGTCGTCCTGGTCCCTTTGCAGAAAAACTGCCCCAAAGCATTCTTTGTCCTCCAAACACGACGAGTTGAGTTTTTACCAAAAAGTTATATATTGGTTTCATCTGACCATATGACATTCTCCCAATCTTCTTCTGGATCATCCAAATGCTCTCTAGCAAACTTCAGGCGGGCCTGGATATGTGTCCCCTGGCTTAAGCCAGTACGTCTGGCACTGCAGGATTTGAGTCCCTGGCGGCGTAGTGTGTTACTGATGGTAGGCTTTGTTACTTTGGTTCCAGCTCTCTGCAGGTCATTCACTAGGTCCCCCCGTGTGGTTCTGGGATTTTTGCTCACTGTTCTTGTGATCATTTTGACCCCACGGGGTGAGATCTTGCGTGGAGCCCCAGATCGAGGGAGATTGTCAGTGGTCTTGTATGTCTTCCATTTCCTAATAATTGCTCCCACAGTTGATTTCTTCAAACCAAGCTGCTTACCTATTGCAGAATCAGTCTTCCCAGCCTGGTGCAGGTCTACAATTTTGTTTCTGGTGTCCTTTGACAGCTCTTTGGTCTTGGCCATAGTAGAGTTTGGAGTGTGACTGTTTGAGGTTGTAAACGGGTGTCTTTTATAGTGATAACAAGTTCAAACAGGTGCCATTAATACAGGTAACGAGTGGAGGACAGAGGATCCTCTTAAAGAAGAAGTTACAGGTCTGTGAGAGCCAGAAATATTGCTTGTTTGTAGGTGACCAAATACCTTTTTTCCACCATAATTTGCAAATAAATTCATTAAAAATCATACAGTGTGATATTCTGGATTTTTTTTTCTTATTTTGTCTGTCATAGTTGAAGTGTACTTATGATGAAAATTACAGGCCTGTCATTTTAAGTGGGAGAACTTGCACAATTGGTGGCTGACTAAATACTTTTTTTGCCCCACTGTAAGCCTTTTCTAACCTTATAAACTGTTCTGACAGTATGAAAGGAGTTCTCTTTACAGTCAGAAAGGGATTGGATAGATTCCTTAAGGCATTATTATTGTGAGCTAATGATTAAACAAGAAACCTTTGTCCTTACAGGATACAGCTATTGTCCACCCTGTTCCCATCCGCATGACCCCAAGCAAGATCCATATGCAAGAGATGGAGCTGAAGAGAACCGGAAGTGGTAAGATGGTTCCCCCATATGATAACAGCGCTTAAACACGCTGAGCTCTGTCCTCTAAAGCAGTGTTCACTTTTGAGACTCCATCAACTAGCAACTCTCATGTATTTGGCTGGGAGTGGTGAAGGGATGCACTGTACCTTTTCTCTTAAGAACCGTTAAAAAAATATATATATATATATATACTGTTGATGGAATTGACTGTTTTTCTTTCTCATTCCTGCAGACCACACACATCCTACCAGTCCCCTGATGGCTAAACCACCTGAGCTCTCTGAAGAAACCAAGCTTGCCACCTCTATGAAGTTTGTAACAGCTAACTCTGGTAAGTGTCAAGGGATGTTCCATTATCATAAGGAACTTAGGACTATTGCAGTTTGTAGGTAAATCTATTGTAGAAAATGTCATGTGACCATAATTATATGGCATTTCCTTGAGGATTGGTTAAACAGAATACTCATGTTCTTTACTAAAGGTGATGGTTATAGCAGTTCAGATTCATATACTTCAGATCAAGACCCAATTACAAGTGTTGTAACAAGACAAAGGTAAGTTAGTCTCAATGTCTAGAGATAATAGATGCTTTGTTTATTGAAGCGCTTTTGAACAGTAAGCTCACTAGCCGTGTTGTCTGGGTTGTAGGTCTAATTCTGGGACCTCTCCTGAAGGTCTAAAGGTGGCGGCTGCCCCCCACCACCCCCTCCCAGGCCCAACGCCTCCCACTCCCGCTCCTCCTCGCTAGACATGAACAGAAACTTTGCCGCTCACCCCGCAGGGCCACAGCAATCTGGAGTCGTGGCCTGTCCTCCAGCCATACCTCCTAGGCCGCTACCCACACAGGTAGAAAGCCAATACAGACAGAAGAAAGTCAATCTCATAGCAGAAGAGATGTTGCCACCTCTGGGTAGTCTTTTTTTTAATAGGAAATATACACATTGAAATGCTGAAATCTCTTCCCTTTGTCTTTTCTTGTCCATACGCTCTATTCACTCTACACAGACTACAGTCATTGACCATGTACTCTCCAGTTCAAGGTTGTGTTCAGTTTTCAACATGCAGTGTTAAGTCTGAACTCTGTCTATCCTATTCCCTTTGTCCCCAGACCTCTGGTCCTCATAGTGGGCATCGCTCGGATGAGGGCCTGGCAGCTCACTCCACTACCTCGCCCCAGCAGATACCAGAGCAGCCCAACTTCGCTGACTTCAGTCAGTTCCAGGCGTTCGCTGCCTCAGATCAGCCCAGTGACAACGGGGAGAAGCACCCAGAGAGTCTGCCAGTGAGTCAGACATACAGTATAATACAGAACCTGTTCTATCAGCTGTGCTTTGTTATAAGAAAAGAGACTGAGACTGTGTGTGCTCTGTTCACAGGTAGAGAAGTCTACAGAAGGGGCTGGGCCTTTGAGAACTGTGAAGATTGACAACCAGGAAGAGAGAGCTGCAGCTACTGTGAACTCTGTAAGTAGTGGACTTACTGAGACCATGATGCCAATACTGGGGGCCTAAATGTCCTCATTTGTTCAGATGATTGATACAGTGGGTTTGTTTTTTTCCTGTCAGGCCAAAGGGTCCATCATGGCCCCCCCACCCAAACCTGTCCGCCGGAGACTGAAATCCGAGGATGAACTCCAGGATGAAACCCTCCCCCCGAAGTCTAACGTCATAGCCACTGTTCTAGCTACACTGCCATCCATTCCCAGGTAGGAACAGGGGTTTCAAAGGAATCTCAAATCAAATTTTATTTGTCACATACACATGGTTAGCAGATGGTAATGCGAGTGTAGCGAAATGCTTGTGCTTCTAGTTCCGACAATGCAGTAATATCCAACTAGTAATCTAACCTAATAATTTCACAACAATTACCTTATACACACAAGTGTAAAGGAATGAATAAGAATTTGTACATAAAATAATATATGAATGAGTGATGGTATAGAACGGCATAGGCAAGATGCAGTGGATGGTATAGAGTACAGTATATACATATGAGATGAGTAATGTAGGGTATGTAAACATATGAAGTGGCATTGTTTAAAGTGGCTAGTGATACATTTTTCATCAATTTTTACATTATTAGTGGCCGGAGTTGAGTCAGTATGTTGGCAGCAGCCACTCAATGTTAGTGGTGGCTGTTTAACAGTCTGATGGCCTTGAGATAGAAGCTGTTTTTCAGTCTCTCGTTCCCTGCTTTGATGCACCTGTACTGACCTCGCCTTCTGGATGATAGCAGGGTGAACAGGCAGTGGCTCGGGTGGTTGTTGTCCTTGATGATCTTTTTGGCCTTCTTGTGACATCGAGCACATAGTAAATCTGAATAGTGACTGGTCTGTGGTTGTTGATTATACATTAGATTCCGTAGTTAACATCAGCAACGAACTTAAAACTCTCTTGAATACTTTTTACAGGTCTGTTGGTAAGGATAAAAAAGCAATTCAAGCCTCTATCAGAAGAAACAAGGAAACCAACACAGTTTTGGCCAGACTCAACAGTGAATTACAGCAACAGCTAAAGGTATAGGAGTGATTACAATAATACATGCATGCATGCTAGCTACTTATTCTGTTACTAAAATGAACCTGATGCTTATTTTGGAAAATGTTATCTTCACGAAATCCAAGTCTTTAACAAGGTTAAACTTTAGTCCTCATTTGAGGATTGTTTATCTTGTTGTTTTTAATTCATAGGACTTACTAGAAGAGAGGATATCTTTGGAGGTTCAACTGGAACAGCTCAGACCATTTTCCCATTTGTAACCTGTGTGTGTGAGGAGGACAAGTTCATGAGAGAAGATAGGAGAGACCTGAAGGGGCCTTTTGTGTGATGCACATGTTATCTCCACTGTCCATTCCCTCTGCATTCTGCTGTCTCTTCTGTGGGAACCAGATGGACTGACCGACCGTCTGTCTGTCGGACGGTCTGCCTGACGGTCTGACAGTCTGCCTGACAGTCTGCCTGACGGTCTGACAGTCTGTTTGACGGTCTGTCTGTCGGACGGTCTGACTGTCGGATGGACGGACAGTCGGTCGGTCGGTCTGACTGACGGGCTGACTGACGGACTGACGGTCGGTTTGCAACAACACACCCTGACTCGCCCTCATCAGACAGAACAGTCTTTCCAAAGGGGCTGGGTTAGGAATGTTACAAATATTGGCACTTTTATTTATCAAAGAAATAGCAAAGATTATTCTGGATGTCAATCCCTTATACTATATCACAGGCCCCGGTGCCAGACTGACAGGCACTGAACTGGAACTTGAGTCATGGGGTACTGAAGGCCGAGTTCCCTCCCTCATTCTTCCCCATGATGACAAGTGTCCAGTAGAGGAGCACTCTGGGGTCTGCCTGTGCTGTGTGGGCCTGGTCTCCTGGGACCTGTCGAGGACAGATAATCATGCCAGTGAAGGCATTGTGAGGAGTCTACAGGAGATGACTCTATCCTGGAGCGCTTTGGACTGATCATGTGACAGGAATGAATTCATGTTCCAGTTTATTACAGCATCCCGCTACGCGGAGGGCTATTCTGTCCATGTGCGTCTCTGTATACATGTGTGCTGTATGTATGGTGTGTGTTTGGATTTATTTGGGCACGCAATGGTTACATAAACGGCATGATGAAATGAGTGTGTATGTATAATTTTTTTCTTCCACTAGTCTTCTGCAATTTAATCTGTAACAAAATGAGCTGTGTTACTATGTGAAGTGATTGACCCTCAGATTACAGACCACATTTTTGTTTTTGCTCCTGGCTCTGTAGTTGCTCATGCTGATGCTGCCTGTGCCTCCTTATGGTACATAAATTGAATCAGTCCTGCCCCAAACACAAGGTTCCCTGTGAGATATGATAACCAACTATGGAAGCGAGACCAGAATGAAACGACTGCACTTTTCCCCTGTTTTTTTTGTCCACCCCCCGCATGTTGTTCATGCTCTTATCTAGTATGAAGACAGTGCTTAAATACAAACCACTTGATTTCTACCTGTATACGGTATCTTACCTAGTCTGACATTTGCGTTGGTACCTACACCTTGTATAACTGTCTTTTTGTTTTTCTGGAACTTCTTGTGTTTTCTTAATTTCTTAACCTGTCTTCAAAAGCCTTACTCCTGGCGTTCAGGTTTCCACTGTAATCTATTCTCCCTGTATTGAACCAAGTTGAGCCTTCTTTTCCCTGCTGTTCAGGTTGATGTACTGTATAAGGGGTATGTTGTATATTGTATATGATACACACCTTTTGATCTCATATGTACATTTGCATTAATTGCTGACTAACAGCAAATATTCTATTTAATTGCTTATATTATGGCTGTGTGATCATAGATGTTTAACTGCATGGATGTATCTCTGCAGAATGAACTAGCAGCTGTGTGATTTTTACACAAAATAAAAACTGCACAATATTTTAACAGCCTTTTTACCAGGTCTAATTTATTTTATTGATGATTTGACTCAAGGAAGAACTTACAAATGTGTATATTGCTACATTTTTAACACTATCAATTTATGCATTCCAGTCTGACATACAAGTTAACTTCTCCCCTGGTGTAACATTTCTCAAGCAAAAGGTATGTAGTGTATAAGCTGGAAGTAGACGCCTATGTGGTGTCCATTCGTTTACTAAAATTAGGAGAGAGGTGGTAGGGTTAGGGGAAAATATGTCAAGGCAAAGGGTGGCTACTTTGAAGAATCTCAAATATAAAATATATTTTGATTTAACTAATTTTTTTGTTGTTACTACATGATTCCCTATGTGTTATATCATAGTTTTGATGTCTTCACTATTCTACAGTGAATGTATGAAATAGTAAAAAGGAGAGAGAAAAACTGGAAGGAGTAGGTGTGTCCTAACTTTTGACAAGTACTGTGTGTAAATATACAGTGGGGCAAAAAAAGTATTTAGTCAGCCACCAATTGTGCAAATTTTCATCATGGGTACACTTCAACTATGACAGACCAAAATGAGAAGAAAAAAAATCCAGACAATCACATTGTAGGATTTTTAATGAATGTATTTGCAAATTATGGTGGAAAATAAGTATTTGGTCACCTACAAACAAGCAAGATTTCTGGCAAAATTGTAGACCTGCACCAGGCTGGGAAGACTGAATCTGCAATAGGTAAGCAGCTTGGTTTGAAGAAATCAACTGTGGGAGCAATTATTAGGAAATGGAAGACATACAAGACCACTGACAATCTCCCTCGATCTGGGGCTCCACGCAAGATCTCACCCCGTGGGATCAAAATGATCACAAGAACGGTGAGCAAAAATCCCAGAACCACACGGGGGGACCTAGTGAATGACCTGCAGAGAGCTGGGACCAAAGTAACAAAGCCTACCATCAGTAACACACTACGCCGCCAGGGACTCAAATCCTGCAGTGCCAGACGTGTCCCCCTGCTTAAGCCAGTACATGTCCAGGCCCGTCTGAAGTTTGCTAGAGAGCATTTGGATGATCCAGAAGAAGTTTGGGAGAATGTCATATGGTCAGATGAAACCAAAATATAACTTTTTGGTAAAAACTCAACTCATTGTGTTTGGAGGACAAAGAATGCTGAGTTGCATCCAAAGAACACCATACCTACTGTGAAGCACGGGGGTGTAAACATCATGCTTTGGGGCTGTTTTTCTGCAAAGGGACCAGGACGACTGATCCGTGTAAAGGAAAGAATGAATGGGGCCATGTATCGTGAGATTTTGAGTGAAAACCTCCTTCCATCAGCAAGGGCATTGAAGATGAAACGTGGCTGGGTCTTTCAGCATGACAATGATCCCAAACACACCGCCCGGGCAATGAAGGAGTGGCTTCGTAAGAAGCATTTCAAGGTCCTGGAGTGGCCTAGCCAGTCTCCAGATCTCAACCCCATAGAAAATCTTTGGAGGGAGTTGAAAGTCCGTGTTGCCCAGCAACAGCCCCAAAACATCACTGCTCTAGAGGAGATCTGCATGGAGGAATGGGCCAAAATACCAGCAATAGTGTGTGAAAACCTTGTGAAGACTTAGGGTATACAAGAAAGGGTATATAACAAAGTATTGAGATAAACTTTGGTTATTGACCAAATACTTATTTTCCACCATAATTTGCAAATTCATTAAAAATCCTACAATTTGATTTTCTGTATTTTTTTTTTCTCATTTTGTCTGTCATAGTTGAAGTGTACCTATGATGAAAATTTGCACAATTGGTGGCTGACTAAATACTTTTTTGCCCCACGATATATTTACAAAAAAAATATGGGGGATTGGAAATGATGCAGACAGAAGAGCACAAAGTAGAAAATAAAAAGTTGCAATTCACTTGAAACAAGGATCAGTGAGCAAGTTTTACTCAAAGGGTAACATTAGTACTATATTCTTCTTTCTCCTCAAGACAACAGGACTTGGTGCACCATTTCTAGTTAGGTTTTTTATAGCAGGATGAACTCTAGTTACACAGAACATATAGGAATACAATAACTTGTAATATCAACAATGATGAGGACGTAGCTTTCACTTCTATTCTCTTCTCTTATAGTTGACTTGTGAAATTGTCCTGAACATTGGTGCTCTCCAGATGTCTACTTCACCACTCTGGAAAGGGAATAAAGTAAGTTAAAATACATTTCTTGTCATTGTCACATGGTGCAGTTGAAAAATAAAAAATAAAGCCTGGTTTGATTTGCAATATTATTTGTCCAGTAATAGAGCAGCACTCACACAGTTGTCTGTTTGTAGCGGTCAAGGGCCTCCTGTGCCACCACCTCTGAGAACTTCGGGTCGTTCCAGGTAATGTCTCCAGGCACACTGAAGGTCATGGCAGGAGTGTTAAACAGCTGCACAGACACGTTGGTGTCCCCTGGTTTCTCAGGGTCCTCCGTGTCCTTGGACATGACCTTGGAGGAGATTAAGACATTTCAACATACAGTTGAAGTGGGAAGTTTACATACACTTAGGTTGGAGTTATTAGAACTTGTTTTTCAACCGCTCCACAAATTTCTTGTTTTACAAACTACAGTTTTGGCAAGTCGATTAGGACATCTACTTTGTGCATGACACAAGTCATTTTTCCAACAATTATTTAGACAGATTATTTCACTTATAATTCACTGTATCACAATTTCGAGTCAGAAGTTTACATACACTAAGTTGACTGCCTTTTAAACATCTTGGAAAATTCCAGAACATTATGTCATGGCTTTAGAACCTTCTGATAGGCTAATTGACATTATTTGAGTCAATTGGAGGTGTACCTGTGGATGTATTTCAAGGCCTACCTTCAAACTCAGTGCCTCTTCGCTTGACGACATGGGAAAATCTAAAGAAATCAGCCAAGACCTCAGAAAATAACTTTCAGACCTCCACAAGTCTGGTTCATCCATGGGAGCAATTTCCAAACACCTGAAGGTACCTCTGTACAAACAATAGTACGCAAGTATTAACACCATGGGACCACGCAGCCGTCATACTGCTCAGGAAGGAGACGCGTTCTGTCTCCTAGAGATGAACATACTTTGGTGCGAAAAGTGCAAATCAATCCCAGAACAACAGTAAAGGACCTTGTGAAGATGCTGGAGGAAACGGCTACAAAAGTATCTATATCCACAGTAAAACGAGTCCTATATCGACATAACCTGAAAGGCCACTCAGCAAGGAAGAAGCCACTGCTTCAAATCCACCATGAAAAAGCGACTATGGTTTGCAGCTGCACATGGGAACAAAGATCGTACTTTTTGGAGAGATGTCCTCTGGTCTGATGAAACAAAAATAGAACTGTTTGGCCATCATGACCATCGTTATGTTTGGAGGAAAAAGGGGGAGACGTGCAAGCCGAAGAACACCATCCCAACCGCGAAGCACGGGGGTGGCAGCATCATGTTGTGGGGGTGCTTTGCTGCAGGAGAGACTGGTGCACTTCACAAAATAGATGGCATCATCTATGGGTCTTCCAAATGGACAGTGACTCTATGCATACTTCCAAAGTTGTGGCAAAATGGCTTAAGGACAACCAAGTCAAGGTATTGGAGTGGCCATCACAAAGCCCTGACCTCAATCCTATAGAAAATTTGTGGGCAGAACTGAAAAAGCGTGTGTGAGCAAGGAGGCCTACAAACCTGACTCAGTTACACCAGTCCTGTCAGGTGGAATGGGCCAAAATTCACCCAACTTATTGTGGGAAGCTTGTGGAAGGCTACCTGAAACGTTTGACCCAAGTTAAACAATTTAAAGGCAATGCCACCAAATACTAATTGAGTGTATGTAAACTTCTGACCCACTGGGAATGTGATGAAAGAAATGAAAGCTGAAATAAATCATTATCTCTACTATTATTCTGACATTTCTCATTCCTAAAATAAAGTGGTGATCCTAACTGACCTAAGACAGGGAATGTTTACTAGGATTAAATGTCAGGAATTGTGAAAAACTGAGTTTAAATGTATTTGGCTATGGTGTAACTTCCGACTTCAACTGTACGTCTATTCATAAGACCATGATAGAAATAAATACTTTAGTAATAGAAACCCCATGCAGACTATGGAGTCTCACTGTTTCAATCTTGAAGATTCCATCCTTGGTGTCGGTATTGTTGGCCAGGGCAGACACCCAGCCAAACTGCTTGCTGAACAGGTCCAGCAGGCTGGATGTGTTAGACATCTTCTCCTCAAACCTCCTCAGCTGCTTGTTGTACTCCTGGGTGAACTTCTCAGCCATGGCCAGGGCCTGCTCCAGCTCCTCCTTGAGAGGACCAGTCAGAGGCTTCTTCCCAGAGCAGTCTGGACGAGAGAACATCAATTCATGTAATACACAACTATATAGTCAACAGGGTTGCTGTTGTCCCTTCAGCCCTATGTCAGCAACTTCTGGTGTGATGTAATAGCAACTTATTATACTTGACTCAGCCAAGGCATGGCTTTGTGGTAGCATAGAGACTTGAAAATGTAGGTGTACAAGCCAATGCATGTTGCATGATGAATGCTACTCCCTGTGATGTCAGTGCCAAGGATAATCCTGCTTGCTTTTGTTCAGACCTGTTCTGACCTCTGAGTTATGAAGCACTTGGGTTATGTGAATGTTGCAACAGAGAAAAGACAAATCTGAAGGGCTTTACCAATATCCTGGATCGCTACACATTTTTCACACTCTCCTCGCAGTTTAATGCAGCCAGCAGAATTGCGACGTATCTCTCTGCAAGTCATACCGGAAGGCTTTGTCACAACAACATCCTCATTCACACTCCCCTCTGTGGAAAAAAAGACCCAAAGGTAATTTTATGTGACTCTTCACATCATATTATGGTCTAATAACAGTTGTTTAATTAGGACTGAGGCATACCCTCTGAGGGGTTGATGTCAAAGTTAGCATCTGCATCCATGAAAGGCCCCATGGAGCCAAAGATATTCCAGGCCATGTCCATCATGGGAGCGAACATGTTGTGGAACCCATGGAAGTCTGGGTCCTTCAGAGGGGACCTGACCACACGGGAATGCACCTCGCCCGCCTTTGCTCTCTCATTGGCCCTCTCACCCTGACCCCAGATGCTGGGCATGCGGTAGGGGCTGGGGAACATGGGAGGGTTGAGGGAGCGCATGTGGTCAAACACCCTCATGCTGTCAGTGAAGATGCTGTCCACCCCATCGGCCACGTTGGAGTAACGCTCCTCCAGATTCTGGAACCTCCAGCTCTGCTCCTGGTCCTCACGCTCCAGAACATCCATGTTCTCCCCGTTGATCCAGATGGAGAATGGAGAGGTCCTGTTCAGAACCTCTTCCAGCTGAGAGAAAACAGGAGAAAGCAGCTAGTACAACAGTAACCTATTTTATTTGGAAGGATTGTATAACAATAGCTTAAGCACATTGATCATGTGCTTTTGTACTGCACGCCCCTGTGTAAGTCTTTCTCACAAAACATATTTGAGTTACAATTGCAAACCAATGTGGAGATTGATTGATGATAGTTGAGTAGTGTAGTTGAGGCGATACCTGTCTGCCGACTAGTCCAGCGCCACTGCTGCAGGTCCTGGAGTAGTACTTGATGCAGGTGTTCTTCAGGCAGGGCTTGCACTCCTCCCACAGAGACTGCATGGTGCCGTTACACACCTCCTGCTCCTCACTCAGCTTCGTCTCCATCTCCTGAGCTGCCTTCAGAGCATCCTGACAAACAAGCACAGAAACAGGGTCAGTGGCTGGGAACTACTGTAATCACCCAGGAAACTGTATAAGGTGATGAATTGCATACAAAATGTACAAGTTGATCACTGACTTTTTTGGGGGGCCAATATAGTGACCAATCTCAACATGTACAGTATGATGCTCAAATACACTGTACCTCTTTTTGCTGTGTAGTTTTCTCCAGGGCACTCAGGAACTTCTCATGGTCCTCTCCAGACCTCTCCATCACTGTCTTCATCTCCTTCACCCCACTGATAGCATTTTCTATCTGCTTGTCCAGGTACTTCATTCCGAGGAGAGAAATCTCTGCCAATAAGAATAGTTGCTTAAAAATAAATCTCCAAAGTGACTCCAATGGACAAAACATCCCGCATCATACAATTTACCGGTATTAAAAAAATATTTCGTTCTCAGATGACTTACGGCTTAGATCGTCCTTGGATGGAGGCAGCAGACACTGAGCAGAGACCAGGAGCAGGGCAAGGCCCACTATTGACCCAAAGACTTTCATCATCACTTTTTCTCATATATCAAGCGACTGATGCAGTACAAACCTGAAAAACAGACATGATACATTATCACTGGCAAACCTAAATCTAATACATTTATGGGGAGGGGATGCCTATGGAAGCTACTTAGGGCTGAGGGTATTTTGGATGTAATGATTACACCTCATGAAAAGCACTGCAAAATGACCTCATAGTTCACATCTGACCTTGGTGTTGTTGTGATGTTTGATTATATCCACTAGAGGGTAATGTTGCACATCTAATAATGATAATAGTGTGACTAGGGTTGCAAAGTTACCGGAATCTTCAGAAATTTTGGTAATTAAGAGAAAATCTATGGCAATCTATCGTAACTTTGGTAATTTATACTTGAATCATTAAAAAAAATATGTATATATAGTATACGTTTTTACATCTGTGTCCATATTGTCCATGAGTTTCTAGTAGATACAACATATGGTTCAAGAGAAAATTGACTGACTAATGAAAAAAAAACATCTAACCTACAATGGCAAGTCCATAGTTGCAACTCTTCCAACTATTGACTTTTTTCATCATTTGATTAAAAAACATGGACAACAAAGTAGTAAAATAAAATAAATAAGTGTGTAAAATAATATAATATAAAGGATATTTCATGCTGAAACCCTCATATTAAAAACCAATGGTATTCACTACGTTGATGGTAATGTTTTACAGCTTTGTCATTACATTTTTTATTTGAATATCATCTTATTTAATTATTTCATATATTTTACATGTGATAAGGTCACACAGAGTGCAAGATATAATTAGACTCCTGTAAAAATCTGAAGTACCCAAAAGGCCACTAGATATCTTGTGATAGATTACATAAAATACTTGAAAGATACCACATTTCTGGTAGTTTCCAGTAATATACCTTCCCTTTGCAACCCTAAGTGTGACACAGCAGCCTCCCGGGTGGCGCAGTGGTCTAAGTGCCACCAGAGATTCTGGGTTCAAGCCCAGGCTCTGCCGCAGCCAGGAGGCTCATGGGGCGACGCACAATTGGCCCAGCGTCGTCCGGTGTTAGGGAGGGTTTGGCCGGAAGGGATATCTTTGTCTCATCGCGCACTAGCGACTCCTGTGGCGGGCCGGGCGCAGTGCCCTCTGACCAGGTCGCTAGGTGTAACGGTGTTTCCTCCGACACATTGGTGCGGCTGGCATCCGGGTTGGATGTGCGTTGTGTCAAGAAGCAGTGCAACTTGGTTGGGTTGTGTTTCGGAGGACGCATGGCTCTCGACCTTCGCCTCTCCCGAGTCCGTACGGGAGTTGCAGTGATGAGACAAGACAGTAACAGTACTAATTGGATACCACGAGAACATTCTGACGTTAGCAAATTTTATCCAAAGGATGCAGTGTGTTTAATCTGCATTACATCATATACCTTTGTCACATTTGATACTTTTCTAATTTTGTTAATATAAGTATAGACATTAGACTCCTAGAGCCCTGTAGACATGGATACAATGTGAGGATTAGGAGACATTTATCTGACAGATAAACGTTTGTTTCTGTTCCACTCCAACAGGAGGAAGTACAAACACAAATCCTTCTCCACTAATCTCTGTGCATATTCCAGGCAGCCCTAGAATCCCTTGTGTATTTAACACTCACTGTGCAATATACAAGAAAACACTGAATCATTGAGAAACAAAAAAAGTAGTCTTAATTTGGAGAAATTATGACACATCTGTCCAATTTTTGCACCAGATATTCAATGGAAATGTCACCATTGAAGGAGGTCATAATGTTGACATGTTCAGTCACATGACTGTTAGTAGCCTTTTTTGTTTTACAGGTCTGGGTGGATAAAATTCTGGAAAATATTATTGACATTTTCAGTCTGAGGATTGTAGACTTACACATTATACTGGTCTGGCTGGATAAAGGATGTCTCAAATGAGGCATCATCACATATGATCAGACTCCAAACAGCATTTGTTTTGTTATTTAACCTTAATTTAACCAGGCAAGTCAGTTAAGAACAGATTCTTATTTAATGACGGCCTACCCCGGCCAAACTCGGACGACCCTGGGCCAATTGTGCGCCGCCCTATGGGACTCCCAATCATGGCCAGATGTGATACAGCCTGGATTCGATCCAGGGACTGCAGTGCCTTAGACCACTGCGCCACTGATATAGAATAAGAAAACACTTAGAGAGGATGAGTCTTTGCCAAACTAAAACACCTAGCTGGGTTATGTAAGAACCATGAAGTCCCTCTGAATTCTTTATTCTAATAATATTTCTGATTCCAGCTGGTGTCTGCAGAGACACTTGAGTTTCCTCTCTGAGGACCACTGAGACAGCTGCATGGCCTCTCCAGAGGGTCTTTACTGAAGCTTCTCCCATGGAGTGGGAGGAGAGCTGCCTCTTAACAAATGGATCTGGGACAGATTGCTTTGTCAGCCTGCAAACCCTAGAAAATGGACGTTGTTCTAAAATACAATAATAATGGGAGAAAAACAAGTCAATAACAATAGTTAACAACTTCCTACTCATAAATTGCTCCAAAAGTACTTGCAGGACAAAACAGAACTCTATTTGTAGAACTCAAAAGTAGAACACAGAATTCTGATCTATCACGCAGATGGACTGAGTCCTGTATTAGAATGGATTTGCACATTTTAATACCCTCCTAATAGCGGAAAACATGGGGTCAGAGAACTGCAGTGTCCAGACTTGATTACTGTCTACTCTGTCCATCTCACTCAAACTTGCCCTGCGCAGCTAGAATATCAACCCAATAACAACTCTCTATAACTCAGAGTGAATTTGTGCCTTTGAGCAAAAGATGTTGAACTAAATTATCAAAATGTGTACATTCTTTATAACAAATGTGTTGAATAAAGCTTGCAACCTTAAAATGTTTTGATATTCTTAGTACATATCTGGGTCATTCCCAGGCAGAAATAGCAGTGTTGATACTAGAGGTCACCCATGAGTAAGAGTCAGGAAATACATTCCCATCACGGCAACATTTCTGCAAGGTCAAGAGTTGATAATAAACAACAATAAAAGCTTGATCCCCAGGTAGAAATGGTAAGAGCAATCCAGCATTCCAACAATAAACCTATCTTAATATGCAGCAAAAGATATCTGCGCACAGGGCTGGTACTCTGAAACACGAGACACAATTTTTCTCACAGGCAGCAGAGGACCACTCACCTCCCTGTGGATCTTGCCTCTTCAGAGTGGATGAAGCGCAGTGGGGCTGTCCGCTGCTAGGTATTTATACATGACCTAGCGGTGATGTTGGCACTGTGATTCACTCCCATATAATGCCCTGTGGCTTTGGACTTTTCCAGAAGTTGTGTAATTTCCGGCCATAGCTCGGAGCTGAGCCATGAAGCAGCCAGAAGTGGGCAGTGTTGCACTGTGTGTCACTAACCCCCTCTAGCTTCTCTCTGCATGGCTGCTGGGAGACAAACCAAATAGAGGGAGGATTGTGTGGTTGCTGTGTGGGTCAGTAAACAAGGGTACTTTAAAGATGATTGCTCTTTACATTAACACTCATCCCCATGACTCAGGGCTGAACAACTGATTAACTTGGGTGCATCAGTATACACACACAAAAGGATAGTGCAAAATGAGTCCCATTCAAATCATATTGGCATCAGCCAAACAAGAGCACACATTTACTGTAACACCCTGTAGCTCTATTTCAAAGCATATCCCCACACTTGGCTCAAACACAACAGTCCCAGGCTCCAGGCTCACACAAACGCTCGACCAAACACAGGTATTTACGGGAATGTTGTGTTCCGAGTGGGAACCTGCTGCTTCTGGAAGGTTATAAAAGGGTTGGTTAATGAGCCCTGCAGATTTAAATCTGTTACTTCATGCCCTAATTTTTCTGTTGCCAAGCTGAGCTCTACGGTCAGGCCAGTGACCAGATGTCTGCAGTTATGACTATGCTTTATTTTTTCCTGTGACGCATGATCATTACATAAGCTCATTCAGAATTGAAATTATCTAAAGGAAGAAAAGGCAAAACTAGATTCCTGGCTGCATCCCATCCAAAACACACAGAGAGTAACAAGTTCTGGGCCCTAATGTTGAATAACTGCTAGGGTGATATTTGCTGTGCCTTCGGAAAGTATTCAGACCCCTTGACTTTTTCCACATTTTGTTACGTTACAACCTTATTCAGAAAATTGATTAAATAAATACAAAATAATTCCGAAATCTACACACAATACCCCATAGTGACAAAGCAAAACCAGGTTTTTAGACATTTTTGCAAATGTATTTAAAATAAAAAACATAAGTACCTTATTTACATAAGTACTCAGACTCGAAATTGATCTCAAATGTATCCTGTTTCCATTGATCATCCTTGAGATGTTTCTACAATTTGATTGGAGTCCACCTGTGGTAAATTCAATTGATTGGACATGATTTGGAAAGGCACACACCTCTCTATGTAAGGTCCCACAGTTGACAGTGCATGTCAGAGCAAAAACCAAGACATGAGGTTGTTGGAATTGTCCGTAGAGCTCCGAGACTGGATTGTGTCGAGGCACAGATCTGGGGGAAGGGTACCAAAAAATGTCTGCAGCATTGAAGGTCCCCAAGAACACAGTGGCCTTCATCATTCTTAAATAGAAGAGGTTTGGAACCACCAAGACACTTCCTAGAGCTGACCGCCTGGCCAAACTGAGCGGGGAAGAAGGTCCATCGTCAGGGAGGTGACCAAGAACCCGATAGTCACACTGACAGAGCTCTAGAGTTCCTCTGTGGAAATGGGATAACCTTCCAGAAGGACAACCGTCTCTGCAGAATATCACCAATCAGGCCTTTATGGTAGAGTGGTCAGGCAGAAGCCACTCTTCAGTAAAAGACACAGCTTGCTTGGAGTTTGCCAAAAGGCACCTAAAGACTCAGACCATAAGAAACAAGATTCTCTTGGCCTGAATGTCAAGCATCACGTCTGGAGGAAACCTGCCACCATCCCTACGGTGAAGCATGGTGGTGGCAGCATCATGCTGTGGGGATGTTTTTCTGCGGCAGAGACTGGGAGACTATTCAGGATCGAGGCAAAGATGGACAGAGCAAAGTACAGAGAGATCCTTGATGAAAACCTGTTCCAGTGTGCTCAGGACCTCAGACTGGAGCGAAGGTTCACCTTCCAGCAGGACAACAACCCTAAGGACACAGCCAAGACAACGCAGGAGTGGCTTCGGGTCAAGCCTCTGAATGTCCTTGAATGGCCCAGCCAGAGCCCGGACTTGAACCCGACCGAACATCTCTGGAGAGACCTGAAAATAGCTGTGCAGCGACGCTCCCCATCCAACCTGACAGAGTTTTAGAGGATCTGCAGAGAGGAATAGGAGAAACTCCCCAAATACAGGTGTGCCAAGCTTGTAGCGTCATACCCAAGACTCAATGCTGTAATCGCTGCCAAAGGTGCTTCAACAAAGTACTGAGTATAGGGTCTGAATACTTATGTAAATGTGATATTTCATTTTATTTTTTTAAATAAATTAGCAAAAATATCTAATCCTGTTTTTGCAAAGTTATTATGGGTTAATGTGTGTATATTGATGATATTTTTATTTTTATTGAATCAATTTTAGAATAAGGCTGTAACATAACAAAATGTGGAAAAAGTGAAGGGGTACTTTCTGAAGGCACTGTACACACTCATACTTTGGCACTGTGTCAGCAGTCTCCAAGGGCTGATTTGTGGTTTCAAATAAGAGGAAAGGTAAAAGTTCAGTTGTCCAGGACATTACAGCTGGAGTGTCCTAGCAACAAGATCTCAATTTGTCTCGTTTTATATAGATTCTTTTATATTTTGAATGTGGGTATGAACTTAACACAACAGTTTTAAGCATAGAAGTGAGATAATATATAAACAAACTTGAATAATGCTCTTGGCATAGGTTCTTGTGGCATGGTGCTAAGTTTTAGAAGATGAAACCCACTGGGCACACACTTGTTGAATCAACGTTGTTTCCATGTCATTTTAAGAAATTATGTTGAACCAACATGGAATAGACGTTAAATTGACGTCTGTTTCTCTCGCTGTTGTGTTTTATCTGCCAAGGCATTTAAATCAGGTGGGTTATTGCCTCGTCCCTCATGTTGCCCCATTAAAATTGACTGCATGGGCCATTTGTTTCGGCAGTCTCTGAAGTTTGGCATTGAGATCAAAGTGTCCTTCTTGAAGTAATTATGCACCTTTCATTCATCACAACTCTTACTTGATATTCACGCTTAATCTTTAGATCCACATGTCCTCAGTTTAGCTCAATATTGTGTTACCAGCTACTGCTTTTGTAATGTATCCTACAGTACTACTGCTTTTGTAATGTATCCTACAGTACTACTGTGTTTGTAATGTATCCTACAGTACTACTGCGTTTGTAATGTATCCTACAGTACTACTGCGTTTGTAATGTTTCCTACAGTACTACTGCGTTTGTAATGTATCCTACAGTACTACTGTGTTTGTAATGTATCCTACAGTACTACTGTGTTTGTAATGTATCCTACAGTACTACTGCTTTTGTAATGTATCCTACAGTACTACTGCTTTTGTAATGTATCCTACAGTACTACTGTGTTTGTAATGTATCCTACAGTACTACTGTGTTTGTAATGTATCCTACAGTACTACTGCGTTTGTAATGTATCCTACAGTACTACTGTGTTTGTAATGTATCCTACAGTACTACTGTGTTTGTAATGTATCCTACAGTACTACTGTGTTTGTAATGTATCCTACAGTACTACTGCGTTTGTAATGTATCCTACAGTACTACTGTGTTTGTAATGTATCCTACAGTACTACTGTGTTTGTAATGTATCCTACAGTACTACTGTGTTTGTAATGTATCCTACAGTACTACTGCGTTTGTAATGTATCCTACAGTACTACTGCGTTTGTAATGTATCCTACAGTACTACTGCGTTTGTAATGTATCCTACAGTACTACTGCGTTTGTAATGTATCCTACAGTACTACTGCGTTTGTAATGTATCCTACAGTACTACTGTGTTTGTAATGTATCCTACAGTACTACTGCGTTTGTAATGTATCCTACAGTACTACTGCGTTTGTAATGTATCCTACAGTACTACTGTGTTTGTAATGTATCCTACAGTACTACTGTGTTTGTAATGTATCCTACAGTACTACTGTGTTTGTAATGTATCCTACAGTACTACTGCGTTTGTAATGTATCCTACAGTACTACTGCGTTTGTAATGTTTCCTACAGTACTACTGCGTTTGTAATGTATCCTACAGTACTACTGTGTTTGTAATGTATCCTACAGTACTACTGCTTTTGTAATGTATCCTACAGTACTACTGTGTTTGTAATGTATCCTACAGTACTACTGTGTTTGTAATGTATCCTACAGTACTACTGTGTTTGTAATGTATCCTACAGTACTACTGCTTTTGTAATGTATCCTACAGTACTACTGTGTTTGTAATGTATCCTACAGTACTACTGCGTTTGTAATGTATCCTACAGTACTACTGCGTTTGTAATGTTTCCTACAGTACTACTGCGTTTGTAATGTATCCTACAGTACTACTGTGTTTGTAATGTATCCTACAGTACTACTGCGTTTGTAATGTATCCTACAGTACTACTGCGTTTGTAATGTTTCCTACAGTACTACTGCGTTTGTAATGTATCCTACAGTACTACTGTGTTTGTAATGTATCCTACAGTACTACTGCGTTTGTAATGTATCCTACAGTACTACTGCGTTTGTAATGTATCCTACAGTACTACTGCGTTTGTAATGTATCCTACAGTACTACTGCGTTTGTAATGTATCCTACAGTACTACTGTGTTTGTAATGTATCCTACAGTACTACTGCATAACATCACATCATGTCAATGTCCCACATTTACAGTTTCCTCCATAGTGTATTTTTTATAACCTTTATTGTTATTTACAATGAGGGCCTACACCGGCCAAACGTGGATGACGCTGGGCCTATCACGGCCGATTGTGATACAGCCTGGATTCGAACCACGGTGTCTGTAGTGACGTTTCAAGCACTGCGATTCAGTGCCTTAGACCTCTGCGCCACTCGGGAGTTTACATTACATCAAATCACATCAAATTTACTTATATAGCCCTTCGTACATCAGCTGATATCTCAAAGTGCTGTACAGAAACCCAGCCTAAAACCCCAAACAGCAAGCAATGCAGGTGTAGAAGCACGGTGGCTAGGAAAAACTCCCTAGAAAGGCCAAAACCTAGGAAGAAACCTAGAGAGGAACCAGGCTATGTGGGGTGGCCAGTCCTCTTCTGGCTGTGCCGGGTGGAGATTATAACAGAACATGGCCAAGATGTTCAAATGTTCATAAATGACCAGCATGGTCCAATAATAATAAGGCAGAACAGTTTAAACTGGAGCAGCAGCACGGCCAGGTGGACTGGGGACAGCAAGGAGTCATCATGTCAGGTAGTCCTGAGGCATGGTCCTAGGGCTCAGGTCCTCTGAGAGAGAGAAAGAAAGAGAGAAAGAGAGAATTAGAGAGAGCACACTTAAATTCACACAGGACACCGAATAGGACAGGAGAAGTACTCCAGATATAACAAACTGACCCTAGCCCCCCGACACATAAACTACTGCAGCATAAATACTGGAGGCTGAGACAGGAGGGGTCAGGAGACACGGCGCCAACCCAGACAGGAAGATCACATCAGTGACTCAACCCACTCAAATGACGCACCCCTCCCAGGGACGATATGAAAGAGCCCCAGTAAGCCAGTGACTCAGCCCCTGTAATAGGGTTAGAGGCAGAGAATCCCAGTGGAAAGAGGGGAACCGGCCAGGCAGAGACAGCAAGGGCGGTTCGTTGCTCCAGAGCCTTTCCATTCACCTTCCCACTCCTGGGCCAGACTACACTCAATCATATGACCCACTGAAGAGACGAGTCTTCAGTAAAGACTTAAAGGTTGAGACCGAGTTTGCGTCTCTTACATGGGCAGGCAGACCATTCCATAAAAATGGAGCTCTATAGGAGAAAGCCCTGCCTCAGCTGTTTGCTTAGAAATTCTAGGGACAATTACAATTACATAACTTCAGTAATTGGTCTTAAACCTAAAGGTGATAGCGTTCTGACCTTTAGAAACATCATTAACTGCTATAGTCCCACCGTGACGCCTGCGCGTTTTCGACTTTGTGTATTTCTTCTGCTTTAGTCTGTGTGATTAACAGGGGGCTGAGCTAGTGATACAAGGGCGGATCCCGAAGTCCGAATGGTTTGAGCTACAAACTTCACACACATGTAACATGTTTTTCTATATGATGCTCAAAAGAGTCGTTAGCAGGTAAGGGGTTCTCTTACATAGAAGATCATAGGAAACCCCAGGACATAGTGTCTATAATACTGTAATAAGCTCACAAAGTTGCAGTCACCAACTCCACACAGTTGTCACTGACTTGTTGGATATTCATTTCCCAGTGAGCAAACCATTTCTGTACATACATCATTCACATAAATTCATTTTTAACAGGATTTTGCTTTGCTTTTTCCTTATTGCCAATAAAACTCATGAATGCAACTGTTTATGTCAAAGTGTTCTACTTGTTGTCCTGAAAATAAAATGGTAACACACTTAACCGTGAGGCTAAATATAAGGGCTGCAAATATAAATGAAAGTCTGATAAATAAATGAAAAGCTGATTTTTGCTGGGGTCTCGGGACTGATAGGGTTAATAGATATCCTTCCAAACAGCTGAATTACATCTGCTATTAGAAACATTCAGGCCTCAACATCTGTATGTAAGTATACACAAACGTGTTAAAAATAGCGGCCTCTAAACTCTAGCCAATATGGCCTCTCTCTGCATCACTGACAAATCAAACCAGTCATGAACTTCCCATTAATCAGTGGCCAGGCTATTTATTTGATAGCAGTTTCATGTTGATTTAATCTGTTGTGGATTGAAACATAGGGCCTCTCATAATAAACTCATTAAACTGGAATGTAGGGTATTTACAAAATGGCTGCCCCAGTAACAGCAATGCAAATACATTTAAAACACATTGGTTTATTAATCTCAACTACAGAGGGGATGTTCTATTTAAATTGATAAATAACCTGATGAAAGTGTTTAAATGAATGCTGATTGAAGCTGTTTGCTTCGGGGCTAACATCATGCATATTGTTAGATCATCCTAGTGATTATAATATTATGTCCGCTCTCCAAGCCAAAAGGCAATTTAACAGCGGGAAAGGACAACCTCTTACCTTGTGCTTATGCGATTGAAGGAAAAACACGTCCGTGGTCTTTAATCATGCAACTGTCTCTGTCGCTCTCGCACGCTTTCTCTTTTTGAAATCTCCCTCAGCTCATGTTCTAAAGATGGAGCTTTATCAAATCAAGCTGGAATCCATTTCTTAAGAAACAAATTGCTTTCAGAAACTTTTCCAAACTAAGGATTATCTGAGCATCTTGCAATGCTTATCCATCCATTGATTTACTGGCTGGTAATGATTCCCATCCAAGGTCACAACATTTTGTACAGTCACTGCATATTGAAAAACATCAGTAGAGCAGAATAAGACTAAAACAATCACAAAAATATGTTGAGAATGGACCAAAGTGGACAAAAGCATTGAAAGGGTTTCTGTTGGAACGTATAGATGGACTCCATTAGAGCAACTAGATAATTTACTCTGTATGGGCCCTGAGGTACCAGGAGAGAAGGAGCCAACTAAAAGGTTCAATTAGAGGAGAGAGAAAAATGAGCTCATTTAGCTAGAGTAATAATCTCAAAATTGTTCAGTGATGGGATAACTTCCTCCTGCCCTGTCCAGATCCTCTCTGTACTTCCTCAGTCATCCGTATCCTGGTGACTGTTGATGTGACTACTGCCCATATGGTTCACAGAGAAGCATCTGCTCTTCCTCTGGTCTGGTGCAAGAGTTCATCCTGCTAACATTATAGCATCATGATATCATTGTTGGGAATAATTGATACAATACTTGGCATTGCATGATCCATGGCTAATAATGCACCCATATGGAGGGTAATTAGGTGGTATTTGTCATTAATTAGGAAACTGCATGCTGAGAAAGCATTCCATTTAAATTCCAAAATAATATGCAATGTCCCTGCACAATGATCAAAGAGGACTGTTGGTGATTTAATTTTAGCAAATGTACTTTCCTCCCTCATAATCAGGATAAAAGGTAAGGGTTTGTATTCGATGTATGTAAGTAAGGCTGGGTTGAAAATCCAATGTGCCGTTATAAGTCTACTGACAGATCATCTCACTCCATGACAAATTGAGGGATACATTGTATTATAAGTAAATTAAGCTGATGTTTATCTTCTAAAGTGGTATATAACCATTCAACGACACCCTACGACTGAAATGACTTGAGGTTTGCCTCTTTTCTTCTGGACATGAATTACCCCTGACATGTCAGACATGGAGAAAAGTATTTCATTTTAAACAGCGGAGGGAGGCCATAGGCAGGAAAGGTGCCCATTCCTCCATGTTAAAACATTTGTTAGCAATTAGCTTGAGCTGCAGAACGGACTTTCTGTGCACCCTCCTCCCCTGCCTCTTCTTCCCCTCTCACAGTCCCCCTTCCATCTCTCTCCCTCCCTCTCTCCGTCCCTCCCTCTCTCCTAGTCATGTTTCCCCAAGCTGCAGATGGTTACTGTCCAAGGTATTAGTTTCTTCTGGCTCTGACGGAGAGAGGCAGGAGGAGCAGCTGCCTTTAAGCAGACTAACTGTAGCATGTAGCCGGGTAGTCTCCATGCACTAATAGAGCTAGACTGTTTTATGTATGTGAGCTGCAGTTCAAGTGAGAAGTTGCTGGTAAGAGAGAGAGCCCATGCTTGAAGAAGTCCTACTCTAGTTGTTTAGAGAAACATCTGGCTGGATATATAGCAGTTGTAAATTAACAGGTAAGTCCTATGGATGACTGACACAGTTCTTCCGTTACTTGTCCAGGAGGAGACTTTTTCTGCAGAGAAGAGAGACTAGGACAGTCAGAGGCTGTTGTCCGGGCAACAACTTCTTCACATCCTCACCAAAGCTGCCTTGAAGAATCACCATGAAAGGTAAAGTGGCTTTTGATTATTCTCTGTTGATGCTGTATTAGACTTCAGACTACTGCCTGCTGTGGAGGAATATAATATATTATGTAGGAGACTTGAAAGTGCACCAGTTGCACACAAATATGCAGACAGCTTGCTTTTAAGACCAGTACCTCAGGATCCAGTGAGAATGATGTGGAACATCCACCCTTTTCAAAAGCTCTCCATTTTCAGCAGCCGCACATTTGCTTTTGGGCTTCTTTTAAAGATCTTATTGGAGCCCTATTGAAAGGATAACATGTGAATACTAACTTTTGTCAACAATGCATGAAATAAGACTCTTAAGGAGCTTTGAAGAGGCTGAGAAATCTGAGGAGTCCTCTTGGAGAATTGGGGAGTAGCGACATGGCTTTAGCTTTGAAGGTCTTATTAAGTGTTGAGGTATTTACAGGGGAACACACAGGTAGGAGGTCTCCTCTTGTCTTGTTAGGAGCGTGCTCCATTAGAGCTCAAAACATGCAGTCTAACACATTCCTCATGTAAAACAGGAAGGAGGCACCTCTGTAGTGGAAGCAGCAGGTGTGTGGTTGGCTCATATAGTACAGTAAAGTAGAAAGAACTCTGACTGGAGACACAGACTGCCATACAAGTATATGAATAGGACTGTTTAACACAGCACCTCTAATCTGGAAAGACAAATGTATTCCTTCGACATAGACATTCAGTCAGAATTATTTGGCACATGACAATGAAAGGTTGTTATTATAGAAAACTACTGCGATTGCAAGAGAGAAGTTCATTAGACTACAGAACAAGACCCTTGTTAGTATTACTAGTCTGTTTCTACTAGTCTGTTCATGAGATGTCCAAAGCGTTTCCCTGGAGAAAACGAGGGCATGTTTATAGTATAATTTGATTTCTAGTTAACTCTCTCACTCCAGTACAGATGAACCACAGTAAAGGGGGGTGTTTGTGATCATTTCTCCATAACTTGGAGCAAGACCATTTGGATCAACACATTCCAGGCATTTCATTGCTTTGAAAGGAACCACGCATTCCCTTGTAAGTTAATCTAAAACAGTTGGATGTCAACAGTGGCTTGTGAAGACACTTGTCTTTATTAGTTGAGTCCCCTTTGGTTCTGGGGCAACCCCATCTCGTGTCTCTTGGGTTTAGGGTTTTAGGTATTCATGTTAAAAGCTTTAAGTGAACTCCATTCAAGGGGACATTTCAACCAGTACACTATAGAATTTGTTTTCAGTCTTGGCATTTGTTCATGTGGAGGATGGATTGCCCGTTGCCTCTGTTAAAGACAGAACAACATAACCTTTTGAGCCAAAGCTTGTACTCAATAGTCAAACAAATCTGGATTTTCCCTGCGCCACATCTAAATGTGTGTGGAATCCAAGCTCTGGGTTACATATTCTAGGTTGATATGAAGAGATTGCTGTAAGTGTAGAGTTCACAAATCCACTGCCGAATGTAAACCTAAGAAGGAACACAGTAAGGTAACCACAAGCATTGACAAATCCTGAGGTTTGTAGACTTGCAGGGAATTGACTGGTGTCATGTTCTTGCTCAGTGTGGCCTAAAGTTCACAACAACAATGAGCGTGGGAGGACAGACTGAAAGACCAATAACCTTCTCTTTGTTCACTGTGTATTTCACATGCACATTGGTGATGATTTAATATGCAGAACAAATGCACTGGGAATAGAAACATTGGGCCATGTCATGCTGATGGAGGTGTCAGGTTAGACTATAGACTATTATACAGTCATAGCATCATTAGATATGGGTCAGCCAACTAAGTGGCTGTCCTATTGTGGAAACAGAACCCACTTTACTGACTCCAGTTCCTCTCCCTAGGGTGTCATCATTTGACCATCATTAGGCAGTCAACATTGGCCTTGCCTCATCAGCAGTTCTGTATGGACCTCTCTTCCAGACCCTTTCTTAGGTTATAGGTTACAGTGTTAAATAATTTGACTATTTAGCCTAACATGTGACAACTCGATTATTAGCCAGCTTGTCAAACTTACCCTCACACCTACTACGTGGGTATTCATGTGCATGTGGTTACAAATAATCAACTATATTTTGAGAAGCACTGAAGAGGACTACAGTATGTAACGCAGTCACTGCCTCTAAATGTTCTTGCCGAGGTGTTTTGACAGAGCTCAACATGTGGGTGGCTACGTACTGTAAGACATCTGGCCGTGAGACAAATGAACCCTATTGCTTCCTCCTTCTTAGAGTCAAAACGATTGCCTGAGAACTGAAACATTCGGAATGTTTTTCATCTCTAATCCTCTCCATACATCGCTGTGTCAATTTCTCACCGCTTACAAGTTTGTCGGCTGTTGAAATTCAATTGTCTCCATAGTTGTAGCTGAGGCATGCCTGAAGTATTGGGAGGATTATTTAAACCTAATAAAGATTCTTTTCATTACTTTCAGTTCCTGAGAGGTTTTAACACATTACCACAGTTCAAGAACTATAGCACAGAACCTGAGAGGTATATTTGGCAAGTACTACAGTGGACAGAGGGTTGGTTACATGGTCACTGCTTTATATACAGTATACACTGTTAAAACAGAGAACATGTAACCAAATACACTTTCCAAATGATCTATTTTGAAAAACTAATGATAGGTAGGGATGATTCTATTTTCAGTGGAGTAAGCTTGATGTTTATGCACATTCAACGTGGCTACTTGGGTTCTTAGCTTAGCATTGCAAGAATGACCGACCTCAGTAAGAAGATCTGATGGACATACCTGCTGGAGACACTATTCAGAAATGTCCCTCCCCCAGCATATATGTTATTGTATTACAAAGTTTTTGGAGAGGACACTCCATTCATGATGATTTTTCCTCCAAATGCACCTGTGCTCATATTTGCAATGGAACGCTGGCTCTACATACACGTAAAACCCACCACATTTAAATAACTTTCAACGCTTTCCATTCTAATGACCACTGACCAATAGTGCCCTCAACTGCGTGCCTGATTCTATCTTAAAAACACGTCTGGTGAATATGCTGGTGAAGTGCTTCCGTGGCCTCGCAGGCAGGCAGTGGTCTGCTCTCCTCTATGTAGGTTGGATAGCTAGAGTTCCTGATTGACTTGAGGGTCATGTTTTCCAACGACGGTAATGCGGGGCTTTAGACAGGGAGGGCAGGACGGCCAAATCCTTTCCTCCGTTGGCAGAGCCGGGAGAGCAGTGGAGGCCCAGGTTTAGCTTAGAGCCATCTGTATGGCTGACAGGGAAATGTGAAGTCTGAGGCCTGCAGCAGGCAGCTGGGCCCATTCCAAACCCATTCACGCTCTCTTTCACTGGTCCACACATCTCCGCATTTCAGACTCAGCCTCTTCATCTGGCCTGACTTCAGCTGCTCTAGCAGGCAGCACACATAAACACCCTCACCTCAGAGTTCACTGCATTCCTCTCACACTGCACGCAAAGCACAGCACAGCACAGCAGAGATGAAATCTCCAGAGCTGGAAAAATACAGCATCATCAGCTGAATTTAATATTAAGGGAAAAAGACGGTGACGAAAAACACTGAACAGAGACTCAACTGAGTGATGTTCTTTACTTTTGGGGCTCTTGTACCTCAGTAAGAGAGCTGTGGACTCTAATGGTATGAGCAGTTTTACCTGACAAAAACAATCTCTTTTTCAATTCGCATAATTATGTTTCTATAAGATGGCAGCCAAGTATGATCTCACGCTGATATTGAGCCCCGAGTTGAATGTTTTGTGTCTTGGATGGTAGAGGTGACTGCGGGGGCGTATTCAATTTCGCCTCGTATTTAGCCATTTTTGAGCACTGTAATAAAATGTGTGAGTTGTTCCCCCAAGAAAGCTTCAAGTTATAGACTATTAACTTTAATCTGTGAACATGAATTTCAAGTCTCTCCATCTGTTTTCCAGAAAGCTATTCCGGATATGAGAACCAGCTCTTTAAAGGTGAGGATAAACATACATGTCAGTTTCCTGAACTATCCTCTAGTCCTGGGCCAGAATGGTGTGACAAATCTGTTTGTTGATATCCTGGCTTTGTAAAATCTAGTAGGCCTACTGTACTATTGCATGCCTGTATGGTGGAAGTAGTTGGATTACGGAGAGGGTTAAGGAGCCCAGTAGGAAGCTGTGTTTAAGTAAAAAGTGAATGAATGCTGGCATGAGCTGAGGTGTGTGATGGTATCAGGCATTTCCATAACAGTGACTCATTTTTCTTCTCTGCTTGTCAGAGGAGGATCTTACTGGGGAGGAAGAAGAGATGCCTTCCTTTAGAGGTGAGAAACATGGCCCAAATTCTACAACACACAGACATTTTATTGCTATGCATTTTTGTTTATGTGCCTTGTTATGTGGCTAGGCAAGCAATACTTATTTGGGGAAATCGAGATGGCACTCTCTTTTTATGAGGTGGTTTTGAGTATTGTTTTGATGTCAGTCATAAGTCTACGACAAAGTCCCCTAACAACAGCAACACTTTGAACAATAACGTCAGAATATCCATCTAGGGCGTATTGTGTGCACATTGGGCTATGTGTGTACCTTGTTTGTGTAAAGATCTGCGTGTGTCTTCATACAGTACACTTGTGATCACTGCTTTGTTTATATGCGTGCATTGTACATCTGTTTCAGATATCCCTCCTTAGTCCTTCTCCACACAACTTCAGCAGCTCTGCTGACCAAAACCAGATGCTAGTTCAGTAATTAGTAATGCACAATCCACACAGTGTCAGGGTTAAGACAGGTATTTCCCTTCCTCTCTGCCCTCTAACCAGCTGATGTTATGTAAGAGAGACTAGAGCCCCATGCTTCTGATTGCAGGAAGAACCAGAGGTGGCTGTGTGAAATGCCAGAAGACATATTCTCTGCAGCTGGCCGTCAAAGTGCTCTACGGTTTCTTTGTCTTCCTGATCGTAGCAGTGGCAGTGCTGGCATCACTAGGTGAGTAACTATGATATCACACCACCGTTCCAGTACAGTGGTTATGCTCTTGGTTATCCTCCATGCCAGGGACATTTATGAGTCTGTTAATAGCTTGTATTGTACAAATGTGAATAGTTATTGTTTTCCACGTTGTGCTTTTTATAGGATTATGATTGCAAGGCCACTAGGATACAGGAAAATGTGTATTCATGTTTTTAATCCCTGGAATAATATGTCCGTAATAGTAGTTGAATTGAATCACACTGAGAGAACTTGGAAAAGCCTCCCTGATTCCTGCCCCTTTGGGCTGTTGGGCCCACTTTTACACCACCGACTTTGGTTGGGTTTGCTATATATACTGAGCAAAAATATAAATGCAACATGCAACAATTTCAAAGATTTTTCTGAATTCATATAAGGAAATCAATCAATTTAAATAAATGCATTAGGCCCTAATCTATGGATTTTATATGACTGGGAATACAGATATGCATCTGTTGGTCACAGATACCTTAAAAAAAACATAGGGGTGTGGATCAGAAAACCAGTCAGTATCTGGTCACCATTTGACTCATGCAGCGCGACACATTTCCTTCGCATAGAGTTAATCACGCTGTTGATTGTGGCCTGTGGAATGCTGTCTCTCTCCTCTTCAATGGCTGTGCGAAGTTGCTGAATATTGGCGGGAACTGGAACACACTGCCGATCCAGAGTATCTCAAACATGCTCAATGGGTGACATGTCAGGCCATGGAAGAACTGGGCCATTTTCAGCTTCCAGGAATTGTGTAAAGATCCTTGCGACATGGTCCGTGCATTATCGGGCTGAAACATGAGGTGATAGCGGCAGACGAATGGCCCGACAATGAGCCTCAGGATCTCGTTACGGTATCTCTGTGCATTCAAATTGCCATCGGTAAAATGAAATTGTGTTCGTTATCTGTAGCTTATGCCTGCCTGCCCATACCATAACCCCACCGCCACCATGGGGAACTCTGTTCACAACATTGGCATCAGCAAACCACTCACCCACCAGTACAGTTGAAACCGGAATTCATCCGTGAAGGGCACACTTCTCCAGCGTGCCATTGAAGGTGAGCATTTGCCAAATGAAGTCGGTTATGATGCCAAACTGCAGTCAGGTCAAGACCCTAGTGAGGATGACGAGCACGCAGATGAGCTTCCCTAAGACAGTTTCTGATCGTTTCTGCAGAAATACTTTGGTTGTGCAAACCAACAGTTTCATCAGCTGTCCGGGTGGCTGGTCATAGACGATACCAGAGGTGAAGAAGCTGGATATGGAGGTACTGGGCTGGCATGGTTACACGTGCTCTGTGGTTGTGAAGCCGGTTGGACGTGATGCCAAATACTCTAAAACAACATTGGAGGCGGCTTATGGTAGAGAAATTCACATTAAATTCTCCAGCCACAGCTCTGGTGGATATTCCTGCAGTCAGCATGCCAATTGCACGCTGCCTCAAAACTTGAGACATCTGTGGCATTGTGTTGTGTGACAGCATTTTAGAGTGGCCTTTTATTGTCTCCAGCACAAAGTGCACTTGTGTAATGATCATGCCGTTTAATCAGCTTCTTGATATGCCACACATGTCAGGAGGATGGATTATCTTGGCAAAGGAGAAATGCTCACTGACAGGGATTTAAACAAATTTGTGCACGAAATTTGAGAGAAATAATCTTTCTGTGCATTTTTTGGGGATCTTTTATTTCAGCCCATGAAACATGGGACCAACACTTTACATGTTGTATTTACATTTTTGTTCAGTATAATAACTAAGCTAATAAAGCTGTATTAAATCCAGATTGTTGAATTAGCCATTTAAGGCCGGGACGTGGAGTTCCTGCAGGTATTATGTGTGCATCACTTCAAGCTCCACTTCATCCGGCATTCCTCCATAATCAGAATCTGTTCTCTTTAGTCATGCTTGACTTAACAATGTGCTCCATGTTGTACACTAACAGCTGAGAGAGAGATTTGGTTCAAGCCTTGAGGGTTTTTTCTTTAAAATATAAGGGCCATTTAATTTCCAACAAGGATCGAATGAACATACAACTTCAATCTGATTTGCCATTTGTTACCTGTCTGACAACGTTTTAAGTGCTTACAGATGTTACTTGCATTTAGGCAAAAATATTATTGAGATTCAAAACGCTTACATCTCTTTTTTCACAGCAGCCCAGAGCTCCCTTAGGGCTCTTGTGTAATTCCAAGAGCACTGATACAGAGGGCTGGGATTCCAACACCACCGTGGCACCGTATTTTATTGGCTGGAGCAGGGTCTGCTTGAGTTCATGTCAACGCAGAGCACAGCAATACTGAGGCAAAACAAAACAAGAACAAAGCACTGTAAACTTTAATTGTGAAATGTCCAAAATTGTGTTTGGTTAAAACTCCCCAAACATTGAGCGAGAACAAAAACATGGACCTATAAATGTAGAAATGTCCTTATCGTGCAGCACATCTGTTTTGCATTGTTCAGAGTCCCCAAGAATTTGTGTTATATAACAACAAAAAACTCACAGTAGAACTTAACCAACCTCTCTCTAACTAGCAGACATGATTATAATAAGAAGTTCAAGTCCACCAGTACACCAGCAGAATGACAATTACTGTTAAGAGGCTGTGTAAAATCAACGTCCCTGAGACCTAATGCACTATAACAGGTGGTATGTAGAGGACATATGGAATCGCTTGTGAGCAAAAACAGACGATGACACAACTGTTATTAATCCCCAGAGTCAAGGATTAGGAAATTATATGCAACAAGGAGTCCTTAAAAGTGTGCTTTAAGCACGGTTGTTGTTCTTCTGGGAATTATAGTTGACTGGGAAGTAACCTGCTGTACAAACCATTTCCATTATTTGTGCTGTACTTTGTAATGGAAACAAACTGTGTTGTTGTTATTGTAAAACAAGGTTCAGGACAGCATCTTAATTCCATTCAATGATGTGTATTGCTGAGTGCTGGCATTTTTCGGGGGCAAGGTTCTTTATCAATGGAGTGGTGTTGTCACTCTAACTTCATTTGGGTCTTAGTTTTAACACATGTATTAAGTCTGTATCAATACCTACATAGAGAGGAACCTCCATTCTCATTATTCTGAAAGTCTAATTTACATAATGATCTTTGTCTTATCAGTATTTAGGAAGGTCGACAACTTATCAGAAGAGGAATCCTTTTATCATAAGAAGATTACTAAGGTCCAGGAAAGTATACAAGGTGAGAGAGCATTATTAATCATGTGACAACATGTGCTGTGCAAGCAGCGCCTCCCAATGTGGCTGCTGACAGAAAAGTCAAGAAGTAAACAATGACTAATAGAGCATTCTGGACATTTCTGCAGATTTCCAAAATATGTATTTTGCCAAAAGAGTTGTCTCTGTTTAAAATATGTCACCCATTGAGTGTAACTGTATGGGTGATTGAGTATGAAGACTGAGCAAATAAGGATCTGCTCTTCAAGCTTAATGGCCTGCCTCCTGTGCTGTGTCAACTTCCTGAAGAGACAGAGCTCAGGATATGACTTCAACAATGACCTACTACAGCTGCCTCCATTGGCCCATCATTTATGGAAGCACTGCAGCTTCCGTGTACTTCAGTCGACTAGAATTGACACATAGATAACTCTGATCTTGGCTAAATTATCAATGAACTGATCATCATAACATTGTTATCGCTTCTTACCCAGATCTCAGCACTACCAGAAACTGCTCTGACTGCTTCGACATGGCCCACTTCAGCGAGGAGATCAGTAGGCTGAAGAGGGAGTTTGAGGATCTCCAGAAAATGATCCTGGGACAGGAGCAGGTCCTGGATCAGGCCTCCCAGACCCAGCAGACCCTGAAGGCAGCCAGAAGCAGGATGACCCGGGACATGCAGAACTACTCCCTGTCCATCAGGCTCATCAACCAGTCCCTGGAGCGTTACTTAGACCAGGTGGACGGTTGGAAGGCGGTCATCACCGAGACGGACGAGAGCATGAAGACTCTGTCTCAGGATCAGTACGATCTCAAGGCCACCATGAATCAGGTCAATACCACTGTGGCCCTCAACTCCTTGTGGATGGACGCCCTGCAGAGGAAGACCAATGAGGAGACATTGGTCCTGCAGAAGATGACGGTGGACTGGCAGAACTACAGCCGGGTATTGAGCGGTCTGAAGTCCAACTCAAGCACCACCACTCAGACGGTGAGGAGCATCCAGAGTGGGATCTCGGCCACGCACCAGAGGATCAGCATGAGCTCGGAGATGGTGCACGACCTCACCCTGCAGGTTATGAACCTGCAGATGCAGCTGGACAATGTCACCTCCTTCATGGACGAGCATGAGGAGAACATGCACGACCTCCAATACCACTCCAAGTACTACCAGAACCGGACGGGCGAGAGGTTCATCACCCTGGATGCTCGCATGGACTCCATCGAGATGGAGATCGACACCATCTCATCCAGCATCAACGCCACGGTGAGCCACGTGCAGAGCATGTACAAGTACATCAACATCGAGAGCACGTCATGCCAGACGCGGATGGGTAGCCACACGGAGGACCTGCAGAACCTGAACAACACGGTGCTGCTACTGATGCACCTGGCTGTCACCCTGAGGCAGCAGTACATGCTGCTGAGCGTCCGTCTAGATGTGGACGCCAGGAACCTGTCCATGGTCATGGAGGAGATGAAGCTAGTGGACACGCACCACACCCAGCTCATCCAGAACTTCACCATTCTCAAAGGTACAGCCGAGATGTTTTTGATGTCATTGCCGAATGCACTTTTGTTAAAAGATCTTCATTTAAAACATGTCAAAAGTGTTCCACAGAGATGGTGGCCCATGTTGACTCCAATGCTTCCCACAGTTGTGTCAAGTTGGCTGGATGTCCTTTGGGTGGTGGACAGTTTACTGTGAAAAAGCTGCAGCATTACAGTTCTTGACACAAACCGGTGCTCCTGGCACCTACTATCATACCCTGTTCAAAGGCACTTACATTTTTTTGTCTTGTCCATTTACCATCTGAATGGCACACACACAATCCATGTCTAAAGAAGTATTTTTAAGCCTTGAGACAATTAAACCTGTCTCCTCCCCTTCATCTACACTGATTGAAGGGGATTATATTTCTTTTTACAAAAAAATACAATTAATGACAAGACAACCATAACAACTGAGGACAATGTTCATTTAAAAAAAAATAAAAAATGTAAAACTAGACAAGCAATTGTACTTTCAAGGATAAATTGGTGTCAACATTTTTTTTTAAAGGTTTGGTTGTTAGAGATGTAGAATTTTACGTTTTGAATATGAATATTGCGTCTAGTAGAAGTATTGTGTTGTTAATTGGAGGATTATAGACATTGAGGTCACCAAAGATGATAAGCTAAGGGTTAATATATAGTTTGATGGAGTGATGGGAAAGCCAGCCTTGACACTGTAGCTAAAATAAGCTCACTGTCGGACAGTACCAATACAAATGCATTATGTCTTCCTCTTCATGACAGAGTCTGCATTTAGAGTTATGATCAATACCCAATACTCTTTGTTGACAGAATTGTATAGAACATCTTTAACTGAAAGGCTCTTGAGTATGTACTGTATCTATTGATGTTTTGTATGTGAGACCTGCTTTCATGGTTTTCGGTTGTCAAAGATACTTTATCTTTCTAATATGTTTGAAATTTGTATGGCATTGCAGATAGGTTAAGGAAATTCTAAGTACATTTCAGATGTTATCTTTTTTGTATGCATTTTGTATCCTAACTGCTGTCACCTGTGCTCACTAACACTACTCTTCTCTTTACAGGCGCACCGGGCCCACCTGGTCCAAAGGGGAACAGAGGGGAAGGAGGAGGCAAAGGTCCAGTTGGCCTGACAGGAAACAAAGGAGACAAGGGCCCAGCAGGGAACCGTGGTCCTCTGGGAGAGAAGGGCCCTTTCGGGCCTAAAGGAGCTCAGGGGGAGCCAGGACCAACAGGGGATAGAGGCGGAGTGGGTGTCAAAGGGGTGAAGGGTTCTCTGGGTCAACCAGGTCCACGTGGCGAGAGAGGCGAGAAGGGAGACATGGGTACTATTGGTAAGGATGGAATACCAGGTCCCAAAGGGCCACTGGGAATACAGGGCCAAGCAGGGCTCCCAGGGCTCCACGGGCTGCCTGGCCCAAGAGGAAAGCCCGGGCCTGTTGGTCCACACGGGCCTCCCGGAATTCCTGGCCAACCAGATCTGCCAGCTTACCCAGACACGGTGTCTTGAGGGGCCTCTGGTGTCTGATCACAACAAGGACAGGACGGGCCTCCATTGGACGTGGGGAAGTACTGGCAGCCTGGAAAAGGGATGGAGGATGATTGAAGAGGATGGAATGAATGGAGCATGGAAGAGTTCACTCTCAAGCGTTCCCCTTCATGTTACTCCATTCTTTTCCTTGGACACTCAATGGACACACCATTGAGCCTATACACACAGCCCATGTTCAGGTATGAAGGGGTATAAAGGAGACATTGATAACAAGATAACAAAAAGACTTGAGTTTAAAAAGATGCATTGCAAGTTGTCAGTATCATATACAGCTGAATGTATGTTTGAAGGAACCACAGCACTACCCTGTGGGCTTCATAAAGGTCTAGGTTTACAATGCCATGCACTTTCATGAGGGTAGTTAAATAACAATAGATTTTTACACTAATTTGTGAAACATTAACACGTGAAATTCTATTCAATGGCACTTTTGGTTTTATAAAGTGTAGAAACTACAGTCATTTGTTACGTGTTTGCTTTTGTATCTTTTATGTTTCGGAGCAGGTTCTCTGAACACTGACTGAAGTTGAGATGATTCAACAGGTCATAGAGTGTAATGGTAAGGGATGAATGAAATTGCTGAAGAACCAAAGGTGTCTGCCTGGGTACACAATTATGGATGTATTGTATGTTAGTCAGTAATTGAACATTTCCTAAATGACTTAAAGGGTACGGTTTTGAAATATAGATATTTTTACAAGATGTATTTTTGGTTTTATGCCAACAATTTGCCATGTTACATTGAAGTGTTTTCAGATTTTCTAGTGTAGGTAATATACATCATTTTTGTTGTGTTTCCATTCATATTCATCTCCGCACATAATCAGAGCTGTGTGATGATCTGTGTATGTTGATAGCAAATACAAAACATTAAAAAAGTTCAAATGATAAGAGACGCTATTTTTGTATACTTGTGTCATTCTTATAGATGTTGAATAAATGCTACCGTTCTACTTCACCAAAGTGTATTGACATCATGCACTCACAAGTTCTGCTATTCTTCAACATATTTGAACTTTAAAAGGTTCATGTAACCTATTTTGAACTATCAATCTATGTGTGGTAGAAGGCTCTGATGTAGCTGCCAGGAGAGTCAATAAGGGTTCTAGTCAGTGCAAGATGTTTGGGCTATATTCGCACAGAATATTAGCTGTGGATATTATGGCTTCAAATGACGTGCTGGTAACATGTATTCTCCATCGGTGGAAAGTACTTAAGTAAAAAAAAATCTTTAAAGTACTACTTAAGTATTTTTTTTGGGGTATCTGTACTTCATTATTTCTATTTTTGATTACTTTTACTTTTACTCCACTACATTCCTAAAGGAAATATGTTCTTTTTACTCCATACATTTTCCCTGACACCCAAAAGTACTTGTTACATTTCAAATATGCTCAGGCAGGACAGCAATATGGTCCAATTCACGCACCTATCAATCAATATAACATGTTGTTATAACATGTTGTTATCCCTACTGCCTCTGGTCTGGCAGACTCACTAAATACAAATAATGTGTTTGTAAATCAAGTCTGAGTGTTGGAGTGTGCCCCTGTCTGTCCATAAAGAAACATAAAGAAAATTGTGCTGTCTGGTTTGCATAAAGGAAAAATATTTAGGTATATGTTTTCATTAGTCCCCTGTTGATACAGTCCCAACACGCTTTGTATGTCAGCAGTTTGTTGACATGCAACACATTTTGGCCTTGTATCAACAATGGACTAATGAAAAAAATACAAAAATGTGTTTTTGAGTGGATTTTCCCTTTAATATTAAGTATTGAGTACTTTTTCCACCACTGTACTTAAGTACATTTAAAACCAGATACTTTGGGTTTACTTGATAGCTACCTACACAAATAGCTAGCTAGAACAAAGTGTTAATAAGATAAATTCATTTAAAAAGATTAAAAGCAATACAAATAAGTTCTCCAGTAGGCATCTACTGAGGGAGTTGTCAGTCAAGTAGTGTTTTACTAGGTGACCTTCTCTTTTACTTGAGTAGTTTTCTAATTCCCCCACTGCCAGTCTGTCTTCTCTGAAACATGCAAGGTCTCGTGAGATCTAAGGGACGTGAACTTTAACAAAAACATCGCCTAAAATCCACCCAAATCCCATATTTTTGTGGTTATACGGATTTGCAATATGTAGAGGGATTCCACCACTTTAGCTTTTCACCTCATCAATATTACAGTGGGAAACAGATTGTAAAATGAAAAAGCTTTAAAACCTGATGACAATATGAAAAGACTGCAGCGTTTACATTTGAGAAGGTGTGTCTGATTTCAATGGTTGGCTGTGTAAAAGACACTGTGTTAAAATGGCTTCTCTTTCACATGTTACTGGCACATGTGGTGTGCAAGCTGCCACAAGATATATGACCTCCAGCAGCTTTTCAAAACCATTACCACATGTACAACCATAAATCACTCACAGTCACAGTGTGTAGGGAAAGATTTTGGCTTGATGCGTCTTTAAAAATTGCATATTTGGGCAGAAACAGTTTTATCGACAGTCAATGTGGAGCCAGCATTATGCTCAGTCACACAGATGCTGTCTCTGATTACCATGTTTGTGCCCTCCTCAACTGGTCATGGATCTTATCATTGCAGTTTGACAAAAACCATTGTGAGTGCTGCAATAACTAACCGCTACCGTAAATAAAGCACATTAAAGCAAACATACACTGGAACGTTTAATGACCCTTTTGAATGATATTGTTACTTTCAGTGTATACTCCAATGACATAGTTGAAGTCGGAAGTTTACATACACCTTAGCCAAATACATTTAAACTCAGTTTTCACAATTCCTGACATTTTAATCCTAGTAAAAATTCCCTCTTAGGTCAGTTACAATCACCACTTTATTTCAAGAATGTGAAATGTCAGAATAATAGTAGAGATAATGATTTATTTCAGCTTTCATTTCTTTCATCACATTCCCAGTGGGTCAGAAGTTTACATCCACTCAATTAGTATTTGGTAGTATTGCCTTTAAATTGTTTAACTTGGGTCAAACGCTTCGGGTAGCCTTCCACAGGCTTCCCACAATAAGTTGGGTGAATTTTGGCCCATTCCTCCTGACAGAGCTGGTGTAACTGAGTCAGGTTTGTAGGCCTCCTTGCTCGCACACGCTTTTTCAGTTCTGCCCACGCATTTCTATTGAGATTGAGGTCAGGGCTTTGTGATGGCATCTCCAATACCTTGACTTTGTTGTCCTTAAGCCATTTTGCCACAACTTTGGAAGTATGCTTGGGGTCATTGTCCATTTGGAAGACCCATTTGCGACCAAGCTTTATTAACTGATGTCTTGAGATGTTGCTTCAATATATCCCCATAATTTCCCTCCCTCATGATGCCATCTATTCTGTGAAGTGAACCAGTCCCTCCTGCAGCAAAGCACCCCCACAACATGATGCTGCCACCCCTGTACTTCACGGTTGGGACGGGGCCATGTACCGACAAATCTTGCGTGAGAACCTCCTTCCCTCAGCCAGGGCATTGAAAATGGGTCGTGGATGGGTATTCCAGCATGACAATGACCCAAAACACATGGCCAAGGCAACAAAGGAGTGGCTCAAGAAGAAGCACATTAAGGTCCTGGAGTGGCCTAGCCAGTCTCCACATCTTAATCCCATAGAAAATCTGTGGAGGGAGCGGAAGGTTCCAGTTGCGAAACGTCAGCCTCGAAACCTTAATGACTTGCAGAAGATCTGCAAAGAGGTGTGGGACAAAATCCCTCCTGAGATGTGTGCAAACCTGGTGGCCAACTACAAGAAACGTCTGACCTCTGGGATTGCCAACAAGGGTTTTGCCACCAAGTACTAAGTCTTGTATTGCAGAGGGGTCATATACTTATTTCCGTCATTAAAATGCAAATAAATGTATCAAATTTTTCTGGATTTTTGTTGTTGTTATTTTGTCTCTCACTGTTCAAATAAACCTACCATTAAAATGATACAGCTTAATTAATCTGACTGATCATTTCTTTGACAGTGGGCAAACGTACAAAATCAGCAGGGGATCAAATACTTTTTTCCCTCACTGTAGGCCTTGAAATACATCCACAGGTACACCTCCAATTGACTCAAATGGTGTCAATTAACCTATCAGAAACTTCTAAAGCCATGACATCATTTTCTGGAATTTTCCAAGCTGTTTAAAGGCACAGTCAACTTAGTGTATGTAAACTTCTGACCCACTGGAATTGTGATACAGTGAAATTAATCTGTCTGTAAACAATTGTTGGAAAAATGACTTGTGTCATGCACAAAGTAGATGTCCTAACCGACTTGCCAAAACTATAGTTTGTTAACAAGACATTTGTGGAGTGGTTGAAAAACGAGTTTTAATGACTCCAACCTAAGTGTATGTAAACGTCCGACTTCAACTGTATAACAACATTTTAATGCGAAGCACGGTAAACTATGAGGTCTGCAGAGAATAATTGCTCCATATAATATTTATTGTATTGGCGCCAGGCGTATTGTTGGGTTCACAGTTGCTGTCTGTTGCTGACACACTCATTTCACAGGCCCATCTGTAGCATCGAAGACACGTCTACACAACTGAACCCCCAGATACACTCCGTTCTTCACCAATACACTTTCCATGAATAGCCCAAAATATATGAGGGCAGATTATTTGCCGGGGGTCAACATGTCATTTGAGCACCATTTCACTGGTTTCAGTTTCCCTTGTACTGAAAGAGTTGAACAATAACTGCTATTTGGCCCCATTGAATGTGCATATCTCTAAACCCTCAGATTCAAATTATGAAAAATGTGACGTCATCTCATTAAAGAGATCCTACACTTATTTCCACGAGCCACCTCAATTACCATAATCTATTGCATTATTTTTCACCAAACTGCAAGACTGCCACCACTAATGAGTAACGACTATGAGTGAAACTTGTTTTTGGTTGCCTTGGTCTCGTTATGTGGCCGCTGCTCACTGGGAAAACAGACCTGGGGATTGTTTGGCCTCTTTATGAGCTAATGGCTGTCCTTTACCCTTGGTGTCTGCTGACTGCGTGGTGGAAAAAAGGCCCTCTGTCTGGGTGTCTACAGCTGGCAGACAGGCCTTTAGCTTACAGCAGCTTACAGCAGGCCCATTCCACCACCACCACACCATGTCACGCTGCTGGCCTGGCTTGGCTGGCAACCGGACTGGACCGCCCCTCCAACCCCTGACAGACAGACACATAACGCTCCATGGATACAATTACCAGCCATGAAAAACAGTAACTTCACATGGAGGTAAAAGTAAAAGTCCACTATAAAAGTCAGTGAGAAGGACTAGTACGAGCGATGGAAAGTTACATAATCTGTACGTCTGTAGGTATGAGCGTGGAGCTCCTGTGACATACCACAGCCAAGTGTTGGTCTGAGCTGTCAGCTGCCTGGTGATTGTTGACAAGAGTAAAAGTCCTGGACAGCCATATTGGAATATCATCATCATGCCATTGCCTACTAGCTAGCTTTAGGCTGACATGGTATACTATTGTGCTGCCAGGATGTTTTTGGTTGTGAAAATGCACATTACACTATCAGTTGCCAAGTGTCAATAGATGGCTTTATAAGATTTCTGTCTTTTCTGAAAAACACTATCTTATCGTCAGTCTGGAATAACAGCTGCATGTAACACAAGGAGACAGATAAGGTGACCCTTTTCTCACAAGGAGACAGATATGGTGACCATTTCTCACAAGGAGACATATGGTGACCATTTCTCATGCAATATTTTACAGCATATCAGAGTCCCTTCTTACACTGTGTGGGCCCTACAATACATGGGGGTTGAAGAAAGAGGAAAATATTGCCATGACGGGGGTACACAGGATAATCCATTTCTATTAAAGGTCCAATGCAGCCATTTTTATCTCAATATCAAATCATTTCTGAGTAACAATTTAGTACCTGACTGAGATTGTTTTTAATTAAAATGGTAAAATGAAACAAAAATAGCTTCTAAGAAATGAGCAATTTATCAAGCAAGAATTTAGCTAGGACTGTCTGTGTGTAGTCTGAGTAGGGAGAAGAAAACTGAAAACTATCTGTTATTAGCAGTCAGGTTTGGAATTGGCCCATTAACTACTTTAGCGTGATGTCACCAGTCAGGCCAAAACTCCATCCCACTGAAATTACAGGCAGTCTTTTCAAACAGCCCTTACACTAAAATGGCAATATAATAATTTTCACAATTTCACAGTATTATTCCAACCTCATAATGTGGAAATAAACACTACATGACCAAAAGTATGTGGACACCTGCTTGTCAAACATCTCATTTCAAAATCAAGGGCATTAATATGGAGTAAGTCCTCAATTTGCTGCTATAACAGCCTACACTCTTCAGGGAAGGCTTTCCACTAGATGTTGGAACATTGCTGCGGGCACTTGCTTCCATTCAGCCACAATACCATTAGTGAGGTCAAGTACTGATGTTGGGCGACTAGGCCTGGCTCGCAGTCTGAGTTCCAATTCATCCCAAAGGTGTTCGATGGGGATGAGGTCAGGGCTCTGTGCAGGCCAGTCAAGTTCTTCCACACCGATCTTGACAAACCATTTCTGTATGGAACTCTTTTTGTGAACGGGCACTATGCATTGGGGATGGTAGCATTCTCCTGGCATCTGCCGAACCCAGATTCTTACGTTGGACTGCCAGATAGTGAAGTGTGATTCATCACTCCAGAGAAAGCGTTTCCACTGCTCCAGAGTCCTATGGCGGCGAGCTTTACACCACTCCAGCCGATGCTTGGCATTGCACATGGTGATCTTCGGCTTGTGTGTGGCTGCTCGGCCATGGAAACCTATTTCATGAAGCTCCGGACTAACAGTTATTGCCCATGTTTGTCTATGGAGATTGCATGGCTGTGTCCTCGATTTTATACACCTGTCAGCAAGGGGTGTGGCCGAAATAGCCAAATCCACTAATTTGAAGGGGTGTCCACATACTTTTGTATATATAGTGTTTATAAAACACAGGAAAATCTCATTTGTGACTGCACTAGGCCTTTAAGTTCTCCAATTTCTTTAATAAAGATTATTGCTGTTGAATGAAAAGAAATTACTTCTTTCTAATTCTCAGTTCAAACACAAAAACTGAAAAGTAAGAGGGCGTTGTGCTTTTGCTCTGGTGAAAAACACAATGCTTGCCAGAATAAACAGCACCAGATGTTCAGTCAGGAAGCAGAGCCAAGTTTTTTCTGTCCAGGTGGAATACATTTCACACATGTATTTTCTCACTCCTGTGCATAGTAAAGCAGCTGTCTCTGCAAAGGTAAAAGTTCTTTCCTCCTATTTAAGTTTTCCAAATGCCATTGACAACCCGGTTGCAACAGGGGACGCATGACATGGTACTTGACTACCTGAGAAGTGGATTTAATGACTGCCAAAAGTGACATGCTAATTATTTTCTCCTTTAACACACCCCAATGGATCACTGTTTACCAGAGAGCAGGCTGAAATAGGGGAAGCGACACCTGCAGTCACTCTTGCCAATCCAAGTCACAATGGCAACTTTACAAGCTTGCAATAACGTGACCATTAAATATTTGACAATGGGTTATTGTCTATCTGAAATGTGCCTTCTACCAATAATAACTTTCATTCACACAGTCTGACAGAAGACAAATGTCTGTTTTGGACACTGACAAAAACACATCAGATTATATCAATGTTGACTGATATGTCTCACAGAATAACCTTTGAATTTATCAAGGATCAGGCATGGTATATTTCACTATGTCAACACAATGTGTGTCAGATACTTGGATCCACCTCGCTTCTTCTCTCTTACATCACACATTCCCACCTGCTGCTATTATGAGTAGTGAGATACGTACGTTGATTGTTTTCACAAGTCTTGTGTCATAGAGACTCCAGGGATTGATCCCTACCATAGTGTCATATCCAGTCTGGCCATTGAGGGAGGTGACAGAAACATCAGGAGACACTACCTTACCTGGAATCTGACATAATCAATGGAACCCATTACAGGTGCAGCTGTTTAAATAGACTGTTCTGAGACCTGCGTTATTAAAGCTGATCAAACAGTGGTCGAGTCAACGCTTTTAGAAAGTCTGTACATAAGACATGACAGAGATTGAGAACGGCATCATTCTACTGTATGCTGGTGATTCTTTGTAAGAGCAATAGGACTACTATTGTAGTCTATAATACATGGTTTAGATGTTCTCACTGGAAGTATTAAGAACATAGCACAATCCTAATGGTTCTTCTACCTCCTCTTCTAGCTCTGTGGGTCAAAGGTCCCTTCAGTCCAATGGTATTTCAGAGTAGGACATTTCATCTTGTGTGGCAGGATATTTCACCTTGTGTACTCAGAGACCTACCCTCTTTGAGTGACATTTACACTCCAGCTAAGCTTAAATTTTATGACCCCTTTAGCTGACTGAAACCACACATGTAGAGGACTGTGACCGTTCTGAACTTGAGCATTTCACAAGGGTCGACCCTCATTACAGTATCCAATGCTATTTCTTAAAGCTGTAGGAAAAGCTACGGCGGCAGAATGTCCTCAGAGGTTCCAAATGTGCTCTGACGGTCTTGTTATTTAGACATAAACCGTCTTGTTATTTCAATCTGTAATAAAATATATAAATGGAGAACTAAATGAAAGTATTATCTATTTGTTTGCGTTTCATGGCAGAGAGAACAATATAGGTCTCTAATGATTAAAACCATATTTTTGGAGAGAAATAAGCATTGCATCACTCTATGCAAATCCCTAGTGCCAAATTGAAATATTGAAGCAACATCCCAAAAATACAACAAGGAAAAACAAAGAAGTCAGCGTATGTATAGCACTGCCAAAGACTGGAAATGGTTCATTCTTATGTGCTCTGACCGTCTTGTTATTTCAATCTGTAATGAAATATATAAATGGAGAACTAAATGAAAGTATTATCTATCTCTCCAAACGTATGATTTTAATCATTAGATACCTTTATTGTTCTCTCTGTCATGAAAACAAACAAATAGATAATACTTTCATTTAGTTCTCCATTTATATATTTCATTACAGATTGAAATAACAAGACGGTCAGAGCACATAAGAACGAACCATTTCCAGTCTTTGGCAGTGCTATACATACGCTGACTTCTCTGTTTTTCCTTGTTGTATTTTTGGGACGTTGCTTCAATATTCCAATTTGGCACTAGGGATTTGCATAGTGTTTCAATGCTTATTTTAATTAAGTATAATAAACAATGTGTCAAACGTTATTAATCACTATGTAATTGGGTACTTGAGATCAATGACACTGTAAAATAAATATTTGATTTCATTTGGAATGACTTTTTTTATTTTACCAAGCTGCAGGAAAATAGTCCTGTAATTTCATGCTCTGAAAGCCGATATGTTTTGTTTACGTTGTTATGATCTGTGAACAAGGGCACCCACTTATCCTCAACAAGAAACTCTAACATTCAATTTGACCAAATAGCTCAATCTCGTAGTGAATGAACCTATTTTCATTGTAATTTTGCAGTGACATGTTTTCGTCTAAACAGGTTGTCCAAAAGTGGTCTCTAATTTTCCGCTTAGGTTTGGACCCACATGGCTTACATCTGCTCTACACTCTGGGAGACATCTTGGAAGGGTCTTTCTTTGGTCAGGTCATATTGCTAACCATACTCCACAGTTCAGATACAAAACATTGACTTTGGACCACTCTATTCTTACCCCTTCTTAAATGTTATGGTTTCCAAGTGCCCTTCCTTTCAATAACAAATGTAGAAACATATGCATCAAAAGTCATGATAATTTATTATTCCCAGTTATTAAATACCATTATAAATGATAAATTAAAGAATTGTTTATTCCTGTATTGAGAACTTGCCAAGTGTTTTCACTAAAAGACGCTCCAAGTTACTGTCAATTACTTGTCCTCCAAGAATTAAAAAAAAAAGTCTTCCAAAAGTTGAGATACAATAAAACCACAAAAATATAGTGCGCCTCAAATAAGAACCTTCTCAAAATGGAGCTTTTTTGTTAGATGTTATAGGTAGATGCTGTTGGTTTTTCCGTTACGGATTTAGCGGACTAAAAGTCAGACATTTTTTGCATACCTCAATCCTATTATTCCACTCCTGTCAGGAGAGGCATGCATTCCCTACTGTTTTCCACTGATTTGATTATTCATATTCTCACGGTCTGGATTGTGGACGATGCAACCAGAGAATTATTTCTGAAAGGTATGCACACCCTGAGCCAGGTGAAAGACATAAATCCCATCACCAAACAAAATCATATTCCACTGATAATTCCACAATAGAAGGGTGGGCAATGGAGAGTGAGACATGCAACCATACTATGCATTCCAGTCTAAACATGTTGTATATTGTGAAACAATATCAATCAAGTATCATGTGAAGACAGTTCAAGTTAAACAAAGAATGATTCACATTTTCCCCCTGCTCTTAAAATGGTCCTGAATCCACAAAAACCACCTAGAGTTCATGGGAGGAGTGCTCTGTAAATTGCTTCTTCATTTCCTTGTCTTAAGAATAACAATGTCTCTCCAGCATGCAGACCGTACAAAGTCCAGCTAGACTTTAGAAATAAGTCCCTGCTTTACAGTAAAGCAGTGGCACCTTGATCCAATATGGCAACTCAATCAAAGGGGGATGTTAGCAATTACATACGTTAAAAAAAAACTGTAGGTTACGTAACAAGAATAAGTCAATTGGATGAACATACCACCACCACCACCACCACAGGCAGTGGTTATCTGATGCTAGATAGCAATTAGTAATTTGTTAATATCTGCTTGTGTTTGTGCCGTTCCTGATCCTAGACATTGGGCTGGTAGATTTTCACTACTGTACACATTACAACTGTGGGAACACTAATCCAAGAGGCCTCCTCCTCACAGCAATTTAGGAAGAATGGAAGTGTTGGACAGAGCTTCGGGGTCTGGGCCTCTCCCCCCTCCTCCCAGGCGTTTTCTGCTGAGTTCATCATCTGTGGTTGCCTGTTTGGAGCCCATGGGGAGGGGAGGGCCATGACTGGCAAGGCGGGCTAACGCCACCCAGATGGAGCCACAGCAGCGTGGGGAAGGGGGTCAGGATCTGTTAAGACAGCTGTGTGTTTCTCTGTACTATTATGGGTGGTGGTAACGTCATGTTATTATTATTATTGTAAAGGTTGAACATTGTGAATACACCCAAAGCTCATACGAGCCAGACAATCAGGAGAGACAAAGCGAGGAATGACTGAGCACTCAAGATTCCACTATAAAGTTGTTGCAAAACTTGAGAGACGGCCTGACTGCAAAACAAAGGTCTCAAAACAACTTCACACGGATGTTTATATGTACTCCAGTGGAGGCCGATTTCCCTGCATGCACTTCCTTCCCTGAGTATACCAAACATTAGGAAAACCCTCCTAATAATAATAATAATAAAACAAATTTCACTTTGACTTTATGGGGTATTGTATGTAGGCCAAAATGTGGACAAACTTAAGGGCTGTGAATACTTTCCGAAGGCACTGTAAATATACACTGCTCAAAAAAATAAAGTGAACACTTAAACAACACAATGTAACTCCAAGTCAATCACACTTCTGTGAAATCAAACTGTCCACTTAGGAAGCAACACTGATTGACAATAAATTTCACATGCTGTTGTGCAAATGGAATAGACAACAGGTGGAAATTATAGGCAATTAGCAAGACACCCCCAATAAAGGAGTGGTTCTGCAGGTGGTGACCACAGATCACTTCTCAGTTCCTATGCTTCCTGGCTGATGTTTTGGTCACTTTTGAATGCTGGCGGTGCTTTCACTCTAGTGGTAGCATGAGACGGAGTCTACAACCCACACAAGTGGCTCTGGTAGTGCAGCTCATCCAGGATGGCACATCAATGCGAGCTGTGGCAGGAAGGTTTGCTGTGTCTGTCAGCGTAGTGTCCGGAGCATGTGCGCGTTACCAGGAGACAGGCCAGTACATCAGGAGACGTGGAGGAGGCCGTAGGAGGGCAACAACCCAGCAGCAGGACCGCTACCTCCGCCTTTGTGCAAGGAGGAGCAGGAGGAGCACTGCCAGAGCCCTGGAAAATGACCTCCAGCAGGCCACAAATGTGCATGTGTCTGCTCAAACGGTCAGAAACAGACTCCATGAGGGTGGTATGAGGGCCCGACGTCCACAGGTGGGAGTTGTGCTTACAGCCCAACACCGTGCAGGACGTTTGGCATTTGCCAGAGAACACCAAGATTGGCAAATTCGCCACTGGCGCCCTGTGCTCTTCACAGATCAAAGCAGGTTCACACTGAGCACATGTGACAGATGTGACAGAGTCTGGAGACGCCTTGGAGAACGTTCTGCTGCCTGCAACATCCTCCAGCATGGCCGGTTTGGCGGTGGGTCAGTCATGGTGTGGGGTGGCATTTCTTTGGGGGGCCGCACAGCCCTCCATGTGTTCGCCAGAGGTAGCCTGACTGCCATTAGGTACCGAGATGAGATCCTCAGACCCCTTGTGAGACCATATGCTGGTGCGGTTGGCCCTGGGTTCCTCCTAATGCACGACAATGCTAGACCTCATGTGGCTGGAGTGTGTCAGCAGTTCCTGCAAGAGGAAGGCATTGATGCTATGGACTGGCCCGCCCGTTCCCCAGACCTGAATCCAATTGAGCACATCTGGGACATCATGTCTCGCTCCATCCACCAACGCCACATTGCACCACAGACTGTCCAGGAGTTGGCGGATGCTTTAGTCCAGGTCTGGGAGGAGATCCCTCAGGAGACCATCCGCCACCTCATCAGGAGCATGTCCAGGCATTGTAGGGAGGTCATACAGGCACGTGGAGGCCACACACACTACTGAGCCTCATTTTGACTTGTTTTAAGGACATTACATCAAAGTTGGATCAGCCTGTAGTGTGGTTTTCCACTTTAATTTTGAGTGTGACTCCAAATCCAGACCTCAATGGGTTGATAAATTTGATTTCCATTGATCATTTTTGTGTGATTTTGTTGTCAGCACATTCAACTATGTAAAGAAAAAAGTTAATAAGAATATTTCATTCATTCAGATCTAGGATGCGTTATTTTAGTGTTCCCTTTATTTTTTTGAGCAGTGTATATACATATACACACACACACACACACACACACACACACACACACACACACACACACACACACACACACACACAAACACACACACACAGAGAGAGAGAGTACATACATACTGTACATACACAGAGTATCCCAAATCCCAAACATTAGGAACACCTTCTCTCTTTTGCCCTCAGAACAGCCTCAATTCGTCGGGGCATGGACTCTACAAGGTGGCGAAAGCGTTCCACAGGGATGCTGGCTCAAGTTGACTCCACAGTTGTGTCAATTTGGCTGGATGTCCTTTGGGTGGTAGACCATTCTTGATACACACGGGAAACTGTTGAGCATGAAAACCACAGAAGCGTTGCAGTTCTTGGCACAAACTGGTGCGCCTGGCAACTACTACCATACTCTGTTCAAAGGCACTTCAATCTTTTGTCACCCTCTGAATGACACACACACACACAATCCATGTTTCAATTGACTCAAGGCTTAAACATCCTTCTCCTCACCTTCATCTAAACTGATGGAAGTGGATTTAACAAGTGACATCAATAAGGGATCATAGCTTTCACCTGAATTCACCTGGTCATGGAAAGAGCAGGTGTTCTTATTATTTGTATACTCAGTGTACATTACTCTTAAAGTAATGGGCTGTGTGAAACAGAATACATTTAATCCTCGGCTTTCCTCGATATTGTGACATTATTACAACTCTTTGACAAGTGATCGGTCTCAAATGGAATTGGAGCTGGAGATTTCCCAGAGCTCCTGCGCTAAACAGGAGAGCTCAGGCGAAGATAAAAACACGAACAGCACAGCAACGTGTGCCAAAATACACTATTCTAAATACACGTGTGTCTGAGATGTGCTGCTCGTTCTGATAGGCCACTGTCATGTAAGAATTGTAGAGCAACTGAACAAGGACCTCGCCGTGTTGACATAGTGACAGGAATTTTCCATCAACTTGTGGCAAACATTCACACGGCCAGAGGAGAAACATGTGGGAAGCAGACAATGGACATGACTACAGTACACACAAATAACCGTCCCACGTTGATAGTGTTGTTTGCTGATGTCCAGCCCAAATAAGTATATCGACATACTGGTTTCAGACAAGTCTTATCAACACTTTAAACTGTCATAGGAGCATGGCCATGCTGTACATATAGTGGTTTCCTTCCAATTGTAAAATCATCATCAACAAGAAGTTGCATAAATATGTTGTTTCACGAAAATAACACAGTTCCAACTGCAGTACAGTATCTGCCTTGCACAGCATTTTTTGTGTAGTAATAACGACATGAAGTGAAGAATGATGCCAGAACCCAAATCCCGAGACAATTTAGTGTAAAACTATTTCAACTTCAGGCCTCCAAGAAAAATGATAACATGACACAAATGATAATGGTTACAAATAAATAAACTCTCTTCAACAATGAAGAGACGATTATAACTAAGCGCCTCTAATTATGACAGTCGGCTTCACCACAATGATAGCTGTGCAGCTGTGACTGTCTACCCAGGCATTTAACTTAATTGTGGTTTATTTATGTCATTGGATAAAACATGAAAACACAGACAGTTCAGAGTTGGCTTTTCTTTGGCATGTAGACAGTCACTCTTTAGGGGGGCCTTGGTATGCAGTATGTGGGAACCCAACTCTTTAACTTAAGTTGTCTCTGGGGTAATCCTTATAAAGAAACATGCTCTATGTGGTAAACGAGAATTCAGTTGTGCATAATATTCACAAGGCTTTTTAAACAGTCCTGTTGTTTCTCGCTATCCCCTGTGGCTCCACTCACTTCCAAAGACACAGAGTCGCCTACCCTAAAGGATGTCAGAGTGGAAGGCAGGAGATTGTGGGTGAGCCAAGTGATCTTGGACGGATGAAGGGCATCACAACATGGCTGGAATTTATTGTGGATTCCTGTGGCAGGGACTCAGTCCTCCTAACCCAGATGCTCAGCATAAGCACCCCCACCATCAACACTAAACAGTCATTATTCAAATATACACTCCTACATTATAAAAGATAGAGGATGCTGGGGTTGTTGCACAGCATTAGATCTCATTATTCTGGGCTGGTGGGAGTGATTGCTGCTATTGTCTCAAAATGTGCAAATATGTGAATAAACGCATCCACCGTTTTTGATCCAGAAAGGCAATGCTCTGAACCAAGTCTGTAGAAATGACACTAACCGAGTTCCTCTCATTAAAAGATCTGAAATACAGCATTTATTGAAGGAGGACGGAAAATACATCAATGCATAAATACGTTTTATTGAGGTAATTTAACTGTTGGCTCAGAAAAGCCTCATAGATGGGTGGGAGGAGCTGGAGGAATCCTTGTTGTTGTCCTGTGAGAGGTGCAGGTTGGGTAGGTGAGATGGCCATCCTGCTAGTGCACAGATTACAGATGCCTATATCCAGCTGCTGGCGTGGTGAAATGTGCTGATGGTAAATCCACAGAGAACTCTGCTTGCAACTATGGTACAATCCTCTCAGATAGTGAGATGGGTTCTGTTTGATGGCAGCTGTGAAGGCAAAAGCTTTTGGAATAAATATAAATATCAAGAAATTACAAAGGATATAAACAAATAAAACATGTTCCCATTGGTGTCAGATGTCAATTTGTCTATTCCAAATAGGCTCAACCTAATTTCATTGAAATGAGGTGGAAACATGAATTAAAACAGCGTGTGCCCTGTGGATTCATTGTAAAATCCCTTACATGCACAAAAAACATGGACACAATCTCAGAATAGCTGTGCTTGCTTGCATACATGCAAACAATCATGCACAAATACAAAGAAAGAGGCTTGGTAATAGTAGGTCATTGACGTATACGCACCAAGCCCTGACCTTTATACCCTCCCTGGGTAGTTTACACACAGTGGTCATCCGTGGAGAAACACAGTCCATCTTCTTGTGGGGGTGCTCAAACCACCCCCCATGTGCAGGCTATGTTTCCTTACACCAGAGGGGTTCCTTTCCAAGGTGAGCACCCCCACTCTGCATTTTACAGCCTTGTTTGCTTTTGTTGGAGGCTCCAGCTGGTCGGGTCGGTAGTAGTTGGTACAGCTCAGTCTGCCCTCCAGAGTCAGACCCTCTATACGTGGAGGTGTGTGGTCCTCCCGGCTCCAGCCTCTGCCCTGTCACCCACAGGAATATGTTATTATGACCAGCATGGGGGTAAAGCATAGCTGACAGAAGCCACCATGGGCTCCCCAGCCACAGTTAGGGAAACTTTCCTCATCTCTCTCTAAACAGGAAATGACAGGACTGCCTAGCTATAGCGTTAAATGGATACCAATACATCCACAGAGCAAAAATGTTTAGGGTAGGAGTTATACAAACGGGCCACATGGGCAGGAGTTGGGAGCTCCATGCTGAGAATAGGCCCCACTGTGGTAAAGCAGTGCAGCATTTGAATAAATGTACTGTATGGGCTGGTATCCTGGACCCAGTTTATGATAATCCCCATTGAAAATGCCTTTTCTGTCCAGGAACAGGGTTAATCTAGGTCCGGAAAACCACCAGCCCTAAATCTTAGCCATAAAGCACATAAGCATCTGCCTCACTACCGTACGGCACCGAAGCAAATGAAGAACAATTTGCTCCCACGCTCTCACTGGTCATTATTAGCAGAGCCAGGTTTCCACTCTTCACCCCAACGCTGCACTGTGCTTGGGTTCTGTGAGAATTGGGCTGGGATGGAGATGAAGCTTAAGCTCTGGCAGGGTCATGCCGTGGGCTCCTGGAGAGGATGACTGCATATTTCCAATAAACACAAAAACCTGCCGTCTCCATATGGAGAGGACCATCAGAGGTGGCAGCATTCAGAGGCCCTTCTTTCCATCGTGGCCTTGTGTCCTGCCAGCATAGCCGACACCCTCCTCCGCAGAATAACTCCTTCGTTTTATGTTCAGGACAGGCCTCCATCACCTTTGTGTGCCATGTCTATATTGTGTAGGCTAGCTCTTTTGAAATGTACCCTCTTAAATGTACTGTGGGAAAAACAGTAGATTCAGACCTGAAAAAGCTTTGTAAGGGATTTAGGGCTACCTTCAGGGTCCTGAAGTTAAACTTCAGTTTAGGAAAAGAGCTCTGAGCACTGAATCCAAAGGTGTGGGAAACATAGGGCCTTTGGCAGGATATTTGCTGTTTTTCTCATAAATATGAAATGAAACTATTGTGACAGAACTGGATATGATCCCTGGTAGTCTGTCCTCATTTGTCCTGGTATAGTGCTTTACTTTCAGAATGTCACTGCCAAACTAGTATTTTGTTTGATTTGGGTAACCTTTGCCTCCCCCGCAAATTACATTTTCCCCACCAAAAAAGTTGTTTTTCTCCACAAAAGACAGGCTCCAGAGACAAACTAATTATCCACCAAAATGCCTTTTTTTGTCAGTCACAAACGGGAAAAAAAGTTCTCCAGTAGGAAAACCAGACACCAATTTACTTTTATCTCCCCAACGGAATTAACACAAACTACTCATTTATGACAAAACAAGACAAACGTAAGAAAAAAAATGGAAATCCCGACTTGCAGTGCATGAGGAAAACATAGGCCTATAGCCGCATGTCTCTGTGAGATAATATTGAAGAGAAACTTTGACCAAACAAATCTGTAGCCGACCTCAAGTTTGATTATTGATCAAATCAAATCAATGAATGACAAATTATACCACTTAGGGACAGTTCGAAATATAGCTTTTACTTCATAATTTCATCCTAGCCAAATCTCCTCATCTGCTTGCATGCGTCTATATCAAGGAGTTTTGGCGGTTACAATTTCCCTGCCGGTGACTGTTATCAGCACCTCACAACGTTGTTGCCTGAGAGTCTAGAGGTCCCTAAACATGCCTCTCAAACTCTCTTTGACCTGAATGACCTGTGCCCTGATAGGTTGTTCAGGAGGTTACTAGAGGGCTGGACATCTGCCCATCCTCTTGACTCTGCAGGGCACACAACACTTGCAGTCTCCCTCAAGCAGTGGCAAAAAGCAACATCTTGGTCTCTGCCCATCAACAACTTGACTCACTCGTATCTCTGGACTTGAGAGATGGAGTACGTGCCCAAAGTGAGTTGTGTGACACTGTATATTGTTCTTCATGGTCAGTTACTACTATTGCATGTTGCCCCTCTGAGTTTACTGTGTGGTATAATACTCTGCAAGTGGCATTAGCAATCTATACAGTCCTCTATACCAATCTATACAGTCCCTATACAATTCTGTAAGATTCTGTATCTGTGCCTTTGTGTCTGCACTCAGTATGTGTGTATTCACTACCTCTGTTTCTGTCCATTCAAGAACCACTACTATTCTACAACCTTTCCCACTTTTCATGCCCAAATTCATCTTCCTCAGTGTGTTTAAATAAAGTTCCTGTGTGTTAACTGTTGGGTTGCTTTATTCCCCTATGAACGTGGGCGGTGTCAGTGAGCCACAAACAAGTAAAATACGTAGAGCCGCATCGCTCTCTTTCGTGGATTTGTGACTTTGCTGACACCATTACAATATGGGGCCCCACAGAGACCACACAGGGTACTTTCCACACTGCCCACCTTCGGTCCAGTGGAGTATGGTTCTGAGGTATCCAGTGGACTACTACCATGTGGATTATACCCCCTCTCTGGAGCCTATGGCCCCTCTCCTCCACCTGTGGGATACTACTCAGCACCAGGTGGGGCCACATCCCCAACAACCAAGCGGGTGGATTATATTTCTACATGGGAGTACCAGGGAGTTGCAGCACCATGGTCATCACTGCCTACGTTGTATGGAGTACACGTTTTGCCCATATTGAGCAGAATATAGAGTCTTCTTTGCATTGTGCAGCAGAGGACCAGATCCCAGGATTCCTCCTGTCAGGGGAGCCCTCTCCAGAGGGTGGCAGAGGAGAGCATGGGACAGTCATATGGAGGACAGTAGTAAGGGGTTGTCTCTTAGGGCCCGGCCTCCTTCCCAGGTGTGACTGTGACCAATGGTTTTGACTATATTGCCTCTCCAGCCCCAGCACCGTTGTCAGGCATGGCTGCGACTGAGATTGGGCAGGGACATGTTATGTCCTCGGCCGACGCTGGTCCTCAGGAGTTGCCTGCTATGGAGACCCATACCAGATGTCATTCCCGATCCCCCCTCCACTGCTGTGGAGTCTGAGGGAACCCTCTCCCCCGCTAAGATGGCCTATGCCACACAGCAGTGAGCCTATGTTGCTGACTGTACCCTATTCCTCACTGCCACCAGATCATCACCAGCCAGAACTACCTGTCTGCCTTTAACTCTCTGCCTGTCCCTGCACTAGGGGACCCTCCAGCAGCACCGAACCGGTCTGCTGCTACCTCCGATGACCGGTCCAGCCCTGACCTGGGTTCAGCCACACCACTGTCACCAGCTGCTGACAATACAGCCTCAACTGACCCAGTAACAGCTCTGGGTCACATTCGGGGTGTCCAGGATGACCCTGCCCAGCATGCACCACCTGAACCAGCTCCAGTCCTGGTCCTGCTGCCGCTGGACTCAACCCCCGACGTGACTGGGGACACAGCAAACCTCATCGGGAGCGACTACCCAGACTTCATCCCTCAGTGTCCTGTCCCAGGGACACTATGTATTCCTGCTCCTGGGGTCTGAGCTGATCCACCATATGCCCTGGACTCACCAGCTCTGCCTCCCGATCTACGCATTTCCGCGTGCTAACTATTACCATAACAAAGGTCAGTATACCAGTCTGTCTAACCTGCCCTCTAGCCACCATTCATAGTGACAATAGTGGTAGGTGGATTGTTTGTCGAGTTCCTCAATAGGCTAACTAGCAATCATACCTCACAAGAAATCATTCAAAGTTGCATCAATTTTCTATATATATACCCACAACAAATAGGAATAGCTGATAGGCAGCAGAAAGGCCAAGTGCTTCAGTGTGTAAGAAAGAACAGTGAAGACATGAGACACCCCACTCAAAAAAACTCCCCTATTGATCTTGTTTAAAGACAATTGTCACGCCCTGACCGTAGATTGCTTTGTATGTTTCTATTTTTGTTTGGTCAGGGTGTGATTTGGGTGGGCATTCTATGTTTGTATGTCTAGGTTTTTGTTTTTCTATGTTTCGGCCGGGTATGGTTGGCAATCAGGGACAGCTGTCTATCGTTGTCTCTGATTGGGAATCATACTTAGGTAGCCTGTTTTTCCACTTTTAGTTGTGGGTAGTTGTATTTCTGTTTAGTGTTTGTTTCACCTTGCAGGACTGTTTCGGGTTTTCCTTTTGTATTCAGTTCCTTATAATAAAGATGAACACGTATTCCTCTTCTTCCGACGAAAGCCGTTACAACAATACAATTATTATACCAAGACTAGCCTACAACACCACAATGCAATGAATAATTGTATTGTTGTGAGTACAAAATTCTAGGCTGCGGTGAAAATGTTATTTGAATAATGGCGCAAAAGCCCTGTTCCATTCTGATCAGCTGTGGGTCTCTGAGTGGTTGTTCTGGGCCATGTACAGGCAATGTCATAAGAACTCCCCGCATTCTTAGAGTGACACCATTAGGTAAAATATCTCACATGGTTTGAAACAGTAATTAGTGACATTTTATTTCAAATCTAGACTTTCACCAACATCTGTTTGTCGACATTGACATAGTCTATTTGATTGTGGTGTTGAAAGCGGAAACCATGATATTGAAGCACCCTAAGTCTGTATGCTTTACTTATTGGTTGTGTGGTGCATTGGCACAAACTTGTTGGTGGAAAATTCTTTGCATAGGCTGATCATTGTCTGCAGCCGGCTCTGATAGTAGTGTAAATGAAACAGGCAGGGAGAGTGAGCCTTCTGCATGCTTAAGTGGCAAAGTTTATATCCGCGTTTATAAACACAAGGTCGCTACAGTTATATGTGGTTGTAAACCTTATTTTGAGTTAATTCAAGGAGGGGGGAGGGTGTGCACATTTTTTACAGTAGGGGTGGTCTTTGTTTAAAAATATATATATATTTGGGATGGGAGGCATTTTTTACAGTAGGGGTGGTCTTTGTTTTTAAAAATATATATATTTGGGATGGGGGCATTTTTTACAGTAGGGGTGGTCTTTGTTTTTAAAATATATATATATTTGGGATGGGGGGCATTTTTTACAGTAGGGGTGGTCTTTGTTTTTAAAAATATATATATTTGGGATGGGGGGCGTTTTTTTAAACATCTAACTGCCCCTTAACATGTCCGTGACCAAAGAGGATAGATTATAACTGGGATTAGTAGTAGTAGATTTAGTACAGCTATTGGTCCATTATAGACATGCACCTGAAACACGCAACAATCTGCCATCTAGTGGTCCTAAAGAAAATGGAATCCCAAAATGTGAAATAATGTAAAGGTAAATGTAAGTACATTTTAGGTTTCATGTTGTTACAATGGGTGTAACATGATTTTTCTTCTTTCAAAGCTGTACATCTATGTAAATCTCATTAGAGAAATAACTGGGACCTCTTCTGGGATTGACTCATAGAACAGAACTAAGAAAATGAGACCAGAATATGGAATTCTGGCTGAACTCTCAATGACTCCCTTGCAAAGGAGCAACTGAACTGCCACAATACTTAAAAAGTATACAGCTTTGGCTTCTTTTTACAGTAATACAGCTCAAGTTGATGCTACCCAAGCAGTAAATCTCTTGAGAAAGGGTTACCGATGTCAGCGCCACATATCATTATTAATCAACCAAACCATAATCACTCATCAATCATACAGGATCCCATGTGGTAATGTACTGTAACTGTTACCTAGGGTCTTCTAACACGTTACAGTAGGTCTGTTTCTCCAGGAACGGTACAATGTAGGCTACTTCTAATCAGAACTAAAACATGAGCTGCCCCACGTATGCTTGTTGTGATAAGATCCTTGTTTAAACACACAACCAACTGTCAGGTCAGCTATAACTTCAAAAGCATGCCTTTATTCAACAGTTCATAACTTGAAAAATATCTAAATGCCTCATCCATGAAACAACCTTCATGGAAAACAGGACATTTGTACACTATGTTCCAGTCCTTGAAATAATACTGGCATGTGACATAAGCATAGTCAACAGTTGGTTGATAAACACAGACCGGGGCCTATAGTTACATATGACATCCTGTCACTGAGAATAACCCAGTCTTATTCATGTAGTGGCAAGCAAATCACATGCAGATTGAAACAAAGGCCTTTTATTCTGCTTTTAGAGGTTGTTTGGAGTGAAATTGTTTACGCAGATGAAATGCAAGTCCTCCAGAATAATTCATTCGGACACACTCCTCGTGCCTCAACCTGCTCCATGCGTTTCAGTCTGTGTGATGTGGACCAGAGGTCAACCACAGCTGCATCCACACACAGCATTGAGAAATAGAGATGTCACGCTTTATACTGAAAAACCAGCACGTGTCAATTCAATCCCAGCTCTGATCACCCAGGAAGGAGAAAGCTGGTGGTACCCATTCTCTCAACTTTCAAGCAGCACAAACCATTCATTACACATCCCACTTCATTAGCAAAGCTATGTCAACATATTGTCTCAATAATGAACTGGGCAATTAACATACCTTATGGGCAGTTCAGTTTTTGTTTAAAATTTAACTTTGAGCTGATAAACAAGGTGATTTTTATTCACAATGTCAGCAATCTTACAATGAATTCAAAGAAACATGCAAGACAAACCTTATGCATGGATTCACATGGACACAATTCACATGTTCCAGTCTCTGGCCAGGACAACGTCTGCAGCATTGACCAGGTAAATTATTTTAAAAAATGTACATACTCATTTAATTTCACCCATAGACATACTGGTCAGGAAATCTTATATTAATTCATATCATTAGGTCAACATGCAACAATACTGAACTGGATCATAGAGCCTGTAAGGTATAGCCGTCCCAAGACTAAATCGTTGGCAGCAGTTTTCTGAGGAATCGGGGGTTGTTGTTACCCTCTTGTCAGTCGAGCAGAGGATGTTCAGTGCAAGAGATCAATGCTGTTGGAATGTTATCCTTTGAAATTCAAGAAGCGTCTGGAAACCAGACTGTTCAGAGTCCTGAAATTTTAGCAAAATTGGCACACGTACTGTTCCAAAAATACAGTAGCAATTTTATCGATCTATATACAATGTCAAAGCACTGTCCGGTATAACAGTGAGGGCCCAACCCGACAATGTTTACTTGCAGGTGGTGGAGTATGTCTGATATTGTCCTTTTACATGAAGTCACCCGAATCATTTCCATCCCGAAAAAGATACAATTATACATTTCAGACATAATGGTCATATTACAACACAGTCATATAACCAATTAATATGCCAGTCTATTTCTGAAAGAAGCAGACTACACATCCGTTTAGATTGTTAATCAACTCGCCTCAGTTGTTGTCATATTGTCACTCATCATCAGCGAAGAATAACTGCTATTAATGGACAATTACTGTGTGAGTTTATCATTCACATAAGTGACTATTCACAGTGTTTTGGGATGGCAGATGAAGAGAGGTGATGTAGCTAGGGTTGGACAAAGATAAGAGAACTTACTTGAGCTCATCCAGCTCTCTTTTCTTTTTTATGCCATCTTTATCTTTCTTTTTCAGATCTTGTATCTGGGCCTTCTTCTCGTTTCTCTCTTCCGTATCTCAAGACTCTTTCTCTGCTGCCAGATCAGGGTATCGCTTGTCCTTTGTTTTCTCCAACCTGTTCACAATCTCATTCATCTTCCTCTCTACTGCCACAATCTTAATCTACAAAACAGTAGACATAGTCTAAATGATCATTTCATAGATATTACTCAAATAGAACACCAATAGAAGCTAAAAATATATTGACAATGAAAGCTGAGACCTATAAAAGTAGCCTAATAGATCCGAAAGTTACAGATACATTTTGCCAGAAGAGAGAAATCACTGACCTCCTTGTGCCGATGGAAACCTATTTGGCCTACATCCATGTCCCCTGTTTTTTTTAGGTTTTCCCATGGTGACAACATTGAAGTTGTTCATTTTGCATCCTGAGTTAAAAGGATATCAAAATTTCCTGGAGGAGGTTTGTACATTACTATTATATTATTCTAATCAAACTCACCGGGCCGGGCCACTCAATGTATTACCTTGGATGCTGTTGTTTTTCACAAGCTGTACACAGTCAATCAAGACTTCCTTGGGAATATCCTCAATTGTCAGTCCCTTAGGCATTCTAAGGTACACATGGGCAGAAGATAGTTTATCCACATGAAACCTGTGGAAATAATATGGTTACTATTATAACAGCAATAACACCTCCATACTAAAATTATCAATGACATGCATATTACCACAGCACTATTAGCTGATATAGGACTACTGTACTATTAGCCTAGCTCTAGGGCCACCTGGTGGATATTCTTCAACACTACATAGAGTAATGTATACATAGAACCAACCGTCAGACTCATCAAATGGTCAAATCCTAATAATGTATTTCATGGTTTGAGTTACAAGAAGAAATGGATATGAGTTTCTCACGTCTTCAGGCCATCCATATTTGATGAGATCATCTAATAGTGAGAAAGCAGCAGAAAGTAAGGTGGGTAGTCAGATCCGACCCGCTTGATTACAGCTGATCAAGGGTCGGACATGCCTCCTGCGTAAAGTAAAGTAGTCCGCATGCTTCCCTTCCGAAACAGGTCGGAAGGTTTTTTTGGGCTGTTCGTTCACACATTCTTTCTCGAGGCAAGACAGAGTTCGGAGCCGAAGTCTACGCCCCTTCCTCGGTCACTGGTCAACATCAGGGATTCTTTAATTAAGTGTTTGTCATTCAACGATATTTGTTTTCATGCACATTTTATCGCTTGAGAAATACTGCAGATTTCTTAATTTACAATAATTCTGACTATTTTGCGGAAGTGTATACTGGCTACGGCATCTGAAAATCGCTTGAAAATAGTACTGTTTTGGCTAAGGTCTTTGAAGGGAGTAAGCAATCACACTCGTTACGTTCGCCAACCCAAACCATGCGGAAGCCTTAAAACACCGCAGAGCCAGCGTGAAATTTGGCTCGGAAAAAGTACCTCAATCCAGGAATGAGAAATGTGTTGTACTCCGAATTGTCCCATTATCCTAACTGTTACACTGAGATTAAGCCACTGCTAGTTTTCCACGAAACTGCCCTTTTCGTCCACGTGCTAGGTAGCAGAAGTCAATGAACCATTTTGGAATTGCAGTGCCAGCCAATCAGCTCCTTTGTTGTTCAACGCAACGTGCCATTCCATGACGGGTTCTATGGCTACTGCAAGGTCGAAAACGAAAGTTTACTTAAACTAGCAGTCATTCAATCTTCCTGGTGTAACAGTTGAGATAATGGGACAATTTTGGGGGGGTTAATGGGCCAACACATTTCTCATCCCTGGATGGAGGTACGTTTTCCCAGCCATGTCTCGCGCCGGCTCCTCTGTCTTAATCTACACAGGAAGCCTGTCCGACCCTAGTGCAGCTGTGAGCAAAATGTGTTGGATCTGCTGGCTAGGTAGTCACTTTGCTACCTCACAATGCTGCTAAAACAATCTTGGTTTGTTACTAGAAAAACACTTCAAATGATCAGCTACTTACGTTCATATTTGTCTTTCCCCATGTAGATAGTGTAGGGAGGAGTAACAACTAAAATAAAACAACAAGCAAAGGTTAATAGCTCAAATTTGCTATATCAACAAGGCTTTGGGGCAAATTAAACAAATAATAGGATAATGTGTCTCCAACACTACTAGCTACAAAGTAGGGTGTGGGTAACAGAGCAGTCCATTCTCAGAATAGGACAAAAATCTGCCATTGTCCACATGATGTTAATTCATCATTAATGCCTAGCTAGCTAATCTAACAAGAGCCCTTGCTCATGACCATTACACACAAGAGTCATTGGACGAAGGAGTCTTCTGTATAGGGGAGTGTTGTTAAGAGCCCCAACGCTCACGCTTCGAACACACCGACTGTGTTTTGCGTTTCGACACACCAGAAGTACATTCATTTCCAATGGAACGCTGCATTTGCCTTGCAGCATTGCGTTGCAGAGGCAGTTGCAGTGCGTTCTGTGTGGGGCATTATGCATCAAATTGTATGCGTAGACTTGACAGAAAGTAGCAAAATATGAATGTAGATTTTTTTTTTGCACACATATTCAGTAAAAATGTGGGATTACATAAAAACAGTTTGATTGCATAATTTCTTCACATTTTTTAATTTATTTGCAAAGTATATTATTTATTCGAAGACATCCACAATTGAATTGTGATAGCCATAGTATAATTTCCCTCCAAAATGCAGTTTTGGAGCGAAATGCAATAATAGTCCAAATAGCAGAGTAGGCTCTTTCAAAAATGAGACCAACGTTGAGGAAGGTGGTCTTGATCGCGCTGTTGGGCCGGGACCAGCCCCGCCGAAAGCGCAGGTCTGTGTGGGTCCAGAGATGGTTAAAGTCCGGAAAGCAGGCAGGGGAGTTCCACCGTCTAATTCAAGAGCTTCGACTGTTTGGACAGGAATTCCGAAGTTACTTTCGTCTGGACCGAAGCCAGTTCGATCATCTGCTCCAGATGGTTGGAGCCAGGATCACCCGGATGGATACTAACTACCGGGAGTCCATCAGCCCAGTTGAACGCCTGGCGATTTGTCTCCGGTAAGCTACATTCTAGTACATTTTTCAAGCCTTTGATACCATAATTGATTGATATTTGATACATTGTTTTGATGTGCAACCTAGCTAGCTAAAGTTGTTAATAGTCCCTATTTGACATCAGATGTACTTTTACAGAATGTTCATTGGGACTATAACTTTTCCCAAAGTTGGTTTATAATCCTTTTTTAATTAAGCAATATTACCAAATGAAAAGAAAGGTGCCTTCTGCCCTGATGAAGGTAGGCTAGTCTTCTCCAGGATCCATTGTTGTTCAAGACAGTCATTCATTACATTCTTATTGGACTCGCATACACTCTTAGAGAAAAAGGTTCCAAAAGTGTCCTTCTTTCCCCATAGGATAACCATTTTTGGTTCCAGGTATAACACATGGAACATAGGGTTCTACTTGGAATCAAAAGGGGTACTACCTGGAACCTAACAGGGATCTCTTATGGGGACAGCCAAAGAACCCTTTTAAGTAGATAGTACCATTCTTTCTAAGAGTAGAGTTGGCCTGGACTACAGTTTATTGATATAGTCATAGACTGAATTGTACTGGTACAGTGTCGGGGGGCTGGGGTCAGTTTGTTATATCTGGAGTACTTCTCCTGTCCTATTCGGTGTCCTGTGTGAATCTAAGTGTGCGTTCTCTAATTCTCTCCTTCTCTCTTTCTTTCTCTCTCTCGGAGGACCTGAGCCCTAGGACCTGAGCTCCAGGACTACCTGACATGATGACTCCTTGCTGTCCCCAGTCCACCTGGCCATGCTGCTGTTCCAGTTTCAACTGACCTGAGCCCTAGGACCATGCCCCAGGACTACCTGACATGATGACTCCTTGCTGTCCCCAGTCCACCTGGCCATGCTGCTGCTCTAGTTTCAACTTCCACCTGACTGTGCTGCTGCTCCAGTTTCAACTGTTCTGCCTTATTATTATTTGACCATGCTGGTCATTTATGAACATTTGAACATCTTGGCCATGTTCTGTTATAATCTCCACCCGGCACAGCCAGAAGAGGACTGGCCACCCCACATAGCCTGGTTCCTCTCTAGGTTTCTTCCTAGGTTTTGGCCTTTCTAGGGAGTTTTTCCTAGCCACCATGCTTCTACACCTGCATTGCTTGCTGTTTGGGGTTTTAGGCTGGGTTTCTGTACAGCACTTTGAGATATCAGCTGATGTACGAAGGGCTATATAAATAAATTTGATTTGATTTGATTTACTGTTTCAAGGCATTGTTAATGATGGTTGATTAGCATTACAATATAATTAGTAAAGCATAATAAACAGTAATGAGGTAGCTATATGAGTAGCTATAATATGTGGGTGGAATTCAAGTTATACACAATATTGATCATTATTTTGAATTATATTTTAGATTCTTGGCAACAGGGTATGTCTCTATCAGTTTTGCACATCGAGAGACTGAAATTTTTTCCCATTCCTCCTTGCAAAACAGCTCGAGCTCAGTGAGGTTGGATGGAGAGCATTTGTGAACAGCAGTTTTCAGTTCTTTCCACAGATTCTCGATTGGATTCAGGTCTGGACTTTGACTTGGCCATTCTAACACCTGGATATGTTTATTTTTGAACCATTCCATTGTAGATTTTGCTTTATGTTTTGGATCATTGTCTTGTTGGAAGACAAATCTCCATCCCAGTCTCAGGTCTTTTGCAGACTCCATCAGGTTTTCTTCCAGAATGGTCCTGTATTTGGCTCCATCCATCTTCCCATCATTTTGAACCATCTTCCCTGTCCCTGCTGAAGAAAAGCAGGCCACCACCATGTTTGACAGTGGGGATGGTGTGTTCAGGGTGATGAGCTGTGTTGCTTTTACGCCACACATAACATTTTGCATTGTTGCCAAAAAGTTCAATTTTGGTTTCATCTGACCAGAGCACCTTCTTCCACATGTTTGGTGTGTCTCCCAGGTGGCTTGTGGCAAACTTTAAACAACACTTTTTATGGATATCTTTAAGAAATGGCTTTCTTCTTGCCACTCTTCCATAAAGGCCAGATTTGTGCAATATACAACTGATTGTTGTCCTATGGACAGAGTCTCCCACCTCAGCTGTAGATCTCTGCAGTTCATCCAGAGTGATCATGGGCCTCCTGGCTGCATCTCTGATCAGTCTTCTCCTTGTATGAGCTGAAAGTTTAGAGGGACGGCCAGGTCTTGGTAGATTTGCAGTGGTCTGATACTCCTTCCATTTCAATATTATCGCTTGCACAGTGCTCCGTGGGATGTTTAAAGCTTGGGAAATCTTTTTGTATCCAAATCCGGCTTTAAACTTCTTCACAACAGTATCTCGGACCTGCCTGGTGTGTTCCTTGTTCTTCATGATGCTCTCTGCGCTTTTAACGGACCTCTGAGACTATCACAGTGCAGGTGCATTTATACGGAGACTTGATTACACACAGGTGGATTGTATTTATCATCATTAGTCATTTAGGTCAACATTGGATCATTCAGAGATCCCCACTGAACTTCTGGAGAGTTTGCTGCACTGAAAGTAAAGGGGCTGAATAATTTTGCACGCCCAATTTTTCAGTTTTTGATTTGTTAAAAAAGTTTGAAATATCCAATAAATGTCGTTCCACTTCATGATTGTGTCCCACTTGTTGTTGATTCTTCACAAACAAATACAGTTTTATATCTTTATGTTTGAAGCCTGAAATGTGGCAAAAGGTCACAAAGTTCAAGGGGGCCGAATACTTTCGCAAGGCACTGTACTGCCTGTCCCAAAGGAGGAAGACTGGAGGACCATCGCTGCTGAGTTCCTGGAGAGGTGGAATTTCCCCAACTGTCTTGGCTCCATTGAAGGGAAACATGTAGTAATCCAGGCTCCACCGTGCTCAGGTTCGCAGTTCTACAACTACAAGGGTACATATTCAGTTGTACTCTTGGCTGTAATAGATGCCATCTACTGTTTCCATGTGGTCGATGTTGGTGCTTACGGCAAGGGAAGTGATGGCGTGACCCTGCCTTTGGCCAGGCACTTCAGGATGGCACCCTGGATATTCCACCACCTGCATCACTCCCTGGGGCTGAAGACCTGGGACCTGTTCCCCACGTCTTCGTCAGCGATGAGGCCTTCCCTTTAAGACCCAACCTTGGACGCCAGCTGCCATTGCCAAAGCCTGTAAGGATCTTTAACAAACGACTGTCCAGGGCAAGGTTAGTTGTTGAATGCACCTTTGGGATTCTGGCAGCCCCGTGGAGAATGTACCAGAGAATGCTTGGTCTCAGCCCCTCAAATGTCGATGCCTGCGTGAAGGCCACATGTGTTCTCCACAACTACCTGCGGAGGTCATTCCAGGAGCCGCTCCAGATGGCGATGAACACGCCAAGTGGTCACCTTCCTGATGTCACCAGGGCAGGTGCCAACAACACCCCCAGACAGGCACTCCAGGTGAGGGAGAAGCTGACCACCTACTTCTCATCGCCAGCAGGTGAAGTCCCATTGCAGTATGCCGTGGAGTGAAACGGCTCTTTTAAGAGCCCCATAACACAAAGGTTATTTTAAGAACCATCCACCGTTGTCCATAAAATTGCATTTTCCCCCCAGATTACTTTATGTATCATTGTCTCTCTTCATTTGGAAGCAATATTTAAGTGAAATTTGGGAGTAAAGACCACACCTTAACCCCTCCCCTCTCCCATTAACGTCAGTATTATACACACCTGGCATGGTACACCAGGTGAGCAGGAGCACTAATTAAGGTTAAAGACATACAGTTAGTATGGGAAAAGGTAACCTAGGGTCCATACAAATAGTACAGTTTACCACCATGTGTGAATCACTGGTCTGACAAAATACAGGTGGGAAAAAAAACGAATTAGGAAGAGAATGTGTTTTTACTTTCATCTTGTCTTAGATCTGCAAAGGTGTAGGGAGGAAATAAGCAGATTAAGTCTAAATTAGATATTAATAAACAACTGAAACAACTGACTATGAAAACATAATTTAATAAGTATTCAAGTACAGGAAAGAACATGACAGTTATGTGTATTGTAAAAATGTTTTAAAAAATACAACTATTGAAAGAAGTGTGTGTGTGTGTGTGTGTAAAAAATATGTTTTTAAATGAATGTGTAACCTGTAATCTGTAAGAGAACAGCATGTATTTTTGGCACAACTGCAGACTGATACAGGGACTACTCATAAAGCCTAGACGTAGTAGGGGAACTTCAGACATGGCCATAAAGAGAGAGAGGGCAGGATACTGGAGATCTGAGGTACGAAGAGGTGTGTCTCTGTCTCTGAAAAAAAGGGAATAATATGTAGCCATAATACAGCTAAACAAACAAATGGCCCCTGGATGTCACGGACCAGTCGATGGAACATAACTTTTTGTGAAGTTTCAAAACCCTGGTTTTCAAGTGGTTTTAAATGAAAGAAATATTGACCTTTAGTCTTGTAAGAGACCAAGAGCATCTGTGAAAACTCTGTATGAGTTTCAATTCAGAAATCTATGTAACACTAATAATGAATGCTATCCTAAGACTTTATAAACAAATGACTATGAATTGACTGAATTTAAACAGAACTGACGTGTGTGAAAAGAAAGGTACAATGATGGAGGTCAAAACAACAACCAGACAACTCCTCTCCTCTTCCTGTCCTTCCTGTGAGCTTGTCTGTTAAATTGACTCCATCTCTGGAAGGGAAGAGAAAAACAACACATACAAAGCTTAACATAATATGACACCATAAAAGGTGAGATTTATGTTAACTAAATACTGCTTGTATAGTGTCGTTAGTGGCATAAATATAGGAACAGTGTGGTAAAGTTGGTAATACTTGCTGTTTACTCATGGAATTTGTATTTCAGATCAAAAGATGAATATGACAGGCAGATATTTCGACAGCAAACTGTTTTAGGATATTTTCTAACCCAGAAACAACAGCTATACATTTGCCTCATATTAATACTTTGATCTGAAATACCAATTAACCTACATGACTATACTGTAAAAATGACCTACTTTACTTCATTGTCGCACACTTATGACACTACCTGTGATGTGGAGAGAAAAAAAAACATACCATTGAACTCGGCTTCGAAAAGCAGCTGATACATTTTAACCTTGACTGCTGCTTTTCTTTGCGGAGGCAGCCTCTTCAGTGTTTGCACCAGGCTCATGGCAAATAGGGTCTCCTTCCTGTGATCATCAGGTTGGGCAGCATCCTGCTCGACGGCTTGGAGGAGCCTCTGCTGAAATTAGTTGAGTGGATCTGGGGGCTGGTACCTCCGATGACGCCTGGTGTGATGTTGTTCCTCTTCGTTTCTCTGTTTCTCTCCACAGCCACATCCTGTTCAATGAGGTCCTCAGTGGTCACTTCCGTGAGGTTCATAATAATCTCAGGTGGTCCTAGATCCAGAGGTGCTTCCTCCATTTCATCATCTTCTATGGCTGCACCGGTGGTGGTCATACTCATGGATGATGTTGTAGAGGGTCTCACTCCACCGGTGGAGGTGATGGTCGCATTTGTAGGTGACGTTGAGGGTCTTGATGCACCGGTGGCGACAACACTTGTGGATGACGTAGTAAAGGGTCTGGCTGTAAAATTGCCACTCGTTGCCCGAGGCACAATAAATGGATCCAGAAAAGAATGTGGCAGAAGCCCCAAGGCTGCTGGCCTGAAGCTGCTGACCCATCTTTCTCTACCCTTCTCGCTCTCTGATACCTGTCCCTGAGTCCTCTCCACTTCCTCCTACAGTCTTCTTCTACATAGACATGAACATGATAAGCCAAACCATTACCTAGCATAACTATAGTTATTAGATAGCTATCATGGACTTGTCACCTACTGTACACATAGACACACACGGTTATCTGACCAAATTATCAGGGTACAGTAGTATCTACCATTTCTATTAATCTATAAATACACTCACTCTTTCAAACATGATTATTTGGGAAGGTTATCAAGGGTAGTAACTTGCATAATTTATTTGACTATTTCTTTCACACACACCTCATTGGCTAGGTTAGCTAGCTAGCTAACGCTAACTAGCCACATCTAGCACAAGCTCACTACTAAACTGACCTGGCAATCCTACTATCGTGGATACTTGTCTCCAAGCAGAATTTTTTGTGTTTATGTCCCTGTAGCTGTCAGCAGTTGTGTCAAAAAGACACGGTTTTGAGGATACTGCGAAAATGATTCTCTCCTCCATGTGTCCAACTGCATGCGACCATTTGCAAAAAGTACCTGCATCAGTATAGTTGCCTAGGTGCACAAAATGTTATGCAGCAGTGATGCCCTAACACAGTCGGTGTGTTCGAAGCGTTAATCTTACCATTAACACGCGTCACTTGTGGTTTGGTTTTGGAAGCATAAGAATCTTTCATATCAGTGAGAAATTATTTTGAAAAAACAAAAAGGTTAAATTGATACACACCTTGATAGTGTTAGTTTTCCCACACGATCATATCTCCATGTTACAGCGCTTGTTTACAGTAAACAGACAAGCAGCGACCACATATGCTAATTAGCTATCTAGCGTGCTCAGAAAACCTGTGCGTAAACGTAAGAGCCAATTTATGCTTGATCCGAAAATGAAAATGTGGTCGGAGACTCCGTAAGGAGGGTGTGACGCAATTGCAGAGCCTCCAGAGGCACGCAGAGGCCAAATTGAGCTCTGTACCAATGTCCTGTGTGCCCACCGCCTCCCAAAACTGCTTAAACAATGCTGTGGGCTCAGTATAGCTCCGCATTGACATGATTGATTGATGGTAGGTGGAGGCGGGCGGGAGGTCCTGTATAAACACAAACTCACTTCCTTGACAACAGCTCTGCTCCGTGAAGCATAACATGCTGACCACACCGCTCATGTACGAGCGTTGCAAAATAAATGTAGACATACATGTTATTCACTTATTGCACCCACATTGCTCACCGGCATCAGCGAGTATCTTCGTGGGCATGCGCTAAAATATAAATTTGTTCTATTTGTGACGCTCAACGCGCTGCAAGTCCGGCCTCTCCCATCTCCTCATTGTTTTTTTAGGAGCATATACACCGAAGATTACGTATGTAACCACGGTTATGTGAGCTATATGGATCACTCCAATATATTGATATCACTCTGCAGCGGAGGGATACTTCCGAGGTGAAGATTTACAGATTTACTTCCGTGTACACCAGTGACACAGATGGGGTTCTCCCCTATATATAGACGCCATGGCCGCGACATGTTCTCAACATAATTTTTAAGGAGCCTCTAGCACCGTAGAGGATTGGAGTGATCCATATAGTTCACATAACCGTGGTTACATAGGTAACCTTCATTATGTTTCACTATATTGGATCACTCCAATATGTTGGTATACCAGTACCAGATTAGTCGGTGCTAGAAGGACCTGGCAAGCCAGAGTCAAAGTCCCAGAGCGGGACCAAGGCGTTGGGACCGTCAATGTGGAAGGGTGGGTCCCGGCACAGTCCCCGGAAGGGGAGGCGAAGCCCAGGACCGCTGAACCAACCACAGAGGGAGGTGCCATATTTACCCGATATCTTGCAAAGGTGCAAGAGGAAGCCCAGCTGGCCGCAGCACAGATATCAGCGAGGGGCACTCCTCTCAGTAGAACCCAGGACGCAGCCATATCTCATGTTGAATGTGCCACCACAGATCCCAGCACTGGCCTGCCAGCCAGGCAGTATGCTGTCGTAATTGTGTCCATGATCCAGTGAGACAAAGAGCTGGTCTGTTGTTCTCACTGACCGTGTCCGCTCCCCATAGGCAGCCAGTGCCCTCACAGGGCACAGCATGCCGGAGGGAGGCCCAGACCCCCCCGCCACTGCCGGGGAGGCGCGGGTCGTAAGCAGACAGGATAAAAAGAGATGTTCACATGTCTGTCTGACAGAACCTCCGGGAGGAATGAAGGGTTGGGGCGGAGAGATATACTCTTCCCTCCAGGGTCCATCCGGTAGCACTCAAAACTTACTGAAAGAGCATGGAGCTCACCCACCCTCTTCATGGAAGTAATCGCTACCAAGAAATCCACCTTCATAGAGAGGTGTTTCAGGGAGGCTGACTCCAACTGTTCGAAAGGCGGCTTTGTCAAACCTGCCAATACCACATCCAGATCCCAGCTCGCCATTGAGCGGGTCCTAGCTGGACGCACGGGACGAACCCCTTTCATAAACCTGGAGACCAAGGGATGGCACCCCTATGGCTTCTCCATCCACTCCACATGGCAGGCAGATATAGCGACCAGATAACCTCTCAGGGTAGAGGCTGCCAAACCCTCATCGAAGCGAGACTACAGGTATTGGAGGACATTACTGCACCCAGCATTACTCGGGCACAACCTCAATACCAGTACACCAAGAGCAGAACAACCGCCAGAGCAACTGGTATGCCGCAGTTGTAACCAGCGCCCTTGCGCTCTGCATGGTGTTCATTATACCCTCCTGTAGTCCTAACATGGACCATTGGTGCCGTTCAGTGGCCAAGCCCACAGACTGAGGCGGTGCGGCCTCGGATGCCACAGAGTTCCCCTGACCTGAGACAGCAGGTCTGGTTTCAAGGGAAGTTGCCAAGGTGTCCCAGACAACAGGGACAGAAGGCTGAACCAGGGTTGTCTGGGCCAGTATGGGGCCACCAGCAGCAGACAATGCTCTGCCATCCTGGTCCTGTCCAGCACAGCCTGGATCAGGGGAAAAGGGGGGAATGCGTAAGATCCAGCCCTGGCCAATCGTGAGCCAGAGCATCCAAGCCCAGAGGCCCTGGTGGCTCCGACATGGAGTACCACAGGTGGCAGTGTGCATTGTCCAAGGAGGCAAACAGGTCCACTTGCGCCCTCCCGAATTTGTCCCACAGGTGCTGCACCACCTGGGGATGTAGGCTCCAGTCCCAAGGTGGCGGGCCCTCCTTCAAGAGCATATCTGCTGCCACATTTAGGATGCCATGTACGTGCGCTGCGCGTAGAGACGCTAGACGTCCCAGAGCCCAGAGAAGGAGACCGGGAGAAGAAGCAGAGGAAGGGTGTGGCAGATGACCTGCCGGGGCCAGCCTTCCCTCTGGCACCCCGAGCGCATGGGTCCCCCAGACACGCCCCAATGGCGGTGATGGTGGACACCATCACACCTGTCACAAAGACAAGCCATAAGCTCAGCCAAGCCAACAAGGCCACGGAGCCCTGGGAGAGCTTATGTCGTGACCCGCTTGGAGGAATAGGAACCCGGTGAGGGATAAATTACCCAGTACCTCTGCAAAAACCAGGGAAGACCCACGTGGGAAAAACAGGCTGTTGCTTCACCTCACGATGTGCCCCTCCCTGCTGTCGACCCTTAGCACGAGGAGATGGGGCAGGAGAGGGACCCCACCGTCGTTCGGGCAGCTGGAAGATGGGATTGGGCCAGCCAGAATGGATCTGTGTATAACTGCTACAGTAAGTGTCTTTTTTTTATTTGAAGGAGTCTTTCTCGCTGATCAAAGGGACATATGTTTCAAATGCCATATTGCAAACTGTGATTATTGACGTTTCTAAACGTTTAAACAGCGTCGGGATTGTAGTTCACATGAGCCAGTCGTGGGCGAAACTAACGTTAATGGCTGAAAACTTTCGGGAGAAGGCAGACTCACGTTTCATCTGCTGGCCTGAATGTAAACAAAAACTAACTATTTTGATTATGTGACATGAAAGCTCTCTCACAAGACATCAAACGTTGCTAGTTAATTAACAAAACGATTCAAGAAGATTCTCTAGTTAGCTCAACTGCTAACTACCTAACGTTAACTAACTATGTACGGGCTAGCCAGCTAAAAGACAAGCTCAGCTTCTCACCTGCACTCGTGAAGTAAAACACCATCCTGCATGAATGGAAACAACTTTTTTAAACCTGAAAATACATGTGCATCATAACGAGATAAGCACAGAGTTCGTGATAACTGTGCTGAAAGTTGACACGGAAGTCGTCGCTGTTTCCGCTTAAGTGGTGTTGGGTAACTGTTTTGCAAAGAGGCGCGCGCTATTCAAAACAGTCTGTGAAAGAACCGCGGGGAAACAGAACGCTGGTTGTGGCAAGCAAACCACAGTTCCACAACTTTCTAACTTTGTTACGTTGTGGATAACGTCTGCTTGGTATGTGTTTGTGGAAAAACAATGTATTTGATTAAAGTCAGTTAGCAAAAGTGTTTAGATGGCATGACGTTTTGATTTTGAAAGTCAGCTACTGTTAGGGTGTATTCATTACGTTTTGTAACCGTTTAAGAACCAATCGGAACCGCAAACAGGCATAATGAATACACCCCTGTGTGCACTTCAACTCTGTACGCTAAATTAGCTAACGATTAAGAATCCTGTCAGGCACAAAAACGAGTATCTAGCAAACTTCTAGCTAAAATTAGTTTAGTAACCTTTTGGTAAAAAGTTGCTGGCAAGTTTGATCACTTCACGTTAGCTACTAACGTTAGGTATGTTTGCCAGACAGTGTTGTAGCTGGGTAGTTATGGCAATCCATGATGATCCCTCCAAATATTATTCACTCAGCCACTGAACCCTGGCTGCAGAGACTGCTGTCTTCACAAATATTTAGCGTCAAGATATTTAACAATAAATGTTCAGTGTTTAAATGACATTATGTTTGCATTTCAATTATAATGTATTATTGTTGTTATGCTAACTGATTACGCATGGTTCATTTACTGATGCTATTTATTCTTCCAGTGAAGTTAGAAACATGATGCCTAGCACTACAAGGAAGCACAGGTGCGTTACAAGATGTGCATTAGTCCATCATATGTGTTAAATCAATCAATCATGCATATAACATTGACTAACATCCTTATTATTCTACTACAACATTTGTAGTCGCCCAGCTGAAAGGCCTGTCAAGGATGGAGGATCTCCCCTGAAAAGAAAGTCACCCTGGCTGCACCAGTCTCCACTAAAGAAGATGTCAGCCAGACACCAGGAGAAGGAGAACTGCCCATCCCCTCAGAGATCACCAGCTCCATCTCCCCTAAAGATTGCTCAGAAGAGAGCCTCTCCATTCCAGCCTGCTGTGGTTACAGGGTCCTTCTATGGTAAACGCAAACCTTTGTACCTGACACCCCTGGAGAGGAAGATGCTGAATGAGACCAAATCACTGCCAAGGCTGACCACTGTGGATCCGTATGGAATACTGACAGATGCTGAGAAAAAGAGGATGATTAACAGTAACAAGGTCAAGAAAGTGGCCGCTGTACACAGTGTGAAGACTGGCTTAAAGGGAAGCTGCAACTTCAAATCAAGCCTGATCAATTCCTCAAAACCTAAAGCACCCACCAGCACAAAGAAAGTGGAGCCGAAAAAAGGCATCCCCTTGACCTTCGGTGGTTTCAAGTCTAAGCCCAAGCCTAAGATCTTCGTTGGGGCTGCCTTTTTCAGCACAGGAAAAAAGCCAGCCTCCATTGTCAAAAAGTCTGCCCCGAAATCTACCAAGCCAGCTTTGAGTTTTGAGAAAACAAATGCTCTGGTTCATGCGTCAGAGGGAAAACAAGAAAAAAAACAAAAAGCCCCATCTCCAAATCGATGTGCTGTTGTAGTGAAGAAACTGCAGGAAGAGCTGCAGTCTCCACCCAGTGTCCAGGATTTGCTAAAGAGTCCAGAGTCACCTGAGGCCCTGTCACCCAGAGCTATAGCAGAGAAATATGGCATGACCAAGGATGTCAGCATTGTGTTAAACATATCTTTGTCTCCCACATGTTCAGGATCCCCAGAAATAAACACTCAGGTGAGCTGTATATCACTGGAAACGTGTTTAGCCTGATTCTCAATGTCTGTTAATCCTGTGGGGAAATAATTAACAAAGCATAGTGTATACATACTACATTTTATTATATTGTTCTTTCACTGTTTGTAGGAGGACTTTATCACAGATGCAGGCTCTCATGCAGTGTTTGATCTCAGTGATATTAGCCCATTAACCTGTATCAGCAGTCCAGTCAAAGGTAGTTTTTTTTGTCATTGGTCAATTATCATTCATATGTTTTTACTTCAAATCAAATGTCTTTTTAATTTATGATTTCTCTCTCCCCTTTAGACTCCTTAGCCGATTCTGTAGAATCCTCAGCTATGTGTACAATCTTTGGATCTGAATCAAAGAGGTAGGCAAAAACCACTTCTGTTTATTTTCAGCTAAAATGGTTTACTGCCCTCCAGGGAGGAAATTATTTACAGTCTCGCACATGGTCAAGTAATAGTAACACTGTATACAGGAGGGTATATGCATTTATTATAATGTTTATTTTCTCCCTGTAGGCCCCAGAGGAAAGCAGCTCAGACCTCTCCAATGAATTGCAGCACCCCCTCTTCCCTTGGTCACCCCATTCCCTCTGCTGCTAAAGAGAGGAGAGACAGGAAGAAGAGAGATATGAATAAACAGGCTGATGATCAACTCATCATTGTAAGTAAATCCTTTGATGGACAGATTCATGGATGGAAATGTTGATGATGACTGTTACCTCTCTCTCCCTGCCATCTGTGAGCTCTGCTAATGCTCTGTGTTTACCTCAGGATGCAGGCCAGAAGCAGTTTGGTGCCACCACGTGTGGGTCATGTGGCATGATCTACACTGCAGACAGCCTGGAAGACAACTTCCAGCACACACAGTTCCATAACCGTTTTCTGGACAGTATTAAGTTTGTGGTGCGTACGCCCAGGCGTTTCCTCCCTCCTACTGATGTGTACAAGTTGCCCTAAGGATGTTGCTTTTAGAGAGGCTCATTATTTTTTCCACAAAAGCTTAGCCAAATCGTCTGCCATGGTTTAGTGGGGGGAAAATGTAACTGACCACTCTCTCTCTCTCTTGATTTCTGACGGCTGCTTAATCAATGTTTCCTTCTCGTTCCCAGGGCTGGAAGAAAGAGAGGGTGGTAGCAGATTTCTGGGATGGAAAAATCATTCTGGTTCTACCAGATGATCCAAAATACGCTGTCAGAAAGGTACAGTACTTGCACTTCTCTTAAATAATTCCCTTCTAAAATGGAAGACCCACAACCTTCAACGGAGACAGTTTTTGGACACTGGGTTGAACATTGGTCTACAAAACTCCTTGCGCACATTCATGGCCCCCAGTAACAGAGACAGCAAAGCAACCCCACAGCATTATCAACCCTCCCCTTTGTTTGATTGTAGGGAGGGTGTTATTTCCATTGAATGCTTCATTTGGTCGCCAGTAAACGCTGATCGTTATTGCCAAAGAGCTTTAATTGTGTTTAATTGGTCCACAGAACATTTCCCCGGGATTTAGGCTTGTTTAGGTGGGTTTTTGAGAAGTTCAATAAGGCTTAGATGTGCCTCGGTCAGAGTGTTCCTATGTTTACCAATGGCCAAATTAAGCATTCAAAGAAAAGATCACCATCCTCCCAGTCAAACATGGGGAAGGTTTCGATAATGCTGAGGGGTTGCTTAGCTGCTTCTGGTCAGCAGATTATCAAGGTGTTTTGGATTGCAATGTTCAATCCAGCGTCCAAAAACGGTCCCTTTTGAAGGTTGTGGGTCTTCCAGTCGGACAACAACCCCAAACACACATCAAAAGCACAGAATTGGTTCAAGAAGCGCTGGACTGTTCTGTCATATCTATAACCTATGGTGAGAGCTGAAAACAGCAGTTGGTGGAGGGCATAACCTCAAACATTGAAGAATTAGAGCAGTTTGCTGCTTAAGAGTGGGCCAAATTGCTAGTAGAATGGTCCAGTAAGCTCATTGATGAACAACTGCCAACAAATGCTTCTATCTTGGCCGAAGGCTGTGCAACCATGTACTAGCTGGGGTGCCAATAATTTTGTCCATGCCATTTGTCTTTATTTTCTCAATTTAAAATTGTAAACTTAAGTTTACAAAAATAAAATTGTTTCTGCAATGTTGAGGTGTGGGGAACTAAAGTTTTCAACTTCAACTTATTTTAGAAGAAATTGTGAATTATTTAAGAAAAGTGCAAGGATGCCAATATTTTTTTCCACAACTGTATCAATCACATCAGTTTGTTTATGCATTTGGTGTGAATGGAATTCTGAACCCACTTAACCACTTGTTCATGCTTAATGTTTATTAGGCAGAAGATGTGAGGCAACTTGCTGACAACGAGTTGGGCTTCCAACAAGTGTCCCTCAGCTGCCCCAGCCAGACTAAAACCTATCTGTTTGTGAACAGTGACAGGATGGTCGTCGGCTGCCTCATTGCAGAGCACATACGACAGGTAAAATCTATTTTCTCCGGTGCTGCTAAACTTTTGCGCTCTGTTCAAATGTGTCACGCTCCAAACATGGTAGGTTTTTCAGTAATGGATCAGGAGTATTTTACCTGACTATGGTGACGTAAAGGCCTGTGATAATGTTAATTTCCGGTCGCGTGCTTGCGAAAGATGAAGTTTGATTTATCAAGAAATTAACTAATATACGCTCAGATAGAATCAGACGTGAGCTTTAGTGCACGGTCATTTCTGCTGTCAACTCTTGTTCATGAGGGCCAGTGACGGGATGGTCATCTGATGCCTCATTGCAGAGCACATATGACAGATAACTACCAATAGGGGAGTACTCAAGGAGATTCAATCAGGTCTTTGTAAACACACTTGGTTGGTTATTCTCGCTTTCTAACTAGGTGTAGTTGGTGAGTGGATTGCTATCTTACAGGGATATTTAGCTGAGTGACTGATGAATGATTGGGCTATCTTGCCCTTTGTTTCCAGGGCTTCAGAGTGCTGGAGCAGCCAGAGCAGACTAAGGACATGACCAAGGAGGATTTCATGGAGCACCACAGGGTCTGGTGCTGCTCTATCACCCCAGAGAAGGCCATCTGTGGGGTCAGCCGTATCTGGGTGTTCAGCCTGGCCCGTAGGAAGGGCATCGCCACAAGGATGCTCGACACTGTCCGGTAAGAGAATTATTACAGGTTGGGTAGTGCTAACGACTTGAGATAAATGGCTGTTGTTAATGTAAGGGATGTGGTCTACACAACAATGGAAAATGTGGATAGCTACTGGTTTGAGGGTGCATTCGTTTCAGTGATATATAAACGGAGTTATTCCTGATTTAACCAGGAAAGGTCATATCCCATTTTAATGAATGTATTTCTGTCATTTCAGAAACTCCTTTATGTATGGGGGCCACCTGACCAAGGAGGAAATCGCCTTCTCTGACCCTACCCCAGACGGCAAACTGTTCGCCACAAAGTACTGCGAGACGCCTGCGTTTATGGTCTACAATTTCATTGGTTAAGGCTGAAATTACATTTGACATATTTTGGTCCTTTAATGAGTATGTGTTAAACGTAGGAAAATATACATTTACATTATCACACTACCGTCACCACTTTTAAATGGACATACATGCATCATTTCTAATCACACATTTTAAAGCCCATTTCATAGAGAATGCTAAACTGGACAGTATGTAGTAACTTACTTTGAAGAGATGGTGATTGATCTCTTCTACATCTTGTACATAGTTTGAATAAAATCTTTACCTCTTATCACACTTCAGAATCACAATTTCATGGAAAATACATGTCATGCTGCAGTCTTCTAGTGAAACAGGTGCATTTTGGGTAGAGAGGTTTGTCAGCAATAGAACTAACCGTTATGTGCTGCTGCTACTTACAAAAATGCATTGTGAGCTAAATATCTGTACTGAGCAAAAATATAAAACGCAACATTCAAAGATTTTGGGCTGGCGTGGCTACATTTGGTCTGCAGTTGGTACTTATGGTAGCGAAATTGACATTCCCCGGAAACAGATTTGGTGGACTTTCCTACAGTCAACATGCCTATTGTGCACTCCCTCAACGTGAGATGTGTGTTGCAACAAAACTGCACCTTTTAAAGTGGCCTTGTCCCCAGCACGAGGTGCACCTGTGTAATGATCATGCCATTTAATCAGCTTCTTGATATGCCATACCTGTCAGGTGAATGGATTCTCAAAGGAGAAATTATCTAACACATTTGTGCACAAAATTTGAGAGAAGCTTTGCATGTTGCATGTGTTCAGTGTATATAACACAGTTAAGTTGATAAAGATACAATTTCAGTCAGGCTAGTCTTAATGACGATGAGCATCTAAGCATATTCATTTAATTGCATGATCATTAACAATCTGACTGCTTCAGCTGAGAATTCCTTCCTCTATTTTACATTACATGTTTAGTTTCAGATTGTGCTGCACAATATATGCCCACATCAATTTGACATGAACACATGGCTACACATGACACTACTAAAATGCTGAAGTATTAGTCTTTAGAAAAGCAGCTTCTTTAAATTGTTTATCAATTTACTGAGACATTTTGTTTACTACAATTCACCTAAGAGTACCGTACATTGCATACATACAAGTTAAGACAAACAGGAAAGGTTTCTGGATATGAAAACAGGACTAGTCAACATTACAGTATGGTTTGAATGAGATGAGACTAGTCTAACTGATCAGTCTATGACAATGACGTTGTCCGCCTGCATGTTGGACTCCAGAACCTGAACTATTTGGACAGCCGCCGGGCGTTTCTGTGGATTCTCCTCCGTGCAGAGCCAGAAGAGCTCCACCATTCTCTGGTAGGCTCCCCCAAGACTCTCAGAGTCCAGCGCCGGTCGGGTGCCCAACCTCTCATAGTAGGCATCCTCATCAAAGTCATCCTCATCCATTGAGACATCTAAAAAGAGAAGTAATTTTACAATAAACTTTTATATTTAAGCAATCATTGAGCAAGTGATATTGTTTGACAAACTGACAAATCTCAGATCTTATGAAGTAATTATCTAAAACAAGTTAACGTAAGGGAAATAGCCTTTTAAAAAGAGCTCTAGATTCAAATCCAGAGTATGAGAACTCTCCTTACCCTCCTCACTGTTCTCAATCTCCAAGTGAGGCATGGCCAGAGTCATCATCTCCCACAGGGTCAGTCCGTAGGCAAAGATGTCTGCCTTGTCCGTGATCACGCCTCCCTCTTCCAGAGCCTCCTTGGGCTTCCACGGCTCAGTGCCAACGTACTCTGCTTTGGGATTACTCACTGAGAGAGGCAGGAATAGGTTTAAACACGTTATACAGTGATTGAAGCCAGGGTTTTTAGGCATATTGGGAGTTCTTACATTTGACCAACAGTTTATTTGTGACTATTTGTGGTTCTCAGAAAATCCCAAAATAGAATGTAAAGATCTTAAAGTTGGGAACATGTTTAAGAAACTATTGAAGAATAAAGAGGAATGTATTTGCTTTGAAGCCTAAGTAACAGAAGTGGAGGTATTGTAAACATTTTTGATCCCCTTTCATTTTTCTTGCCCGTGTTAACATCTCTTAACTATAATTAATCACACATTGCTCAAAGCATTTACAAGCAAGCTGCATGAAAGGGTGAAACTATTACCAATTTTAGTCTATATAAAATGATTAATGTGCATTAAACAAAGTTCTAGCTCTTCTGCATTTGGTTTGAGGTAAACTAAACTCTTATTGCATTTCACTTGACACCCGGAATGAGTCACTTTTGCCTAGGCCTAAAGCCTATTTCTGAAATACAAGAATACATTATATTGATTGTGCCCTTTTCATTGAGGTTCTATGACCTCATGAAAACAGGCATTGTTTACATGGCAAACCACCTGTACATTGTTACTCTATACCCCTCCCTACAGCATCACTACCATTAATTCCCAGGCTGTGTTTATGAGAAAGCCCTTGGCATTCGTTCCATTAGGCTCATGACATGAGTGCGTGCAACATTGTGAAAATCATCTACAGGCTACTTTGCAGGAACAACAGAAGTTTGGCATTACTCCCAGAGTCCTAAACCAGGCTAGTAGGAATGTACTTTGTTAAAGTCTAATCAGTGTTTACACCAGACTAATTTCTCAGGTTCACACTAACAGTGAAAAAGGCAGGTTGTCTGACAACATGGGGAAACGAGGCCTAACGACCAAAATACCAAGTAATGCCTATTTTCCACAGTGTTTAATTGGATGTATTCAGCTCAGATGGTGACATCTACCTTTCATATTCTCATCCAACTGCAAGGAGACTCCCACATCGCAGATTTTGACAGTCTCAAAGTCACCCTTGATGACAACATTGCAAGACTTCATGTCGCCATGTAATAGCTTCTTCTCGTTGTGAAGGTACTGGAGAAAGTGGAAAATATATACATTTCAGTGTTTCCTTCCTATACTTCTATAACAATTGTACAGTCATGTGTTTGACTCACATTAAAAGATGGAATAACATGAAGCACCTGGGAACAATGAGAGGGAAAGAGAAAACAGGAACATTGATATTTAAGGGGATTTTTGGCTTTTAAAGTTTATTTGGTCATACCTAGGGAATAAATTAAAGACATCTACACTCAGCAGTGACACTTTAAAAAACACCCCCTCCGGGGATTACAGAACATTTGAAATCGTGAACCTCAAATTGTTTTTGTAATAACACCAATAGAGGAGAAACTCAAAGACCCTTCACCACATGTCTGTATTCACATCAGAGGAGGATTGAGTTGGGGAAAATGTATAAAAGCAATCTTCAATTACATTTGCTTACATTACATTTGCCGACTTCCCCAAAGCATGAGAAATGAATAAAGGCCATCCATATCAATTAGCCTATCTGTATAATCACATCAAAGCCTATACAGTTTACAGTACTCCTGGTATTACAGCTTTCTGTTTACATGCACGCTCAATTACCCACCCCTTCCGGACCTAGACCAGGTGTAAACTGGGTTCAAAAGATGAGTACGAGGTTACCTGTAGGCCACGCGCCACATGCAAGGCCACTTTCTCAATGGTGGCAGCTGGATAAGCCTTCAGGCCCTCCTCTCTTCGCCACTCTATCAGGTCATTTAGGGACTTCTCCCCACCATACTCCATGGCCAGGCACTTAGAGCCATCATTGGCAGTGGTGAAGGCACGGAATCCTGTCAAATCATATGGCTGTTAATACAGATATCAAGAACCAAATATTGCATGGAATGGGATTTGTTCAACACAATCTTTATAATATGTACAAGTACAGTAGCCCTGTTCATGTGGAGTATAGGTCATTACACTTATAAAAAATAAAACATTTTAATTCTTACCAACAATGTTTGGGTGCTGCAGGCCTTTCAGGATATTTGCCTCGTCACAGAGTCGTCTCTGGTAGACACCCACCTGCTTTGAGGCACATTTGTTGTTGATCTTTTTGACAGCCCATGGAGACAGGTTCAGTTTACCAACTCTAAAAAACGAGCACATGGGAACATGGTCATGACTCGTGACACATCAAAACCATGGGTGACATTGAAGAAGCTAAACAAAACAAACCTGTTCATGAGATACACATTCACCCCAGTTCCACATCCCAGTTTCTTCATGAAAGGGGAGGCAGGGATGGTTATGGGAGTTCTAGGACTGGCAGTGCTACCAGAGAGATGGCTCTTAACCCTGTCTGGTTTGCAGGGCGTCTTGAATCCATTCACATCACTGGCAATAGTGGAATCCATTCTTTCCTAGATCTGTGAATAGAGATGTGACAGATGTAAAATAATTGTTCAATGCTAGCACAGCTGACTGGCTAGCTAACGTGTTATCTAAGGCTAGGCCACTGATCTAGGCGAACTTTTTCCCATTCAAAGACGGTAATGCCTTAACAGTAAGTTACATATTCGGCTAGGCTAACTTCAACAACCGTCAGTGATCTAACGTTATCGCAGGGACCCAAAGATAGCGATCATGCTAATTTACTCAAACGTACGATTATGATCGTTTTATGTAACTAAAGCATAATGGGATAAATTCACTCATTATTATTTCTTACCAATTTCTGTCTTGTAGCTAGCTATGTCTTCATCACAAAACCTGCAGAAAACGCGCCCAGCCTTCGTTCAAAAATTGTTTACGTAGGTCAAGTACAGGCGCGCTAGAAGGACAAACGGCACGTCTGTCAAATGAAAAAGCGTTTTAAAATATGTAATGAAAAGGGAAAGTGGATGCCTAGTCAGTTGCACAATTGAATGTATTCAACCGAAATGTGTGTTCCGCATTTGTAACCCACCCCCTCTGAATATGTAGCCCATAGATATATACAGTGATTAAGCCACAGGAGGTTGGTAGCACCTAAATTGCTCCGTTCCAGCCATTATTATGAGCCGTCCTCCCCTCAGCAGACTCCACTGCCCAGATTGAGCCCACCAACTACTTGAAATACAGGTCAGTGGCATGGACACACTGGTGTATAATATAATGTCATGATGTAGCTAATGGTGCTTCTGGTTTGATTTTTAAAAACAAATATATATATATATATATATATATACATATGCAAGTAAAATTCATGTATTACACCAGCAGAGGGCAGGCATAGGAGCTAAATAGAGAGGTATGTTGTTTGTGTGGACCTTCAGTCTATGTGGATGGTGGGTACATGTAGATGCACCAAAGTGCTTTAACCTACATTAAACATCTTACAAACGTATAGTGCATGTCATGACCACAGGTTATAAATAGGTAGATGTGACCACCAGTGGTGTGTTGAGCAAGGAGGATGGTCCTGTGGTACCATAATATATCAGATTCCAAATCAATGAAGGCCTACTGTAGTGCACTGAAATGTGAGATTCATGCAGAGCCAACTTGTCAAACCCATGTTGTTTATCTCTCTTATAAACAACAATTATGTTCAATGCATGTGTGTATTTTTCTTGACTGATATGGTGTGTGTTCTAAGGGGAGAAAAGATAGCTTTGGGCATGCAAATGTTCTGCACTCTCTCAGACTGTTTACGCAAGTTTAAAAAAAGTTTATTTATCTTACATTTTCATGTTTGGGGCCCAAACCCTGGACTCTAGTGGCAGAACAGATATCCAGATTTTCTGCAGATCAAGGGACAAATCCCCTGTTTAATTTGTTATTTAACCAGCCACATTTGAGCAGATGTCTGCTGCAGCCTGCATGTGTGTCTGAAATGATCCCAAGCACAGTTGAGGCACACGTGTCTTACCCAATTTCTCCACATGTGCATAGCTACACGACATCCCCATAGCAATGGGCAGACCATGCCCCAGTCATACTGCCCTTCCAGGTGGTACCGCATGCTGTTTAATCACTGGTGGGAACCATTTCAATACCCTAGTTGTTTCCCTCTTTCATTCAGCACTATATTGTAGAAACATAGTTTAATATGAAGAGAGTGCATTGTTGCTACATGTTTTGGTTGTTTTTATAGACATATGTGTTTCTTGGTCAAACCTCAGTGTGGGCTCTGGAGGGGAAGAAAGAGCTGTCCTCAGCTCTGCTCAAATTGGGTGGAATTGGGGAAATCCACAATTTAATCACTTCATGCATGTTTTCAATGTCAAATGTTGTTCTATATACATGGTTTATTTGTCCATGGTTTTACTTGAATAATCAACTGCATTTTGACAATTTCTTGCTTAACTTTAATTTGGATCATATCCAGTGTGCATATGTTAATCAATTCTGTATATGGACATGTCAACAGAATGTGCGTGTTCCAACAGCAGCTTCATCTGAACATTCAGACACAGGAGATGGAAGACTGTTCAGGAAATCCAGGCCAAAGGCCACCGATAACTCTTGCTAGTTTACAATAGCAAACAGCGGCTGTCAAATCTTTCTTATTGAGTTAATCCTGTCCAGAATACTCATGGGAATATGGGGGAGTTTGAGGGCTCTGGGGTAGCAGTTTGAAGTGCAGCCTTGGAACATACTCATTTTTTAAAGTTACACGTCAAGTAGTGCTGATTACTGGAACTGCCCTTTCTCTCGGAGTTATGTGATGTGAGCCTGCTCTGAACAATGTGGTTTCTTTCCATAAATTAACTGAAGAGATATAGTTGTTGAGCCCACTACCCCTTGCACAAAATCACTGTAAATAGATTCACAGATTGTCATTTCAAATCCTCATACAGAGCTGACTCAATGGGACAGTCATGGATGTTGATGCCAGAGAGGCCTTGTGGGTACAATAGAGGATAAGAGTCAAATGGTTCCTTTGTCCATCTGTGAATTCCAATGAAATACCCCTTAACAAATATTGTCCTCATGTCATACCTCAAATAAAACAACTTGGTGTTGTTTGTCTGTGTTTGACATAAAACTGAGGGTAGAAAATAGATTGATACAGTTCCAGATACTAAAGACTCCCACAATCAGAGAGTAAGAATCTCAGTGTACCAAAGACCCAAACATTTGATATGTTAAAATGAATAAGTGCTATTACCTGCATACAAAAAAATATTTAAAATTTTAAAATGTAATAGAATTTTAAAATGTAAAATAAAATTTTAAAAAAATCCCCCAATAAAAGTTCAAACATGTTGATTAAACACATCTTCCCCTCACTCGTGATTCATGGTCTTTGTTCTCGGTAGGCAACCCTAGTCCTGGAGTGCCGCAGGGACTTCATGTTTATTATGTAACTGACCTGAAACCAGGTGTGTTCAATTTATGAAATCACTGAACTGATCAATTAGCTCAGTTGATCAGGTGTAGTGCCTAGTTGGAACAAAATCCTGCAGTACCTGCAGTACTCCAGGAACACTGTTTCCTTCCCCTGCCCTAGACTCACCATATGCTGAGGTGATCAGGTGATTCTCCAGCAGTCATTTCTATATCCGTCCTCCATGTGGAACCACTTTTAAGGTAATTGTTTCTCAGTTGTCAATCCAGAGATGCCATGCCCAACTTCTTCTCTCCATCTTCACCTGTTTTCTTGATGTAGCTACAGCAGTGTTTCACAAACACGGTCTTCGGGAACCCAAAGGGTGCACGTTTTGGCTTTGCGGTTGGATTATACAGTTAATTCAAATAATCAACTAATCATCAATTGTTGATAATTTGAATCAGCTGTGTACTGTTAGGGCAAAAACCCTTGAGGTTCCGAGGATCAAGTTTGGGAAACCCTACAGTAGCTATAGTATGGGATAGGATTACTTAGCTTTCTACTGAATTGCCTCTAACCTCATTTTAATAAAAATAAATGTCCACACAAACAAATGAATACCATTTTATTCTTTCAACAGTACATTATCTTTTTTTATCAGCAAGAAATATCAAGTTTCAAAGTATTATCTAATGAACATATGACATATTGTCACATATTCACTGTATTTATTTAAACATTTCAAATTACATGAAAAAATACTATACTATGGTATAAATACTATAGTATTCACTGTAGTGTTTTGCAGACTTTACTGTAATATTCACTGTAGTATTTACTGTGGTATACTGTATATTTATATTTTACAGTACAGTAACTATGGTATAATTATTGTAGTAAAATAAAACTAGTGTATATACTAAAGTTTTTAATGTAGTGTTTTTAAGAGATTACTGTAGTACTTACTATAAGTGTTTTTGTTTTATTATATTTGACATAAGTGGAGGCTTTGTCCTTGAGGAAATCTACTGGACAAGTACTAAAAAGATCACGTTTTCAATTATCTGTATGTAGTTGAGACTGGGGTCTAAACAGATAATTCAGCACTGCTCTTTTCTATAATCTGTGGGTAACACAATATATGGTCTATACTTGGCATGTAGGTTTCTAATTTATGGGTGGAACAAATTGGAATATGGGGGAGGGGAATGTTTTCCACTAGTTACCATACCCACAAATTATAAATTGGCTATAAACAATAAAAATGTATGAAAAAAATTGATTCTTCATCTAAATTCAAGGTAGGTATAAGGTTAGCAGTGTGTATAAGGTTAGGGTTAAAGTTACAGTTAGGTTTAAAATCACATTTTAAGAAGATAAATTGTAGAAATAGGCGGGGCTTAAAAGACTATGCGGCTGTGGTAACTAGTGACAATCGAGGGGAATGGGCAGGGTATATGCTAATTAAATATTGTAGTATTTAATATAGTTTTAAAAAGTTTAGTGTTTTTGCCGACTGTAGTGTTTTTGTGGACATTACTGTTGTAATTACTACAGTGTTTTCTTTGCAGATAATACTGTAGTATTTACTATAGTATTCTACGGTATATTCCAATGTTCTCTAGTAAGTGCTACCACACATGATCGAGGGATGCTACAGTGTGTAGTATAGTATTTTACAGTATTACAGTTTACTGCAGAATTTTATAGCAAGTGCTGTAGTATTCTATAGTAAACTGTAGTATTTTTTTCATGTGGGCCAGGTGTTATGACCAGCACAATCGATAAACAGATAATTGCACTCCTCAAAAGTCCTTATTAAATCTTGTCAAATAAAAGTGTTGGTTAGAGTTACGGGGGTACCATGGTATAATAAATCAACCAATCTCGACTTCACATACTGTGGCAATTATAGCATCCTAGTATTTGATAGTATGTTCCTAAAGTGGAACTTGGGTTTGTGGTCCCTGTTATACAAATCAAAATTGTGTGCAGGCTGCTCCCTTGTACTTGAAAAGGCATTGCATGACTGATGAATTTACAGAACAGTTGAAGATCCATGCAACAATTACCTCTATGTTCACAGACTAACTGCACCCTAGTTGAATATTTGAGAGTGGATTATAATAGTAATGATCACATACTGCAGGAATATGTATTTCTACAAAACCAGAATAATTTCCCTCTATGAAAATAATTCTGAAGAATTCCAATAGAAAATATTTGTTATAGTTTCTTTCCCAAGAGGGAAGCATTATCAATCTGAATGAAAATGTACAAAGAGGGTAAGGTGTTATCTTTGACAGTTGTCACATACACCAGATAGGTGCAGTAAAATGTGTTGTTTTACAGGATCCGCAATAGTAGTACGGCTCCCCTGGAGCAAATTAGGGTCAAGTGCCTTGCTCAAGGGAACATCTACAGATTTTTCACCTTGTCGGCTCAGGTATTCGAACCAGAAAACTCTATAGCACTCTATAGCACTGGAGGCTGGTGGGAGGAGCTATGGGCTCATTGCAATGGCTGGAATGGTATAAAGGATTGGAGTCAAAAATGTGGTTTCCATATGTTTGACGTCTTCGATACTGCTCCATTTATTCCATTCTAACCATTACAATGATCCCGTCCTCCTATAGCTCCTCCCACCAACCTCCACTGCTCTATAGCACTCTATAACACCTCAATAGCACTTGTCTGAATATGAACCTCAGCGGATGAAAGTGAGGACCATGTCTAAAGGGGAGCTGCTTCAACGCTTCAAATGAAAAACTGAGAGATAGTCCAGATTTATGTGTCTCAGAGTATATCAAACCTAGTCCTCAGGACCTCAGCACATATCTTTGCTTATCCCAAAGCAATATTTGCCTAGGTTCATCTACAGAAATCTATGATAAAAGATATCATGCTCATGGAAACACTTGATTTACATTTGAAAGTGTATTACATCAGCGGTTGGTTTCGCTTATTTCACACAATAATCTATATTTCCCTGTTTCCTTTCCTGTGATAAACCTCAAGTCGTTGTGCATGTTTTACCATTTCATAAAAATGTTCCCAAAATATAAAAAGCCACCTAGGGCTGTAATTTGTCTTACTTTAGTCCTGGTTTCCATACATAAACCAACCGTTAGTCTCCAAACCGCCCCTGCAATTGTCGATGAAGAAAGAGGCATTTTTGGCTGCACTCTAACATAATCAAAATTAGCCAGTTGAAGGGAGAAGAATGAAAGAGAGAGAGAGACTCTAAGTCATGATGATAAAAAAACAATGCTTGCTTCCACAGACAGAAATGTTGAAATCGACAGACACAAACCAATCAATCGTACTGGGGCCAAGCCATACACCTATTTCAAATGGCATTAGTTCCCTTTATTTTCTTTGTAATCGCGTCATCTGTCAACAATTGGACAAACATTTGTGACTGACCATTTTTTAAGTTGGTCCTTTATAGGCACTGAATCTAGTTCAGCTATTGTTAAACCTACTTTACTTGAACAAAGTCGGCCATGAGGCCCTAAAAGGGTCTGAAGTCAAATCAGTTGCCCACAGCAGTGAGTAGGTGTAGGGCGTCAGAACGCAGCCCCTCTGCTCTAACTCACGCTGCCTGTCATCTGCAATTTAACTCTGCAGTTTAGAATTGAACTCAGTGGGAGTTAAAATGGTGGGTGTTAGGTGTTGCATGTCACCCCCGCATCCTCCACGTGCCCACAGTTAGTCTTGCCCCAGCCTGAGAACTTGCACTGGTGGATGGTGTCCTCATTCCCAACACAGGCCACATCATCCATCCAGATGAGCCCAGTACCTGTAGAAATAGACAGGGAATATATTAGAGAGAGAGAGAGAGGAAACACTTTAGTCAAGATTTACCTGACAGTGCAGGTCACTCCAGTACTTACAGAAACATATGGTTTTCAACAGATTATAGAGGGATTTAGAGGATTTTTTTCAAAGACATTTTTCATATTTTTTTATTTCACCTTTATTTATTTAACCAGGTAGGCCAGTTGAGAACAAGTTTTAATTTACAACTGCGACCTGACCAAGATAAAGCAAAGCAGTGCGACAAAATCCAACAACACAGAGTTACACATAAACAAACGTACAGTTAATAACACAATAGAAAGAATCTTTGTACAGTGTGTGCAAATGTAGAAGAGTAGGGAGGTAGGTAATAAATAGGCCATAGAGGCAAAATAATTACAATTTAGCATTAGTACTGGAGTGATAGATGTGCAGATGATGATGTGCAAGTAGAGATACTGGGGTGCAAAACAGCAAGCGGGTAAGTAATAATATGGGTGTGAGGTAGTTGGGTGTGCTATTTACAGATTGGCTATGTACAGTGATTGGTTAGCTGCTCTGATAGCTGATGTTAAAGAGAGAGTTGCATGGGGCCAGCCAAGTATCAGGCTCTGATGTTCTATTCTTTCTCTCAAATCACAGCCTTTATATGAAGTGAAGAGACTGTGATAGCAGAGTCTAGTCTGGCCATACTCAGGCTCCTCTCCTAGCTCTCCTAGCCCCTCAGTCTGCTGAGTAATTCATCACACGAGTCTCCTCTGAGAGCTCTTGGAAGCGTTAATGTGAGGCAGATATCTGGCAGAGGGATGAGAGCACGCCGTGTCTCCACAAACACAGAGGTTCTGGAGACTGGAGCAAGCCTCTCCTGTCTCCCGTCCACAGGCATCAGCTAGGGTAGCTAAGCACCACCAGAGGGGACCTCTGGCATGGAACCTCTGTCTGAAACTGGGTTTATTGTTGTATCAATTACATTGAAGACAGAGCTGGGAGGCCGACAAACAAACATGACAACACCCCCCAGCGCCTGCTTCTTGATCCAAATTAAAATGATTTCAAGACCCAGTCAAGATCTCCGGGATGGCTTAATGAATTGTTGCTGTCTGAAGAATGATGTGCAAAATGAATATACAATGTATAAAGGCACCTTAGGAATTCCATTGTTCATGAGGAGTTTGGAGTTACAATGGTAGACTTGGGACAATGAATTCATCATGCGCTTTGAGAAGAAAGGTCACGTCATCAATCAGTATGTAAAACTGATGGGAATGCATTTGTGTGCTTGAGGGCTGGATGCTTTTACACTCTGTCTATTGTTCTACCACTGTGCTCTTTTTGGGATCTAAATTATTTTACTTGCTAAATAAGCAGGTTTGAGAAGTTCACTAACATAATTCAAAGACAGGATCTTAAATATATGCCTAACATAACCCAACTTGGTTTGATCTATAACAACAAGGTCTAATATACATGCAAAAAAAACACACAGATAAACAGTATATCAAACCAATCCACATAATATATGTTTTTAAGATGCAATATGTCATATGAATGTCTCTGTCCCAACAAAGGTTCCCACAAAGTTACATTAGCATAAGCATGTCTGTCTTACTCCACATTTGAATCAGATTTCATCAGGGTTATATTTGAATGCTGACAAAATAACAAGCACAAAAAGCACAATATGGTTTTTCTAAACCTGAATCAGACGTTCATTTATTTTACTCTATGATGAGAGTTTACAGATATGCATGAGGGCTTCCTTCCATAGACCAATCAGAGGCTGTGCACGGGGTGAGAGGATTCATAGACAGACTTGATGAAAGACCATTAGAGGCCAATAAAACATCAATATATCCTGCTCTAGTTGGAGCCAGCAGACTAGACCATCAAACTATTTAACGTCAGAACTGGTCTGATATAGCGTAGAAATAGAAGTCTGTAATGAGAATTATTTGTGTTGTTTGGTAGTAATGTCTCAATTTCAGCAATGTTATCTATCGTTGTGTGTCTTGGCTCCAAAGAAGTAGTATCCCTAATGTTCAAATGAGTCCTGTCCCTCTCATGTTTAAGAACAGGATGTGTAAGTAAATATCATACCATATTGTTTTCCATATACTTTATGACCAACGGTATAGTCAAGGGCGGACCACAATCACGAAGGCCTGGCCTATTGTCTATCTACTCTATCCTTTTGTTCACAGAAACATTTTGAACTTTAGGTGTGAGCAATATTTTCCCTTCGAATGTTGGCGAACACAGTGTGTATGATCAGAGTTCTGCTCAAAGGTCTTTCTACCACATTTAGCGCCATAAAGTGCTAACGTGCCGACTCCAAGTCATAGCACAACCAACTACATTGAATAACTGAAACATCTTGAGTGCAGCATGAACATGAAGCAAACTTGAAAAGAAAACTTAGCCTCACAAATGGGGTCTATGAAAGACACATTTACAATTGTTTCATTCGTCCTCAAATATTCGTCCTCATTCGCCCTCAAAAGCCAATGTGAATTATAATACATTTTAAAGCATGGCTCTTGGAATAAGTATTCCCAGAAACAAATAATATTAATACACCATAATATGTTGATTGGACCTAACAGAGGTGTGTGTGTGTGTGTGTGATGTAATGGTAGTTGTTGAAAAAAAGTCATAGAGGAAACAGATATTACCACTGGGACTTTTTTGATGGCATCTGGTTCCTATGATTTTTCCATATAAACTTATATGAATCTCAGTAGTATTCTACTGCTGTGTGCACTAATACCCACCATAAAAAAAGTACAATTACAAAAACAAATGATAAAAATCATAATCCAACACCCTGAAACACATTTATCACAGTCTGTACTGTAGTTAGTTCCTAACTAGATGGAGATAAACTGCAAAGTGGCTTCCCAGCTAGCACATAATGTTCTGAGAACCATATGTTTCTTAGAGCTTGGTGAGAGCTTGGTTGTCCTATGGTTATTTTGCATACAACCTTCCCACAACGTTCTGGGAATTGTGCAGGATAGTTGTTTGGCTTTGGAACATTTAAGGAACTTGACAAAATACCGTTATTTTCTTGGTATTTCATTACGTTAACAGAACATTTCCGAAAAGTTCAAACATGTTTACATTGGATTACATTACAGTTCTATGAATGTTCTCCAACTGGCTTGACATTGGGAATGTTCTCAAATAGTTCAGAGAACATTAAGAAACAACATTCTCCTGTGGGAATTTCAATATTTTAAGCATAACGTTTCCACCAGGTTTCCTCGTGGTTCTATTTAAAGTAATGTTTGTTCTCAATTTGTTCTGAGAACGTTAAGAAACAACGTTCTTCAATGGGAATTTCAGTATTTAGCATAATGTTTTCTGTCAGTTTCCTCATGGTTCTATTTAAAGTAATGTTCTCAGAACATGAAAAAACCTTTCTGTAAAATGTAAAAACCACAAGAAAACATTAGTAACGTTCAAAGAACGTTCTAAGAATGTTATTTAAAAACATATACATTCCTTTCTCAGCATCAACAAAACTCTCTCTATTCTCTATCTTGTTAAGTGTGTTCAGGTCCACTAAATGACCCTGATCTGAATGAGAGCTTGTTTCCTATGAAATGGGGTCTGTTTGAATAGACTAAAATGAATTGCTTTGTATGAGTAAAAAAACCATGACATGCTAGCCAGGGGTTGGAACCGTTTCTGGGAACAGAACAGAAAACCTGAAAAGAACAAAAACATTTGATGAACAGAATCAGAAATGGGAACGAATGGTGCCTCTCTGCACACACAAGGCAGTTAGCTAGCTAGCTCTCGGAAGTTCAAAGACATACAAAGTTCCTCCATAGAAGCCTCTCCTCCGTAGGCCTAATTCAGATAATGCATGTCATAACAAGATGCCCAGCACTTCAAGCCAAGCCTCCTCCTCCACTCTCTCGCTCTCTCCCCACCTGCAAAATTTCAGTCGCATCTCGCTCACTACACTTGGTGGTCCATTGTGCATGTAAACAACTATAGCTTAGGCAGCTGATAGCACCCAGGCACTATCGGCTGCTTAGGCTAAAATAACTATAGCTTGCCCGCTCCATAGCAAGCTGCACTATCTGCACTGATTGGTGAAGTAATTTAATCTCGAGCTAATGTAATTTATTTTTTAAATGGTTTAAAAAGGAACCGAAAGAACGATATAAACAGGTACTTTTTTGGCATTCGAACCAGTTCAAAACTTTATTTTGCAGGTCGGAACAGTGGAACACAACAAAAAGAAAAATGGTTTTGTTCAGAATGAACCTATGGGAAAATAATTTCTGTTACAACTCCTGATGCTAGCTCCATCCTGGTGGCACAGTGAGCTAATTCCATGGTTAGAGAACAGAAGATCAAAGGTTTGAATCTCACTGATGCCATGCCACAATAATAAAGATAGGTTTTTGCATGATTAATGCCTAAGTGTAACAATATCACTTTAGACCGTCCCATCGCCCATACCCGGCCGCGAATCAGGGACCCTCTGCACACATCAACAACAGTCACCCACGAAGCATCGTTCCCCATCGCTCCACAAAAGCCGCGGCCATTGCAGAGCAAGGGGAACTACTACTTCAAGGTCTCAGAGCAGGTGACGTCACTGATTGAAACGCTATTTAGTGCCCACCGCTAACTAAGCTAGCCGTTTCACATCCGTTACACTCACCCCCCTTTTGACCTCCTCCTTTTTTTCCGCAGCAACCAGTGATCCGGGTCAACAGCATCAATGTAACAGTATAACTTTAGACCGTCCCCTCACCCATACCCGGGCGTGAACCAGGGACCCTCTGCACACATCAACAACAGTCACCCTCGAAGCATCGTTACCCATCGCTCCACAAAAGCCGCGGCCCATGCAGAGCCGATTCCAGGTTGTATCACAACTATTTTTTAAACATTTTTTTTATTTTTTGGTTGTATCACAACTATTTTTTTTTATTTAAAAAAACTTTTTTTTATTAACAACAAATCAATACATAAAGCACATGAGGGAACACAAGCATACATAGATTACAAACAATGGTCAATCGCGCTAGGGGGTACAATATCACATTACAATTACACAAGGACCTTAAGGGACATGCATATACTTACAATTCTAACAGCTTTTTTGTTAGTAGAGCATTTAACCCTCTTAAAATACAGTTCAATTTCTTTTTGTAGGGTACGAAAATGTGGTTTTCTGTTTGTAAATTTACATTTGTGTATATGAAATTTGGCCAAAAGAATAATGAAATTAATTACATAAAAATGATTCCGCTTATTTCTATTGTATGTAAAGAATCCAAACAGTACATCTCTCCACAATAGTGTAAAATCTTCATAAATGTGTTCAATTATAAACCTACTGATGTCTTGCCCAGTTTTCTTACATGCATACAATGCCAAAAAAGATGCACAACTGTTTCTGGGTGGTCATTACAAAAGGAGCAATTGGAGTTGATGTTTTCCTTAAACTTCTTCATATAGTGGTTGGCAGGATAATATTTATGTATTTGTATCACAACTACTACTTCAAGGTCTCAGAGCAGGTGACGTCACTGATTGAAACGCTATTTAGTGCGCACCACTAACTAAGCTAGCCGTTTCACATCCGTTACATAAGCAAATTTATTTCCATGTGTCCTATCTGTGTTTGGAGTTCAAAACAGTTAACCCAAACTAATCTAGCAGTGTTATAAAGTCTTATTCAAACATTCAGTGAAAGTTTTTTAAGGAAGTTATTAAAAAACCTCAAAGTAACCTATCTTTTCCAATCTCAGAATGTTAATAAAAACCTCAGAGGAAAACTTTCAGGGGACCATAGTAAAACGTTATCAGAACCTCCCTGCAACCTAAAAATGTACGTTCCAGGAACAGGCAACATATCTGTTCTCAGAACGTTTAAAAACATCCAGTTTTACCGTTCACCGTTTACCGTTTTTACCAGTTGTACCGTTCAGGAAATGTATGGCTTCGTTCTCAGAACTAATGGGAAACCAAAAATCTAAATCATTTTAGACCCAAAATCTAAATTATTTTTGACCCAAGCCACTCCGTGTACCCGGACTTTGAACTATTCCCCTCTGGATGCAGATATAGGGCACCCCTCGGCAGCAAAAACAAAGCTAGACAATAATTTGTGCCAGGTGTGATATCCCTCCGAAATAGCTTGGGCTAAATGTTCCTATCGACTCAGTAAGGCCAGCAGGCTAGTTTCTTTTTATTGGTATGTACTGTAATTGTTATGAAAGTTGTATTGTGAATTTGTTTTGTACTTAAACGCCACTTTAAACGTGTACATGACACTGCAACAAAATGTCCCCATGGGGACAATGAAGTCAGTAAAGTAAAGTAAAGCTCAACTTACATTCCCACAACTTCAAAGGAACCAAATGTGCTAGCTGGGTTACCTTGTCCAAACCGGCCTGTTTTATGGATCTCGAAGGCCCCTGTGTAGCCAAGCATCCTGCAGACCACGTCACCGTCCTTCTTGTCCCAGACGTCGTCACACACCGTTCCCCAGCGCCTCTCATGGAACACCTCCACTCTCCCCTCGTGAGGGCCTGATCCATTCACCAGTCTCACCAGTGTCTCGTCCACTGAACACACACACACAACACACACACACACACACACACACACACACACACACACACACACACACACACACACACACACACACACACACACACACACACACACACACACACACACACACACACACACACACACACACACACGGAGAGAGAGACATGGCTGGTGGTTAGACAAGGGATGCTGAGGGGTTCATAGACCACAGATAAGGTTGAGATGGCTTGACTCAGTGTATTAGTTTTGTGCATTAATTTTGTTTGTAGACATCTTTCACCACACGTTGGTTTAATCACCAAAACACAACATAATTACATCTTGTACATTTTTATCGTTTTGGTGCAATTTCCTCAAGTATGTTGTACATTTTCACAACTGTTAGTACAAAACTCAAAAAGCACTTGTTTCAAAACTTTAAGCACATTTTCAATGGATTAAGTATAACACACAAAATCAGTCACTTTTTCACCAAACTTAATCAGTGTTTCATCTAGAAATACATGTTTCACATTGCAATACATGTTCATATAAAGTAATTACCTTTCACAATGCCATTCTCACATGACTTTTGATATGATTATTTTCTCTTTTGTTAAAGAGTACTATTACTTGTACTATTACTTAACCTAATTGCTCTTAATTGATGATCACCTAACCGTTTGGTAAACCTGTAGATTTAACATGCCAACTCGCTTGTCTAGTACAGATTATGAGAACTGCATCATGAAAATGTATGTCTGTAAATTAGAAACATAAATATGATAAACGGTATACTCAAAAGTACTGCTATGATGATGACTAATATGATTTAAATTCACAGTATATTGAAAAAAGAATCTGATATTGACTAGTTCAGAGATGTACTGTATGTAACTAATCAAATTCAAATGCATTGTTTGTGTACACAGATTAGCAGATGTTACAGCAGGTGCAGTGACATGCTTATGTTTCTAGTTCCTACAGTGCTGTAATACAATATCAATACAATACATTACCAACACGCAAACAATCCAGAAAGTCCCACCCCCAAAAAAGAAAGAAAAAAGAAATGCAACCCCTATACAGTAAACATGTATCCAAAATTACAACTGTACATTGAGAAGATATCATTATGTTGTGTTTTGGTGATTAAACCAATGTATTCATTATATTTCACATTAAACGTATATTTGGTGAGAGATGTCTACAAACAAAAAGAATGCACAATGAAAGGTTTTGAATGTAAGACTGGCTGTGTTACAAGTGTTACCAGGTTGGAGTTTAGAAAATTCAACACATACTTGTGAACATAGTACCAAAGCAAAAAATAAATAAAACTGTAGTTCTTTTAACAACCAGTTAATTTTCCTTTGAATGTAGTATGCTACAGTATTGTAAATTACAGTACATTGCACTGTTTTCACATGAAGTATTACACTAGCACTACCCATTAAAAATGACTAAACATCACATTTCCATCATTTCTATCCCATGTGTGATCAAAGGTGTGATCATTGGAGGCATCTTTCACAATGTAATCAAAACAAAATAAATGAAAGAAAGAAATAATTTTTTTTTAGCAGGCAGTCATTTGAGCCTTGTCTTGATCATTTGTCCATAGGTTTTCATCAAAGTCACAGAAAAATATCCTCATTGTTCATGCATGTGGGAAAAAAAGGTTTGGCATTGTGAATCTAAGCCTAACATAGGTCTGGATGGAAATCATTGTATGCCTCATCCAT